>NW_027273853.1:24812500-26012500 GCF_046630095.1 Trachinotus anak | reverse complement strand
CCATGAGACCTTGCGTACCAGTAAAACTAAAACAAGAACACGTTTCCCGTAACATACATCGATTCCCCTCCCATTTTTAGTTTTTGTGTGTGTGTGTGTGTGTATGTGTGTTTCTGTGTGTGAGTCGAGTACCTTTGTGTGGCCTTGTGGTGTTACTGGGTTCACACACTCACAAGACTGCCTGGGAAAGTTCTGTAACATACAGTATAAACGTCTGAAGATGAAACAGAAAGCTACTTTTCAAACTTATCACTGCAAATATTTAAAAGTCTGTTTACAATTTAGAGGTAGTTGGGACTCCCCTACGAGCCTGTAAAGATATGACAACACATCATTTTCCGAGTGCACTCTTTCCAAGCAGGCTCTTCTCTTTCCACATAAATCTTTCCATATTTACATCTCGATTTATAAAAAGTCCAAGGCTGACATTCCCTTTCTCTCATCGTGTCATCCCACCCTTTCCTAAAAGCAGTTATTGTTAGCACGTGGCATCACCGCAGCCAAACAACAAAAGGGATTGTCTACAACTAAAATGGGACTAAAGCCTGACATCATCTCTTCCTTGTCTCTTTTAATAGCTGTTTGATGTCCAAATTCAGCCGTACCTCTGCATACTACATCTTTAAGACAGGAGCTCCTGTTAGGGAAGGCACTGTTACATAACAGAGCCCCCTCCCCCCACCTCAGCCCCTTCCTTTGCACATGTTTCAGAGTGTGACTGGTGACTGCCATGAGTTCAACTGTGAAAAGGGGGACAGAGGACCCTCTGACTGATCGGCGCTGGAGAAGGGAGGATAGAGAGAAGGAGCGTGCGTACTAGAGCGATGTCCTCACAGTACATCATTCCTCCTCTCTCCGTCACCCTCCACCCTCTCCCCCAGGCGGTCAGCCGTCCCCCAGTCCACAGACAATGGGAGTGTTCAACCAAAATAGTACCTTGCTTTAGCCAGGCTTCCTGCCTGTGTCCTGGCCTTGCAACATGTCTTGCCCCTTATCTAAAGGGGATTCCATTTAATTCCTAACTCCAAATTGTGACTGGGGGTAGGGGGGCAGTTGGGAGACAAGGTTCGCTCAGTTGAGCAGACAACTTCAGATGGGGGAGAAATGAGGAGCGAGGCTCGGTGCAGCTGTGAAGATGGGGAGGCTCAGGGATGAGGAAGGACCATCCAGAGTCGAGCTCTGGTGTAGCTCACAGCTGGTTCAGACACACACCTTACACATCCACAGGCTGATGGACCTCCGCTTACCCTCGCAGCTGGCACGTTACCCTTCAGAGATTAGTCGTCTCTGACCAAATTAGACCACAGACAACAGCGCCTCACGTTGCAGAACAACAATGGACACATATGCTGTCAAAAACAAGCTGCTCTTGCCCACAGAAAACACAAATGACATCTTAAAATAGGCTTATAGACTGTAAATTCCCCCACAATCTTGGCCTGGGGTGAGTAAAGAAAGTAAAAGGAAGTTCTGTGAGAGTCATCAACACAGACAACTTGAGAAACATTTGCATTTTCCTCTAAATATCTGTTAAATGCTGGGTGATATAAAAAACCTATGACTACTGCTACTACACTATGCAATATGACCTCATTAGCAGAATATCCTGATGATTCATGTCATTCATTGTTTACAGACCTAAAAACAAAACAGTGACAGCAATAATTTGGAGTCCTTTGTTTTTTTTGTTTTTTTTTGTTCATTGTATATTCAAGAATTAAAAATACCAAACAATCAGAAATAGACCCAGGAAAAGGTTTCAGGGTAAAATACTTATTTCAAAGCAGTCTGAATGTTATGAAAATATGATCATTAGTGCAGGAAAACTGCGCTCATATCGACTCCTGAAATCTTTAACATTCTTTTCATTTGTAGTGAAAAAAAAACAAAAAAAACTAAATAAATGGTGGGTCGTGACTACAACAATTACAAAGTCTGGGTATGTTATTGTCTGAGGAAACAGTGTTTTGTACTTATTCACATTTGAGCTCTTGGACTTAATTGCAATTGCACAAATGGGGCACATTTCATCTGGTAGCTGTCTGATTTGGCCTCCTGTTCACAGTGTCCGGCACAGCCTTCTACTACTGCTTTTTTTTAGCTCGCTCTGTGTTATAGCCGTCACGTTCACATAATGCAACCCTTCTAATTGACGCGGTTCGTTCCAGTTTAACTCAACCAAACCGATGAGAGGTCCAATCTCCATCACTGTCAGACCCACAGTGGTTTTTGAATATTCATCAGCATAAAGTAAAACAAAAGTAAAACTGATTTTGCAGTAGACAATTGTGCAAACAGAGCTGGAGACCACATGAAGTACTGAGAGTAATATAACATTGCTCTTCAGATTTCTGAGAAAAGCAAAGCATCTCTCTCTCTCCCTCTCTGAAGCGCTCTATGCTCCTGCAGCCTGAAGACAGACCGGGTCCTCCCCAAGGGTTCTGCTTGGTGCAAACCCAAGAAAGAGTTTTTCACTGCATTGTGTAGAGGACATGTTGTGAAAGGTTTTGGCTCTGACTGTCTGACAGCAGTGGGGGCTGTCTGTGTGAGGGCCTCATTCATGGCTGTGGAAATATGATGTGGTGAGTGGATGCATATGGGGCTGCACATCTCTCCCCCTTTCCATCTGAAGTGCATTCAAACCACGTCGTCCTACTGAGAGCTTCATTATGCTGCCCAGGGGAACACATCATCTCTGTGGCTGCATCATGGACCTCTCTGCAGACTCTGCCTCTCTGGTTTCTGTCTCTCTTTCTATTACACAGCGCAGTGACTAACTGGGAATACACCTTGTCTATCCCTAGAGGACCACCAGGATTGAACAGCACGCGTCCTCTCATCAGCACTCATCCTGCTGCCACCCCTTTAGTTTACTGTGGGAACTCTGTGGAGAATATGTTACAATACTTTTTCAAAGAACAATGTCCTCCGTTATATCATATTAATATCAATAAAAAAGATTTCTCCAATAAAAACTGCAATAATCCTAAAGGAAAGTGTGCACTTCTGGGGTAGCTACTATACAGGACAATGCCAAGGGGGCAATTTCTAAGTGAGTGTCAAAAGGCGCCAATTTATTACCTTTTAAAAACACTTTGAGATGTGAGAGTGCACAATAGCCTGCAGCTCAAATCATAATGAGCTGTGTGTGAACATGCACAACAGAACAGGCGATCTCTGAGCAATGCGAACATGTGATGTTGTCACGCGTGAGCATCAGAGGATTGATACAATCACAACTGAGAAGAAAAGCGCAATCCACAAAAACCAAAATGACTCACAAGAACAAAACACACACAAACTGATCATCAGTAAGTATACTTGTCTCTCCGCTTCAAAACAAGTAACACATACCAGCAGCACTTTGGATAGAATGCTGTCCCATACAATTAACAACAATTGGTTGCATTCCCTTAAGGATTTTCCCAGACAAAAGTCTTTGCCATATCAATACTGTCCCTAGCTCCCTCCCTCGCCTGCAGTGCTGTGGTATCATATCTGGCCTCTTTGTGCGCAGGGGGATTTCCAGCCGCTGAAACGGTGAGCCGGTTGGGAATGGGCAACCGACCTCTGGGCAGCGTTTCTTTAACCGTGTGGGAACGGGGAGCTCCGTGTGGGACAGGATGACAAGGTGACAAATGCACACATACAGACACACGATGACACAGCTGGTGGGACTGTGTGAAAGTGATGGGGGCAAATCTGAAATGACACCAGGCCAAATTGTTGTGCTATCAACCTAAAATGTCAGTTATACCTGACCTTCCCACAGAGGTAGGCCTTTTTCTGTGGAAGCGACAGGACTGGGGGTGCCACAGTGTGTGTGTGTGTGTGTGTGTGTGTGTGTACATGTGTCTTGGCCATGAAAAGAATACCAACTGAGTTACAAGGACTTGAGCTCCGCTACCACACATCCCCTCCTCAGAGCCCATTAATAAAGATATAATACAGCTGTCCTTCATATATCCAGAAGACAAGACAGTTGCTTTGATGAGCAGCATAAGAGTTTCGTGTCTTCTTGTGTGTGTGTTGATGTGTATCGCGTTTGTTTCTCTTTGCATCTTCTGCCAGTTTGTCTTTCCAAGCAGCGAGCATCTTACACACATTAATGTTACAATGTTGGCTTGACACTAAACTAATTAAGAGGTTTGTGCATCTCAGCATTCATAAACACCCCATTGTGGAGACACCCACAAAACATAACACACACTGGGAACGTCATTTTCTTGTGTGTGTGTGTGTGTGTGTGTGTGTGTGTGTGTGTGTGTGTGTGTGTGTGTGTGTGTGTGTGTGTGTGTGTGTGTGCATGAGAGTGAAAATGTGCAAGGCCTTTTGATTTAATCATTCTGCCAAGTTACCACCCAGAGCCAGCCACCCAACCCCACACACACACACACACACACACACATTTACACAGCTCCTTAATGTGTCAAGAACAAATACTAAACACTATTAAATTAGATACCAGCAACTTCATTACTGGAGGCTATGGCAACTCAAAGTGGTTTGAGATTCCTTGAATTCTCAGATGAGAAAAAAAAACAGATTTAACGCTTACATGTCCTGAAGCCAGTAGGTCGAAAGAGACACTGTTTTATTGGCCCACAGAAACTATGCTATTTCTCAAATCTGTGTCTGACTCTGCAAAGAAAACAGATGCAAACACATACAACGCAATGCAAAACAAACACAAGACAAACACACAAAGTTCTGGTTGATGATGACATACAGGTGCATGCAAACCTGTCGTCTGCTTCAGTTCAGAGAAGGTTTGAAGTGTTAGTTTATCACATTTACACACTGGTGTGGAATTTCAAACTTCCAGCTGTCCCAGCTACTGTACTTCAAAGTGATGGTATCTTGCACAGCTAATTGTGGGGTTTATTCAAGCCCTGATTTTTTTATGCAGTCCATGTTCTTCTTTTTTTTTTTTTGAATAATAAACCAAAATTGTCAAAAATGTCTGAAGCGAAATCCAACTTGAATTTCAGTAACCATAAACTAAATCTGAAGAAGCCTCTTGGATGAGATGACAAACGTCTTCAAGTATCTAGGATAGGATAGGACAGGATAGGAATACTTTACTCATCCCCTAGGGGAAATTCAATTGTGCAGTAGCATGTGCAGTTTACATTAATAGTCAGGTCATGATCTACTTCCTTTGTTTGAGGTGTTATACAGCCTGATGGCAGGGAGGGGACAAAGGATTTCCTGAACCGCTCAGTCCTGCAGCGCAGCGAGATGAGACGTCGGCTGCATCTGTAGCTGCTTCTCTGGCCTGCAAGGATGTTGTGGAGAGGGTGGTTGGTACTGTCCAAGATGACGTGAGTGAGTGAGCCCATGTCTACGACCAAATCCAGTTGCCCCTCGATTCAACCCTTGTTGGATAATTATAAACTCACAGTTTGACACGAATACCACGACAAGGTATTCACCAAGGATTTTGGTAAAAGGCTAAATGAATAAAAACACAAAATGCAGATGCAACTATCTCATTCTTACCATGCTCCAGTTAAATGTCTGAAGTTTAAACATGAACTGGATGTGACTATTAGCTGATTCTGTCGATCCAGCACCTCATTCCTATGCAATGCAGTTGGAAATGCTGTATGTATGCTGTAATTATGAGCATAAACTTGGACATGCAGAGATTAATCACACAGTCATTGTATTTTACTCCATCGCAATTTTTTTTTGTGAACCTACGCCACATTTTTCAGACTTTGCTCCTGTCCACCACATTGCTTTCAGGAATTGATTAGTTCGTTCCAAAAACATTTATCTCTACCAATAACTGGTTCTCATGCAATTAGGAACCAGTTCTTAATCAGAACCAGTTCTTAAACCAAACCATTAAACCAAATCCACTCTCACCACAATATCATAAATTTAACAGTAACAATAACAAGTCTGACATGCAGTCTGGTCATAGAGTAATTTGACATCGGCAAATTTTTCTGATGTTTCGGCTTCAAAGCCAGACTGAGGAAAATGCTACGTTTCAGATTTAAGTTTGAGGCCGTGAACGTCCAGAAAATGTGTCCAGATTCGTACAGACTGCACTGCGTGGTTGTCATCTGCTATGTCAGGTTTGGCAAAAAATGAAACTGGATGTTTACAGGGCTCTTTTCACTTGTAGAAACTCGTACCAACTACTCAGGTAGTTGCATCAAGAAAACTACACTGATGGTCGATGGTCGCCTAATTCAAAAGCACACAGCAGACCAAAAAAAAAAAAAAAAACGCAGGAAACCTTCCTGCCATATAAATTTTCTAGTTGAAAAATGATCTCTGAGTGTTTGCTTATAAGACTGGTGCATATTTTGAAAGCCTGACGTGCTCATGTGACTGCTCTGCAGTGTGACAAATTCTTTACATTCTTTCTGATCAAGGGAATTATAATTAATCAAGACCTGCTCAAAGATGCTTTTGAAGCTGCAGTCAGCTGTGATGTGTTCACAAAGATGTAATTTACTGGAGAATAAAGAGAGATTAAAATCAATTCATTCTCATACAGAAAGAACAGAGTAAATTCTCCTCACTGATGGAAATTTATCATATAATCATGCATTATAACTATGTAATAAAGCCATTCAAATATAATGTGCGAAATCTAATGCATTAGTTGATAAAGCGGATACATGTAATTACAATTAGATTGCTCTGACAAAGAACCTTACACAGAGAATGTGACCTTACATAGTGCAGCTCTTGTACAAGCAAAAACCTAATCTTGTGTCTCAATGACTGAATCGCTAAAAAAACATGTCTGGCCTATGGTCAGTAATGAGCAGACAGAAGGTTAATCAGATCTACTCGGCAAACGCAGAAAACCCCAGCTGCACAGAAACCATTCTTCTCTTAACAGACTTGTAATTGCAGAGACAGACAGACAGATGCAGCTTACAAAACAACTCGTGAAGAGGAATGCCAGCCATTTGGCATGTACAGTACAACAGATGAATGGCTTTTGTTGAGGGGTTTCACCGGGCCTAGTTGACAGAGGGCTAAAGTCAGTGCTCCCCAGCCACAGCAGACAGACGGGACAAAGACAGGCCAGTGTATTTCACCCACAGTTTTTCTCTGGGGGCCTTTTCACTGTTAATCCACTGGGCCTGAGAGGAGCAGCAGGACAGGTCAGTAATGCTGCTCCACCTCT
Source organism: Trachinotus anak (assembly GCF_046630095.1). Classification (NCBI taxonomy): domain Eukaryota; kingdom Metazoa; phylum Chordata; class Actinopteri; order Carangiformes; family Carangidae; genus Trachinotus; species Trachinotus anak. The sequence continues at coordinate 26,005,341 of NW_027273853.1, read as the reverse complement.
GCGGAGGCCTGAGTCTTTGGCAGCATTATGGAGGCAGATAAAGGAGCTAGACGCAGCCTTCTGTGTCTCTGAAGTCACTCTTGTCGGGGCTGATCCTGATCCCTGACATCGGACTATTGGAAGCAAGGCTGGCAGGTCATTGGCTCAGTTTGATGGCCAGGTAAGCTGCTGTAGAGCCTGCTGTTCCTATAGTCTGCCCCAGCTGGACGCTCACACTATGGCCTGGCTGTCATGAGATCAGGAACACATATCCTCACCTTCCATAACCACCTTCCCTCCCTGTTTGTTTCTGTCTTTCGTTCTCTCTGGCTCTCGTTCCCAGCTCTCCACCCTGCTTCTGGACACCCTAAATCACCCAGCCCACTTTTTTTTTTTTAAATAGCAGCCAATGCCTCTGAATCAAAAGCACTCTAAATATGTCACATTCCACATGGTACCTATCTCTGTGGTGGCAGGACTTTCTCACAAAACTTAAACCCTATTTTTCTTTGAATGAGAGTACTCTATTGTTGTTCGAATTGTCCATCCAAACCCTAGCAACTTCCCCAAATCGGTATGCCGCAGGAATTCCTGGCTCCACTGCCAACTCTAGCTACCTGGTAAAGGGGATTAGGGTTGCTTTATCCTTTAGTCAAGAATGCGGAATGGCTGAACTTCTGACCAAGTCAGACAGGCTTGACATTCAAAGCCTGTGCTCCAGGGTGATGCCTCCAATCTCTGTTGTCCGTGTATTATCTTAAATTTCCATCAGGATGATTTGATAAATAGCACGTAATAAACTATGTAAGCCATAACCTGGTGTAGTTAATGAGTAGTGAAAAAAGGAATAAATATGGCAGCAATGATGCACCTTTCATGGACCCTGGAGATTAAACATTTAAGAAACAGGTTAACACCCTTGTAAATGCTTGGCAAACAGCCACATCCTTAATATAATTATAATCCTAACATTCATGTTTGAACACCATCTTTCCCCATCAAAGATGTTGAGTTCAAACAGGTAAAACCATGTGCCCACACATTTGCCCCACTCCTCTCCTTGGCCTCAAGGCCACTGTAAAAATAGCTATCATTGATAGCATTCCTAAGTCATGACACTGTGCTCAAGGTGACTACCACTCCCAGTAACCCAGCAGCAAGTCTCTCATACTCAAGCCCATTCATGAATCCCATCCCTCTCCAAGCCTTCCCATCAGAAAATAGCTGTGAAGGTTGAAACCGGTCCCATCAAAACATGAGTCAGGTAAAAACATGTGTGAAAAATATATTAAGTATAATTAGGTACATTAACAGGTTAGCAGCTATGGGCTACATTGGGACATCTCCAACATGTCACTAATGCAGATCATCAGTCAGAGATGCTGCATGTTGTGAGAAAACAGCAGCAACCTCCAGAGCATGAAAGAGAATACAACACTGGTGAAAATTTGCACAGTAGCACCATAAGCCAGTCTCATGAACTGGCAAAGGTCTAAGGCAGGGGACACACTAGAGATTCTGTGTCTCTGTTGATGTCATAGTGATGTCATACCAGCAACATTACATGGTATTGACACCTTTCACAATACTTTCAATGTCTATGGTGAATCTGAATATGTCACAGACATCAGAAAATATATTTCTACAGCCATTTTAGGAGCTGCCTGTGGCCAACGTGACATTTTCTGACACAGCCGCCATGCACACGCAATGCAGCTAGTGTGATCCTGGCAAATGGTACATGTCAGGGCAGGACTGTGCCTCAGAGTGTATTAAGGCTGGGCAACTCTTTCCCTCTTCCTTAGGACAGTTTTATATACTTAAATTCTTCAATAACAACCAACGGAGCAGTCCTAAACAAATTTCCAACTGGGGAAACATGGAACAAAATGGCACCGATGTGGAAACTAGACGGCACTTTAGAGGACTCTAGTCAAGTGCAGCCAAAGCAGCTGCACTTTAGCCAATGGCTCCTCACCTCAAGGTGCAACACAGAGCACCTGTTTAGTTGTTCATGCCCACTCTGATCTAAATGGTCCCAACATCAATTAACTGCAAGGGTATTCATGCCAACACTACACAGAAGTGATTATAACCTGCTTACTCTTCTTCTGCTCTGATGTGTTGAGACCCCATTTTATATATTACAGTAACAACAAACAGCTCTATGGGGTGTTCACTGTCACCTGTGAAACTTAATTATACAACTACTGACAGTACTTTTAAGCCTTTTATTTTGGAAATTAATAAAATAAAGGTCTCATTCCCATACACTGTAAAGATGTATTGGAAAAAAACTGTCATCTGAGGTAAGAGGGGTAACTTAAAATTCTCAGAAACTGTCGCTAGGCCACAGCCCAAACTATGATCAAACACAATAACTGAATCTTGTATTTATCTCAAATCAAAACCAAACGGGGCTTTTCCATTTTTGCTTGCTGCCTGTTCAAGTGATACCACATAAGACAAATGAACAGTATAAAAAAGAGTGAAGAATCTTACAAAACAAGGTGTGTCTTGGTTTTGGCAAGGTAAAATGTGTCTTCCTCTAGAGGAGAAGAAGAACAAACAGGAACTCCTCCTGTAAATACGTTTATTTTAAAGATAAAAATGAAACAGTGCACTAACTGGTTTGTAGCTACAGGAAGACCTGTCATTCTGCCTCTGCAGTTGTGTGAGGTGTCTCTCTGGTTACTAGTTCTAATATTCAGTCAGCAGTCTAGTGCCTCTCTGCTGTACTCAGCTTCACAAGCCAGTGCTGCTGTCCTTCACGGGGGATGGGAGGCACCTGTGAGGGGGATGCTGCAGTCGGCCTTGCCCTTCCCTCAGCTCTGGAGACCAGCTGACTTCTATCAGTGGGCCAGGTCTATCAAGGACAACAACACTCACACATACCACTGACAGAAAGGAACTAAACTCCTCCACCAATCTGCTGCAGTCTGAGACAGAAGTAGACATACATCTCCCCCTAAGACATGCAGAGACACACAGATATGTGCATTTACACACATATATTCAAAGACAACAGCTGCATCACCGTAAACATAGATTTTTTAATATAATTTTTTGTTTAAGCTTTCATTTTCTGCAATCATTCCTCCCAATTAGTCAGTCTTATCTCGGAAAATCTCACTGGCATTTTCATTCCTCGAAACCCCCGGAGCAGCCAGAGGAGGGAGGACTAAGGCTCTGGCCCGACACCTGATGCCCTCCTCCTGGCACCAAGGGCCACTGAAAGATTCCTCAGGCCTGTGAAACCAGCCGGCTGTGCACTGGGTTCAAAGATTCAACAAATTCCAGGGCAGCTCTCAGGGGAGAGTTACTTTGTGAGCGGCCACACAGAACCAAAAACCCTCCAAATATTTGAGAATGGTAATTATAGACTCACTAAACTTATCAGGGACCATACTTGTTCTTTTTGAATACTTTTGGAAGAAATGCTGTATGGATGAAGTTATTTATAGTTGTGAGTGACCTATTACATTGTCATTTCAATTACAACATTTTCTCAGTACTGACTTATGACAATTCCTTAAGAGTAACAAATATCAATTTAGTGGTTACACTATAGTAACATCTGTGTGTGTAACAGCGGGAAAGACACATTTGCAACGGTTTGTTATAAAGTGATCACTTGTGGCCATATGCAGAGCTGGATGATGAGGAAGAAACAATATGCAATCTGGGACTCCAAAAAACTTCCTATTGGGGTGGGAAGCTGGGTACTAATAAAGGATGGTGTGTGTGTGTGTATGTGTGTGGGACCTGTCCAGATGGACTGAGGGCCAATATGGATGGACTGGGGTCATAACAGAAACCAGAGTATCAAAGCTGAGAAGGCTGATTCCAGAAACTTGGCACTTTCAAGTAGCACTTATCTAGGGGTATCATATAAACTTAACCCTGCTGTCAGAATGGTTGCATGGGAGGAAATGAGTTCAGGGTCATGACCTTGAAAGCACAAGTCAAACGTCGCTGGCCACGGCACACAGAAAGTCACAAGGTAAGCTGCACAGCCCCAGCCTCGGCATGCCAGATGGCTCTAAAATCTGAGTCGACGGCTGATAGAAATCTCTGAAGACCCGGGTCCTGTCTCAGCCCCTCCGCACGAGCAGCAGACTGATACATAAGTGACATAGCAACTGTCGCAGGGCGACCACACACCACTTTGCACCAATTTTCCCTCATTTATCTTTCCACTAAATCCAAAAACTCATAACTGTCAAAATCAAAAAAGTTAATGAAGATGTGAAGCCATATGTTTGATTTCTACTAAGCTAAATTTGTCTGGTAGCATCTCATTGGCAGGGCTTGATCATCTGTCTGGTGCCCAGACAGTGAATTTAAACCTTTGGATAGTCGTAATATTTGCTTCACAGTGACAAACGCTTTTTTTTTTCTAGTCAGCTATGTACAACCTCACGCACACACACCGTTATGTCATTAACCACACTGCCAACAACACAAGTAGGTCATAATGATGCATCACTACTTCGCTCCAGTGTCACCATGGTAGCAAAAGTAACAAATAATTGATGTAGCACATCTCTCCTTCACGCATTTACTTACCGCTCGTATATCAGATATTCACATTATATTAAACAGTGCTCACTTCCAATAATCTCCACTACAGCTTTTCCTGAACTGTAACACTGTAACTGTCAGCAGCTTCTAAGTGTCTGATGAATGTGCTGTCTACCATGTTGGCTACAGCAAGAATTAAACAGGCTTTATTGTGAATGACAAGATAATTGCTTGACTTTCTTGAAGCAGCCAATGCAGTGCACATGTCTCTTCAACTTCCCCTTGAGCCCTGTTTGCAGTGGAGAGTGAAATACTGCTAATGACTGTTTTTGGTCAGGGCCCTTGACTGACAAGGTGGGATTAAGGAGTCTCACAGTGTCTGCTCTCATTCCAGGACCCACTGCACAGCCAACTAGTTAAAGGTTCAGTCAGCAGTGTTGGTGTGCAGACCCACTTTGCTCAATGTCACAGTGAGCAGATAACTGACTGGCTTGGTTGCATTAGTCATTACAACAGTATTTCCTCAAGCCTCATTTTCTTAACTAGTCACTTATACCTTCATGGATGACACTCTGTACATCTGAGAGCATTTTTTTTTTTTTTAAATAATTAGAATTACAGAGTCTAACTTTATGAATAAAGCGATGATGCTGTAAAGGGAAGAAAACCCCCTTTTCCCCGCTCTAATCCCTGGCTTATCCCACCAGGTCTACTGTCTACACACTTCAAACCTTCAGTCACCAGCTCAACCTGAGGCCTCCTGCACAATGCCATTACACATGCACAATAGCTTGTCAAGGTGTCTTATTTCTGAGTCACATTCTTGGATGAATGCAACCCTGAAATCAAATCATGTGGAAATGAACAGACAATAGAGGGTCTCTGTCGAGGCTGATCGGTGGATGTGAGTTTTGAATTTTAAACACAGACACCACCATCGGCTTGGAGGCTAATATTTTTAGATACTGTTCTTGTTTAGTCAGCAACAATTGGTACTCCAAACATTTTCCCATCATCAGTGAAGTGACCACACAATCGGCTTGGGGATGAGGACATCCTACATTTTGTGTCCAACAGGAAACTTCAATGCACTATTTCCAAATCATTTCCTCTGTTCAGCTTGTTGTGTGCGAGTTTTCAATATGTAGCAATATATCTAATGAAACAGTCTCTTATGAAATCATTTCACTAATAGTCTTCCTGGCTCTGACACTAACTGCCAAGAACAAGAACATTTGGATGCTAACCCCAAAACATGTTTCATCTGCAGACAATTGATTCTTTGATTGGTCCAAAGCCCCCACCCCCTTTTGTATTGATCTGTAGTGAGAGATGTCAGGACTCAATACAAACAGCCTGAAACATGACTGAAATCCACCTCATTTAAAACTGTCATGCAGAGACAGACTTTATCCTTCAACAGTGACCAAAATTAGGTTCCTCCGACACCCGAATGCCTACTTTTTTTTCTTACATTACAGAACTACAATGAACTGGTTTGTATGATCTTGTGTGATCTATAATGTCTTGTGAAACAAACAAAAATGGAAGTGAACATGAAAAAAGAGGCCTGAACCAAACAGATAATACTCGTATCTTTATCCTGGTGGACCTGGTTCACTTGTTGTGATCATACTCAGCTGTCAGACCTTCAGTCACCAAATCAGCCTTTCACTAACCTTTTAGTCTGTTGTCCTGTCCACACTTGTGTATTTGCTCCTTATTGTTTTCTTGTTTTTGTTAGCATGTTTCTGCATACAGTATATTTATTATGTTTCTTTAGAGTTTTACTTTTTCTATACATTTGTTTTACTTACTTTTATTCTAATCTCCTTTGGTCAGCTCAAGCTGCATTTAAACGTGCTCTAGAAATAAAGTTGACTTTACTCGACTACTGCTCACTGCCATGACAAAACATAGACAGCCACCTTGTAAAAGTAGACCATGACCAATAGAGAGAAGAAGAAGAAGAAGAAGTAGAAGAAGAGGTCAATAACCCTGGACAGATAGGTGCAAAAACAGTAAAGCTAGTGGGTTGTGGATGGTTATTCAGGAGAAAAATCCACCTTTTAACAGCCTGTTTTTCAGGTTTTGGAGATTCTGAGCGTAGTGAAATTAGCCAGCTGGTGAAGTGTGGCAGATTCTGTTCTTCGTGGTTTCAGCCAGCTGGTGAAGTTTCATAGAGCACGTCTGAAGTGGGTTTTGGTCATCTGTTTCTCTCACACAAATGAAAAGTGGTGAGTTGGTTTTAATTTACTGACACATAATACACATACTGCTCGATTTTCTGCTCCATCAAAGATAATGGTTCTCGACCCAAAGCAAAGTGTCTGTGGCTATAAATAGTTTTTTATTTTTTATTTTTAAAGTTTAAAACTAGATCTGAGTAAATTACATGTATTGTAAAATTAAATAAACTGGCAAATGATAATTTCCATACACTTTCCAATCTAAGACACACAAATCAAATACCATTAACTTCATAATACTGTATGTATAGAGGAGATTCATTTTTAAAGTCTATCACTCTCTCAGGTACCAGGTGAAGGTTGGCCCACAAGATTTAAAGATGCAACCCACCATCTAAACCTAAACTGATTTGCAACTTAATTTGTGTACATACTTTGTGTATGGTTATGAGTTGTGTCTAGCTAGACAAAAATGAAAACCCTAAACAGGAAATAGAAAAACAAACCAAAAGCACCAGTTGCCTTACATTCCTAGAAATCCTCCAAAAAATGAATACCGAGAACAGGACGTGCATGCAGTCTTCAGTCTGCGTCACTCTGTTTCCATTCTGCTGTTTGGTAGCCTGACAACGGTGGCTTTGTTGCCTTCTACAGACGCCATGCTCAAACTTTTGCATGTTATGTGATGACCTGTGACGACAATGAGGTTGAGAATTACTGGTATCAAATGATATTATTCTACACAACTGCAAGGTGCTGTACCTGCACATGCTTTGCAAAACTCTGCGTAAAGCATGAAAAGCATTACGCCATGTATGACAACATAAATTATGTTGATAATTGTCACAACTGTGGTTTGAATATGTAAATGAGTGTAAATGGCACTGTAACCTAAAAAGTTACATTGATACACAAAATGAGGTTAGCAATTGACCATGTGGTGTTCTAGTAAAATGTGTGGTTTAAGTCAGGGAAACTACCCGCACATCTCTCCACATCTGCCTACCAACGGCTGTGCAAACAAACCTGTAAACATGGACATCAAGTTTTACATAAAACCACACATACAACATGTCCATCATCACATGCACATGCATGCGCAGCCTGACGAATGAGTCATCCTCATTTATCCTTTTATCTGTTTATTGGTCTCTCTCTCACACACACACACACACACACACACACACACACACACACACAAACACTATCACACACACATACACATGCACACACAACATTAACTAAACGCTGACTCCAGGAAAAGTGGGATAGTCAAGATGTAGAGCAGGCAAGGTGTGACTGGATCACAGAGAGTTGTTGGTTTGCTGGCAGAAAGGAGACTGTCTTTCAAGGGAGACTGGTTCAACGGTTAGACCCAGATGGTTGCACACCTGTAGGCCTCAAAGAAAACACCCAGCCCTGAAAAACCTCCAGAGCTCCAGGATGCATATTCATAAAGCTTCTGAGAGCCTGAATCTGATCCATCTATGACCACAGATCAAGTTAGACAATATTGAAAGTGTAGGACCTGCCTAGTCTGAGAAAAAAAAAACATTTATTGAAAGACTGAAGCTGAGGGAAAACAAACCTTAAATTCCCTTGTCAGTCCTTCGACACATTATGTCAGGCGTCCCCTCATTCAATATTCCCAACTGCTAAAACATAGCTTTTGTTGTGTAATTCTATGGATACATATGTCAAATATAAACACTCTCTTCTGTGCGTTGTATAATAGGTCGGACGCTATGGTCATCCTTTGTGTCATTATAATCACGATCGGCGATAATGCAATCAAAGAATGACTCAAAGGCAGCGCAGGTGGCTGCGTTGATGTGCCATATGGTGGAATTTCAGATGTATGCATTGTGTTTGGCTTCAGCAAATCTTCATATGAAATACAAATCAATTATGTTTGGACAGTTAACTAGTTTGTTTGTTTGTGACCTCGCTCTGTGCGCTTTCACATCTGCCAAATAACTGGTGTCAATGAAGTGAGTGAATGACTAATAGGTTTCCACTGTTTCATTTCACAATGAGACACTGATGGGAAAACATCTCAGTAATTCAGAAACGACAGGTTGTGTTGATGAGGTACTGTGATGAATTTCATTAATGATATAAATTCATTTTAGCAATATAAAGTCAGATATCATATATTTACAGTTGATTCATCTAAAACTGATGTTCAGTTATTTATTATCCCTGGTCATGATTCAGCAATCGTGAAATAATAATTTTAATTATTATGATTAATTTCTTTTGTCATTTGTTATATAATATATTAAACTGTGTCCACTGCAGTGTGTGATAATGTACAATCACATGACTAAATGTTTCATTACAGAGGTAAAGGGGTACTCCAGTGATTTAGTATTGTATAAAGTTTGGGGACTGAGAAAAAAAAAAGAAAAAAAAAAAAAGAAAATTTGTGATCCTACATTTCCCATAATACAACTGGATAGCATCAGCGTCTTCCATTACACTCCCCTGCCTCCTAAAATACTCACATCTTTCAAACTCCACGCCTCCAGTTTGTGATGCAGGCTTTCTGTAAAACATTTTAAGCCAGAATAACCATGACGACGTCATCAGAGTGCGTTTTTGAAAGAAGCTCCTCCACTGCCACAGCAGACAGCGAATGACAGAGTAGCTCTTTTCGTTATGCGTAAACTTAAGTTCATGTGAAAAACCATTGATGTCCCCCTTGGGAACCTTTTTGGTGAGTCTCCTGATGCTAATGAATAGATCCAGATATTAATTATTATTATTATGAGTGTTGTTAATATGAGACCTGGGTTTATGGTGAGCAATGGGCTGGTTGTGGAGTTTAGGATTGGGATTGAGCAAAATTCAGGTTTACCACAGGCAACTCAGAAGAAGAAAATGTGTCACCAACAAAAGTGTTGCGGTACTATCTCTGTGTTTGAGGCAACATGTTCTTCTTTATGAGTCCTTCTCTCTTGAAAACTGTTACTGTAAGCCTATTGTACACATGTGATTCCCTACAAGCCCCGAAGTGTGTTACAGTGGAACTGTGCTGTCACTGTTGTCTACTTCAAATCAGATGGTGCCATAATATCATAATATCACAAGTTTTTTTTAATTAAAACTCCACATCGCATAATATTTTTCAAGCCTCAGGGTCTTCTCTTTCATTCATCAGGTCCATATTTAGTCATGCAGTGTACTTATGGGGTTTTTATCCTCATTGTGGCCTGTGAGCACTACAACAGAATCAGGAGGACACTTTTACTACAGAATGCATTAAAATGAATGCAGCAGTTCCATCTTAAGGTCACCAGTAGGTACTACAACAAGAAACAAAACACCTTCCACCCTGGGTCCTTGTCTCTATTTATACGTCTGGTTCTCTCATATACAGACACTCTTTTTCTGCTGCTTACGGAATTCAAACAAGAGGATATTCATTGTATGTGTGTAATGTATCTGCAGGACAGTGGAATGAGAGAGAAAAATATGCATTATCTGCGTAGGAAAGCTCCATCAGTGAGACTATTGAGGAAGTTGCACTTGGAGGAATTCAAAAGGTCTGCATGTCATTGACCAGAGGGTCCCTTCAAGCCAAGAGACCAGTTTGTTTGTTGCAAATGGAGATTTTCTTGAATCATGAGCAGCCCCATTATTTTCAGGCACACGTCTTACCCGCATGAAATGCGTACTAATGCAGAGATGCACAACTACAGGCATGTGTGCGCACTCGTAAGTGCACACACGCTGACATACACAGCACTGTTTCGGGGTGGGTTGTTAAAACCTCTCTTGGCACCTGATCAGACTGAGTTTCCCATGAAGTTTTCTGTGGAGCAAAAGTGACTTGAACTGATTGCGGCGGATAAGTGGCCTAAGCAAATAGCCCTTCCACTGTGACAAGGGAGTGGAGAGAGCAATTAGTCCGGTCTTGAGATCTACAATTCCATAACCTCAGATAAACCTTCTTGATTACCCCATAAAACTGGCCTTTCCTGAATGGCATGTCATTGAGGAGAAATGGGGCCATGTAAAGTGCAAGACTGGCAAAAGTCCTGGAGTTCAGCAAGTTAAAACCTAACGCCACTGGAACAACGCCAATCATCCATATTATGGGTTGTGACAGAGATAGCTTTGGGAATGAAGGCACAGCAAATGAACACACCAAAAGCATTTGAGTGCAAACAACAGCGGCATGCTGTTGGCAGGTAAAAGATGCTGTCTGCCAAAACAAAGATGAGCACATGCGGTCCTTAACTGCTTTTAAGCACTGGCGCTCAGTATTGATAGCGAACTTAATGCCAAACCTAAGGCTGAAGAAAATGAGAGGAAGTCTTTATTGATTAAGATAACACTCTCTCAATAGAGTTACATTAGATTAACACACCACAGCTGCATGAAACAAACTACAGCGAAAACCTCCCTTTTTCTTTTTTTTTACCCAGATTTTCCTCTTAAACTCTATCTAACAGATTTCTGTGAACTGGCTTGCAGCATGATCCACAGGCATCTCTCCCTGTTGAAATTGGCAGCTGGATTCAGAGTGGAACAGTGTGGCTGAGAAGAAGGCAAAGCAGAGTCACAGCTACAATACAGAGCATTACATCCCAACCAACGGTCCAATAGCAGATAGCTTCACAGTTCGCAGAAGATAGGCGAGCTCTTGCACATGGTCACGACACTTTCACTGGCAAAGACAGCAGCCACAAGGCACAGCACAGATCAGCACAGTGAAGTATGAGCTAACCAGGAGTCTAGCAGACTCCTACAAATACAGTAGGTGTCTGGTACAAACACAGTACACCACAGTGTGGCTCAGACTGTTTGGGTTAGGAACAGACTTCAGCAAACAGATAGAACACAGCATGGAACATTACGATATACAGGATGGAAAATCAGAGAATATTATATTAGAGTATAGCAGCACGGCATCATTCAGAGTTAGGTGCAGTATGGCGCAGATACAAAACATTGGTCTAGATGGGATAAAACCAAAACATCCAAGCAGAGGCCATGGTAAAGTACAGTAAAGGGATTCAAGATGAGGGGGGCTGAAGGGATAGAGGGAGGGAGGAGTGGAGAGATTGAGCGTAACAAGCAAGCACACATAAAGCCTGTCTCATTCTTTTTTCCTCCCCTCCCTCCCTCCCTCTCTCTGTCTCTCCCTCTCTCTCTCTCACCATTACAGCAGCATTAGAAGCTGAGCTGCTCAACTGTTCCAAGATGTCAGAACTACAAAGCTCCCTTGAATGAGGGAATGTGGGGCCCAGGGCGGCAAGGGAGTCTGGAACAGCTGGCCCAGTGGTGGGGCCTCCTGTTCCCTCGCACTGCAGCCGCTAGCTAGCTGGGACAAGACAGGGATGTCTGGCTGTGGGGTGTGTGTGTGTGTGTGTGTAAAGGGAGGCTGAATAGAAGGGGATCAGGGAATATTTCTGTCTTCTCAGCGTAGGAGGGATGACACAGGGATCACCTGCCAGGTCCCCCTGACCAAAGCTGGAGAGGACAGGGTGGGTGGGGACAGAGGAGGAAGTGTGTGGCTGGGTGAGGTTGAAAAATTGCTGCCAGTGATGTTTAAGTTCATTTCAGGCTCTGAGATTTCAGTGAACAGTGGTTGCAACATTTGCACAATGACATGTAGGGTACATCACCAAAAAGGAACTAAGCAAGAAACTGAGAGTGCAGACAAAGAGATTCAGAGCATGATTGTATACATTCATTTCATAACACACACACACACACACACACACACACCCACGCAGACACGCAGTAATAGGTGCACGTGCACACATATGGACAGAGAGCTGCATCTCCATCTGCTCATGCTCTGAGCCTAGGGAGACATGGAAAATTACAGGGAGAGAACACTTGTGGCTTCCATCTCGTCTTTGGTGTCAGAGAAGTGTGACTTAAAAGGGAGGAGGATAAAAGGAGACAAACTATTTTCGACAACTGTAAACAGGAGAAAGCTCTGAGCTGTTCAAGCTTAGCACACAGAAAGAAGAAAAAAGATATCATATAAGGTTTCCGAAGAGTTCAAGGAAGGTAGAAAGCTTAATTCTGCAGCACAACAAGCCTCCATTTCCCACAGCATGAGCATAGATGAGCATATGGATGTTCACGTGAGCTTGTTGCAGGCCACCACACATGACGCTGGAAAATACGGCTCAGCTGCTGCGGACAACAGGCACAATGCAGGCAATGGAAAGGGACTTTAAGCGGCTACATCTGCACTCATGGATATAGAAGACCCGCAATTACTAGCTGCAATGGAAATACAACTTTTCAAAGACCAAACTCAAGGCAAACATTTAATGTAAACCACCATACAGTAAATGTAACCAAATGACGTCGGGTCCCATGAACGGGTTCTGTTGTTCATTTAAGCCACGGCACCGTTCAAGAATCTCACTATAATTGTATTGTTGCTTGTTTTTATTGGTGTTTGTTTTTTCCACGCTTTGGGGGTGTTGTCATCTGCATTAATAAGATACACATGAATTTGCTGGAGCTCTTTCTGACACATATACACATAAAGATGCTTCCCACCACACAGAGACGCACACATGAGCACGCACACAGAAACATAACTGCGTGCACAAGTATATCTGCATGCTGCACACATACATTCACACCAACACACACACACACACACACACACACACACACACACACACACACAGCATTCCTGTTGGGGGTGTGAGTACTAGAGATTGTGAAGTGCACAAATTCCAAAACAGCAGAGTAAAACATCCCCTTTTAAAGAGAAGACTGGATTATTTTACAGGAGTTTCTGTTTGAGGACGCCACACAGTCGACCGTGCACTCACTCCACACAACACCATAAAGCTCAGCCTTTGGGCGGCAAACAGAGGCGTCCAGCTTAGATTCGAGCTGCTCTTAAAACCGGATCTTAATTGTGTACATTTGTAATTATACAATGGTTCACCTCTTCCATTCAGAGTAACTTAAACATCTGGAGCTGGGCATGACAGAGGCTTTATTCACCACTGCAAGAAGAACCGGTGAGTGAGATGGAAAGAAAGAAGAGAGAAAAAGTGAAAGCGAGAGAGAACAAAGAACTGAAATAAACTGGTGAAGATTCACAAGCTAAGACTAGTAAATGCGGGCTTTCCTTTCTAGTGTGCAAGCATGTGAGGTATGTGCTGGAGGAGGACACAAAAGATGATTCCTGGAGTTCCTCTTTTGGCCCAGAACAGAGCAGTGGATCAGTCAGGCAGCTATTCAATCGGCCAGTCAGCCCAGCAGTCCCAGCTGCAGCACCTATTGCTCCCGAGGTCCCCCAGCAGCTTCTGAGAGGCTGCACTGTGCACGTGCAACCAGCCGCATGCAAGCATGAGCACGCACGCACAGATTTCACCACAGTGTGTTCAAAATTTTTGGCGGTAGATGGTTAAGTTTAGGTCTGTGCAGTACAATTAATTCTACATGACCATAGAGAACAGTTTCAAGTCTTTTTTCTTTTTAACAGCGGTGTAAATAAGTCAATTTCCCTGAATGTCCCAGAGAATGAAACCAATCACAATCTGTGGACCTGCAGTGAGCTTCAGAAAATGTCTGCGTCTCTTTGGAAAGTCACGGCACGATGCAAAATCCCTCTTAAGGAAACAGAACTGAAGGTGGGGCCTTTCTCATACCAAATGTGGATCAACCTCATATTCTAAGCACATAGTGTGTGGAGGACAAAAAATGTCAACACTGAACAGTGCAATTCTTCTTGAGAAGGGGTAAGTGCTTCATGATGTGCGTCAGAGGTTTGGTATACAGTAGTATCTGGTCATCAAGCCGAACAACATTCTTGGGATTTGAAGAGCCATTAAATATTGGACGTGCACAATTGTAGGCTTGAGAATCCTTATTTGCCATAAAAGAGAGACAGAGCTGCAGCTACTCAGAAATAAATCTGTACGACACCACACGCATTTTCTCGCAGGTCAAACGTGCTGATTAACTTGCAGTGCATTCCTTACTCCTGTGCTGGGTATTTCTAACAGAGTGTTTCTGTTTGCATTCAGTCAAGGAAATCACTGAGACAATTTCCCCTCCAGTGAATGAAAAGATGTATTCATTTAGATGGGGGTCAAACTCCGGTTTGATTGACATAATGGCATGGAAACATCTCATTCATCTCTCTCATACACTACTGCCCGTGACGGCCTGCGCTTTGAAACCTGAGCCGGGAGTAATCTACCTCCTGATATGTATAATGTTAACATTAAGTGAGGCAATAGCTCTCATTTCCTCAGTTTATTATTGCACACACTAGTTACACAAAGAGAGCAATCTTACACAATTCACTTCTGCAGTGGGATTGAGAAAAGAAAGAGGAAGCTTCCTTCTGTGGGAATGTAGAGGACAAAACACTGAGGCGGTGGGTCATTTGGAAATGGAAGACAAGACTGAAATGGTAGTTTGTTGCTTATCATTACCTCGTCATTCAGAATTCAGACGGGACAGGACACTTTACAGTGGGGTTCTGTTGGAGAGAAGCTGAAGGATGAGAACAAAAGAGAACAAGAGAGAACAAGTTAAAGAGGAAAAGACTGTTTTTAATCCGATCAACGATGAAAACTTTGTGCCTGCTAAGCCTGGGAGTCACATCACCACACTTATTCAATGCGCCTTGGTATGGAGGGATGTAAGGCTAGACACAAAAGAAGATGGATGTGAGGACAGAGTGAAAATTTGGCCCAATAATTATCTGTCTAGAGGATAATATGTCAAAGTTGAGCACTAATAAAGACATCTGCAGTGAGTCTTTCTAAAATCCCAAGATAAAAGGCCGTTTCACAGTAGATGGATGGACTGACTAAGACAAGTGGCACCAGAACCACATTTTAAATTTCTTCTCGTTTTCCCATCAGGCCCAGCAAAGAAAGACAACCTATCCTGAATCAGATGAAGCACCACCAAATGTCACTCGAGTATCCCAAATCCCAACAATGAGTCAATTATACCGTGGCTCAGTCACTGGCAGAGAACACGAAGCCAAGACATTTACTGACCTTATACTGACTCAAAAGAAAGCAGACATGAGATGACAGTCCAGCACTGACTACAATGCCTGTGAGACATTAGCCTTAAACTGTCTCTGAGGTATTTTCTCTAATGCTTCTAAAAGACACTGCCTGCCATACTGTGACCCAACCTGAAAAGAAATGACATGTGTCCGGTGTGAAGGCAAAACGCTGTGCTGTTACAGTGATTTATGGCAAAGTATTATCAGAAAATATCAGGTGTGTGGACACAGAGTGTGTGCGTGAGCCTGCTTTCCTTGGCAGGTGGCATTCCCTCGAGCACACACACACACACACACACACACAGTGTCCTCTGCATGAGATGACTCACATGCCGTGACATCTGGTTAGTGTTGGATACATTGTTCGGGGCAGCGCGGTGACTTAACGCTATGTATAATGGAAGGAAAAAGGAAAAAGAGAAAGCCATGGAATAAAATACATTATTATAATATTGGGCCCCAGTTCTCCATTGTTTTTTCCTCTATTAACAATGGGGCGTCATACTGCCAGCACAGCGAACAACTGTGAGCGGACTGGTTCTCGGACAACTTCACCTTCTGTTAAGAGAGAAGTCAGAAGAGAGGTCAAACACTGGTGGAGGTGGAAAACATTAGCATCTGGGCAGAAAGTCTACTTGACTTTCTGATGTTTTAGTCTAAGTGGGATGAGAGACTTCCTTCAGAGACATTAAATCATGTCCTCCGTTTTCAAACACTTGAAACTGACTCCGCTCTCCTGTCGGCTCACGTTCACGTCTAACAGAGGTAACAGCTTGTTCTTGGGCTTAAACAGGAAGAACAGACATCACAGTTAAGTTGGGTTGACGGTGTCAGGCCCAGTGTAAATGAATCTGAGCTCTTGTCAGCAACAAAACAACAGCATTAACTGCGTATGGAAATGAGCTCGAGCCAGATCCAAAGCAAAATAATCTGCAGTGAATTTATCCTCTCATCCCTCATTACCGCATCCCCCCATGGCTTCATCTGGGAGAGACACTGGTAGAAAGAGGCTGTTGAAGAGACCCACCTCCCTCTTCTCCCAGCACTGCCTCAGGAATGCTTTTCTTCTGGCCCCCTTAGCCCCATGTGTAGACGCCCTCTCTGCAGGGTGTGTTTTGCATGTAAAGCAGGCTGCAGATGCTGTCCGCAAAAGGGACCAGGAGGGACAAGGGGGACCGGGACACAAGGAGGCCCCACTGCCATGCCACCCGCCTGGCCTGGCCTCGCTTTGCTGCCACCCCCTCCGCAGCTCCCCTCCCACAACACCTCTCATTACTTCACCCCTCAACAGTCCCCCCCCCCCTCCCCGTTCCATTCCTGGTTCAACATGCCACCCCTCTATCACCCCATTCCCTCCATCCGCCCCTTCGACCATCCCTCTGCCACCCTCCTAGCACACGCAGTTGTGTGTCTCCTGGGAAACAAGCTCTAGTTGGTGTATGGAGGCACGCTGAGCTCAGGCGCACACACACACACACACACACACCATACCACTTCAGTGGATAGAAAGACCTGAGAGACGGCATTTGGACAGAGAGAAAGAAAGAAAGAAAGAAAGAAAGAGAGCGAGAGAGGAGGGAGAGAGAGAGAGTGATCACTTCTAATAAAATGGTTCTTTACAATCCTGTCATGCACATTGGGCTTGACATGACTACATTCAGGGGAAATAATTAACAAGTGTACGCCGCACATTAATATTACATTTGACAGCAGACAGGTGGCTGGCTGGGAGCAGATGTTAGGAGGCAGATCAGAAAGCGAGAGACTGAGTGAGAGGGAGAGATGGAAAATTATTACAAGGTTCTCTACTATGAACACAACTAACATGTAACATGGATTTTCAGAGACTTCCCAATGTAAATGCATCTCTGAAACTTACTCAATTAATAGGGTAATGGGGAGTTGATTGAAAATAAATCTATGACTAACAACTTTGATAAAACAATTAATTGTTTCGGTCATTCATCAAAAAAACAAACTGGTTGGTGGTTACGGCTTCAGATATATTTTTTAAGTCTTTTTTTTTTAAGTTAAATATCTTTGTGACCATTGGTGGATGAAACGACTGAATTTGAGGATATCACACTGACCTCAGGGAAGTTGCATTTTCATTTTAACTCTTTATGAGACAATTTATAGATGAAATTATTAATTAGTCAAGCAAAAAAAAAAAAAAAAGGAAAGATTAGTCTATAATGAAAATAGCAGTTAGTTCTGTAAGTTGCATATCTACATCCCTGTGTGATATCTCCTTTTATAAAGCATCCATCAGTTCATCCATCCTTCCTTCCTGCTCCTCTGTCTCCTGCACACAAAGCACCACAGTGTGGACAGTCAGGGAGACTGCAACTCAGATGACATAATGGTGTTTTCCATCCCAACCTCTCCACTCCCAGGATCTTTACTGCGCTGAACAAGGTGTGGTCGGCTGAATAATTGTATTGACACACTGGTACATTTGGATAATGACCTTTTTTGTTTCTTTTACAGTATTCACACCTCAGCCAGTCTTCACAGGTGTGGCCCTTGATCCCAAAGAGCTACTCTGTTAAGCCCAGCCGCGCTTTATACAGTCCACAGCCCTGCCTTATTCTGCTGTGTTTGACAAGGCGCTGCTGCTTCACAAAATGTCACATACGTTCAGTTACATAGGTCTAGATTGGACAGACAGGGAGGTTGGTTTCTCTTTTGTTTTGCTGTGTGTGTGGTTATTCTAAGAATTGCAGTGCAACAATTTGGCAAGCTCGTGTGAACGCCTTAACTGCTGTCGGCTGTGAATGGCTCGAGTGAAGCCACAGTGAGCAGGCACCTCATTTAACCTGTACAGCACACAGCATATCTGCAGAGCAACACCTGACAGAGGATCGAGCAGTATCTTTAGAGGGATCTGAGGCCTTTTGAAGAACAACACAAGAAGGAACCATCAAATAACAAGAGTAAACATTCATTTCCCTGGGTAAAGCCTGGAAGCGAGGGAGGGTTGATGCCTCTATTGTGTGAGGGTAAGATGGATGTGTGGCCAGCAAACCAGCTTGTGTGCCCCCCCCCCCCAAAGCAGCTTCAGTCCCCTGGAACTTTACACTGTAACACATTCACCTCCTCTCTGTGCTGTGTAATGGACATTATGCCGTGCTGAGATGCAGCACTGGCGTCTGTATCTACACACTATACTGGAGTATGAGAGAGCATCACCACTTTAACAACACAGGCTTGAAGGTATTCCCATGGTAGAAATATAAACCTGAAGTCAAATCAACTACTCCGCCTTGCCCGCCTCCCAACACTGCAGTTTCTCATTGCATTCGCTGCTCTTGTCTACAGTTGCTCACTGTACTGCTGTGTCGGACTCTGCGGCTCAAGGGGCCCGCAGCAAACACGCCGGTCAGGAGGCAGGAACTCTGGTAGTCTCCATGCTTTCCTCCAGCATTTGGAACCACTCTCAACCTATCACAAATTCCTCTTTCTTGGCAGCGATACAGTTTTCCCTCTCTCCCTCTCCCTTTTTTCCTCTTTTCACCAGCGCTGGCAGTAGAACTGTAGTCTACATTCTGCACTAATTAACAACCTTCAGAGGAAGACCACCAAACTGGTGAACTGGCACGCTCGGAGCACGCTTACAGTACGACTCTCTTCCAGTCTGTTTTTATCGTTCTCCATTCTCTGTCCACCTATCTAAAGGCTCTGTTGTGTCGCATTAGTCTGCACAAATTTCAAGCTGTGATGGAGCACC
This sequence comes from Trachinotus anak, assembly GCF_046630095.1. Taxonomy (NCBI): domain Eukaryota; kingdom Metazoa; phylum Chordata; class Actinopteri; order Carangiformes; family Carangidae; genus Trachinotus; species Trachinotus anak. Next base: position 25,985,894 of record NW_027273853.1, on the reverse strand, counting down.
ATGAAAAACCTAAGCCTCCTGCCGACGACACACATGCGCACACCCTCAGAAACCCACAGTGAAAAAGCTCTGTGCCCTTTCTGTTGACCCTGATGCTAACTCTAGCCTTACAGGGAAAGCCAGCTTGCTTTATGTTATCAGATGATCTGAAAAAACATCTGCAACATCATGAGCCAAGCTGGCAGCTCTCCCTCTGTTACATTCAGACAACAATGACCAATACTTGATCTCGTGAGCTAATATACAAATGATTAAAAATCAATCACTTCTACAGTTTAGGTGCTGATTTCACCTGTTGATAGCAACACAAGACGGTTGTATCATATGTGTCCTGCTTCAACCATAGTTCCCCATTAACTGGTATAGCTACAACAGATCTGGAGGATCCTCTCAACACTGACGTATAAATGCAGCTAAAGTGAAGGTGGTGATGATATAGTGAACAGACAAGGACACATCTGACTTCCAGCTGTCATTCAGGATCCTAAACCACAACAAGGAGCTGTCCCTGGACCTGATGCTACCACTGCAAAACATTTCAGGACATGGTCAGAATAATTAGGACACTTTTTATTCTGTTTGTTTGTTTGTCAGCAGGATTATGCAAAAGGTACTGAACTGATTTGCACCAAATTCAGAGGAGGGATGGGGGGTTTGGCCGGGGAAGAACCCATTACATTTTGGGGCAGACCTAGATCATTAACTATGAAACTGAATGTTTTTCTCTGACGTCTGGTGTATGTTGTTTGACACTGGGCTTGGCGGAGGTCTGTGCTCTCTGAGTGCACTTCTAGTTCTGGGTTTGCACTGGACACCGAGCTTGGCACAAACCAGAGAGGAGCTCAAGTGTTGATTTTGCTGTTACGCTGATCAAGAAGCAACTAATGGGAAAGATAAATTTCCCATCGCACTATTGTCTTTTCCTCCTTGAAAACTAGCACAGGAATATTCAAGAAGGCCAACGTGCTCACAGGAGCTTATACACCGGAATGTACACAAACACACACATACACACACAAGCCCTCTGCGTCAAAACCCCAAGCTGCTGGTCTGGAGCATCAATCGAGTCTCTGTTCGTTCTGCTCGCCCTCCTCGTCTCCACTGCCATCTTCCACCACCAACATCCACACCACATAATTTGTCATTGAACGGCACAAACCTAAAGCAGACAAGCAGCCTTCAAAGCAAACTGAAATTAAAATCAGGTACATGCTGTCCTGTGATAATACACTACCCTGAATAGTCTCTTTGGATTCCATTCTCGGTCCTACCCTGGGAAAGTTACTGAATAAGCGGGCAGAGAGGGAAGGTCACAGGCTGACTCAAACTCTTGTCATGGAGTAAATTCTTAGCATTTCTCACGAGTTTAAATTCCTTGATTGCCAATGTTGCAAGCAAACAGCAGCTCCCAGATATATGGAGTGCGTAATCAGGGCCATAGTGCCATGAACCTGAGAAAGAAGTTAAAGAAACAGTCTTGTGAACAAATGCTTGTTTGAGAAGGTAGAAAAATTTAGTGAGGAAAGGGAAATGACAAAAGCTCTGGATAACTTCTGACAGTGGTCACTTGAGGATGACACTTAATCCTCAACTATACTGTTTAAGCAGCTCAGCACCCAAAAGTAGGAGACTACACACCTCCACAGTGTGTGGTGCTTGTCTGAATATGAAACAAGACATTGCTGGTAAATAGCTGAGTGTGTTTTCTCAGCTTTCCCTGAAGAAGGACATAAAACACCCCAGTGTTCTTGGAACCATCATGAACAGTGCCAGACAAAGACACACAATTAAAACAATTGACAAAAGAGGAGGCATATTATGCACCGACAAGACGTTGACATTGTTAGGCTTCATCTGACAAACTCAACTATGGGTCAAAAGCCTGACAAGACGGCACAAACATAGATTTTAAAAAAAAGAGGCGAGGGGGAAAGAATGAAGGAATTCCAAGAAGACAGTGGGTCCAAGGAGACAGTTTGCCTTGTTTCCCAAAGAGATGCTCTGGCATGTCAGTGATCACAGACAGCCTTCCAGCGTTAAGTGACTCTGAATAGCAACAAGAGGACAGAACAACAAGATTGCTGGACCAGAGCAGGGCGAGTGGTGCTGGCAGGGCCGGCGTATTGTTCTGGGAGCCGAGCAGGAGGCTATCACGGCCCGGGCCAACCGCTAGCCACGTGCTCCTCACCGAGGCCTGCATGAATTATTACATTTCATTCTGTTATCTTTCATCATGGTTCATTACAGACAGACAATTGAGATTCAAGAGAAGCACCACACTCTGGGGTCCCCCCAGATGCCCTCAGACACAGAGAGAGAGAGAGACAGAGGGAGAGAGAGAGAAGGAGAGAGAGAGAGAGAGAGAGAGAATCCCTGCACTCTCCACTGAAAAGGATGGAGGAGGATGGACAAAAACACATTGTCCGTGGATTTAAAAAGGAGGCTTATGGCTGCTATGAAAAAAAAGAAATGTGCTTTTAGAAGAAGAGAAGAATGAATCTGCCTGCTGATGCACTCTCAATGAGATGTACGCTAGTGGAGCCATAGAAAAGAAACGAGAAATGAAAGGGATGGAATCTGAGGCAAATGACACTCGAGTGTTTTGAAAATAACTGACAGCTGCACAATAGGACACCAAAACAGACTGCAATCTGCCCATGGATGGATGAAAAGACAGGGACTTGAATGGAAGTGCGACCAAATACATACAGAGATACTGTCCATTCATCGCGCAAGTGGATAAATAGACAGCCGTGAAAATGGACATGAAAGGTGAAGTTTTGCTCTGATAAATGAGCCAAACAAAGAGATATCCACAGAGAATTTGTGAAACAATTAGGCTTTCTCATTTTAAGTACATGAGTGCCACAAGTATACTGAGTTCAGGCCTTGAGAAAGTTTGTCCCGCCATACAAAAACTTTCAGATTCACAGACAAAACAGAGACCAAAAGCCAATTTGAGTTCAGCAGGGGACAGAGTTATTGTCAGACCTGATCATAGCTGCTTCTAAACCGGCCTGATGAGCCACAACCATCCAGAAGAAATGCATGTGTGAAACTTGTATAGTCCTCATGAAGCTTTGTTGTATCCATCTGTGTGTGTGTGTATCCCTAGTACATCTGTGTGTGTGCTGAGAGGTGAGTATCAGAACACACTCCTCTTGTCACTCGCTGTTCGCTGCATAACACAGACATTTTCCATTCTGTCAGTGCAAGCAGCGAGCACACTAGCTCCTTCTAAACTCAGCCGCCACTTCATTAAATGACTTCAGACTCTTGGCAGAGTCAGTGGGAAAAGTCTATATTAACTGTGTGTGAGATCCACGGGGTGACCAACAAAGGCCATAGTTGTTCCTCTATGCTGGGTGCTGCTCGGGGGAATTCTGGGGCCTATCGGGGCGCCCCTCCGCTGGGCCCTCTGCCCCGTTTGCGTCTCACGCATGATCTCGCTTCTTCTTCTCCACTCTCACACACCTCAGACAAAAATAAACACACAAGGATGCACACCTGAGTCACATAAAGCTTCAATGACCTTTGTCCCACTTTCCAGGAAATGTGTGAGTTACTGTAAATTAGCAAGTACAACACTCAAGCCAGCCACAGCGGAGGATAAAGTGCATGTGTGTGTGCTGGAGGGGCACAGTTTTGACATCATTATGCACTGTGCAGGATTGAGCCAAGTTATGGGTTGCACGATGTGGTAGGGTGGGGGGGCAAGATGGAGGGATTGTATGTGTTTAGACTGGGGAATGGAGCGAGGGATAGGGGTTGATGTCTCCTCTCACAGGCCAACGCGACAGCTGGTTCATTTGTTTACAGGAGGTTCAGATGGAGAGAGGCAGTCTGATGGTACCTAATGGCCAGGAGGAGAAGCTGGCGGCCGGATCTCACCATTTACTGTTGCTCAGCCAGGTTGAATAGCTGGGTCATTTGGGAGTGAATGAGCACAGCTTCCCACAGTAATCAGGACTTGTGTATTTTGTGAGAGGAAAAAAGCTTTGCAAGTAAAAATTGCACCATAAAATAGCATTTACAAAGCCAGAGCAAAGGGGCTCTGGTGTCAATAAGAAAAAAACGGAACTGTCCACAAAGTAGGAAATGGACTGTGGTGCCATTGGATTTTCGTTAAAGGAAAAGCATAGCGTCAGTATTACTATAGATCTATTCTGATACATCACAGTGTAAACTAACTGCTCAGATCTCAGAGGCAGCGACCTCACTGTAAGCAGGTCCACTGGGGCAAGAAGCAAGTGTTGAAATGATCAGATAGAAAACAATAATCTCTAACTGCTCTGGAAAACCGTGAGTGTGCACTACACAGGCAAGTACAGTAGGTCATAGTTGATATGAAGTCAGACTGTAAATGGTGAGTAATGTTATTTATATTACGTGTGGGTGAACTTTCTACTCTTAGCCTTTGTTTTCTACAATCTGTGTGATCATCTGACCAACTGTGTTTCTTGCTCTTGCTCCATAATCTGAGATCTCAGCATTCACTTTCATGAGTACAATATCATCATGGCCAGAGCCATGGCCGAAAATAAAATGCAGGTTATAATAACCCTTCATTTTCAAACCCTTTTTGGGTGCAGTTATTTAAAATTCAGGATAGAAACACACATCCTATATCCAAGACCAAATAAACTGATTGATTTCTGTGTATAGTGGGAATGTACATCTGCATGTCAAAATCCCCCATGTCTATGTTTAAAACATAAAGTGAAATCAGTAGCATAACACTCATGCTGACATATTTGTCATTCCCCCCAAAAACTTTTTTTTCTTCAGACACAGTCAATATTCACTAAGTGTCACACACTGACCTGCATTACAACTAAAGCCAGACTCCACTCGTCGTTAGTTCATTACAGATATATCAGTATCAGTATGTCGGCCAATAAGTAACAAGAAATTGCAGGACAGAAATGCCAAAGAAATGTTTTAGGTCATTTAGAAACAGTGTTTTCCTGCCAGGGAACACTGATAAGTTTATTTTTTCAGCTGTAAAATGTCCAACTCAGTATGTACTTTTAAATGACTGCTGATGACAAAAATGATACTGGTACAGGCCTACAAAATCTAGTATGGATTGATCATCTCATTAAAACAGAACTCTGCTAATCTAAATCAGACCAATTAACAGTCTAATACACACCAGAAAAACATATTATTACTTGCCTCATTCTTGCCGCAATCTACATCTAAGTCAATTTATTTTCAATTATGGTCCACTGGAGAAAAAAAATGAAATAATAAAAATGATGATGGAAGTCGCAGCTGTGCTGGAAGAGGCACAGTAAAGCAGAAATCAAACGAGGAGCATCCAGAGACAGAGAGATGAGCAGTGAAGTGTGGGGAGAAGACAGAATCCTTGTTTAACCACAAAACATGATCACAGCCTCGGCTGCAGTTTCACACCTGAAAGACAGATGAAGATATGGACTCAGACACACACACATCTATGATCTGGAAATCTATTTTGACAATATTTAAATTTCTGATGCTAATGAAACACGCATACACTGAACGGCTCACACACACACAAGCTGAAGCCTCTAATAGTCCACGGGACGTATCGAGAAAAGGTGAAAGACACAGAAAGCAAAAAGGACACCGGAGCTGGACAATCAATCAGTCGGACTGACTTCATATGCCAGTTCCTGAAACGACTAACTTCTTTGGTGACCTTTACCCAGCCTGGTGGATTTATTTGTTCTAATTAAGCAGGTTAGGGCCACATGCCTTCACAAATGAAGTCATTCATCTTGATGTGACAAGTCGTGGGAGGCCAATTACCCCCAGGAAAAAGAGGAAGTTCTTCAATAGCAGGAGGTGAAGAGTCTGTCAAAGACAGTCATGTTTACACCCACACATACTGAAAGTGTGCACTCACGCTTTCATGCCAATGGCAGGCAAGACATTTCCTCTGACTTGTGTGTGAACTACAACCACTGCGGTCGACAGGACAGACTGTCTGCACTATATGCTCTGTAAGCTCCTGGTACATGTGATCATGTTTCTATTGTGTCCTACAAACACAGCGTCTGTACAGAAGGAAGAGCGTGAGCTGCAGAGCAGCAGCAGCAGCTCCAGTGTCCTGTGTGGGTCGACACAAGAGGCGTTCAGGAGCAGCACTGAGCGCAGGTCACCCACACACAGTCACTGTTATGTGCGACACCAACACCTATCAACCAGGTCAGAGTGTACTAGACAAAAAAAAAACTGTTCAATTCTGATTTTGGAAGAAACAGCTGAGCGCTGCTTACAGCCTGGCTCTGGGGCTGAAACCAGTCCACAGTGTCCAGATCAAAGGAGGCAGCAGCCTGGATGAACACAGTTAGCTGGGGAACTGGGATTGTTTCTCCTCCCGTCATTCCACACACTGGAACCTCTGTGCATGTGCAGTGTAGTGGTGAGAGTGAGTGTTAGAAAACATGCACACAAAAAAGTGATGAACCAGCACGTGTGTTTGCATGTGTTTTTCTAAGCCGCATTGCGTTGAGCTCTCAGGGTCCCTGTAGTGTGTATTTATGTGTGAGTACATTTGTGTGTGAGCATCTGTGATTCAGAATCTGCGGATGGAGCCTAACTGAGGTTACAAGGATGCAACAACCCCCCACACAGCTGTTCATCCTCCTCACACACACTCACACACACTCACACACACACACACACACACACACACACACACACACACACACAAGCTCTACGTGACCCTCACGTGTTCAGTACCTGCCACTCACCAGATCACATGTGATAATACAAGTCAGACTGGAGTTCATCGTCCATGCTGCCATAACTATACAAAGCTCACCTTTCACTGGAAACTCTTCATCAAGGGAAGTTTACTTTCGATTAAAATACACCACAAAAACGTTCACACATGCACACACACAGCCACCAACCTTAAAGTGACTCCCCAGCATCCTGAGCCATCCACCACATTACACAAGGAGATTCAGAGCACAAAATGAAGGAATAACACCAGGCAACAATATGGCTCAGTTCTTTTCTCCATGGGGCTTCGCTCTGGGAAATATTTGACGTTTCAAAATATTACATCCTTCCTACCGTATATGAGCATTCTGAATAGGGCTCTCTGTCTTTAATTGGCTTCTTTTAGGTTCTTATCAGTGTTTGTTTCTCTCTCTCCCTCTCTCTCTCTCTCTCCCTCTCTCTCTCTGTTGTGCTCTCTGTCTCTCTCTTCCAGACACACACACATACAAGCATACATACCCACACATGCTACATTCCCGTCTAATCCACAACCATCCTCTCTGTGGAACACGCTCTAGATTGGTTTTGTGTCTAGTATAAACTTCCAAGCTGAGGTCAGACATTGGGGTCACAGGGGCCTGCAGACGGCCATGTAGCTGGACTTCAAAGAGAAACAGGCTGAAGCAGGGGAGCCAGCTTGTTAGTGCTTTCTCTGCCCTTAGCTCAATTCTCACATCCCCTGCATGTCTGGTTTATTGTTAACGCTAGACAGTCAAGGCTATGTTCGCTGGCTGCTGCATTCAAAGTGTCTTGACTTCATGTCTTCTGCACAAATCCGTGTTGTAAATGATGAAATAAAGGAAAAAAGAAAAAACACATCTGCATTCCCTGACTGGTTATTAGTATTCATTAAACTTAAATGAACATGGTTTGGTAACATGTGGAAACGTGTGGTAACAGTCCACTGAGAGGCAGAGTAACGACTCCTTTAACTGCCTCAATCATTGATCTACATAAGCTAAACAGGGCTGGATATCAAGCCTTAACACTTTTCTTGTTCTTACTTTTTCATCACAAAGTTCATGAATTAAATCCAAATTTCTCCAGTTTCAGAATATTTTATTGACATTAAGCTATTGTACAGCTTCAGTGTTGAAAAAGCATTCAACATGTAAGACCCTCTTCAGTTAAATGTTTCTCAAAGTAAGATAATAGAAAGACAACAAAAAAAGTAAGATAACAAGACAAGATTTGTTGCAGTGTAAGTTACCTTAAAAAAAAAAAAAACTCATTTTGTTTAGTCCTATAACTTAAGCTGACAGATGCTCCCCTCAAACACAACCATGTCACAGTGAGGTAATGTTTCTCGATGAGTGCACCTTTAAACAGTGCGTGTTTGATTTCATCAGCATGACTTTTCTGCTACCTAGTGGTGAGATATGAGAACAGCACCCAGGAGTATTATGAACATTAACAGGCCAACTCAATCAGTTCCTATAACTCTAAGTATGCATGGGAGTGATAATGATCCTTCATTAAATACTTGTCATTTTATTTTACCATTACTAGCACGCTGTGTACATGTATTGTTCATTCATCAAAAATGCTAATTGAATATCTAAAAGACAATTTTCACACCACAAATTCATAAAATAATATAATACACTAAAGGCATGTTTTAATAAAAAGTATTTATTTTCATGTAAACTAGGACAGAACAATGTAAAGGAGCGTCTTTCTTTGGTACAGACTATAGCAAAAATCACATCAGCATTTTTTTTTTTTTTTTTGTGAAAAAAGAAATGGAAAAATTACCATTCCAACTGAAATCGTCATTCATGTTGTAATCGCAATATCTGCCAATATAATCACAATACGATGTGTGTTTGTATATTGTTCAGTCCTAATGCAAACACAAGGTAGTTTTCCCCAAGCAAAATTTTAGGATGAAAGTACAGTAACTTTACAAACTACTATAAAACTAATTAGTGTTGATGAAAAGTCGAGAGCTCACAAATAATTACTGATGACAACAAACGACGATGAGTCCTAATGAAACCAATTTACAGTTGTACGACTCTCTTTAGAATCATTTGACTGGAATTCAATGGAAGCTCTTAAAAAACAATCTTTAAATGTTAGAATGATTAATCAACTTGTACCTTTGAAAGTCAGTATGCACATCAAGTTGAAACAACATAGTGTTGATAGCCAAACAGATGTGTGTCTAATATCGGTTCCTAAATCCTCATGGTGAGTGGGAGCGCTGCCTGGTGCATCACATGCTGCTCATCACGTTGCCTCCACGCAGATGGCACGTCCTAATTCTGCAAAACTTTATCGGACCACTAGAGGTCAGAGTTTCACCATCAATGTACAATCGCCTCAGCGGTGAAGTTAAAAGTCACCAATGTTCAAGCACTGTATGATTATTACATGCAAAGATGAGAGAAACATTGCAATGGGCAAAACAGTTGTGGAAAACATAGAACAGAGGGTGCATTTGAGTGTATCGAATTGAACTGTACCTAACAAATGTAGAGATCATTTGCACGATAAGTTGTAAGCAGAAAAAAACTGTTCAGGAGAAGTGGCGCTGTCTACCGCTTGAAAAAAAAAAAAAAGAAAAGAAAAACCACTAACCGGCAGACTTCATGATACAACAGCTCAGATTGTACCTTTGGGAAATGCGTTGACATGTCTTGACAGTACCAGACCATTGCAACGTCAACAGCTGATACACCTATCAGAGAAGGAGACACACCTAAAAACAGCCGTAATGTCTGACTAACTACCCGCTACCAAAAAAACTAACAAAAACAAACAACACTCCTCTGTGACGATGACTGCAAAAAAGTTAGGTTCTGCTTCACTGATCACTTCAAGAAACACCACACGACAAGCCTCAGTGAGCAGGCAGAGACACACGTTGTGCTCATTTTAATAATGCAAAGTGATGAATTACAGTAAACAAAAACAGGTTGTAGAAACATGCAGCAAAAAAGCTGTGCTGCAGTCTGTACATCACAGATTTATGAAGACACCGAGCTGTCACTTCTTCTGGTCGAGACGTGAAACAGACATATTCTTGCAACAGATGAGTTAATTATATAAATGTATGCAAACTGTTGAAGTTAGTTTTTGAGATATTGGTGCTTTAATGCACAGAATGTAAAACCAGATTTCTACATGCATTATTGAAGCTTCAGATGCGCACAACACAACCAAAAGCACCCAAACAGCAGAAAAATACTACACAAACTGCTGTAATATAACATGCAGACAGTTCATTTGACACTACCGCTTTAATGTGTTACCCACGTATGTTAGTAACTATGTAAGCTGGCAGAGCCTGGATGTTCCTCCTGCAGAGCAGCTGCAGAGTCTTGTAGTTGATCCTGGTCCAACTCTATACTAGACACATCTGTATACACAATATGACACTGCTGTGCCTCCTCCTGCTGCTGCAGCACTGAAGACGTGCCAGCAGTCAGCCATTAAAGAGCCATTTCATTTTCAACCTTGTCTCTAAGTTCTCCTCACAGGCCGACTCCTGTTTTATTAGCTTGAGCTCTTTGTATCTGACAGACAGACATGTATATTGTTGACTTACTGAGGCTGAGCTGCAGAAACAAACTACAGCTTCAGTTTGGTTGCTCAGTTTCAATTTTCGGGGGAATGAGTTTCGGGTAAGAATGAGTCTTCCTCACTTACATCATCTGTTGCAGGGTTTGAGTGATGAATAGAGCATTCACTGGTGAGTGTATGCTGCATACAGGCATGTGATACTACAGCAGCAGTCATTTCTACCCAGAGGGCTGATTTTTTCTCAAGCCACTCATCACTCAAAGCAGAACCGCGAAATCCTGTAAATAATGTTACTGTTAAGCAACGACTGATGCTTATCACTTATACACAACCTGTAATTAACACCTTTGTTTATCTTTCACCCACTTGTACACGCTGTTGTTCACCAACACAACTAAACGCTGCTCATATGAATCACAAAATGAAAAAACACTGTCGTGTTTTTTCCCCTCAATAGTCATGCTGTGTCATTCAGCCTAGTCTAGCTTTTTTTTTTTTTTTTTTTTTTTCTCCCTCATCTATCTGGTGCAATTGTGTATTGATATTACATGAAAAGTGCTAAGCCAATAAAGGTGACTCTTGCTCTCAACTACAGCGCGTGCACTGCATTGTGCATTTCAAGCAAACCACCACAACACCACGGTCTGTCAGTCACTGCTGACGTGTGCCTTGTTTGTGTACGCTGCGACAGGAAGCGATGACGTCGGTGTGTAAGTCTGCGAGGTGGTTATCTGTGAGAAGAACGCACAACAGGAAAACAAACAACTCTCGTCTCCTTTTTGAGATTACTGGCAAGCAAGTTAAGGTTTTGATTTTCAGCTGAGCTCCAACAGTGGTAAACATTTCACAGTAAATCAACGTGAAAAGTATGCATGATCAGACCTATAAATACTACTCTCTGAAAAACATCTCTGCTTACGTGACCTGCGAATTAAGCAAAACCACATTACATCTTGCGAGCACAGCTGTTGTTACAAGAATCAACATCCACTGTTGACTGATCAGTGACGTACAGGGAAATTTCAGACGATGACGTTTAGCAGCCATCCCTCGTAACATCAAATCTGGTGAGACTTAGTGTTATACACAGAATTAATCATTATTCTGAAACTTTAGGGCCAATTTCTCACCTCAAATGAAATGAAAACTGATTTCATTTGGTAGTTTCGGAGTAATTTCACAGCGTTTCCAGCACAGCCACCAAGTGTTTCTCCAGATGTAAAAATCTGACGTGAAGGCAAATGAAAGACCAGACAGTGGTGCGCTCAGTCAGTCAGGTGTGTGAAGAGTTAATATCTAAGTGAGGGACAATCATCTGCCAGTTGAGCATTGTCTGCAAAGTGGGAACGGTGGGCTGGCTTTTGTGAGGTCACTGCGAAAGCACAGCGTTCAAGGGAATTGTATTTTAGCGGCATAGTTTCATTGTGTTGGTCATGATATCACTGTATCAATTTAGCTTTTTGCATCAGGACAAAACTGGAGGAATCTAACAGAATTTGTATCCACATCTCAAACGATCTCCACACATCTTCAGTATTTGGACACTAATGGTTAATGTGATATTTATCTGTTGAATGTCTTATTGAGGTGATTTTGAAATGAACTTCCCATCTGTTTTTTGCTTTGCTCTCCATGGTATCTATTAAATGTGGTACATTAGCAGTGTAGAGTAAGCAGTTCAATGACAATTTTTGTCATTTTTGTGATTTATCCAGCACGACTTAAATATCATCACAGTTAAAGCCCGCAGTTTACATTTTAACCTCACTGCAGCAGGGTCATTTTACATCCAAAACAATGTCAAGAAGCCACAAGCAGCCAGTAATAGAGCCATAAATACCACTAAGTGATTTACAGTCCGAGGGCTTTTGGAAATGAGTCTATCCTGCCTGTTAAACCTTTTCTAAAAGCTGTTTGTCAAATAGTGACAGAAAAGTGACTTCAGGTGTAGAGATAGGTCCTTTAAATCAGAAACCCACTGACAAAGAACATGGTGCAATCAAGATGAAATAATGTTAGTTAGCTGTGCAAACCACAAATGTACTAAAGAAATGTGTCACATTCCCAGAGAAGTTACAGTGAAGAAAATCATGATTGCATGTATTAAGTCCAACCCAACCAGGCCTGAGCCTCTACCACAACTTCAGCCGCTTCAGTTTCTCAGTCATTCTGACAGGAAGCTTTCCCTCCGCCTTTTTCCTCAACCCCTCCTTCAGCTGAGGTGGGCGTGCTGAGGGAACACAGAGCATGCAGATGTTGACGTTCCACAACGAAAGTTGTGCCCACATCCGTTCTGAATGAAGACTTTTGTAGCCTATAGCAGACTGTTCAGGGGAACAGTAAGACAGCAGGCGACAAAATACAGCACATCTACAGTGCAGTTCACTTTCTGCACCACTGGAGCTCGGAGACAACAACAGCAATGGTTTGTTCAGGCTAGACAGAAACTTACAGTCTACAAGTACATGAGCGAGTGGGTTTGTGAGTGGGTAAGATAGACAGAAAAAATCCATGTCATGTATTTACTAATCTGAAAAGCTAATATGAAACATAGCTGTCATAGCTGTTTTTTTTTTTTTTTTTACCATTTTATATGTTAAAAAAAAGCTTTTAAAACATAATGGGACACTTTAACATGAACATTTAGTCCTGTCAGTGACTGCCCATGAGTCCATGTCTCAAAGCAATTCCTGCACTTACAACCACTCTGACACATTCCCCTGCTGCAAAGCTGCACGTATGTCTCAGTCAGCGGGGAAATGCTGAGTGATTTTAAATGACCCCTGATCCATCATTACACTGAAATTACTCAGAAAAATCTCCCGAAGGCGTGGTAAGTTTAGAGCGTTAAGTTCTCCCTATAGACAAATGATTTCTTGATTCAAAATAAACAAATAAATAAAACAAAAACACAGGAGAAAGCACAGAGTATGAGGAGAGCTAAGATTCTGGTGTTACTTTCAGATTCAGTCCTCGGCCACTGAGGTGGGAGCCGCACCACACCCTTAAAAACCTCTCGACTGAATTAAAGTCTCATGTACTGACAAGGTGTTTGTAACACATCTGTCACACAGGGTGGCGACTCTGTCCGGGACCAACAGCCAAACTTACAGCAGAGCAGAGGAGTGGAGGAGCACAGACTCGCAGAGTGCGCTTTGGTTACTCAACACAGGAATTTTACTATAAAGTGGCGACGTCCCTCAGTAAACGGAGGCATCTCCCGGTATGTACCGTCACATGTTGTTTCTGCTCCTGTAAAACAAAACCACATTCCTCTTCTCCTCTTCCTCCACTACATGACAGCTGTTTTGCACCAGCGCCGCTGCAACTGCAACTACTACTACTACGAGTCATGAGAAACACACACACACACACACACACACAGACGCAGACACACACACACACAGACGCTCGGCGCGCAGCAGGAAAACACGGCACAAATACAAATGTGCGACCGAACACCGCCGCGTCTCACCTGGCCCGGGCTCTGCACTCTCTCGGCTGCGGCACCGTCGCGTCATCTCGGAGTAAATGCGAAAGATGAGCTCTAATACAACGTGTAAGAGTTGTTTACAAAGTTTCACCGTGAACTCCGATTGGTCTGACCGAAGTTTGGTCGACGCCCCAAACCTCGGTCACCGGGCCGAGTCTCAAGCGGTGTTTCCTGGACTCGCTGCTTTCCTGCACACGCAGGGAGAGCAGGGGAGCTGGTGCGCGGTGTCGGTGTTCAGTGGATGAAAAGTTACCTAATGCTTTGTTTTCCTCTGCTTTTTAAGCACAAGTTCATTGGTTAAATCAATTTCAGCTGCATGCCGACACACGCAAGGAAGAAAGACGAGGAGGAACCTGTGATAACTGAGAGCTGGGCCGCCCTCTGTGCTTATAGTAAATGGTACCTGTAGGAAATTGCGACATTCAGCAGCTGTTCTCACAAAAAAAACAAAACAAAAACAAAAAACAATAATATATATATATACATATATATATATTATTGTTTTTTTTGATTCTGCAACAACGCCCTGAATGAACTGACTTCATTGTAGAACCTGTAGAATAAAAGCTTGTAAAATATGCCACAAAGCCTATCAAAATGGCCATAAGTCATTTGACCAACCATAGCATAATAACCACAGAAAATACCAGCTGTCTGTATGAAAGTTTATCTGGAATTTAAAAAAAGAAAATTCATTCCACTGTCTAAAAGCAAAGCTTAAGAGTAACAAGTACTTCATAGAAATTTTGTGGAGTCAAAATGTACAATGTTTGTCTTTTCAGTCTAGTGGAGTAAAAGTCATATATTTCCAAAAAGCAATACTCAAGTAAAGTACAGATGCTCAAAAAATGTACTTATGTACTCAAAGTAAATGCATTAAGTTACTGTCCACCCTGTCATTTTGAGATGTACAATAAAAATAGAACACATCGCAGCCTTCTGCAGAGCAGTGATGCTAACACCCTCATACAGCCATCACTTAGCTGTATACAAATTTCTTGGTGCTCACCACCTGTTAGGCTGCTTCTGATAAACTGGAAAGATGTAGTCCTTATAATTTGTTAGAATTCTGACATGTTTCATTGGACATCACCTGTAGAACAATAATTCATACGACTGTGCTTTACAGAGACACCCCTCTTCCTCAGGCAGTAGTGAACATGACAAACAGAAACAAAACTCTTGAGGGGCTATCTATATAATTCTATAACTATATAGAATTATTGAATGATAGCGCTTTTGAGCAAATATTAAATTACTGTCTTTGCATCTGGAGGCTTCCAGTCTGATTTACAGTCATTTTAAATCTCTTAATATATATATAAAATTAGTTTATAACAAATTAGTCATACATAAACTTAATCTTTAGAGACAGGGTTATCATCAGGGCAACAATGTGTATGCAGTGGAGTGCACTGAGAAAGCAAACACCATCAGTGGCTTAAGAAAGTATTCAGACTCCCTGACTTTGTTGTGTTGCAGACTCTAAAAGAATGACATTGAATAATGACAAAGTGAAGCTCAGTACTTTGTAGAAGCCCCTTTGGTACAAATTTCAACAAGTGTTGCACGCCTGGACTTGGGCAGATCCTCTGCCCAAGTCCAGCTGATGGACTAACCACACACAGAGGATCAGCTTGAGAGGATCTCAAGCTGATGGAGCTTGAGATCCTCTCAAGCTCCATCAGATTGGGTCTTCAGGTCTCTCCACAGATGTTTTATGGGGTTTAAATCTGGTCTTCGGCTGGGCCACTCAAAGACACACAGGTCATTGTTGTGTTGACAGGTGAACCGTCAACTCAGGTCAGATGCTCTGGGGCTGGTTTTCTTCAAGGACCTCTCCATCTTTGGCTACTGTTATCCTTCCCTCAATCTGATCAGTCTCCCTGTCCTTGCTGCTGAAAATCCCCCCATAGGATGATGCTGCCACCATCATGCTTCACTGTAGTTGGGATGTAGCAGCCAGGTGATGAACAGTGCCTGGTCTTTTATTCGAACTGGCTTCTGTCTATCTGCATCACTCTACAAAGGCCTGATTGATGGAGTGCCGCTGAGGTGATCGTCCTTCCAGCAGGTTCTTCATCTCTGCAGAGGACTTCTGAAGCTCTGTTAAAGTGACCATTGAGCTCTTGATCACCTCCTTGACCAAGACCCTTCCTGCCTGGTTACTCAGTTTGGCTGACAGCCAACTCTAGGAGGAGTCCTGATGGTTACACACATCTCCCATTTCACAGTAATTGAGGCCTCTGTACTCCAGGGAAAGTCAAAGCATTAGAAATGGTTATATACCCTTGCCCTCATCTCTGCCTCAGCACAATTTTATCACAGAGGTCTACAGCATTTCCAGGACTTCATGGCTTGGTATTTGTGCTGACATGCAGTGTAAACTGCGAGACTTTATCTAAACAGGTGTGTGTGTTTCTAAACCATGTGTAATCAATTCAATTTGTCACAGATGGACTCCAATCAAGTTCTTGACAAATCTCAAGGAAAATTAAATCAAACAGGATGCAGCTGACAACAATTTTGAGTGGCACAGAAAAGGGTCTTTTTGTCAAAAAGATGTCAGTGTTTTATTCTTTATTGAATTTAAATGAGGAACAGCTCAACACACAGAACAGTGCACAATAACCCACACCTCAGACAGCTATACAGCACATCCAAGAAAAACCCAGAGAAATAATTGAATTGGGTTAAATACTCACAGAATTAGATCAAAATATAGATGAAACAAGTTTCTATTCTTAGTGTAAAGCACTTTGAGCTACACCTCTTGTATGAAAAGTGCTCTATAAATAAAGTTTATTATTATTATTATTATTGTTGTTATTAAATTAATCAAGAAATTAAATGAAAAATTGTCTCCAGTCCACCATATGTATATGTGAGTTTAGAATGACTAGTCATTAGGTGCCATGTTATGTTGGGGGTTATGAGAGGGCTCTTCCATTTAAAAAAGCGTTTACCCTTCAGGGGTTAGTTCCTCAGGTCTGCACGGTATCGTCTAGAAAAGGTGATCAAGCCAGCAGAAACACTTCAGCTTTTCATCATAAGACAGCCTGTAATCTTTGACGGGGGTGGGGAGGGTGTTCAAAATGTACCAGAGACTAACACTTGGTTGGAAGCCTTTGATCCAACTGTGCAAGATGCATTTCCAAGCAATTAACAGGAGCTTCTCAAGAAATGTGTAGTGTGATGCAGGGAGATGCAGTATACTGGAGGGGAGGCCCAAGAGGAAAACACCAGGGTCTTTTTCAATTTTTATTTCAAATATCCCACCAATTACCTTGGAAAAGATGCCAAGAATCTGGAAATTAGTTTGCACTCCCAGAAGCAATGGAAAATATGTCTCCCTATTAGAATGGGAATAAATGCAGAGAGGAGAAAGGGAACAATTTGTTTTGTGCAAGCTAAAGGGGTGATAGGCAGCCTGTCAAGAACCTGAGTTTTCCTCGGTCTGTTACATGTAAACATGGATCTTATCAAGTCTATGGCCAACTGCCAATCATCTTCAATGTATTCAGTAGCTAAAGCTCTTTTACATTTACGAGAAATACTTGGCAACTCCTGGAAGAAGTGATAGGTGAATAAAATTATGGTATTAAATCTTTTCCATCTCACTATGTCACAACAAGGGAGATTAATGGAAAAACAGGTAACCTGAGGAGATATAAAACGTCTCATTTGCATGAACCTTGACTCACTAAGAAGAGAACACAGATGAGCTGGTGTCTGCAGGAAAGACAGGATCTTGGACTAAAGTGAGGATTTCTCATTTTCCCCTCTCAGATATTTAGTGATATCATGTCAGATGGACTTTACCTCTGGATTTATATTATTTGCATCACATGTGACCAGACTCCATGGAAACCATAACCAGGAATCGATACAAGTCTCTCTTAACATCTCTTAATATATCTATGTAAGCATGGGCCTCTTTTATACAGAGGTCCCACTATATTGCCATTAAGAAGCTCTCTCTCCCTTTTACACGGACATCGATCTGGCTCTGTGGCATCAATCTCAATCTTCTGGCATAAAGGCGGAACAACAATGCCCCCTCGCTCTGTTGGTACTTTTTACACAGAGTAAAAGGCAGAGTAAAGGTGTCTCCTTTCCGTCTTGAACAAACTGTGTAAAACAGGCTATAGTCAGAAGTGATGTGCATGTCACGCCCAGTTGTAAAATACCACATTAGGCATAGAGAGGCCACCCATGTCTGTATGTAGATGTAATATTTTAAGCCACTGTCTAAGTTTTTTGCCAAATAGATTTAGAAAATGCCTTCGATGTCCTGGTAGATTTCCCTGGCTAAGGTCAGAGGGAGCATCTGCCGGGGATATAAAAGTTGGGTGAGGATATTTAATGCGGCTGATTAGTTTTTGATAGTTTTTGATTTTGGTCTTTGATTTTCAATACATTTGCAAACATTTCTAAAAAATTGGGTTATTGAGTGTAGATTGATTGGCAAAAATGGGAATTTTAACCATTTACAGTTAAATCTCTAAACAAAATAAAGTGCACAAAGTCAAGGGGTCTGAATACTTTCTGAAGCCACTGTAAGTACATTTAATCATCTACTGTACATTAGTGTATCAGGTACTTTAGCTTACTTGACTATTTTCCAACTATTTTTACTTTATACAAGTCTCAGAGGAAATGTACTTTATACCTGACTTCATTTATTTGACAGCTACAGTTAGCAGCATTTACTTTGACTTTACATTCGAAAAACATGATCACCTTGTAGAATAAAATGCATTATTATAGATGAAAGACCTGCTCAGGTTGGAGTTGTGCAAAGCTCTGCTGGGATTTATCAGAAAGAATAACAATAAGTTTTGATTTTTTTTACAAGGTAATAACCTGTATTACATTGTGTTATTATATTGTAATCATTTAAAAAAAAAGATTTTTCTTTCATGGCTTTGAGAGGGCTCCATTTTGCCTTTCTACAAAATGATGGTGGACTTAATACTAACTTCTTACATGTAGACTTGTGACCATTTTCTTAACAGTGCTCATCATGTGACATCCGGGTGTGAAGAACATCCCCACAGGTTTAAATGCATGTGACCTCTCACCATAAGGATGAAAATGGGAATATGTATTTAACTCTGCAACTGCAGTCCAGTGGAGATTTCTTTTTTTTTCTCCTTGACATTGTTTTACATGGATGAATGAGATGAACTCCATTAGAAATGCTGCTTGAAAAGTGCCGTATCAAAGACTATAGACGTGGTCAACAACTGTGAAAACAAGAGAAGTAACAAATGGAGACAAAAAGGCACCATCATCATCCGAGCCTTAACCCTCCTGCAGATATATTATCTTGTTAAACTCTATTTCTTAATATATAATTATAGCCTAATTTGATTCAAGCCCCTTTCCAAACACTTTAATGACCTCTTATCTGCTAATACAGTCTGCAATGTGTGTAGAATACAAATGCTCATTACACCAGCCGCAATAAAATTTTCTTTCCCTTTTTCTAAACACCCATCAATTGTTTTAATGTTTCTATTATTGATTGTCTTGTCTTTGTGATATTTCCTGTGTAATGAGAATCCATCAGCATATATTGAGCATGTGTCTCTGAGCGAACTCACCCTATCTTATCCAGTTTTAGGGGGCACATGTTATCCTGCCTGCCGCTTTAGTAAAAAAATCACCTGTGTCTCTAAAGCCTCACAAAGCTTCTGATTAGAGAATGTGAATTTCACAGGAAGAGCCAGAAATAGAATTCACCACCTTGCAGGGTTCACATAATAAGTCTATTACAGCAGTGGGTTTAACTGAAGGGCTGGCTTTGATGAGACAAAATAATAATCTTGAAGATAAGATAACGAAAAGACGAGATGTATTTCTTCGTAGGCGTCATGGTGTAAATGTAAAAGAGAACAGAGAGGATGTCAAAGAGGGAAGGAAACAAATGTGTTCACAGGTGACATTTAAAATTTCACAGAGATACATGGTGGGACCTTTTGGTGGTTTAAATATTTATTTCTCCTGATCTCGCTTTATATCATTCACACACACACACGCCACAAAGGAGGAGGTGCTGCTATAAAAAAAAAAAAAAAAAAGAAGTAACATGTAAGGCAACTGCTGCTGCACTAGTGCTGTATGTAAGCAAGAATATAGGAAATAAGTATGGTGGCAAAACACAAAACAGACAAAACCTTCACAGCATCTTAACTATCCCATAAACAATGACTGTTTTGTTGATGTTGCCATTGGTTGCTGGCACTGGGTTGAAGATTGTGGGATGGGATTGCAATGTTATACCTCTTCTATTGAAAGAACTGAGCATTTTAGTCACATGTAATCATGTGCTGGAAGTGCCACGTAGCCTACTTAGACCTAATGATTGTCTTTCAAATATAGTTGTAATATTTTGTCTATCTTGGTGGAGAAAATAGTAAATTCAATCAAACAGTTCTTGGAAAATACCAGTGAAATGATGTGTTTGGTTGCTGTTGTCCTGCTGTGCTATTGCCATATGATGAGAGGGGGAGGTGAGGAGTCCACTATTTCCCGATAAGAATGAACAGGTTTTGTAGAAATGGGGTGGTAGAGAACAAGTGAAAAAAAAATAAATGTCAAGAAAACACAAATCAATTTGCAACCTCAAAAAAACAGAAATATGTGGTTTTTTACCTTCAGCAGTTCAAGTGATTTAATTGAGAGTATAGTTAAATATAGCACTGGACAAACTGTCAAAATAACATGACATTAAAGTGATTTGTTCCATTCAAACATATTCTTTTCTGGCAGAGTACTATAATGGTTGTCAACAATTCCATCATGTACCATCATGTAGGGCTTACTCCCACCCAGAGAAGCCGTTGCATGATGGCAATCATGTTCTTTGGTTGCACTGCTTTCATGCTCATCTGGCCCCTCAGGATGAAGCTCAAAGTGAGGCAGGTGGATGCCACAATAAGAGCCTGGTTTATGGATTAACTAACATAGCATTGTAGTGAACATACTGCACAACAGAAAGGAAGCTCTCTGGGAACCACACTGTCAACTTTCATATTCACCCTCCAAACAGCAAGCTTCACATCTAGGTTAAGTTCACGTCATCTGCAGAACATTTTCTGGTGGCTCTTTTGTTGTAGGATGCATCAGTAGGGACAGAAAGGGGGGAGGGGCCTATCTGTACCTGAACAATAGAACAAGTGATGGATGTGTTATCAAGAAAGAATCCACTCAACTGAATTCAGCCCCACAGGGAATTCATCTCAATGATAAATTAGATTTTATAGAAAATACAAGTTTGAGGGCCAAACTTGTGATCAGATCAGACTTTACTGTTTTCTGTCGTGGTGGGTCAAAGGCATCAACACCATCAGATGCCTTCATTTTTTAAATTTTATTTCCACCAACACAGTATAAGCAGTCAGAGCATTTCATGTCTCCATATCTGTTTCCCTATTAGTGAGGTGAGCCCTGGATGTTCAAGTCCAAGTGTGAACCTGAATTTGTGATTAAAGATGAAATCAAATGAAGTAATCACAATGTTAATTGCATTGTATTTTAGGTAAACAAGTGGCTTTGCTAAGATAAAAACAGAACTTAGATTGGTTGTTTGCTTTTTATGCTTATGTATAACCTAACAACAGACATCTCAACATCAGTATTGTACTTATTCAACAAATGTTGAACAGTAATAAATGAAGCAAATACTGTTTTTGTGCAATGAGATTCTTTAACATAGTGTAAGTTTTAATATTCTACAGTAAATTGTATATTCAGTCAAATTATTAAATGAAATTTCACATTTTGATTCAAAAGAGCCCAATGGTGACTGCAACCTACAACATTCAGATTATTTCCTGCATCCATAGACATTTTGAGTTATTTGTGTTATCTCATAAAAACATACATTTTTGTCTTCATTTAGCCCAGAGAGCTGTGCACAGTTAGAACAGCTACACTTCCCCCAAAGCGCTGCATATTGGCAGTGTGAATTATAAAATTATTCATGTTGATCTGTGTTTGCCAGTTTCTCTCTGCGAGAAACGCTAATGTCTCACAACAAGAGCCAACTACCTATCACTCAGAAGTCTGTGTTACCTGTAGAATTAGAATAATTGAAAGATATGAAAATAGAAATAGGTTTATATATATATATATATATATATATATATATATATATATATATATATATATATAACCAAGATTGCTTGATTAAGCTCCACAGTTTTGATCTTTGCCGCTCTAACTACTCTGAGCGGATGCAGTAGTTTTCAGTGGGTTTGCTTAATTATGATGCTTAATCCATGGGCTCTCCTGGGGGTTAGACTACTGCACAGCAGTAATTAATTGAATTACAATTAAATAAAAAATACAGAACTGAATGGGAAAAAGGAAACATTTTTCTTTCTTTCTTAATCTTTCTTTCTGAAGAAGAACAATGTGGGGCAGTCTTGCTTGTTAATTCTGTTCTGTTAAGAAGATATGATTCAGAGAACTTCAACAACTTGCAGATTTCAGGCAGGAGCTGAGTCCAGATGAAAGAACTAGGGACAATAGAGGAAAATGTAAATTAATATTTTTCATTATACTGATTGATTCTGACAAAATTCTTATCAGTGGTTCATTAGAGAACTCTGATAATATAAGCCCCTGATATCAACAGAAAGAGAATTTACAAACAAACAGATGAAAAACAAATGCACAGATACAAGCTGTCATGCAGGACCAAGAAATTCCTCCTAATCGAAAAGCAGTAAATCATTTGATTTAGTGCTTTAATAGTTTTTACTCAGAGAGGATTAAACTCAAATAAAAAAAAAAAAGTCTTGCTACATTGAATCATTGTGGCAAAAACGGACAATTAATTATAATCCTGATGGATTAGATTATTACACATGTTGTCACGGTCCACTGTGTTGTAAAATCATTAAAAAATAGCTGTAACAGTAATAAACTTCATTTATATAGCTCCTTTCATACAATAAGTATAAGATAGCTCTGTTTAAACTAACTGCAACAGTTAATGCATCATATGGTAACAATCTAATAATGTGGTATATAATGATATATCAGTCACAGGGACTTTTTTACTGCAGAACAAGTATTGACTTTAATTTTGCTGATGACTTTTCTGCACTTTTACTTAAGTAGGATTTTGAATGCATACATATTTGTGTTTTTTCATTATTGTATCGGACTTGGGTGCGTCTTCCACCACTGAACAGACATGTACATGCTGTCATTTGATTACTAAATGCTGCTCAGCCTGACAGGGAGAGTGTGGTGGGTGTGTTGGCAGGGAGGTCAGAGACTGGATGGAGCAGAGGAGAAACGACTGATGCCCCCCCTGGGTTGATGGCTTTTTGTCTGACGCTCACGTTGGGATGCCCAGGGAGTGCTACTGGGATAATTAGCACAGTGCCAAGTGGTTAATCCAAATCTAAGCCATTAGTCTGTGAGACAAACAGTGGTGCTCAGATTGAAGGTAATTAAGAGCGATCTCTGACATACAGGCTGAATGTTATTCCTCTAAGCTCAGCTTTACTGTCGAAACAACTCTTTAGCTTGCATTCTTCAGCAGCTCAGAGGCAAAACCCAAATGTGTTCATACGCATGTGCCAACAAATGTGCTCATACACTTCACACTCAGACTGACACTCCCTAAGCAGTCAAAACTGACAAAATGAGCATTGTGGCTCTTCAGCAGAGCTGGTATCCCGGTGAAATAATTTCTCTTTTCCTGCACTCTTCTTCAATCATAATGCTTCCTTTTCTTTAATTTACTCCCACTTTCCTCATTCTGAAATGTGGTCAGGCCCAACACCATTAAATTCAACTGCCTGGATATTACAGCCAGCCATGAGCAGGTGTGTCTGTGTTCTGTGGGAACACATGTCTTAGAGTGCCCTTGTGAAATTTATGATTTACAATTAAAAGCAGCTCTGGTTGACTCCCCTTATTTAATTCTTGTTATCATTACCGAGTCATTTCTATCAGTCTCACCCCAGTAGCTTGATTACAGTGTCTAAACATCAGCTCTGCCAAGTGGACAGACATTGGTATCATAACAATCACTGGTTTGAATGAGGAGAAAAAACTGACGGTAAATAAATTCTGATAAACACAGTGATACAGTCACTTTGTGTCAGCAGATGGAGAGCATATGCTGAAAGATAAATTGTATGATTTATTGAATGTTCTTACTGGCCTAATCACAGCTGAAATTTGTTTTTCATGGAGAGGGTTATTGCATTGCCTCTGTGTATGAAGGCACACAGGCATGCTAAATGGCAGAGAACAGAAAATCTATCACTTCTAATCTCTGTGGCTCTGATGAAAAGTCCAACAACTGCAGTCATTCCCATCCAGATAATATATAACATATATGTCCCTATATGACGAGTGGTGTTACCTTGTATGTCACTTATAAGGGGATATATTATTATTTGCATATATGATGATGTAAGTTCATAACATATGTGAAATACCTTAGTAAAATGTACATATATTAAAAATATCTACGACTTATATGATTAGTTTTAATATGTTACAACATGTTGCAATCATGTTAACAATATATGTATCTATATATGCAAATTTAAGTCAACATACATATGTAAATTCAATATGTTCTCTGACTTTTGGAACCCACTCTATATATATAAAATAAAATTATATAAAAAACATAAAATATATAGGTTTCATATATAATTTTTACGTATGTTTTTATTTTATATGAACATACACTTGATATATGGAATTTCATTATGTGTACATGTATTACATTTGTATATGGGTTGTTTTTCTGTCATATCACACCAATGCAGCACTGATTTGTGAGCTGAGAGCACAGTGCATCGGAAAACTCACCTGTAGCCTGACAGGTGAATGGCAGTGACAGTCTTAAGTGTGCAGTTTCTGGATGATCAGGTAGTTGTTTGTTATATCATATCATAGATTATTCCATAGCCTTCTAACGGGAAACAGGCATGATGACCAGCTCTTGCACTCACCTTTGTCTGTCTACTACCTTTGGAAAAACCATGAAGAACAGAATTTGAATTTTGGCATTTGCAAAGACTGCTAACAATAGACATTAAAGAAATAATTCAACATTTTGTTTGTTTTTTCTTGTGATGAGTTTGATGAGAAGATTGATACCAGTTTCATGTCATGAACAGCTGGCTCTGTCCAGTGGTTAAAGAAATGTCTGGCAACCTCACAGCGCTGGCAAGACTCCAGTTGGTAGGTGAAAGTTGTTACCTTCGGACAGAACCAGGCTTGCTATCTCCCCCTGTTTCTCTGTGTTAAGAATGAGTGGACAGATCAAAAATAGTCTTTAATGAGGGTGATGTCGGGGGCTGCGTGGCCATTTCCCCTCCCTGTTTGAAAGAGTCAAAAATAACTTGCAGACACATTATATTATGCAAGCATTCGGCCTATATAGCTTGATATTTGGTGGCTGATTCAATGAGTAATATATCAAGTGAAAACATTAACAACCTTGACAAAGAAATCATGAGGGCCAAAGCATTTTCCTGTGAAAGCCCCGAGACTGGGTGCATCAGAGTCTTTAAATTGCCTTGAAGCAAGTGTAAGTGTGATGGTTTCTCAGAATGTGACATGACATGTGCTTTGAAAAGCCCCAGCTGCTCATGATCCTAAAAAAGGTGTCAAGACAGTTAACGAAGAGCAAAGAGCAGCTGTATTGAATCTGGTTCTTAACATATTGCCATCTGGCATAAAGAACAAGAAAATAGTACTAATAATAACAATAAACTTTAATGATCCTGATTAAAACATTTTGAGTGTTACTTATATTTTTCATTCTCCCTCCACAGGTTCACCTTTATAAAGCTGGCAGTAACTCAACACTCTGTGTTCTGAGCAATGTCCTTTTTACAGTAGTGCTACAGTAACAAATGACTATGTGTATGATCTGTGATGGACAAAACTGCCAAAGAGTTGCAGTTGTGTCTCACTGCCAGTAGAGGGAGGGAAAGCACGCAAAGTGACAGACACAGACAACTCCTTGTGGCATAAGGCTTCAGTCACAGACACCACAGGGCAGATAAGTCATCTGTTTACAAGACACATAGAGCAGTGAATAGAAATGCTTCCTGTATTCACTTGCCCTCCTCATCATTGCAGTGTCTTTTACAGACAGGCAGGGTTTAGGCATGTATGGGTATGTAACAGAGACTATAATAAACACTGAATTTGATCACATGAAATTAGATGCACAGGAAAAGAGAGGATACCTGTTACGATGCATTGTCACAAACACATACATATGCACACAAAGC
This sequence comes from Trachinotus anak, assembly GCF_046630095.1. Lineage (NCBI taxonomy): Eukaryota > Metazoa > Chordata > Actinopteri > Carangiformes > Carangidae > Trachinotus > Trachinotus anak. The sequence continues at coordinate 25,959,806 of NW_027273853.1, read as the reverse complement.
AGGGACCTGTGCGCAAAAGAGATTCTGAGACGTCTCCCTGATGTAAGTCTGCTTTTACATGATGTCAGCCACCTTTCAAAGATCTTTTTTTCAGTCCTTCATCTCCCTGGGGGTTCCAGTGCAACAGCAGAGCTCAGGTGTATTTGGACCACCCACTGATCCATCTGGGCTACAAATACAAAGTAATGTTGTACATCCCTGACTCTCTGCAAACAGAGGAGGAGGGAGCTGAAGAGGCACAGTCAGGGTGTTTGTGTAATTTCTGTTTCATACCGCTCTTTCATGGCTTGACTCAGTAGAACAAATTAGATGGGATTTTAACAATACATTGCTTTGTAATAAAGCAGAGACTCCAGCCCCGGGTTGCAAACACGCACCAGGCACTTTTTTATTACCTGTGCACCTGCTTGTTCATGCAGTTATCCAGTCAGCCAATCACGTGGCGGCGATGCAGAGCATAAACCATGGAGATACAGGTCAGGTCACATCAAACATCAGAATGAAATAAAAGATGTGATCTTAGTGACTTCATGGAGATTAAGTTGAGTTGAGTTTTTACACAGAATGGTACCAAAAACAAAAAAAATGTTCAGTGAGCAGCAGATCTGCAGACGGAAACACCTTGTTGTTGATAGAGGTCAGAGGAGCAGAGAAGCATCTCAGAATATACAAAATGTTGAACCCTGAGGTGGATGAGCCATAACAGCTGAAGAACACACTGGGTTCCTGTCACCAACAGAAATCTGCATTTCATGACCATGATAATGAGAACATGAATGTCTGACAAATCTGCAGAAATGATGTAATGAAGTCACATGAACATGGAACCTCAAAGGGTCTCAAAGGGTTTCCAACATTATTATATTATTTAACATTATTTATAACATTACTGAGAACAGATAACGGAGCTTTACTGAAGACGTTTAGCTAATGTAGGAGGAGAGGAGGAGCAGGAAGAGATTAAAATCAGCTCAATATAATAGTATATTTACAAGGTTCCATGAAAAGGGCAGTGATGAAAAGAGTTTATGTAGCTTATTTGTAATCTTATGAGTTAGAGTGGTATGATATTATGTACTGTGATACGACTAAACCTACTTCATGCAAGCTTTTCACGAATGACCTCGTAAGTGACTGTGAAAAAATTGTTCGTAATAATAACTTGTAAAAAAAATATTGATCCAGTGTGGCAAACACCCATAAAGTTACACATAATGTACATTCATCTGTATTTCTCCCTTGTATTTCCTGTTTGTGTATATCTTCACAGAAAGGTAATTGAAATGATTAGAGTTTGTGATTGTCTCCCTGTTTAGTTGTGGATGTTCTCAACTGAAGGTCAGTGTTATATTTACTGCTGCACTACTGGAGTGGATGGAATGATTACATTAGGAGGCACATATCAGTGAGGCAAGATGCTGCAATCAGAGTGAAGTGAGTCACTTCACTAAATAGAGCTGTGCTCCTGAAACTCCGTCAGGTGGCCTACAGAGCAAATCCACTGAGGTGGCATCTGAAGTTACACATGAAATCACATTCTCCATCAGTGGAATGATGTTCAGTGCAAACCAAAGCAAGTATATTTGTTTAGGTGAAATCAAATAAATGTATTGGAAATCTATCTATCTATCTATCAATCAATCAATTTACCATCCTCTAAAAATCATCTTTTTGCCAACCTCCAGTGATTTAAAGGGGGAATCTGTAAGTTTTCTCTGCCGTCGAATGTGGTTTCTTGCCACCTGTGCCTTTGGTCTGGGGGGGCGGTGTTACTGCAGCCCCCACATCAATTACCCACCACATCCAATGACAAATCGCTGCACACTTGCATACACACATGAACACATACACATACATACACACACACCTACCTACCCCTTCCCTCATACACACACACACAGACAGATTCACACACACACACACACACACACACATGTACACATATACACAAATACACATACGGAGCATTTAATGTTTAAGAACTATAGAGTGACCATAAATGTGGATACTATTAGCTATTGTTATTGTTACTGTTGTTGTTTTTCCCCGTCTCCCCACTCCCATTTTCCTTTTCCCCATATATTCTCTCTGTTTTCCTCTTCTTGTCCACTCTCATTCCTGATGGTCCGGTTGTCTTAATAAAGTTAAAATATGCGATAGGAGGAGTATCCCACACTCCTCCTTCGCACAGTAAATCTGCCCCAACAACACAAGACATCCAGACCACTCATACTGCTTGCCAATGATATTGGGACAGGACGAAAAAAAAAAAAAAGAAAAAAGAATGTGGTTTCTTGCTGCCAGTGTGTGGGTCCTGCTTCGTAAGAGCTTTGGTCATCATTGCGTTTACAAGACAAGAAGCCAAACGTGAACTTTAAGACATGAAGTTCAGTCAATCTGGTGAAATGCAAGAACTTTGAATGTATCTTCAAGTGCAGTTGAAAAAACCTTCAAACACTATGATGAAATTCGCTCTCCTGACGACCGTCCCAGAAAAGGAAGACCAAGACTTACTTCTGCTGCAGAGGATACATTCATTAGAATTACCAGTTGTAGAAATCACCAATGTACAGCACCTCATATTAGAGCCTACATGAGTGCTTCACAATGTTCAAGTAGCAGACACATCTCAACATCAACTGTCCAGAGGAGACTGCATGAATCAGGCCATTTGTTTTTTAACAGGAAAATGATCCAGAACACAACTCCAGGCAATGTAGTACCTATGTAACCAAGAAGGCGAGAGATGGAGTGCTGCAATTTTGTTTACTACATAATTCAATATGTGTTATTTCTATAGTTTTAATGCCTTCAGCCTTCAGCATATAACATTGTAGAAATTGAAAATAAAGAAAAACGATAGAATTAGAAGGTGTGTCCAAGGCTGAAGTGCAATAGCAGTGTAAAACTGTATTAAAATTAAGTCCATTTATAAAAGCAGGGATAATGCGTCAGAAGGTATGAACGGGTTAAGAAGACTCTATTTTGTAAGAATTCTTGATGATGAGGAAACTTCCCTACTGATATATTAAAACATGCAAAGGAAGGTTCAATAAGTATATCAGATCAAGATAATTTGATATTCTATACTTCCGCTCTATGGATAGGAAGCCAGTATGAGTATCTCCACCAGTGTAAATAGACAAGGCTCGTCTCTCCTGTATCTGTTAGAGCAAGAGATCGACAGACCCGATGCACCTTTGCAAGCTACACTGGAGCAGGAAAGCAAGCATACCATTCCCAGGCAGTCAGATGGAGGGAAATGGCAGAAATGTGGAGAGACATGCTGCAAATAAAATAGCTTGACTGTCTGCAGTTTTCGCATGACATTATTTATGCCTTGGAATACTTTTATGATGAACCATTTCTTTTTTTTAAATTTAATTTAATGTTTTTGCTCTGTGGACACTTCTGGACTAAAGGAATATATATAACCCAGGAATGGACAGTCAATCATACTTCATGACGGCTTTAAAGGTAGGGAGTCCACCTCATCATCGTGCTAGTTTACAATGCTGGTAAATCTGAATTAATTATGCTTTTGCTCTCATAGTTAGTGAAAGATGAACTGAATGGTTAAATCATGGATAACTTATTGCATGTTAATGAGGTATAGCATGTGGTATTGACAAACATGTCAATGTTTATACTTTATGCTGTTGCTAGGCTGGTCACCGGCAACCTGGTTAAACATAAAAAATCGACAAATAGTAATCCATACTTAAAGGTTGTTAGTCTGAGTCCCCAACTGAATGACATAAAGTGAAACCTTGTCCTTCAAAAACAGCAGATGCGAACAGTAAAATGTGGAGGGAACCTGGTAAAAAAAAAGAAAAAAAAAACGACTTCTTTGCAGTGTTGTGGTAGAGCATACAAAGTGGATTTTTTTCAGGCAATTGACAACACAGTGTTTTTTCGGCATACAAAACAAAAACAAGAAAATTGTTTTTTTGCGCTTTTTTCACTTAGAACAGCTGGGTGCTGCAATCAAAATTAGTGCTGTAAAGATGTGGGCCAGAAATCCACAATAATGAACTAAAAGAAGATACAAAGCTCATGAGGGGAATGGAAAGACAGGTCATAATTATCAGAGGGTTTGTCATTGTGTGTGACCCCCTTTACAGTAGTCATATGATCCCTTTTCAAAACAAACAGGTGCATTTAAATTACAATTCTTCATATATTCTTTTGAAATACTGTGTAAATGTTAATGGAGAGTACATATTGAATGTGATATTATTGCTGGCAAAATATATTTACAGTATGTAAAGACAAGGTGTCTGGAAACCTGTGTGGATAAAAGCCACTTTGCGTGGCCTTTACTATTTGCAATATTAATTTGTATTTTCAATCATAGTACCTGAAGTAAGTCACACCACAAAGAGAGGGTAGGGGGCTGGTCAATGACATCAGTGCCTTTTCTGCTGCTTCAATTATAAAACCTCTTGGTTCAGTGTCGGTGAAGGAGCAGGGCATGCTCTTTTCCACGCATTCTCACACACACAAAGTACAGGGCTGGACTCGAGAGACCCACGAAGACTTCCATCGCTCTCTGTCGAGTATATTGACTGGCAAACTTCTCAAAGGGATCTCCATTAAAAATGGATGGTTGTGCTGTTCTTCTCAGTCTGTCCTGGCATTGTTATACTATGTGCATTCAGTGAGTCAACAGGCAGTGGAAAATCACTCAAGCACAAACTGTTTCTAACTGCAACCTTGCTCCTCAGAGGAAAATATATCAGAAGGAGAATGATGTTAACCATTCATCCTGTGCTGCGCCTCTAGTCTGGCCTCTCTTTGTGACAGCGTATGACGACATAATGTAGGACCACAGCCCATGACAGAGCAGGGAGCTTATCATAAATCAAATTCAAGTAGAGGTTTAGGGGTTTACTGAAAGTCACAGGATTAGACGGAGCTGGAAAGAGACTGCCAGACTAGTGGTGAACATCTTTATTAAATGATAAAAATATTGGACTTTTACATAGTGTGTTATGCACATGTTGACAAAGAGAGTGTATGTGAGTGAAAAAAGAAAATGAACAAACAGAGATGTAGGTGGAAGAGCTGTACTACCCAAATGTATGATCTCAAGATCTTTTAGTTTATCATCTCTGATTTGTCTCAGTTTTCCAGTTTGAAGAGAATGCGATGTTACAGCCCAGCTGGGGTTTTTCCCCAGTGTTTCCTTGTGTGTCTTTCCTCTGTCTCCTCCCCCGTGTTCTTGTGTTTCCTTCCAGCAGGGGCGTGGTGCAGCACTGGCAGCCTGACACACCTGCAACCCCTCATTCTTCAAGCCAGTTTAAAACCCCCAGTTCATCACCCACTCTCTGCCAGATTGTTCCGCTTGCTCTGTGGTAACACTTCAGGCCATTCTAGTCCCTTGTGTTTGAACTTAGACATTCGCCTTGTGTTTTCTCCAGAACAAAAGTGCTCATCTGTGTTTCTCCTCGCTCCAGAGTTTCCTGCTCCAGTGCTGCTACCTGCTCCTGCTGTGAGACCAACCCTGCTCCTGCATCCCCGACTCTCCCTCTGTCTCCACACTCCGCGGCCATTACCTGCCACACCACTCAGATCTGCTGAAGTCTGACAATAAACCTTCCTTTTTCTTTGATCTGCTTGTCTGTGTCTGAATCTGCTCTGGGGTCCAATCCTGACAAAAGTACGAGCCTTAACATGTGAACTGTTTCGAGGTGTGTGTTCATCCCGGTCTTACCAGAATCTCCTGTTTGCTCTGGCTCGAGGAGGCAATCCTGATGTGGATGGATGTATTACGGATATGCAGCTTGTCCAGCTGTCACTGTTAAGCTCTGACTTGTGGTTTAATACCTGTGACAGACAACTGAGGGACATATCTCTTACCTGTAATGTAGAGAGCGTCTGCAGAGGACACACAGATGCACAGTCTCATACATATTATAGCCCACTGATACCATATGAGAAAAATGTCATAAACAGCTGCAGAATTAATGTTGCTGTATGACAGAATAAATTAAAGATAAAGTTGAATAAATTCACAGGGCATTACCATATTGCTGATCACAAAACATATGATTTACAGCACTACTATATAAATGATTCATAATAATATTGTAGCATTTAGAAATTACAAAAAGAATGTTAGCTTCAGTGTGTTTAATAATACCCTGTTGGGTTACTGCATACATTTTTTACAGGCTGTGAAATAGTGCTGCAGATTTTTTTCTAACAATTGAGAGCTTGAGAGCTGTTTTCACACCAATTTACCTACTAACTCCTCCTAAATAATCAAACACATCTCCAGCAGCTCTCATAGCACAGAGGTGTAATCAACATAATCAATAAAAGAAAAAAAAAATCAGGTGGAATACGTCACTTTGAGCTGCACTGATCAATATGTTTATATTAACAATGGATTTAATGACAATGTGTAACATCACATTTGTAGTGATGAACCCAGGATGATCATCAGACTCTACAGTTCACTTCAAATGTCCACAGTGAGCCACAGCATCTTTCAATTTATTCTTTAAGTTTAACAACAGCTGCAGCCAGATCCAGAGGCTGTTTTGAGCAAACAAGCTTAGTTAACACTGCCACACATGAGCACCATACAGCACACAGTGGAGTTGGTGGAGACCAAAACAGAGCTGAAAGGAGAGTGAATATTGGACCTGCAGTCACTGGGTGGCCAGAAACATGATTACGAATGAATGATACTGTTGTTCCATGTCTGCTGGATGTGCAGGTAAGCAGCTGTGTGCACAAACACAATGGCCACATCAACTTTGTAAGATGACAATGTTGGGTTCACAAATTGTCCTGCTGCCCCCAAGTGGCCAAACACTGCTTCAGCTGTATAAGAGACAAACAAAAACAGTTCCCCACAGGGCGCAGCTCCGTATCTGTGTTGGATAGATGTGAGAACCTGGGCTGGAACCTGCTGGCACTCCAGCGTGGGCCAGCAATATCCAATATGTGATACGTATGGAGGGGAGAGATTGATTTTTTTGTCAACCACAGAGGTGTTTCATGGACTATCTAAAAAAGGAGAACCTGGAGGAAATGCGTCTAGAATGTCTTCCAAGATAAATCATAACTGTACAGACAGAAGTACAGGGTTGGGGGAGTACATCTGTGTATAAATATACACATATATGTGTGTGTATGTGTGAGAGAGAGAAATCAAGCTGGTGGTGAAGTTGGCTCCATCAACATGATCTGAAAATTATGAAGAGGACTTGACCTTTGAAGTTTTTTTTTCAGATTTTGTAGCCCTGCTGGTTTTGGCCTCAACTCACTCTGTCTTGGACAGCACTGGTAAGCTGCTTCTCTAAAAGAAGCTGATCAACAGCCTGCATGTCGACTAAAGGCAAGACACATTCAATGGATCTAGTCTTTGGATATTTCCTCTGAAGACCATCAAAGAACTGCTGATGTCCAGCAGAGCTCGACAGCAGGGCACTGCCACTGGTTAATCAACTTCTAACAGTCATCTGTGAATAAATGGCAGCGGAACACAGCTGTGGTCATAATTATTTTACATCATAGTTATAATTACGGCATCTAAGATCGTATGAAAGGGAATATCTGGTTAGGCAGTTGGATTAGTGATACATGCTGATGGCAGCTGATTAGAAGAGCCAGCCTTCCTTATTTTTACAGTGTAGAATCTATCAAGCTGATATGCAACTTCAAGCCACTGAAAGTACTTTGCTGATCAAAGTATCCATCCTTCTATTGGTGTATTATCTGTGTCAGTGTCGTCATCTCAGTAAATGGTGTCTGTTGTGGTGGTGCATAAGCGTGGAAGTGAGAATACAACAGCACTGCTTCTACATAAAACACCAAAAAGCAGGGTGGCCTTTTCAAGCCTCCCATGATATTTACTACATCACTGCCTCTTTTTCCCCAGTACATAATTACCACAGCAGTGGCAAACAATCAATTACATCATCATGTTTTTTTCTTTCTTGGCTTGTTGCCACCTTGGGAAGAGCTTACTCTGCCATGACATCCATGTTCAGCCTGCAGAATTTACAAAGAAGCAGAATCTAATCTCTGTGAGTTGACCTTTTGCATAGAACAGTAGCGACAATAGCCACAAGGATATTTTTTAACCACCATCTTGCTTTTTGTAGGGGAAAAGTGTGTGGGCGTCAACAATGCCATTATGCCAATATAACAGAGGACAATGCAAATCGTGCACAAGATATGCCTATGGCACTTCCTGCTAACTGACTGTCAGTATTAGGGAAATGAGAGTAGCATGATGGGTTGGTAGCTGGTGGGGGTGGAGGGTTTCGGGGGGTGGGAGGGCTCTGCAGGCCATGTATTAGGTTTGAGCTTTAATCTCAGTATGGGGCAACAAACTGAGCCCAAAGCTTTCTAAAAGACATTTCTCTCTGTCTCTCTGTGTGTTTCTTTCTGTCATTCATACTGTATCTTTTAACACCACAGATGTTCCCTCATGCCACTCATTGCTTAACCATTTTCATAATTATAGGCTCTCCCAGTGTGTGGCTGGCATCTAATGGGAGTATGAGTTAATGTGCGTGACGTTAAGTGATTTTCTTTTTTCGTAGCGTACAAATTCAAGTGAGTTCTGCCACCCACCAGCATGTGCAGTCAGGAGTGGAAGCATACTGGCATTTAAGAACGTGCCCCTACGCACAAACTTACAAGCACATGCATCACACGAGCCCCATCAACATCCACAATGAATCATCATATCATCATATAGTGAGAAATGGTTCAGTTGCAATGTGAGCTTTTATAATCTATGCTACGATGAGAACTGTCAGAATGTACATGTGACAATATCTTGCTCCACGCCAGCATAAAAACTCACACAACAGCAGTCAGTATGAGATAAAGGGTGCCACTTAATTGTTTTTGGTTAATTATCTTAGCACTGTGAACATCAGTTACTTTCTCAGATTCAATTACCCTGTGATTAGGAAACACACTAGGCCAGTGATGTAGACAGAAAACATAATAGCAGAGAGACAGAGAGACAGAGAGAGAGAGAGAGTGTGAGTGTGAGTGTGTGTCTGTGTGTGTCTGTGTGCGTGTACACCTTTCCTGATATAAACACCGACCTTGTTGGGACCCGTAGTCGTCATGGGGACATTTGCCTCACTTTTGGTTCAGGTTTAGGAAAACTTGTGTGTGGGTATTGAAAATGGACACAGAGGACAAGAAGCAAGTACAAGTATTTTTATTTTTTTATTTGTTTAAAAAATACAAGGGAAATATTGTGGTCTGTAGGGAAATTATAGGTGTCAAATAAATGTAGTTCTTGGTGATAATGATAATTCTACCCTCTTGACTTGGGACCGTGTCTTGGATAATTATATGGTGCATATACAGTATAATCACAAATGGGTCATGTAAATGTTGAACATTTAAAAAAAGATAAATACTGTAAGTTGCCGCTTAAGACAAAATGAGACCCACAGCAATGTTTGGGCTCAGCCCTCTGGGCTTGATTATTTTTGAAACTGATTGAGATGCAAAGGACAGGCTACTTTCTCATTTTTGCTCTTTTATTATGAAGGGCATGGAATCTCTTTTCTTAGCTGGAAGTCTGGTGTCCTTGATAAACTATTGCCTGTCCTTTTTTTGACCCATTCAACAGCTGCTTTCCCCTGTTTTACGTGTCAAAATACCTCTTTCAAACATATGGTGTCCAAAAATATCATCTTCTTTGTCAATTTCACAACCCTTGCTTGTGTAGAACAAAATATGTGACAGGATTCACAACACCCACCATCTCTAATGTTTTGTGGAACAACAACAGTATGTAAGGAATATGCACAGTCATCCAGTGACTGAACTTATAAGTGTTACTATGTGTAACGCTTCCGCTGTGCGTGGTGTGGCTTCTGGTTACTCACTTACACATTCATCCTGCATCCCAAAAGCTATTCACCTGTGAGCAGGCAGACAACAACACACGATGCTGATGTTTTCTGATTGTGACACTCTGAGCTTGAGATCATAGGATCTGTTGGCTTACAAGACAGAATTACAACAGAGCAGTAGCTCAGGTTCGAAACCTGCAGCTACAATCTGAATATGAGATCTGAGCAGCAGCATGTGAAGATTTGATTCTTTCTGACACAGTTACACAGATCGTGTACATACTTCTGCAAACCCAGTTTTTCACTTTTTAAAATTTGCTCAACTCCCCCAAAAAATTGTAAGTACCTTTTAAATAAAGTAAGAATACAGCTCTACAGCTGCTGTGTTTTTTAGTCATGTCTTAAATGTTGCCCATAGCACTCTGTGTTTTCACTAGTTGGCCAACTTCAAGGTGAAAGGTTCTATAAACAAGATTTTAAACAATAATATAGCAGCAAGGTTTTAATTTAATTAGTGTAATATTTGATCTAATAAAAATATAAAATGATATCACTAGATTTCAGTGATATAATGTATCTACTGTATACGCTGCTCATATACTATTCGATTTTCTGGGAGATTTAAACCTAACCTCCTACCTAACCTCTACATTATGTTTTCTTATTCTGTTGTGTTCAGGATACTGTCAAGTTTTGACCCCATCAGAGATTCTATGTAGCCCGTTCCTTCTGCTCTGTTCAATTTCATCCTGTATCTTGTGTCATATTGTATCTTTCATTTTCTATTTTGTTAAATTACCCACTCTCCACCCATAGTACTGGAAGAGAGTGCTTGAAGTGATCTATTCTATTCTCAAGATTTAGAAATGAAACACTGACCTTCAGCCTGCTCACACTTGAAAATCAACCAAAGCAGGGGGTCTCAAGGTCTCAAGTGTGGCTTTGCATCAGGTTAGTTCAGTGTCACTCTCAGCTAGATTTCTAACACAATGGAGAGATGCACTTGTTCACTGCTGGGGGTTAGAAGAGCTGTTTCCAGTCTTCATGGTAAGCTAGGCTAACTAGCAGGTAGCTATAGCTTCATATTCACCATACAGACAGGAGAGTGGCATTAATCCTCTCATCTGATGGCAAGAAAGTGAACAAACATAATTCCTAACCTTGAGATGCAGGTGGATTTCTCACAAGGAAGAATCCATCCTCCCTCCAGGCTCCAAGTTATTGGCTTATGAAACCACAAACCACAGTGGTTCGGAGCAATCAGTGTCCTGTGAGAGAGGAAATACTGGTAGCTAAGGGGGTGTAGCAGTGAGAAGCAACTGCTTGATAGACAACAATGGCAGCTCCTACAGAAATTAGCACTGATGCTGCTATAGCAACAGTCACATTAGAACTGGAGATTATTTCTGGATTGAAAGAAGAGCAAAGAACAGAACCTAAGGCTTTTCTCAATGTGAAAAGATGTTCTCACTCTTCTCCTGACTGGATTCAGTTTAGGCGTTCGATTTACTAACTTGCTTTGAAGAAAAAATGAAATGATGGATGAAAAAATGGAAATGGATGCACACTCTGATTGGTTGAAGTTTGCCTGTGATTGATAGTGATAGATGGTTCATCCAGTCACCTGCCAAGTATGTTTTTGAAAGCGCCTGCCTTTTCCAAACTGTTTCCAACGAATCCTTCGCAGATGGTTCTGTGTAACAAACCATCTGGTGCATCAGGATACATATTTCCTTTCAGATTTCAATCATTTAATTGATACTTCAGGATAATACATCCTTGGATTTAACCTTACCTTTTACTAACTTCTGTAGTAAGTCTTCTGATACAGCTTTCTCTCGGTGATGGTGGAAAGCTGGGGCACAATTTCCTTAATTGATGAAGGTACCGCAACAAACTCCTACTCCAAACAATAGAGACCGGCTTCAAGTCACCAAGCTGCAAGAATAAAATAAATCATGCTATATTAAAAAGAAATGAACATATAAAATGAAAAAGCTGCTGATGCTCTCAGTGGATTCAGATAGTCACAACTGTATTCATGTGAACAAAATCAGATAGCTTAAGAAAAAAGAGAGAGAGAGAGGGGAGGGTTTGTGAGGCTCATTTGTCATCTTTCTCAGGACTACTGATCACTTCAGCCGTGATTTATCATTCTTACATTGGCAGAGTTAATTTGAACTTATGGCAGCAATGTCTAAACTCTAACGATGTCAAAACTCTTGATCTCCCCCTTTGTGAATAAAGTTTACATCATGTTCAAACTGGCAGTCAGTCAATCAGGGAGGAAAGAAGGGGAAGGTGATTAAACGGCCACAGTTTCAAAGAGTTTTCCCTTCTTTATGCAGAGATGTCATTCTGGTTATCTGGCAGAGCGTGCAACAGGATTATGGCCAATAGCTAATGAGCTATTTAGTGCTAGCAGTGCTGCCAGGAGAGATGGTCCTGCTGGACTTTCAATTTGTACACTCATATTGTACAAACGCACAAATATATGCATATGACAGCACACTAATCTAAAGAACAACTGAATTTCTCAAAGCTGAGACAGACTAGAATATGTGATGTGTAATATGATGTGGATGGTAAAGATGGGACTGGTCATAACTGTTATTTTATTTCCTTTATTCATCACTGCATGAGTGACAGATTAAATAATATCTGAAATAAGTGCTAAAATACAGTGCATTAATATTAATAATAAAAAAAACACTCATTACACCACAATGACAAAGGGAAAACAGAACTTTAGAAATATTTTGCAAATGTATCAAAAAAGGAAAAACTTTTCCTGTCTGTATCAAAGACACTTGCTCTTCGTGCCGGGTGTGAGATAGGACCCCTTGTGTTTTTATGTGATTGATGTTTATAATGTCAATTTATCACCAGTAGTAAAAGTAGGTACCAAAGGGCTCCTGCAAGGAAAACTCATGGCTTTTGAGCTTTGTTCCCCGAGTCATTACAGATACCATCTGAAGAAAGTGTGTGTTGTGACTCCTTAACACCAATTTTGTTCTCTTTCCAGTTGTTCAGACTCTCCCATATAACAGTTTGTGTTCACTTGTGTGTATTTGGGTGATTATGTGTATTTGCTAAAGACACCATTTGTGCATTTGGTTTTGAATTGTAAAGCAGTGCAGTTGTATATATATACATATATATCTCAAGGTGGCTTAGTGGTTTATATGTATGTTTTCTGCATTGTAATGATGTATATATGTTGGACTGTTGTTTTTATGTGTGTCAGCCAAATCCAAGTGGTCATGACAGTGTAACTGAAAAACTGTTTCTGTAGCAGCTCCATTGAGTGATTCAGACTCATAAGGCGAGTATACAGTTGTTTTTTTTTCACCCTTGGATGCTGCCCTGTGCAGCTTTTAAAGTAGACCCAATACTTCTGCTAACTCAGCAAAGCTACAGCACCACTCCAGCCTCTGCCCCTGAGCAACTTCTCTATTCCTTCTGCTACAATTACTATCCTAAACTTCCCCTCCAGAGTCAGGCAAGGCGAGCCGACCTAGTGCGGGCCGACTCTTGACGACATTGATTGCTTAAGCAAGTGAGACATCTACACGGTCACTCTGTGGCCTTACTGACCAAGGATCATAGCCATCTCTCTGCCAGACCATCCAACTTCATTATCCTGCAGCTGAAGAGACACATAGAGGCCTTAACTGGTTCTCAGGAGACGCACAAGCTGGCAAATCACCTCCATCTCAGTGTTTGATAGTCCACTTTATCCTCCGCTTTCTTTCTGTTCTCACCTGTTCCTGGCCCGATGCTTTCTGATCTCCTCACTGGACAGCAGAGGAGAAGGGCAGTGAGAGAAAGGCAGAGAGCTGGTTGAGAAAGAAGCTGAGAGAAAGAGAGAGACAGGAGCTGATAAAAAGAGGGAGCTCGTTGTAACATCCCTTTCTGTGTGTTACTAGATGAGCAGACCGCTAGATGAAAAGGGTATATTTTGCACTCTTTGTGTGTCTCTCATTTGCCTCCCTCTCTAGCATTCTCTTTACCTCATGCTCATTACCACAGTGGCTTTTATCAACAGTGCATATGAATTTAGCTCCATGTCTGTCTCCTTCTTTCCAATTCTTTTTTATTCATAACCCTTTTCCTACGCCTCCTCTGTGGGTGAGGATGACAGACGCAGAGAATCATAGGCTCCCGACAGCCTTCTGCAGTCCTCTGATTCATCCCTGCTGCTTTCTGATCACAAGGGATGAACAACAATCACCTGAAAGAAAAAGAGCTTAAATGTTCACACTTACCCTGCACTGAATCTGATGGTTGTTACAGATAGCGAGGTAGCAACACTTAAAGCGATCTATTCTATTCTATTCTATGAATTGAATTTGATTAGGCCACATTTTATCTCCAGATTCCTTGTAAAACTAGAATAAATTTCAAAGGAATCTGGCAATAAAGTGGAATAAGAAAAAAACAATTCTATTTGTTTGTAAGTTGTTCTATTCTGTTCTAAAGATTAGATGAAATTACACCTTATTCAGGTGTAAACAGATTTCAGAGGAAATAGCTAGCTGCTTAAGGAGGCTACTTGCTTTGAGGTAAACACCAATGCCAGCATGCTAACGTGCTTATAATGACAATACTAACATGCTGATTTTAAGCAGGCAATATTTACCATGTTTAGCATCTTAGTTTTTTATGTTAGCATGCTAACATTTGATAATTAGCCATCAACACAAACTATAGGCTAACTAAGGCAGAGGGTGAATGTCTGTGGATTTTAGTTTGCAGGTTTTTGGTCATAAACCAAAACTGGAATTGGAATGATAAGGGCGCTAGATGGGAAGTTAAAGGAGCACCAGTGTTATCACAGTTCATTTTACAACATGAAAATGTATAAATAACATTTCTTTTTGAAACACAGATGTCAGCTTCATGGTCACACTGGAGAAAAAATGGTCATTCAGATTCATCATCTGGAAATCATGAAAGTCTGAACCAACTTCTGTGCCAGTTTATCTAGTAGATGTTGACCTATGTCATAATTACTGTATATAACTTAATTACAACCCATCCAATAGCTGTCAAGATATATCAGTATGGACCAAAGCAGTGAACCAATAGACAGATTGTTTTTTTAGGCCCTGTCGTGTGCATAAATTTTAATGTGCATCTTACTTGATATCTACATTATAATGATGTAAATAATCTTGTTAAATGTGTACAGGATCTAATAAGCAGGAATAAACCTATTAAAATCAATGTATGTCATAAGGATTTATTCAGCATCGATGAACAGAAGCACAGATTTGACAAATGGCACAAGAGGCCACACATCTTTTTGTAATAGTCGGGAAAGTTCTGTACTGCTGCGATTACTGTTGTCTGAAGTTAAAAGCCTCTTTTGCTTCTGCTTCCAAGAGAGCTGGTTAAATCACAGAGTGCAGCGGAAACAGTGCGCCTGCAGCTGTTTTGGAAAATTGTACTATGGTGGAACAGCATTAACTGTTGAGTTGTCAATTTTTGCCACCACTGGGAAACAGAATGAGCTCTAAGATAGATTTCCGGCTGATTGGCATTAACCATATGATGCTGAACTTCAGTTGTGCAGGCACAGAGTGGGAAATTGGAAAAAATGAGTGAATAATTTTCATGTTGCTTAATAACTGCATCGTAATGTTAAACTCTGCAACCCCCATACATCACAAGTTTTATAAGCTCATGTGGTTCTATTAGGCCTGTTTTTCTCTGACTGGAGTCTTTCTACCCCCCTTTAGGATTGCTTTACATGTCAAAAATGTATGACACACACACACACACACACACACACACACCACAAAAAACAACTTATACTTAATACTACTACAATACTACACATCTTTCCCAGTCCACTTGTTTTAGCCCTCAAATATCCAACTCCATATGCCATGAACAGGTCTCTAAGACCAAGTGCATGCTGGTTAGCATCCTAAAACATCTCAGAATGGGATGGACATAACATGACCACTGACGGGACAATGAATTCTGGCTCTTCTCTCAGTTGCATTGTTTGGTTCAGGTGGCTGCGGTAGACCAGGGAGCAGGACTTTGCTGCATCCATTCATTTCAGTTGTTGATGGGTTTGCTGTGGTGTAGCTGCTGTGATAGCAGCAGAGGAGGGGGGAAGCGTGCACATATTTTCTGACACTGACCTTTGACAGATTTTAGCTGCTTGCCGCTCTGTGATTTCAAATAGACCTTTTGAAACACTGTTTGCTCCTCACCCAATGTCATTCAGCCAACCTTTTGATTTGAGAAATGCTACCCGCCACCCCCTCCTCTGGGTGGGTTTTTCTTTGATGTTCTAGTATTTTCCACTCCATTTTTATTGTCTAATTTGATGCCATCCCCACACAAAGTTATGCACAGTCTCATACAGACACACTTCAATCTCCCAGCCATATTGCTGAATTGCTACCATATGACTGATCTGCACGACAGCTGTAATCCTCTCACTTCTCCTTCTCAACTGAAGGATCTCTCATTCGCTCTCTTTTCAAGTTGATTTTGTTCCCTCCAGATGGAAAATCACCTGCTTTTCTGGAAAAGATAATCACATAGCTGCTGGTAGCAGCGCATCTTGCTCGGCAAAAAGATCTTCCAAATTTCTCCACCTTGGCCCCGACATGTTTAACTAGGCTTGAAATGGACACCATCATAGTGTGAGATATGTCTTAGACCAGGTTTTAACCCCTGCAAGCCATGATGTATTTAAGATGTACAGGTTTCAGATGCAAAAACATGGAGATATATTTCAATATAAAAACACAGCATTGGTCAGTTGCTCAAATGCCTAAAATGACGTTGTTAACCATGTTAACCTTTACCTGAGCCCCTGACTTCTTGCAGCTGTGCTAACAACTCTTTACTCTTACTGACTATAAGAGGAAACAGTGGTGGTAACATGACATTGTCATGATACCACAAACCCTCTTACAGAGGAGGCCGGGGGGGTCTACAAACCTATGATTGAAACTGACTGCTGTCGCTGTTCACATCCAGTTTTCGACAGTCAGTATTAGTCAGGTAGTTAGTGTTGTGGTTAGGCAGCTGTATGCCCCCCCCCCCTTGTGTTTCCTGTGTTTGTCTGTGTGTGTGTGTGTAGCAGGCTGGGCGTGGTTGACCCTACTTTTGGATTCTCTCCAAGACCATCTACACACCTGCTGCTCATCATCCAATCAAGACTCCACCCTGCGCAGTATATCTACCCTGCTCTCATCGTCAGTCTTTGTCAGATTGTTGTGCTACTCACAGTGGAAGTTAATTCCAGCCAAGCTCTCTAGTTTTCCTAGTTGTGCATTTCCTTGTGTAATCTCCGTTCTCCTTGTGCTCCATCCTCTCCATGTTACATGCCTCCTGGTTCCAGTCCTGTCACCTTGTCCAGCCTGCTCCAATTGTCAGTACGCCCGTCTGGAATAAACCATGCCGGACCAGCCGTCCCCATTTGCCTTCTCTGATTTTATAACAAAACTCTCTAACTGAGGCTGTCTTTGGTGCCATTTTCCCTGCTTTTAAGTCTTAATATAAAGGGTCCCACCTAAGATAATCTGGTTTCAAACCAAAACCATGATTGTTCCCTAACTAACCAAGTAGTTTGTTGGTCTAATCCTGACCAAACCTTTATCATAGCAGAGGAGAACAGCCATATGACTTATTTTGACAGTCATTTGTAACAGTTTTGGAAGGCACTTAAAAATCATGTGCGCTGCCTGCTGATAGTGACAGCAGCTCAGTAAACGCTGCTATGGACTGGAAGTGTTTGGTGTTTAGGGTTATATGCTAACATGACAATGTTAGGCAGGTATGTTTCATTTTAGTTCCTCTGGGCACCAGGGACTGGACCAAGTGTCATGACAATCCATCTGATAACTGTGAAGACATTTCACTAAAAAGGTAAAATGTTAACTTCATGGTGGCAGGAGAGGAAAAGTCAGGGAAACTCCATTTAACAAAATTTCTCTCCACATGCAGCAACAAATCCTGTTTCCAAAATGACAAAATAGGTCATTTTCCATTACCATCTGAAATAATACATAAGTGCTTTCAGAAAAGAGGCACAAGTGTTTTCTGACTTGCCACCACTTGATTAGGTTTAGTATGGATGGTTTCAACCTGTAAGACTCATCATCAGGATCTAATTTATAATCTCATTGCTCTGTTTGTAAAGGCGATGTGAAAGTACACAATATTGAAGTAATAACTCAGCTACAGCTTCTGCAGAAATATGCAAGGCACCATGGGAGAAATCAGCAAACATTTAGCAGCACACTTTTTTTTTTATTGAACAAAAACATGACATAAATGAGCAGAAGAAAAACCATGTTTTTTAACATCCTCTTTTATTTTTGCAATATGTCCTTTCAGAGCAAAGTACAGTAAAGAAACATCTCAATTTGATTGATGTTCAAGGAATGCACATCAGCTGCACATAATCAAATTAATAATATAACTATTTGTTTCTGTAATGTCACCTTATATCACAGAGAAAAAAGCTAATGACACATCCCTCCCTCAAAAGGCTGACACAACATGACAATACCAGAAGAGATGTTCTGCTGACTCTAATATAAAACAAAAATGGTGCTTATCTGACTCAGCGATATACCAAATCTTTAACACTGTCCAGGGCACCCCAGTGGCTCACCTTAGTCCTAACCTCAGCAGCCCTGGTTGGAGTCCGGCTCGAGGCCCTTTGCTGCACATCATCCCCTCTCTCTCCCTGCCTCTCCTGTCTCACTGCAGCTATCGTAATAAAGGCAAAAAAAACCTCTTACTCTCTCTCTACTGTTGTTTTGTACACTAAGAGTATAATATAGTACTAAATGGATAACTCCTACAGATGGGGAGGCTAAATACAATTTATAGATATTTTTACTTATCTTGTTTCTTTTTATCCATCTCATAATTTTAGTAGCAGGCTGGCATACTAATTAATTGTTTATATGAATGAGGGGAACAAATCATTCCACACGTTTGATTAAACTGGTTATACTTCATAAGTTTCATCCTCCCACACGATGTCATTTATAAACCAAACACCATGATCAAAAACATTCTTCAAAATATTGGTTTCCTGCCAATTAACATGTTTAAGTTTAACCATATCATTTTCCGTAGAATTTCATCTCAGCTTGTGGAGGATGACGCACGCGTTGAATTGTTTCTTTTGAAAACACGGATACACTCTCAATCAAAACATTCACACAATAAATGAGTTGGTTGGAACAGCAGGAGAGGGTATAATCTGCTTTCAAACAAAAGACAGGTACTATCCAATAACCTACAGGAATACCAGTCTTCAGTCAAGTATAATTTTTTAACAAAGGAGGCTTTGAAAGAAGAAAGAATAACATAAGGCCTCCAGATTAAATTGTTTCAACCCACCATGTTTATAATTATCATAAAAAAACACTTCTTTTGATTTTCCAAAAGAAATTCAAAAATCTTTTGTTCATAACATTTGAGGAAGGACTGTGATGGAACTGGAAGAGACAAATAGACAAAAAGTCAATGTTAATGTTTTTCCCTTCCATTATCTATCATCCTCAACTTATTATTGTGGTTCATTGTACAAAGGTCTTCTAAATTCTCTGGAATCACAAACATTAACTGGCAGCAACCTTTTTAAACGTTTAAGCCAAAACAACACAACACATACATGTGACTGAGATGTTGCCATTTATATATAACTGCCAATTTGTCCTCATTATTTTTAGGATTGTTCTAACATTAAATGTTTGGATTTAGCTTCTTCAGCTCTATCTTCCAAATCATATGTGGGTCTGCTAGACTTTAGTGTATATTACAAATATTTTTGGAATACTTTGGAATCATACTTGTTCTAATTTGAGCGTTTCAAACTGATGTCACATTCATCATGTACAGACGTCTTTAATGTCATGTTTGTGCATAGCCGCAGTAAACCAGAATTACATGGAAAGTGGTGCCACTGTGTTTAAGAGAGGAATGAAAAATGGTAGAAATGTCTGCAGCAAGGAAGAATAACAAGTATGTACTCGTATTGATTCAAGTAGAGGAGTCAAAAGAAACCTAGCAGTTCTGATCAGCTCAGAAGTTACCGACCGACATGTTACATAGCTTACCATGTCTCTGCCTGTCAAATGTTTGGATCCAAATTACACACAAGTTGCTAAGTCCAGCCTTCAAAACCAGGGTCTTGGAATGATCTCTGCACTGTTACTTGTCACACACACACACACACACACACACACACACACACACACACACACACACACACACACACATGCTGGGGGTATTTTATTAGGAGGACTGTAGGAGAAGGGACTGACTAACAAAACCCCGGCTTTGTGGTCTATTATTTTTACAGCTCTCATAACCCGTCCACCACAGAGCCATCATTCCAGGTTAGCGCCCCCATTAACAACTATGACTTCACATCAAAAATGTCAGCCCCTGTGATATCATAACCTCTCCACCATAAAGGTTTACAATCCACCGAATTCAGGTCATATTTAATGATAAAAATGTAGAGTAAAGGGGGGGGGGCATCGATTTAAATAAATCAGTGAAAATTCTGTCTTGGAGTATGACTGTGTTTTGTGAGCAATCTGTTGGAACCAGTGCTACAGTCTGACAGCAGCAGGGGAAGCTGTGGCTTTTGATCTTCACTATGAGGGTGATACAGCGCCGTTGCCAAATTGGTTCCCTCGCATGGTTGCATGTTGCCAACTGTAGTTGGCGGCTGACCCTCTAAATACCCGCTCAGAGACCTTCTCCTAGTCATGTAGTGGTTCCTGTTGTTTCAGTATACATCACTATCCACCGATCCACAACTCATCTCCACATGAACATGAACACTGTGGCGTTTGTGTAGCAGATGGATGTATTCTACACAGCAGAAACAAAAAAAAAAAAAATATGTATGCTGGTGTGTAACAACAACTACAGCCCAGTTATTATTTACAAATTGAAAAACATGGGTAATTAGACTCTTCTACTTGTAAATTCAGACGTTCAGTATTTGTTAAATTGCTGAATTTTTAATTATAATTGAGGGAAGGGGGCTAATTGGCGGTCAGATATGAATGAACTCCCCCCCCCCCCCCCCCCCCCCACACACACACACACACTGATATGCATTAACCTGAAAGCAGAGAAGCATTCAGGCCTGACCTCCAGCAGCCAACCCTGTAACCCAGAGGCTAATTATAAACCTCATTATGTTCTCTCAGTGCTGTTCCCTCATCACATTAATTCTGCTATGTGTTCGGACAGACTGGGGGCTGATGTCGACAAGCACAGGAGAAGAGAGACTAGCCTTGTCTCAAACTCAACTATCTTTACTAATACAGTTTTATGTTTTGATTGAAGCCACTGAACTGAACTGCACCGTTTCTGCTTCTAAGGACAACTACAGGTGGTCATGCATTAATATACAATATAAATAAATTGGAGGAACAGTTTTTGCATTAGTTTAACAGATTATATGCAAGAAGAAGGACAACTTTTGACAGCGGGATGCAGTTATACTGAGGTCGCATGGCAGGACTAAGTGGCTGATTAGGAAGTGCAACTGACAGAGCGGCTTGAGGTTGCATGCATATTGATTTTCAGGGAGGCACAAGGCAGAAAGCAGCATGATGCCATTTAACATCAAAATCCATATTAACAATATAGATCCATGTAGCACTTCACTGTTTGTGTGTTTGTGTGTTTCTGACTCACACAGCGGAGGACATGACCTGACACCTGTAGCCCTGCAGTTGTGGCACAGCAGTGGTAGGAGGTCGCTTGACGATTCAGTGTGAGACTGCAACAAACTCAAGTACACACTATATGTCTTCTGAATCCAAGTTGTACCAAGGGGAGATAAATCCTTTTACACCAACAACAAACACCGATCATAATTAGTTACTGGCTTAATCATTTTCATCTAACAATCTACAGGGATACACTGCAGTCATCTAATAAATTAAAGTAAAGGGTCAGTTCATCCAAATGATAAGAAGAAGTATTTTCCCACTTCCTCCAGGTGGTACCTCACCAGACATCTGGTTTCCATCTTATCTGCTGCAGTTTTGAGATATCTATTTCTAACATCTCTGCGACCACCCCAGTACAAAGGAGGTGAATGGAGTTTTGTTTGTGGTGCTCAGTGTATTGAAACAGCACCTCCTCTGTGCTACTCTGAATAATCCACAAGCCTCCCGATAAGAGACCCTCGGATTTCTTATTCACAGACTCTGCCATAGTCTGATCTGAATACTGAACTAGATCTCAACCCATTCAAAACTCAAGGTAATCTTCCTTGATAAGTCTTTGCATATGTGAAGCTGATGCCTCTTCTATAATGAGAGGCCCCATCAAGAAACTGTGTAATTAGATCATCCATTTTTATCACTGGGGGTGGCAGGGTTTCCCAGTGGTAAGCAATGCCCCCCCCCCCAGCCCCTGGCGTGTGGATCTCTCAGTGTTTGTCTGACACAGTCCAAAGACTCTGAATTATCTGTAGCTCTGACTACAGCCCACAACAGACCAGATGGATATTTATTACTATGACATTGATGGTGATGAAAATAATAAAGATAATGATAATGTTTGCTGACATGTATATGACTAAGAATTTGATTCATCTAAAACTGAAACAGGAGCGTGTTAATGTTTCTTCCATAATGATTATTTGAATAATGTTCTGTAAAGTCTTAAAGACATAAACTATGTTGATTGATTGGAAAAGATAGGCATCCATGGCTTGTGATCAGAGAAGTTTCACTTTATTTATTTATTTACTGCTTTGAACAGTCTGATGAAAGTTAAGGCCAAAACATGTCAGTCATTGTTTCTTTTTTAGAGTGTAAAAGCATAGTTTGCTCTGTACTCATAATCATACTTGATGTTCTCATATATTTTCCCCCGATCTTCATAATTTTGGTTACAAAGCAACAGAAGACCTGTCCCGGGCTGATGGCTGGTCTGCAAGTTGACATTTCTGAAAATAAATCTCAATCTGGCTCGAGCACTACAACGAGAACTGTAATTTGTCTTGGACTGTGTGGTCCACTTGGCACTTGTAACAGCTTAAAAAGGGCGATTTGGTTACTGCTGAAATATGTGCTTTCTGTCTGCATTCATATCCTTTTTCAGCCAACAGACTCCTCTCTTTTTCAGCAATAGAGCTGCTAAGTCTGTTTTCTCCTCAAACATCAAACACATTTCTTTCAACAAATGTACACACTGGTGTTAAAGCTTTTTAATAGCTCACCCTACTGTACTGCAAAGGCTCATTTGTTAAGCAAACATGCTGTTGAATAATTACTAGCCTTGTGAATGTGTGTGTTTGTGTGTGTGTGTGTGTGTGTGTGTGTGTGTGTGTGTGTCCTCATGACAACATGCAGTCAGAGACACAGACAAAATGCAGCGCTTTGGCAGGTGCTTCAGTCTGTGGATAGATTTTGTTGGTGTGATAACATCACAACCTTGCAAGATGCAGGCACAAAACCTCTCAGGTGTGTAGATAAAAATGGAGGCTGAGTTTGAGAAGTACTGAGAACTCATGTAATAATGCAGTAATAACCACTGAGTACTTATGGGTTGGAACATCAATATGTTAACTGGTGTGATCCTGTAGCGAGATCCTCCCTGGAGAACAAGCAAGAATACATTTTAACAGATTTCTGTACTTGTTGTATATTTATTTAATACATTTTTTTCTTCCTACTCACAATAGCAATAAAGTAAAAAAAAAAAAGCTAAGAAGTTCTGGAAACTTGCCCAGAATTATAAACGAATAAAGGGTTACTGACCCCTGATAAATATAGCTGTGATATAAAACTATTTAATCACTTAAATCATCAGTAATTTGTACTTGTAATAACTCCCACTTACAGTCACTGTTCAATTATATTGTAATTTAATTTAATGAGCCTGTCGACCGGATCTTAGCCTGTCAGTGAAATGTCAAAACTAAATTAAAACTGTCTTCTGGACTGTGACTATGAAAAGGATTGTGTGATGTTTATTTCAGGTGTTTTCTTCAGCTCTGGCATCAGGTGCGAAGCCTGCGGGGACTTTAAGCCTCCTGTTGGATGTCAAGGTCGAGGTCACCTGCTCAGAGGGCATTCGTGTTTTTGTGCCATCGGAGTGTAACATCACATCTCGTGGTGATGCTGCTTCCTCGCGCTTGGCCTCAACTTGAATGTGTGCTATCCTGCTGTCTACAACGTGGTATACAGCACACAGCTGCTTTAATGCCTCTTTCAAACCACCACTTTTATCTTTATGTGTTGATTCTGTTGCCTTGAACTAAAAATGACTGTGAATCACTCAGTCCTGCCCTAAGAGCTTGCCTGGTGTCACAACGTACAGATCAGCAAACTCTCTGCACTTCATTGAGCAGACAGTGTTGCTTTGGTGTTATCTTTTCTGGTGCCATCCTGTGGGTGAACCAAGCGTTCTCACATGTTAGCAGATTTTAAAGCGCAACACTTTGCTCTGCTCAAATCCTCTGATATGTCTCAAAAACTCTGGCCACATATGAGATGACAGTGGGGCTCTGTTTTTTTTTTTTTTTTTTGCTTAATCAGATTTAGTTTTCTTGGTCTGGTGTTTTTCTGTTAGCCTGCATTTGAAGTGAGACCTAATCAGGTTAACCACAGGCTTTAAAAGCCTGTTTGCTGTGCTTCTGTTCCTTGACTTTAGCCTTTGTGTTTGATCATCTTTGCCTGGTGGTATATTAAATCTTCCTGTGTGACATCAGAACTGAAAAAGCAATTTGGATGAATTGTGAAACATATTGTTCAGTAGACTGTTTCCACCGTGGTGTGTGTTTCTTCTAGAAATTGTTCAGCGTTTCAGGACATACACCTATTTGTTTTTTTTGACAAGAGTTATGGGAGATTGATACCAATCCTATGTCTGAGATATAATCTTCTCATCTGTCTGCAAGAACGTAAACAAACTAAATAAAGTAAATTAATTTACTCAAATGTCAAACTGGTCCACTAAGATATTTAGCAAACTGAGGTCCATGAGACGTCTCAGCTGGTCTGAGAATGAGAACCTCATCAACGATGTCCTTATACAAAGTGTGCTTTGCCTTTTCCATTCGCTACAGCAGAATGACATATACTTTCAATTATGCTTCACAAAAACTTCTGTTGTGATTTGGCGCTGTATAGATAAAAACTGACTTGACTTGACAATGTCCCATTTTTCTTCTTTCTCCACGACGAACTGGTAACGCCTACTGTTTTCTCTACCACTGCAGCACCTACTCTTACCAGTAGGATCACCTCTGCACTTTTCCTTTCAGACTGTAAAATCACTACTGTCAGTCCCATTTCCTTGATTAAGAACATGTGAGTTTTCAACGAGACAGCAGGCAGGTCGTGTGTTCCTCTTTTTGGATATGAATCGGTAAATCAACCAGTGTCACTGTCAGAGGGAAAAGTGATAAGTGTCAATATCAGTGATGTAGATGCCCCTGTCAGAGTGGTGCTGTTTTATCCACCATCTACCTTTAGCTCAAGGTTTACATTAATGTGTGAATTTAATTCTCTTCAAGCCTTTTATCTGTTATTTAAGTGTGAAATGGTGAAAACTTTCCTGAGTTCTAAAGATGTTTTGAGCCACAACTTCCATGTATTACTAAACTACCAGTTTATATATGCTACTTTTTTTTCCTTGCTGAAGGGACTGTTGATTTACAGGCCCTTGACTTGTGCATTCATTCGATCTTTCTTTGCTATAAGTTACTTTGGCAGAGACTGAGATTGAATTGAAGTTTGTTATTAACGGACACAGCCTCTCTGCCTAGTTTGATATCGCTTAAGACAACTACAGTACAGAGAACTGATGATCCTTCTGTGTGGTTAGCAGTGTTTAATGCTTGTTCCCATAAGAACATTTCACTTTTTATCTCTTCTCTGTTGCCTTTTAAGATTTAATTTCTGATAGAAATTGTGGTATGTGCCCTTCCATCTGTTCTCCAGCATTTCACAGTGGTTGGAGGTTTTTGAACTTGAAAAAAAGAGACTGTGTAAGAAAGAAGACATAGTGAGTGGAAGATTATCTAGCATCCCTGCTTAAAAAATACATGATGGTCTGAGATTCCTCATTATCTCTGTCTGCTACACAGCACCATGACTAAAAAACACCAAATGCTCTGTTTTTCCATGTGTTCGGTTTTTTTTCCACACTGCAGGAGAAATCAAACTTAAAATTTCCAAAGACCAAAGATTATCCAGCTAATTACATATTGTCTGAGACAACAGGCAGCCATGGGAGTACCAAAAAGGCACACACACAACCACTAAGCAGGCAATTACAATTACTATCAGTTCCACAGTTTCACTGATGAGGAAGGTGATAATGGTGACAACAAAGCAGCAATCAGAACCAAGGAAAGGATTGGACCCTGCACCCACAAGGACAGTGTTAACAAGGTACCCCACTGAGAGGCAGATACAATCCAGCTAAACAGGACGTCAAGTGTAATCAGTCACATAATGCTCTGTGTGGACCTATGGAGGTTGCAGAAAGACTGAAATGTAGCTGTTTTGAGCCTTGTGTCAATCACCAGGGCTGTTCTGCATCCCCACAGGAGAGAGTAGAAGAAAATGTTTTCACCTTCACAACAATAGTCC
The DNA here is from genome assembly GCF_046630095.1 of Trachinotus anak. Lineage (NCBI taxonomy): Eukaryota > Metazoa > Chordata > Actinopteri > Carangiformes > Carangidae > Trachinotus > Trachinotus anak. Next base: position 25,933,330 of record NW_027273853.1, on the reverse strand, counting down.
TGGGGAGATTTCTCAGGTCTATCTCACCTAATTATGTTTTACTGAGGAGGAACAGAGCTCATGGGACTTGATTATCTCTCTCAAGCAAAATGAATTAGTAACTCATTACTTAGTAATTCTCAGCTAATGTAGAAAGTAACTGAGCTTAGTATCTTAAACCTAGTGGAAAAAAGAGACGTATCTGATACTAATGCAGACAGCCACGCCATGCTGGTGAACATGACTCTCAGTTCATGCAATTAATAGTCATAAAGTCTAAACAGAATTAGATGAATTCAAGAAATTGTCTTGTGTGTGTTCACTTATTCTCTACACGGTTTCAGTCGGCCAATTGAGGGCTTTCATTTAGCCCAACCTGTAGCCACTACCACATGAGGTCAGTCTCTTGTGGTTCACAGCTGATTTGCTCTTGCAAAATAAAATGCCTTGCAGGGAGCAATGCATTTGCAAGTGCAATAATGTTTTTCAGTGATGTAAGTTGCAGCAATACATTTGGTATTGTATAACAAGGGATTTGGTTAAATTTGATGAAGGGTTCAACTCCTGCACTTTTGGTAGACTTTGTTCTTGTGTAACATTGATTTTAAAAACCCGTTCTTGAAATAGTTTGAATTGTTTGAGTGTTTGATTTGAGTTTGTTTGACTAACAGAGCAGTCTGTGAGGTTACAAGGACGCAGCATAATAATTCTTGGTTCAAGTGGCCGGAATTAAAGCTCTCCACAGTGTCGTAAAGTGGAGGTGAGCACAGAGCAGGGAAAGTAAAGAGTAGCACTCGCTTCCACCTCATTACAACCACTGAGGTGCCCTTGAGCAAGGCCTTCATACCCATGTACAAAACAACTGTTTAGATGTGGGTAAGTGTGTGAGTGTGGACCAGGTGTTCCTGAAAAAGAGAGCATCACCCTCAGCAAGAGCGATAGTTTAAAAACAAGTAAATAAATGAACACTAGAGGGCGGAGAGGCCAACTGCAAGTGAATGAATGGATGGATGAGTGGCTGATTTGCCTTCTACATCCATGAAGTTTTTTAGATCTAACTCTTGTGGTGCCATTCATTGAGCGATATGAGAAATACAAAGTTAGTCCATCACATAAGTCCACTTCAAGAGGCAGAGTAACACCAGTGTTTTGCTGCCTTCTCAGACTGATAGTTTGAATCCTGTTTCATCAGCCAGCAGCACTGAGAGCTGTTGTTCAGTGTGGCGAGAAGTGTGCTTTGTTGTACCTATAATCACAACCGCGACAGGGTTGTCACATGGTCCTGGAGTGCACCTATAAGCAACAGCAGCCAGGTGAGACATTAAAGTAAGACATAATAGGATTAGCACAGTTGTCTCAAATGCATTAAGAAGGAGGGAAATTTCACTAATTAACTGTCGACCTGGCTCATCTGTTAACTGAAAAACATTCTAGGTAGCTCATCAAGATGGTTAAGATAATGCCAAAACTGTCATCAAGGTAAATTGTGGCTACTTTGTTTACTTCATATTTCCATTTGTGTTATTTCATAACTCTGATGTCTTCAGCATTGTTGTACAATACAGAAAATAGTAAAGAATAAAAACCTCTGAATGGGTCCAAACTTTTGACTGGTACTGTACATCATTTTTGTCCTGTTATAATCCTACGTTTGAAAGTCTTGAAAATGGTGAAATGTTACATTAACTCTATTTTATTGGGTTATTTGCAGTCACTATGTGTAATTATAAGCCTTTAATTTCAAAGGTTATCTGAACTGTTACCAATTACTGTTCACTGGCCATAGCAAGGTTAAATACACCCCAGCCTTGAGCCATACATCTCAAGCTATTGCTGATGACTGCTTTTGCTAATAATGGTGTAATTACTTGACTCCAGTTTTTTTTCCCCAATATAAGATAGCTCTTTGATTGGGTGGTGAATATCACTGGCGCAGATGGCTCAAACTGTGTTTAATTTTGTATCAACACATTACTTTTTCCTAGCGTTACAAGGCTTTACTCTTGGAGAAAACATTTAATATTCTAACATAATGAACACACTTAAAATTGAACTTGTGGCCCACTCTCATTGTGCTCCCATTCTCTCTTCATTCCATGTTGAAGGAGAAGAGCAGCAAGATCACCTGGAGACAAACAATGGTGAAAGTCCATTAGCGTGGTTCTGCATCTTGATAATTGCCTCTCATTAGCTTCGTCTCTGCACCGAGGTGCCACAACTCCCCATAAAATTCATCTATGAGCTCATTTTTCAACGAGGTGTACAGCAGGAAGGGCAGGAGGAGGAAGCACAGCAGCGAGGGAGACAAGGTGGAGGGTAAGTGAACGAGGTGGGGAGAACAGGAAATGGGGGACATGGAGGGGGAAGTTGAGGGCGGGAGAAGCAGAGCAGAGTGGATAACACTGTGAGGGTTGGGACAGGAGAGTAACAGAGAGGGAGGAGGAGAATTAAAAAAAATGGAGTGAGAGTATGAGTCAGACTTCAGCTTGGCTCCACAGATCCGACACTCCTTCATCTATCTACCAATGTGTTTGAATTTGTATGTGGTTATTATCAGCAGAACTATTTCAGACATTCTAAAATTTCTGTTACCATTACCATCAAAACCAAGATGCCAACTTCTGACCCAAGAAAGCCACATGCTGACTCATTGCCAAGGAGACCATGAGAATACAGGGCAGGAGTGAGGACATGTAACTGAAACTCCTACCTCTCATTATCCCAGCTTTGATAGACATCAGAGTGTCGTGAGGAGACAGGGTGAAAGGAGAGAGGGGGGGAGGGGAGGAGAAGTGAGGACAGGATGTGAGGCTGATCAAATATGAGAGGACAAAGAGACGCAGGAAAGAGAGGAGGACATGAAGTAAGAAAAGAAATACTATGCATATGAGGATATAAAACAGGATGGGTGAAGATGATAATGGCCTGATGTGAAGAACGATTTCAACTCACCTGCAGTCTGTAATTTCTCAGAGTGAACACTTGTGAATGCGTGTGTCTCTTTATGTGCGTGTACACAAATGTATGACTTGAAGTGTAAATCAGTGGGAAGTAAACACATTCATTCCTGGCATATTTTTCTCTCTATCATCCTCTTTGTTGTGGTGTCTCTCTGCCTGTAGTCTGGTCCTGGAGGTGGAATGCAGCTCACTCAGATCAGGTGATTGACTTGGCCAGTAACTTAACCCTGTAAAATCTCTTTAGTTGCTCTGGCCATATATGGAGGATGTCTGATGAGTTTTGATGTATTTGACTCTGAGCACACAGAATGCTCCTAGACTCCTCGGCATTCATCCTGTTGCTTCTGTCAGCAGTGAAATCATCAGTAAATGCCAGCGTGCCAGTTCCACTGGCAGCCTGACACACTCAAGCCAGACCAGTACCAGCACCGTGTTTGACAGATGAGTTGGTGGCTTTAGGTCATGAGCTGATCCTTCTTGTTTCCCTCCACACTTTCCTCTGCACAGTTTTGTTTCATCAGTCCATAAGACTTTGGTCTTGAACTGATTTTGGTGAACCAACTTCATCTCTCTGATAGATTTTTGCTTTTTTGCATGTTGACCTCTTAACTCCTCATGTTGACAGACAACTCCAATCCAACTCCATCTAAGTGCAACTCTCAACTCTCAATCTCCTAGGAGCTATGTGTGAACTATTTTATGCATAAACTAATGTTGAATGTGGGGACTATGTGTTAAAAGTACCACATCTCACACACAGTTCTTTCCATATCGACACAAACCCACTCAAATAAAGCTGAGACTTCAATCTTTAATGTTGCATCAATTAAATTCAAACTGAATGTGCTAAAGCACTGAGTCTGAAGAAAAAAAATCTGTAACTGTCCAAACACTTACAGTCTGAGCTGTGTGTGTGTGTGTGTGTGTGTGTGTGCATGCATTTGTTCCACACTTTGACTGAAATAGAAGACATCAATGACAATTTTCAAGAAGGCATCCCAGTAGTGTTACCATTCTGCGTACTGACCATGAATTAGTCATGGTCAGTCAATTATTGATTACATTTTGTGAATAATGAACACAAGCACTTTTCCTCCCAAAATTCTCAGTAAATTGGAAACACACAACCAATTTTAGTTGAACAAACCTGCTTTCATGACATTTCTATATATGCAGCTCCCATATTGTTACTTTTTGAGAAATATGTTTCTTTCATGAACTTATTTTCTGACTGATATATTGCTATGACACTGGTTTTATTAGTTTTGATGTCAAATTCTACTGCCTGAGAAAAAACACAACAGTCAATTGCTACAAAACGAGCTCAATGTTAAAAACAGAAGACTCTGTTAAAAACAGAGTATTTTAATTTGTGTGGGGAACACATGGCCATTAGTCAGATGAAGTTTATGATGCAAATACTTAAACTGTCTTATTCTGGGAATAAGGACAAAACTACTGGCAGCTTCAATGTTAACTGCTTTATCTATTTGTATAGGAAATTCATAATAATAAAGGAAATTGCCTGTATTCTAGTCTTTTACTTATTACTACTAAGTGCACAACCCTGCACTGTCACTGTCACTGTCAAAAGATTTTTTTTTTTTTGATCCTTGTGTCTTAATAGACATTTGCATATGGCTGAAGTCATTTCAAGTAGGCTGCATAATCACTGACAATCCATTATCACATAATCCCTTCAGACACCTGATTGGACAGACACATAACTCTTCAAATTTTAAAAAATGAGATACCATTGCAGCTGAGTAAGATCAAACCTTTTGGTTGATATGTTTGAGATTTAGCCGGGGGTAAGAAGAAGTAAACAGTGAAATATTATCAGTGATAATACGCTGAATGTGCATCCTTGTGGGAACAGTCCTCAGAAGACGCAGTGAATATTTGGACGAGTGTCTAAAATACCTGATGACATGGAGGTGTGGGGGCCATGTGCATTATGACAGCAGGGGCAGTGTAATGCTGAGCCACAGGACACTGTGGGGAATGGCTCAGGAAGATGAGTGGGTCAACAAGGCTCAGGCCCAGGCCTAAGTCATCCAAATTAAACCAAAACAAGATGTTGTTTATTCATGCCTTCTGCAGTGATGCCCATTTTGTGACGTCACAATACTATGTTTAAGGTTTGATTGAGTTTAGACATTTGGAATTTCAACCTCAGCTGTTTACAAGATATAGTTATAGGCTACTGTGTGTTTGTTTGTGTGTGTGTGTGTGTGTGATTGGTGTAGGTACGCTTCTATGTGAGAATATGGAAGTTCAATGGTCAAGAAAATGTAGTGCCAAAGGAAAGGGCTGTTTGACAGCAAGATAAAGCAGTGAAAGGGGTTAAATGTATTTTGGTATTTAAGGTGAACATTTTTTTAAGCAGCTAAACAACATTTTTTCTTCCCCAACAGTATAACATTGCTCAGCCTCTGTGCTCCTGCCTGCTTCTCCAAAGGGAAAATGCATTGATTCCAGATGTCAAATAACCCAATTTCTTTGATATATAACATTTTTTATAGCAGTTTGTTTTTTGACATGGACATTTTTTTCTTCTAAGGTCCTTAGTGTAATTTTTAAAGGGATGCACAAGAGTAAAGATAAGGGGATCTTCGTTGTCATGATTACAATAATAACCACATGGGTGTGGAAAATCATGGTCATACTTAAAAATCTGAACCAGAACCACAAAATCTGATGTTTTGCTCATCCATCCAGCCAAACCTCCTCCTGGTGCAGGCTGTATGGCTCAATAATAACTTACATTCCTTGCCTTCAACCTAAACCTAACAACATTAGGTACAAACAACACAAACACATACACATACATATGAGAGAGGGAGAGAGAGAGAGAGAGGGAGAGAGAGAGATCACAATGCAAAGGTATGTTCCCACGACGTAGTGTTTCATACACATTCAAAAGACTATGAGCTTTTATTTATGCACTTATACACAGGCTTGTCATATGTGCAAACACACAGTGAGAGACTGCTTCTTCAATCCAAATGAAATACATATTACAGCTCACATTACTTTAAATAAACTGGCCATATAACATACAGTCACTGCTGAAACAAATGAAAGCTGTGACAGCATGGTGTGAGACAAAAACATCACTACCCCATATGAAGCAACCAATACATGTGTGTTCATTTTGGAGCCTGACTGCTGTGAGTAGCTTTTTGAAAAGTAACTCATTATCTGTGCTTGAAGCAAAGAGCTTGCCTAAGAGGTCTCTTTTTTATTAATGACCACTTAACCATTATGTACCACAGGCAGTTACATGAATCTATGTCCACAGGCTACAAACTGTGGGCTACAAACACCACAAACATGGAACATTATCTACATAAAGTTATTGAGAGTTATTTAATGAAATATGGATGAAATTAGCTTTTCAATATGCTCACTGAGGTTTTCAGGTTCTTCCAATGTCATTTTGTTGAATAAACACTCATGATCCCATAATACTCTGTACACTGAAAGATACAGGTCTGATCTTTGCACTATATTAACCAACACCATCTATTCTTTACTCTATTCTGCACCATATTGAAGTATAATATAGGCCTTTCTAAATGTCATGAGTGAAAATATCTTCACTAAACAAAGATATAGAAAGTAAAAATTATGGAGATGTATTTTACCGCATTAAAAGTTAGTGTAAGTGGATCCCAGGGACACCAACTCTGTGTGCATCATTATGCACAAAACCATAGTGGCAGGAAGAACATCTCCTGAAATGGGAATTAAATCTTAAACAGCCACTCTTTGAAGCACACTTACAGTAATGAGCAGTATATGTTTTGTGAGTGTCTATATGTGTGCTTTGGGTCATAAGGGAAGTGGGTGTGGACACAGCCTTGGGAAAATGTCAATAATTCTGTAGATTACTTGGCTACTACCAGAAGTAACAATGCCATCAAAATACCATTACTTTATATATGGACGATGTAAGGGAGAGCCTCAGTGGCTCGCTGCTCTCAGAGACTGTTGCACTCTGGGTATCAGGGACCTATTACTACAAGCTAATTACGGTGGAAAATGGTGAGTAAGGGGCTGTTTTATTTTACAATAAAGTAAGTTTCTCAGTGACATTAAACTGAATGTCCCTCTGATCTGATGCTTTTAAACTGGAAGGCAGGAGCTGGTGTCACTGATTGTTTTTGAAGCTTCATGTTCACCTTAGTAATATGCTCCAGAACTTATGGTCAAAAATTAAGTGACCACAACCAAACTTGTTTTTGCTTTAGGTGCTGTGAAATAGGTCCATATACAGTATGTTTAGCCTGTGCTAGCCTGGTAGTACATGCTTATACTATTACTATGTTGCCATACAAAGCATAGTCCAGTTATAATATTTACAGATGAGTATATATCCCTCCAATAGAGCTCTGAAGGGCCCATGTTATCTATGTTAAGCCACATTAAAGCTATTTTTCAATATATATGATTCTCATATACAGTTGTATGCAAATGTTTGGACACTCCCAGGGCAAATTACATATTTGTTCATTTTTGAAGTGAAAAGAAATAAATACAACCCCTGCACTGAACACACATTAAAAAAGAACCTTCAAATGTAGCGATGATCAGTGTTGCTTTTTATTTCATGAACATAGAAAAGAACTCAGTACATAGTAATGCCTCTTTTGGCAGATATTACAGCTTGCAAAATATTTTCTATAGACAGCAAGTCTTCTAGTCTTGATTTAGGCATTTTCACTCACTCATCCTGCAGATCAATTCAGCTTCTTAGATAGTTTTATGTTGTTTTGTATACACAGCATGTTTAAGATCTACAAATAAACTGCAAATACATTCTGTAGGAATTGCAATAGTTGGCTGGATTATGTTCAGTGTTGGTGGATATGGTGGATAGTGGAAGTAGAAAGTGTACAACAGTCACCCCAGAGACTGGGGTTCGCTGTCACTGCCGCATCTGTGACTAGGTTTTGGCATAAAGGCAGTTTGGTGAAGGTTGGGGAAAGATTTTGCTTTTAAATGTTTGTGTATGAGCAAAGAGATAAGTTTACTTTAATAGTGCAGAAGTCGCTGCAAAGGGATATTGTACTGCAAGATCAGATATTTTGGTGGAAAACAAATATGTTGTCTGTGAACATTTTACTGATATGTGCAGTATGAATGTTTTTATAAATATGTAAACGAAGAGCATATCTAACATATATGTGCACAGACACAGAAGAGGCAGATGGAGTGATAAGCCATGCAGCTTTCGTGTCGCTAGCTGCTGTCCTGAGCTCTCTCTCTCTCTCTCTCTCTCTCTCTCTCTCTGGGTAACTTGTTTCACTAAAACAAAGCTTGGTGGTCCTGGATAACCGGTATCATGAAGCTGGTTATCACCTGTCTCTGTAAATGCTGGGGTTTAAAGCTACGAGCAGACAACGCAGGTTGTCAACTGCCACGTTACAAATCACATAATCTGAACCATGGATTAAATAAAACAGTATCCAGTAGTGATTAAATGTCAAAATTTGGCATTCAGTTGCTGATATTTTTCCAATTGTTATGATAATAATTTCCATCCATACACAGCTGGATGAATTATGCACTCAGCCCCAACCCACCACACACACACACACACCAAGCATGCACGCACAAACGCACGCACACACACACACACACACACACACTTTTTTCTCTCTCTCTCTCTCCCCAAAGAGTGGGGATTTTACAATTGCTCTACCACGTTTCATCTGTCCTTTGTTCTTTCTTTCATTTTGCTTTTTCATCTTGTCCTTCCCTGATTCACAGTTGCATTACTGTTAAACCCATTACTTAATTAAGAAGGAGGAGAGAATTTTTGATGTACCTTTTTTTCCAATCCAAATACAGAAACAAGGTTCTCCTGAACAAGTCCTGTTACCTGATACAAACACCTCCAGCTCCATGGTTGCAGAGGATAAATATTACCTGCATTACTTCATCGCTTGGTCAAAATCTTTGTTCATCGATTAAGCGCAAAGTCCATTTAAGTTCTCAGAATTGAGGATATAGCTTCTAACTACTGTTATCATTTAGATAATCCTGCTAAATATTTTGGCAGATGAAAGGGAAGGCGGGATGCAATATTTCTCTAATGGTTATGTCATTACATTAAATATTAAATACTGTCATTTGTGGTGACATCTAATTCTGGCAGGAAATGTATTGAAGTGCTTCCTCTGCTCTCAACAGTCCCTGAATTATTACTGATTAGAAAGATAGTGCCTTCAGTAATTTTTCAAAGATTACACTGCTGGCTGCTTGTGTCAAAAAGCTGATGCTTCACAACTCAACACTGGGTCCAGAAAGTGACAAATACAATCATCCTTCACCCCAAGGAAACTGTATTGTTTAAGCATATATTTGTTAGGAAGTCAAACTACATATTTATGGAATCACATCATCAGTAACAGAGAGAAAATGTGTGCACATTGTTCATTCAATAAGATGAGGCAGTCTGTGAATCTGGGAACTTCTTCATGCAAGACTTCATGATTTCAAGATATACAAGAACAGATGTTACAAACTAGTGTTTTAACGTGTTTTAGCCAATTTAAATTAATCACTTTTCAAAGCATACTGTTATATATTATATCACTGAATTGACTAGTCTGCCTCTGTTTTTTTTTTGCAGTGTGAAAATCAAGCTTTATGACTACCTCAGTGCCACAGATGCATCTGTTTGTACTCGACAGAGACAACCTGAGCAGACCCTCAGACACATCATTGTTCCTCATTTGAGATCTTGTGAAAAGGAAGCGCTCTGTGAAAGTGCTGCTGTGCTGTGCCATCTTGAAAGGACTGTTCAGGACACTTCCTCATGCACTACTCTGTATAGATGCCTTTGATTATAGTGTGACTCGTTCCTGCAATGAGCCGAGCAGGTTTCATTACCCACTGTAGGACCTTTCTCTTTGAAGCAGCTGAGTTCAAACCAGGCTGTGAAACCTGGGCACGATCACTGAGTGCACAGCAGCTTTCTTTAGTCTCCTCAGGAAGTAAAAGCTTTAAAGTGGCCATACTATGCTTTTGGGTTTTTCCCTTTCCCTTAGTGTGTTATACAGCTTTATGTGTATGTTAAAAGTCGGCTACATTACAAAGCCCAAAGTCAAAGTGTTATTTTCTCCCACAGCAAACATTCTTACCTAAGTGGTCCGAACACCTCGTTTGTGTTTCAAGCTTTTCTTCTGTAACTTATCTTCTGTATGTCACTATGTAGCACATTTGCATAATGGCTGCCTACTGGCTAGTTTGGCAGGTCCTCTAACAAAGCTAGTTAGAACAGAGGCTGCCTGTCACCATGTTGAGGAGACGCTGTTTGTTTCTGCGCTGTCACAGCCTGGTTCTTACAGGTAAGTGAAAATATATTCTTAACAAATAATCTCATCCCAATCATGGAGTGTGGAGTGTGGTGAACACCCAGCCCAGGTGCCACCAGAAAGCAATGAGATGCAAAATGAAGAGGACACTGCCACACAAACAGCAGGGGTCGCCACAGTGCGAACGCAAATTCCCTTCCTGTGCAGCCAACCAACGCTGCAGGTTTAATGTACAGTTTTTTGGCGACAGCAGGATAACATTTAACTGGAAACATTAGCTTTTGCATTTTCTGACCACAGACGTTTTCCACTGCCATCAGAATTTAAGCACATTTCCTACTCGTATTGTGTGAACATATAGGAACATTTTTACATGTGGATTGTGACCGTCCACCGTTATGTCACACAAAGAGCAAGTGATGGTTGTACTTTTTGCCATACGGAGACATCCCGCTGATATTCATGCTATCCACTCTCATTTGATTCAGATTCAGGCTCAAACATTTATAGATCAATTTGAGAATGTGTGTTCCTTTATTAAGTTTTAGATTCTAGGAAGGTCTCTTAATGGAACCCAAGCTAATATTACCTTTTCCAATCAGAGGCTCAGCTGAGTGGGCTGCATAACGTGCAGTTTGAGATAAATACTGACTTTTTTTGAACTGTGACTCATGCAAAACTCCTGTTGTGGATTCCCAGAAGAGAAAAGAGAAAATGGGAATAATAGGTCCCTTTCAGTGCTGCATCCTCACTAGTAAGAGATGTTCTGGACCTATAATGGATGTCTGGTGCACTCCACTTCCTCCACTGCTCTTTCACAGTTTTTAAGAAGGTGCATGAGTTACTTGGTTTACCTCTGAAGCCAACTTTAATCTCCTGTGTCTGGCAGACACAGAAAAAAAGGTGTTAATGCCTCTGGAAGTCGCAGACAGTTACTTAAGACGTCTTTGACATACAGGTAGAAGGATTTTCACTGCTTTAGGAGCATGTGGGGACATCAATTCATTTTCATGGTGTCCTCACAGACATCTTCAGAATCTCTTCTAACTTCTAACGTCTAACCACAGCAGACCCCACAGTTGTGTGATCAGGGTTTGCACACATTTTCTGAAATCTGTTAGGACCACTCATCTTATAAAGGTTCAAACTTTCTCTCACCTTGTCTGCAGTAACTCAGAGCTCTTATTCACCTGGAAGTGAGACTGTTTTCACAGCACACCTGCTGTTGGATAATTCAACCCCTGTAGACGCTGTAAGTAAGGCTTGAATGCCCCTGCCACAGGTGCCGTCTTTGATGAAGATTTATGCCTTAAGCGCTCTTCATGCAGGTGGATAGGTTGTTGACAGTGTTGATTGTGTCAACACATTTGCATGTCACAATCCAGGCTTTGAACAGAGAGTGAACTTTTGCCCAGGACCTTTGACTGGGTGGTGTTATTTTTCTAATCATAGCATCTTCTCTACACTTGCAGATGCAGCCAGTGACTGATGCATAATTTTATTTAATCTGTGCAACCTCTGCTCATGCAGGCTCCTTGAACATGTTCCAATCAGATTGATCTAAGTTATCCTGGAGCACTGAAGCTGCACCCTTTGGACAAACTTTGATGTTGAATGTGACTTTGTTTTTACTGTTTGAGCTAGTTCGATATGCAGGGATTCACAGCAAGGTAAAATGACAAAATTAGTAGATACTAACATACAACTGTCTTATGCTTGTTTTGTAGGGAGCTGATAAAACGCTGAGAAGGAATTAACCTGCAGAGGTGACTGTGGCAGTAAAATCCAACAGCAGATGTGGTTGAAATACTTCGCTGATAGTGTCCTCATTTACAGAGGTTCCTGCAAGTGGTTTGGGATTTCACTCAAAACCAAAACTGTGAACAGCATGGTGATGTACAGAGGAAACATCAGGATAAAATAATATTTTTATTTACTTTCTTTTAAGTCTATAAAAATCATTGTCCCAATCCATAAAGCAGATGCTGAAATATTTTGAGAGCATCAATAAGATTTGTGTAAACTGCAATAGTTGTCAAGACTTGTAACTAAAAACCAAAAATTTCAACCTAATGTGGAATATGAAGGAAATTGTGAATTAATAACACATTCACGTGTATACTGCACTCAACACAAACTGCCCACCTTTTCTGGGAAGACCAGCTTGATTAAGTGTAATCTTAATTAAGTCTGGATTCACACACAAATTAATGAAAACAATTTGAAATTAAATGTGGACACAAAAATGTATAATTTCTACAATTGTGTTTAACACAATGGCCAAGCAATGAACACAGGGGAAAAAGGGAAAACACTAATTAGAGGATGTTTTACATCCACAGAGCCAGGCTGTTGTTTAGGGAAGGTATGTGCACTGGAGGCAGACTACTATGAATGGAAATGTATTGTGTGTCCATTGTCTACGCTCTCCAGTGGCCCCACACCACAGAGGGGGGATAAGATTGCTAATTGAAAAATGTTTTTGCTTTTTACAATTCCTGTGCAACCCGAATGGTATTTGCTGTAGTTCTGATTACTTCAGCAGGTTTGCTTCAAAGAAACTGTTCAGAAATACTGGGAGCACTAAGACTCTGGCATGTATCTGTCCTTCTGTGTAATTGTTTTCTCTGGTATATGTGCACATATCATTGTGTTGATAATGTAAGTGCCTCTGCGTGTTGCCTATTTGTTTAAGTGGCTTTTCTTATTTTCTCTCTCCCAAAAACACTTAGGAAATACAAACAGGCACACACACACACACACACACACACACACACACACACACACACACAAAGTTGGAAAGCACACACTTCCACTCCTACACACTTTCATAAACCCTAATCCTACCATTATCCCTTATTTTAGATTTTGCCCTAAACACTAATCCTACTATAGCAGAGGGACACAAATTAATAGGGTCCAGAAAATGTATGGATTAACATAAAAAGATGACTCCAAAATTATGTGAAAATAAGCAGGAGGAGAAGTATCTTCCTAGCTCTCTATAGTAGTATAATGAATGACCTTGCATAATAGACATTCAAATTGCCTAGGCTTACTCAGTACCACTTGTTTTGAGCAAGGATATTAATCTAGCAAGAAACACAGTGTGCAGATAAAACTTCTTTCAGAGTCTCTATTCAGATGCCCTTATTTAGGGTGTATTATTATTTTTCATCAGTGGCATTAAAAAGTTTGTGTGTGAATTTATTAGCCTACATCTATCCTGTCCTTTAATCTTTCAGCTAATCTGGAAAGATGCAAGTACACTTGTTACATAGCACTATTTGGTTCCAGTCTTGTTTGCTTTATTATCACCCTGACTGAGAAGCAGCCATAGCCAACCAGATGATTATTCTAACTATAACCATAAATTCTAACCATGACAACAATAACAAATCCTGGCCTGAAAAGAAGCTCCATGAAAAAGAAAGGCTTTTGCACTGCACTGCAGAAGATTCTCCACACCTTTTCTATTATGTTGGAGACACGAGGTGCTTATAAGTATAGAAACACATGCACAAAGATAGCCACGGTCCATTTGGCTGCTGGAGAGGAATTGCTGTGGGAGTTTGGATCAGTTGGCTATTGCCTGCCTTTGCCATTAAATCCTGCCAGATTAACGCACTGCTAGACAGCTTCATGAATGCCTCCTGCTGGGCTGCACGGACGTCACAGTCCATATGGCCTCCTACGTTTCTCCCATGGTCACACACCCACCCGCAAAACACATCTATACACACACTTATCCGTTATTCTTTGTGTGGTTTTTCGCCCTTTTGTCTAAGGAATTCTAGCGCCACTGTGGCGGTGGGATGTAACATGGCGGTATTCAACGTTTCATTTAGGTACCCCTTCAACACATGGAGCATCTCTTCACTGAATCCATTGTAGCCATCAGAGACATGCTGAATGTGCACGGGTGTCAGTGAGTGAGCACAGAGCACTGAGAGCGAAGGCAGACGAGGTCATTCAGGGACAGAAGTGTGCAGAGAATACTTATCCAATCATCCCGCCTGCCTTCTGGATTTCAAAGCAGGCAGAGTACTGAGCTGCTTTTAATATTCCCCTGCCTTCTAAAAGGAAGAAACCTCAGAGAACCTCTGGCTTTTTTTTCCTAATAGGTCCTGATAGAGATGAAAACAAACATGGTCAGAGTCGCCAACAGAGCTGAAGGATCGATCAATACTTTGGTGGATGCGGCGTGGGCAGAGTGCATAAAACCAGTCAGCTGAGTGTGATCTCATACTCTTAGGACTGCTTGTCATGAGGAGTACGCATTATGTTTATACTTTGTGAGTGGAGTGATGGTGGAGGGTGTATGAAGAACACTGTATGTCTATGTGTCATGAAAAGTGGAAAAGACGTGAAATGAATACTATGAAAACTTACTACCAGAAGCCATGTAATAATTAGGGCTGCATTTAAATTATGGTCCCACAAGTCAGAGCACTTAGTAAATGTGTATTCCTTATTCATGATGAAGAGTAGCTTGACACTCGTCTTGTCTTGCTGCAGTGATGTAGAAGTGTACGTCAGGGTGCTGGGGCACCAGAGAGTGGACATAAAAGGAAAATTCCACAGTAAAACTCAAGGTTTACGTTGCATTTCTCTCCCCTTTTCATGTTCTTTCATTTATTCTCATGAACAAAAGGACTAAAATATGATGTGATGTATTCAAATGTTTTGAATCCAGCTACAATGGAGCTTTTTAGCACAGTGGGACCAGCTGTTAGCTCAATGCTAACCATTAATGTTGGTTTAATGTTGTAGCATTTAGATCTAGCCTTTGTGTCAGCAGTCACACGGGGAAAAAAATCACAGATTACACATAAATAACGCTTTAAGCAGTATTTTCACCAGATCACAATGCAATAAATCACAACTTGTACTTGATCGTGACTTGTGATGACCCTCTCCACCCTGTGTACCTGTTGCTTCCTGTGTGCGGCTGCTTTCTCTCTGCAGGGACTAGAGGTGGGTGTGGCAGTGAGCTCATTAACAATCCTGGCACACCTGGGCCCTGTGTGCCAGTGCTCTTCAAACTCTCCCTCTTCTCTCCACCATGAGACATCCATTTGGTTTTTGGTTGGCGTTTGGTTTGTGTTGTTTCTGTTGCACACTCACTCACTCACACTGCCGATCTTACAGATTACACACGGCATTGTTAGTTTCAGTTCTCTTCTTAGATTTATTGTCTTATTTCTAAAGAAAACATTAGAGGAGAGATTATTTTGCTATCACTGCAGCACTTCAAAGCAAGATTCATCAGGAGAAAGTTTAGACCTGTTCTCTGGAGGCTGTTTGTTGTTAGGGAAACACAGGAAATCAACAGATGATGTAGAGTTAGATGACTATTGAACAAAATTCATACAGAAAATTAAAAGTTCATGTCAGTATTACCCCTGGAGTGTAAGAAGCAGCACAGGATAAAAACATACACAGTAATAATCTATCTGAAAGCAAATTACTTTAAATGCTACAGATTATTTTAGTATTTAATTGCTGTAGAGGAATATTTCTGTTATGTTTGCAATACTTAACCTCTCTTTTCTTCTTCTGAATGACTACCATACCTTTTTTTTAGACAGTCTCCCACACAGTGTTATTTTCTCTCTGTTGCGAATCCACTCTCCTCCTTCATTCTGAGATCCTCTGCACTGCCATTTGCAGAAATCTTATTTTCTCTCTCTCACACAAAACCCACATTTTTAAATGATGTGTCCTAAAAAACTTAATCCACAGTTGCTGGAAGGTCATGTACATGGTGTTCTCTGCAAGGGGCGAGAAATTAGCACAGAATTTCAGTCAGCAGCCTGATGAAGGACATTTGACTGCAAAAACTGAATTTCTTGGCCAATTAGGGCCAGCAGCTGTAACCTTTCATGTTCATACAGCAAACTTGTACACAAACAGTTGCCTGATTACATATGCAACAGACGTGGAGCAACATTCACATTTAATGTTGGTGTCCACCAACTCCTGAGGGAAACATGTGGCTCTTTTCTGCTATATACTCCACTGTATTCACCAGCTCATTGCTGACTTTGACTGTCTGCTAAGAAAGTCTTTTTTTTTTTAAACTTTTTTTTTTTTTTTGATCAAACAGCTGAAAAACAAAACAACAAAAAAACAACTGTATGAGAGCCGTGAGAGTGAAGCAGACATTAAAGTTGAGGACTGTAAAACCTGAAAGACACTAAAACGCACATAGAGATGAGGGAACCTGCAGAGTCGGGTGATAATTACATGTCTGTTTGTTCCTATGGCCAATCTCTTTCACACTGCACATTCATTTAATACAATGTTATTATGAAATAAAATAGGCACTTTAAAGTGTAACTACAATATACAGCCCCTCGGGGGTTTCGGTGTATTTTTGAAATGTTGATATGTTAAAATTCTTTCTCTTTTGATCCAGCATGTCCCATCTTTATTCTGCACACTCAGGAAATATGTGATACATCTTTACCCTCCTTCTCTCTAATTGCACTTTTTAACAAGTGCAACTCCTTCAAATCCACAGCAGAGGCCATTCTTAGGAAACTAATGAGCATGGGCCAGAGCTGGTTACAGTAGATTAAGCAGTCCAGTATTCAAGCCTGTGTAGCTTCTCAGCGTGGCTTAGTTTGAATATCAATGCTGTAATCCCTGCACTTAAAATAGCAGGGAGAATTTGAGTATGTTTTTAAAAGTCGATGTTTATCTTTGAGAAAGCTATTGTTCAGTCAGGAGAGCTGCCATTTGATATGTGATAATAATATGTAAAGAATAATTTTAAAACAAGATGTATTATCGATTTCTACATGATCAAAATTATTTTTTGTATTCATTTACTATCTGCTTTATTTCACTGCTAATTTCAGCTGTTTATTTGGTTTTGAGTGGTTTAGTTGTTGTTTAAGGAATGAAAACAAGAAACACGAATAACTGTCTATTTTGGACACATTTTCATACAACATGATAAAGATGGGTTATTATGTGAAAGATCTGGATGAAATGAAGCACACATTGCAATAATATGTCTTAGATTAAAGTAAAGGAGGGTGGAAGGATGGCTGACAGCCTGGATCATGTAGACCTCCTAATGGTTTTATAATTAAACACTGTGTTTGAAAATTCCTGGCAGCAGTCCACTGTGGAGTTGTCTTTCCTGTCTCCCACACTTAGCTGCAGATTCACAGACACATAAACATGGGAACAGAGCACACACAAATATGGTCACTGACTCGGACTCATATGTACTAGTCCCCTTAATTGGGTGTGAAATGTAACTTGCCTCCCGCTGCAAATATGAATCGGCTCAGCTTCAAAACAAGTGCTAATGCGTCCACCTCCCTAACCACATGCATGCACGTCTAGTACTATATGTGTACGTGCAAATGAGTTTACTTTGTGTGTTTAATGTAGTCAGCGGGAATGCAAATGTTTGCATCTCTATGTCCTGACACCCACAGACCTCAAAATGTACAATATATTTGTCTCTAAACTCTCATTAACCCCACACCGAAACCAATGAGGCAATCTGTGTACTCTCCCTTCCTCATTTTCATTTCTGCCTGCATACACATTTACATGCAAACAAACAAAAACTGGATGCCAACTTTGGCTCTTACCGTCACTTAAAAAGACAAAAGCTGTGTGTAACCTGAACCAAAAGAAAAAATAAATTAAGCAACTTGAATTTATGTGAGCATGCATTCTGCACCCTGAATGAGCCGGCACTGACACACAGCGTTCTACCTCCGCATTACAAAACATGAGCCCAGAAGACAATGAATGGAAAATATAGCTCACATGCAGTGTTGTCTAACTTTGTTACACTTGTTTGAATAAGAGATTTCAATTTGAAGATGATAAATAGGAAGTAGCCTTCGACCCTCTGCAGAGTTTTCACACATATCTCTGACCTGTGATCCAAGGACAGAATAACCTTGGTTGGTGCCAGAGCTGGAACATATGCACAGACACACATGACTAATTTGGTTTTCAAAGTGTTTCCACTAAATATACTTGGGAAAGATTTAGAAATAAATTGCAGGGTGAACTGAAGCTCTACATTCTCGTTTCATATACATTTGGGGGAAGTGTCACCTAAAAGTGAAAAAAATAGAGATTTCAAAAAATCAGTTGCCATTTGCATGAATATAATCTTTCCTTTTAAATACTGTCTATTTCACCAGTGTAAAAAGAATGAATTAACCAAGCTGTTTAACTAACATCTACAGTTGCACTCGAAAAATAGTTTAGCCGGTGCCAGTTCTTGGTGTATATGCAATGTTGCTGCAGCGTGTACAGCACTGCCTCATCCTGCTGCTGCGTATTTCTGGTTGCCGTGGCCTGAGGGCAGCTGTTCAGCTGGAAACAGTTCAGCACCATGGAGAGATCCTGCTCAGCTCATTCTTTCCATCTTGAGAGAGATCAAAAGGCAACAGAATGCCTGTAAGTGGAGGATGCCAAGGAATAACATCCAGCTGTAGCAAACAGAGCATATTGTACAAGTCACACTTTTTGGGTATTGAGCACCTTGTCTCCAAAAGCATTGCTGTATTTTAGTGTGAAGGGGAGAAGGAGATGAAAAATAGGCTTGGTAAGGTTAGTGTGTTGAGTAGGTAATGATCTGCTGCTAGGCCGTCTTCTTAGCAGACAGATTCATGTCAGCCTCAGGATGCTTAAAAGACAGTTGTTTTTTTTTTTAATTTAGATGCCTTAATGAGACCTGTGTACACTTATTTCTGTTTGCAGGTGTCTTCCCATAAAAAATCGGACCACATGCCCACATAATGTGGCTCTAGAAAGGCAGAGGAAATAGAGCGACACAGAGAAACAAGAGAGGAGGTGGAGAGCTGTGTTATTATAGAGACTGGCTCTGCTGCCTAATAAAGAAATGGGGAAATAATTGTCACAGCTGAATCCATGAACACAGGGAAAATGACCCAAACGCAGACACACAGAGGCAGGCTGGGTGATGCAGTTAAGTATATGTAATGAATGAGAAGGCTTACAGGCAGACGGGTGGATGAGCAGGTAAGTGGGTAGCTAAGCAGGCAAACTGGCAGGAACAACCAACAGGATGCAACGCACAGGAAACACGAGGGAACATAACCAGGAGCAAAAGCAGAGTAACAAAGGACACACTCAGGAAGTTAGTCAGAAAACTAAACAGACAAACTGACAAAGAGTGTCACAGTGACTAAATACACAAGGAAGGTAAGGGAAATTGAGAACAGGTGAAACTAATGGGAAAACTAGTGGGAAATGCAACACAGGAAGTAAAATAACCAGCAGAAGGTGGTAATTCCAAAATAAAAACAGGGAGTAACAGCTCAGTAGGCAGATCATTACAATAATAAGGAAAAGGGTGTAAATGAAAAGGTTGATTGTCTTTCTCTGGCTGTGATCATCAGTGCAGAGGATTCTAATGTCTTGCCAAGGCTTTTAGTTGTGATGTTTTTCACCAGACAAACTACATCACACAACAGTGTGTGTGCATGCGTGTGTGTATGTGTGTGCGTGCTCCCCACAGATGAGCCCATATTAAGCTGCCCTTCATTCAGCACAATGTGAGCTGCAGGTTCACTTGGCCCCTTCATTTCACATCCTGAAAGGAAGCTTTTGAGTCGGCTCTTTCTGCATCTGATTACCCACTGGCTTAATTGATCTAATTATTGAACTCTGCTTGTGGGTGCTTTGTGTTTATCCAGTCAGGCAAAGTCTTTAAGATAAGGATATGCTTCTTATCGTTTGTTCTGCTCAGGCTTTTTGGCCCTGATCTATTCAGCTGCAGTGTGCCATTATCAAGTTAACTGTGCAATTTAGAGGAGGCTGCAATGGCAAATGTACTGTATTGCCAGTCTTAAGTAAGTTAATTGCCATCGTACAGCTACATTACCCACAAAATATCATGATTACAAGTTAAACACAGAGATACTGAAGGGAGCTTCAACTATAAAACAAACAGTGATTGGTTGTAAATGGATTATCAACAACAGGAAGCACAGTTGAAATATGTGTGTATGTGTGGGAAATGTGAAGGAAAGAGAAAGCAGGTTACATTGTAGCAGAGCTCTGTAGTGTGACAAGGTGTTTTCCTTGTGGATTTGATTCTTTGCACAAGCCAGTATCCTCGCATTCCTTCAACTCTCTGAGGGGCCAATATGACTCCGAATGTATTCACTGTGTCTAATGCAGCATATGCCATTATAATCATCTCCTTGCTCTGCAGAGTGTTTTGAGGCCATGCTGTAATAGATCTGGTGAACACAGTGAAGTAAAGAAACTCAGCGTGCGACGTGCTGCACCACTCATCCGACTAATATCCTGAGTCCAGAACAAAGACTGAAAAACAAAAGAACAAACAAACAAAAACGAATTTGATAAGAAAAAAAAAATACTGGAACTTTCCCCTTATTTCAACACCATGTGTGCCTGGAAACAATCTGATAATCTTTCTTATATCAAAGATTACCATCTATCAGTCCATCCAGGCCTGATTATTAGTCTGTGTAGCAGTGGTATAATGCATGCCTATGCTCACAATAGGTGCCTGATCACATTCTCAACCAAGGTACCACTTTTTATTTCAAATTTCCTTTGTATTCATTATTTTGTACTAGAATAATAATCAATCACAAGGTATGATTCATAACCTCATTTATAATCTCTAAGTATGGCGTTATTGCACGTTTTTGATAATCTTTCTTTCCCTTTTCTTCCTCACGCACTGACTGCCTCTCTTTCGATGAACTCTGCTGTTGTGAAATCAGTCAAGAGCTATTGATTGTCCCAGCTTTTATTTCTCACTGTCAATCATTCCTATATCCCCCAGAGAAGTAATTTCTATTAGCGCAGCCACCCATTCATCATCATTTCTGTCATCTTATGTATAACTTCATTGTATTGCAATTATACTCAAGGACTTGGAGTGTGCTGCTACATTGTTTCCAGGGTTGTGCACAAGAACAGAGAGACTGACCCTCATCAAGGCTTAACCATTCTCTGCTTCGCAGACACCAACACAGTTTGAATAACTAAATAACACGTTAAATAGACAGCAATTAGCTCTGGGAGAGCCAATCACATGTGGTGACACAAGAATACACTTTATTTGGAACACCACACTAATACAAGTATGGCCTCCCTTTTCTCTCCAACAGCCTCACTCCTTTGTGGCATGGATAATGGAGGCATTCCTTGAGCAACTGTGGCCATAAAATGATGCACATTGTCGGTAACAAAAGTGGTAAATTCTAGTCTTTTTCTCTTTGTCACATCATTCTGCGCAAAAACTCTAGCAACTGCTATGTGGAAATCAAAGGAAATCAGCAGTTTCAGAAATACTCAAAACAGCCTGTCTGGTATTAACAATCACGCCACAGTCAGAGTCACTGAGATCATATTTTCACCACCCTCAGCTGTCCCATCCGGACCCACCAGCCAACCCTGCAGGATTTGGTTCTTCACAGTGTTTACCTGTAATCTCATATCAGCGCTGACTGACCATTGCCTTTACGGCTGAGTTTTACCAAGCTACAGTAATAGGCTATGATCCATCACCTGAGGTTGGCCCAGCCATGTCTCACTTAATTAGAAGAGAGGTTTTGGTTGACTGAAGTGTTGTTGCTGGAGCAGAGAGAAGCCTGAGAGAGGAGATGTGAAACCACTTTTATATCTTCTAATGGATATCAAAGCTACAAATCAAACACTGCAAAATTGTAAAATATGAGACCTTTAAAATCTCCTCTGTACAAATGAGCTAATATCTCTTTTTTATTCACAATGGTGATAAAGCACCATTGTTTTATCCATTTTGTCATTATGTAATTGTTGATAGAAAGCAATACAATTTCAGAGCCTAATGAATCAACTTCGAGACAAGGCTTCACAACCAAAACTGCCACTGGACCGAATGCAAAGGGCCATTATGTTACACTGTGAATTTTTTGAGGGGGTGGGGGTGGGGGTGTTCTCCAGTATTCTCCATTATTATTACTCTATTTTTCTTCCACAATGAGAGGAGCGTGTGGGAGAGAGCCTGGCACCCACTGCAGGTTTCACTTCTCATACACAGAGCTGAGGCAGTAGGACACAGCGGACAAAGATGAAATGGGGGAAAATGCTTGTTTTTGAAGCCATTATGTTTCGGATGTATGGAGCTGTAACGGCACTCAGACACGATACTTAGACACAAAGATTTTTGTGTCTTTCGCTTATCTACAATCCTCTCTGTCCCCACTTTGCTATGTTATGGTCTTAAATACATCATCTGGTCAGCGTGTTCTTTAAATGGATGAAAATGTTTACGCAGAGAGAAGACGCAGTAGCGGAGGTACAGGGAGCTCATACTGGAATGTCAAAGCAAATAAAGAATGAAGTGTATTGCTTCTTGTCAGACAGTTATGTGATCTTTTGGTACTCTTTGTTCTGTTTTTTATTATCTATTTGTCTTGTCACGATGGGTGAAGTAGAGTGACAGCTGAGTGTTGCTGCCGTTCCCCACCACTGCACAGTCACACGAATGGGTGACACACGAAAGGGATTTGAATCGATTAGAAAAAAAAAATCTCTTTGCATCCATCGAGTTGTTTTTTTCCCCTCAGATCAGTGACTGTTTGAAAGAAACAGATTGTTACAGTAGAGCCCACCATATGAACATCTTCAGATCTGTCTCTATATGTTCTGCTAAATTTCATTTTAGATTTAAATCATGTACAGGCAGCTGCTGTCATAATGCAACTATTCTGACTTTTGACTCTGACTCGCACAGCAACACCCACCAAGAGATACCATCACATAGGCCACATGCTGAGTTACACTTTACAAGTATCATGAAGCAAACTGCCCACCAATTAGTCTGTAAAACTGGACTCAGATTCCAGCTGTGGTCCTGAGTTCACTCTGCCGCTCTGCTCCCGTCTGTTGACTTGGGGGAGATGATGACCACACAGAATCACAGAACCCTACAAGGAATGGCCAGGACATTGTTAAATGAAAGAAGGTTTTCAACCAACGGAGTCTGGAGAAATGGTTGTGGTTGACATGGGCACCATCAAATACAACCAAAGGCACCAGCTGACGTCCCTCGTCCCTGTGCTGCCAACATATCCGCAACTGTAGCCACCTTCGACGCTCGACTGATGGGTCTTTCAGCGGAACTGTTGTGTGCCTGCAAAACTGCTGGAAACATTGACAGCAGAGTGGACAGCTGTTTCATGCCAACATTGCCTGTGTACATGTCAACAACGTATTAGAGATGCTGATGCTGCCAAAGCCTGGGGGACTGCGTTCTGAGTAGCATCTCTGAAGCATGTGCACTGCTGACTCAGCTGTCTCTGGTGAGGCACCCGTGGACAGGAGCACCTGGAAAAAAGTTCAAATGACACTTTCAATCCAAGAAGAATATTGAATTGTGTCAACAATGCCCGGTGCCATGATGCTTTTTTGCATGCTTCATTGTTATCCCCATTCTGATTATTTCATCCAGAGTGTGGTAGACAGCTTTGTAATTGCCAAGCAAGGATGTTGTTGGTTCTGGCTGTCTAGTGAGTGGGCCAGAGCTGTCTGAGGCCAGTGATAGGTGTGACAGGAAGGATTCTGCTGCTGATGATAAAAAGTTGTTTTTGTGAGTTAATGATTAGTTCATGAAGACTTCAAACTAATTTGAAGGCACCATACAATGTTGTACTTTGAAGCAGCTTCTTGAAGCACTAGGTTAAAACTGTGATTGGTGCAGTGTGCAGTGAAACTGCTTTTGGATTAATGTGATATATATACACATTTAGCCACAACAGACATTTGCCATTTCCAGTGGTTGCTTAACATTAGGAAAAAGAACTGGATCCCATCTAACTGATGTTATCATGATGACCCTTCTCATTTTTAACCAACATCAGCGCAGTTTCATTACAACTGCCAACATTAGGTACTGTAATTATGATCTCAATGCTTCCTTATCATGTCACTACTTTTAAAAAAAAATAAAAGCTACGACAGACTTTTGAATAACTGTTTGCAACATGTTTAACTAACCTTTGTGTATTTTTAAAAGATGTCATACCTCTACTCTGATCATTACACTTGTGTTTTGATAACTTGAAGTTTAACTAACTATTAACTGCATTAGTTTACTGTTAATATAATTTTGTGGGAATTGCTTTTTGGTCTCTTTGCTTCTCGTGTCTCTTCCTCGCTTTCTCAGCTCGCATCTCCTGCAAGGGAGTCATGAGACAAGAAGAAATGAGGATACTAAATAAGCGAATGGGAGAGACCATTATTTACACAAATCATAGACATTGATTCTTGACTTTGATGTAAAGATAAAACAAATTCACAGGTTGTAAGACGTATTTACCAAAGTGTAGACTGGAAGAAACAACGAAAATATGGTCAAAGTAGTGGCTGACTCTAGTTATATATAATTTTTAACTTGTTGCAGAGATAAACTGGAGAGAAAAAATTCTCTCATCTAAATGTGAAGTGACCAGAGCTTTTATACCCTACATGAAGTATGCTCTTGTTGATGTAGCGCCCCTTTGCCCTCCTGGCTTTAATAGGGGTGGCTCACCTGAGTTCTTTAATTAAAGTGGTATCTCTACCATAAGTCTGTATATACTTTACCTTAATCTAAATACCAAACTGGCATCAATTGAAATCACTGTTAAATCACCCTCACACTTGACTTATTGGCAATATATCAATAAAATAAGCATTCACCAGGTTTTAAAAAAATATAGGAACTATTTACTTAGAATAACATGGAAAAATCAATACAACATCCGAAAATTTCATCCAGTATCAACAATGGGCCCTTTAAATCACAGCACATACAAACAGACCTAAAGCCGGCAATTAATAAATGAATAACTAAACAGTCTTACGTTGCAGGCCTGAACGTTGCTCGTGAGCGGTGTAGCCTAAAACCAACGGCTGTTTCACCCGCAGGCAAAATAAAACAGGTACCTGACTCTGTAGTTGATTTCACACACAATCCCAGACCGCAGGTACAGGAGATGAGAGGACAGACACAGCGTCACCCACACACACTTGAGGAGTCATACAGCCGACGATGATGACCAAGTCCTCCGCTCGCAACCAGTCCGGCTCCGTTGAGACAATTATACATTCATTTTAGACAGTTCATACGTAACAGGTTCACAGCTTGAGGGAAGAGCCTGTTCTGAAGTCCATTCATGTTAACAGTTTCTTGGTTTTTACTTTGGTGACACTGAAAGGGACAAAAGAGCAACCTACCAAAGTATTTGAATGCCTATATTCCCCAGTAACAACCTCTCTCTAAATAAGTGATGCTCTTGGAACAGCACACAGATATTACTGTTACTGTTACTATGAACAATATGAACTATGAACTCTATGATTTGTTACAGCTACATCTAACATAAGGGTAGAGAGTGTCAAAGACCATGGGGTGGTAAGACTGGGATGGTAAGGGAATAAGAGTTGGAAGAGAAAGGTAGAGGGTGTAGAAAATCTAACTCACACATGAACACGTACTGTTGCTGAAGCTGGGCTTCAATGCCTGTTAAAGAAATATAATTTCTCCTGTTGATAACATACAGCCCATAATGCAAAAATAGCCCAGGAGCGTCAAACCTTATGTCAGGGTGATACACAAGGCTGTCACTTAAACAATGAACATACAGTATGTGTCCATAACACTGTTCACAACCCTGAAAACCTTGTGAGACCATCTGCGTCTCTAGCTGATACCAGAGAAGATGATCTTCCTGTGCAGATACTGGAGGTGGAGGTGTGACGAGGTTGTAGCAGTCCCCAATGATCCAGCCCGTTGCTGGGTGAAAATTAACACTGTTATACTGAGAAGTATATCATACTGTAGTCTATAGATGAACAGCAAAGGACACAGCACTCTTATTAGATGAGCTCCACACAGTTATCTACATACATATATACATTATTCCATCAGCTAAGTTGTAAAAACACAGCCTGCTGGACTGTTTTACCTTGAATAATGTAGCAGACATCCCTGTCCTGGCATCAGTCACAAGTTATTTAAGAGGTCTTAATAAGGACATGTAAAGTTTATGGGCCCAGAGATGTTCCCACCATCAAACTGTCAAATGTAAAGGAAACAGAGACAGATGATCCTTCCCTCTCAAACTGAGCAGCTATTAGTACGTCAGAGAGATGTCAGAGAACTTTGGATGTAGATGCATCAGAACAAAGTTAGGTGGATGATTCTGTGTACTTTCTCAAGCTTAGATGACCAATAAGTTTTGCGTTTATCCATTGTGAAATATTATAAGAAAACACAAAGAGCTTTATATATTAATTATACTCTGTCAAACAGTAATCTCAGTAGTCAGGAATCCCACATGGGATGATGTGTTCTGAGTGAGGGAAACTAGCTTGATCACAAACATGTGCAAATTATTGCAAGTTTCTATTCCTGTATTCATCATCTTCAAAGTCCATACATGCCAAGTTCAACTGGGGGGTAGATGTTTTTCATAAAATTAAATGGATAAAAATACATTGTCAAGTTTATGTCTGCAGACACAACACACATTATGTTGAGACACAATGCTGTTGAGATATAATTTACTCATCTTAATTTCAAAAGACAAGTAGACAAATCTACACAGAAAGATGTGGTTAGATGGGTGTAACTCTCATATATCCACTGCTGCAGTATACCCGCCTGTTTAATAGGTGAAATGTTTCCCCTTCAGATGCTCCAAATGGTTTGGCCATTCAAGCGTTGGAAGAAATTCCAGGTCTACAAATTAAATCTGCTTGTATATAATTTCTGATCAAGCAGTGACCTCATCTTCACCCAATAAAGCTGCATCTGGCAGCAGATGTAACAAACCCATCGAGCAAAAACACTGATAAATGATGTTTACATGGCCAGCTGTAATAAGTAATTTTTGCTTTGATACAATTAAACATAATCAGTTCTCCTGATTGCAGCTCTGGCTCAGTAACAGGGAGTCTGAACTACTATTGTGCCTGATGTTAAGGGCTCTTTTTCACTTGATTTCACCTTCATCTTTCTATGTGTGTGTGTGTGGGAATAAGGCACCATAGCAAAACATCAGTCTCTTTGTTTTCTGTTCTGACCGCCCTGCCTGATAATCGGACTATGAGAGTCTTATTAATTCCCTGATTAGGATAATTGATTCTTCCATCTCTGTTCTGAATGACAATCCAGTCGGCAAATGAGCAACTTCCCCCACAGGTTTCTGCGCTGATGGAGGTGAGTGTGTGTGGGTGTTACACAGAAGAGACACCATTGTGTTTAGGCCGGCTTGTCAATCACATTTAAGGTCACTGCTAACTTTGTGAACAGTGTGTATAAAAGGTTTTCATCTTCTTCTGTATGATGCATTACTCTGTATGACAGTGGTTCTCCACAGCCCAGATTCATTTTGAAAGCTCTTACATATTTCATATGAATTCACTTCACTACACAAATGTACACACCACAGAAAAAACAAGAAACTCATCCAAGTTACTTCCATATTTTACTTACTTAAAATGGCAATACAGAAAGCAACAGACTATGGCCGATGACTAAACAGACTGATGAACTGGGCTGAACACCACAAGCTCTAAAGCAGCTCAAGTACTTCTCTTCAAGGCAGCATCGAAATTCAATCTTGAAAATGTAGTTTCACAACAATCCCAACTTAAAGTGCTCTTGTTAATTTCCTCTAGTCTTCAACAGATGGAGTTGATCAGTTGTCATGGAGATGTGGCGACATTGGCTCAGGAGCTGTTATGATTTAACTCATTTATTAATTATCCTCGTTGGCTTGGAGGAGCGGTGATTTCCTGGAGTCTTCTTCAGCCAGCAGAGACTACAATTATTTGATTAGACAAACAAATGTTTGTGGCTCAGTACGTGCATTATGGCTCACTGCTTGTAAGCGTGCTTTGCTCTCTCTCCCCCCTGGTGCTCTCCCTCCCTCTTTTCCTGTAGGAGTGGAGCACCTGAAATCAATTAATCACCAGAGAGAAGAAGAGGGACCTGAGGAGCAGTGTGTGGAGACACAAGTTTGACCAGCAGCCTGTTGTACTACTTGTAGAGATTTTTCTCCCATTATCCTCCTCAGATTGTTTTTTTCCAGCATGTTGCAGAGTGTTGGGTTCAGTCCAGTTACCAGTTTTTGTTTTGGTTCAGTCTCGTTTAGATTTGTCTTTAGGTAGTTTAGGGGGATGAGCTGGGTGTGAATGTCCAGTGTGTAGCTTCCCTATCATTTGTTCCTTTTGGCTGGGACCTCCTCTCCCTTTGTTTGTTTTCTCTGCACTTTGAGCATGATTTCCTATGTTTAAAAGAAAACTGGTTTTGTTCTTGGCAGAAGTTCTTTTATAGGATTTGGTCTCCAGGTTTAAGACTGTAGAGAGGCCATAACAACAAGATATAAAGTGTCGATCAATGAGTTTTTGAGGTGTTGGCAGGTGGATTTAGGTTTTTTTGGACCTTTAGAGAGGACCAGGATAGCTGTTGCCCATTGTGTCTAAATGAACACGCTGCTGGCTGAAGTGTCATATTTAGTAAACAAAAAAAATGTATGTTAAGAGGTTGATTTCATCTCCATGACAACTAAGCAAAAAAAAAGAAAGGGGGGGGGGGGGAGACCATTTTGTCTCATTTAGCTGTTGTATCAGAGCAAACTTTCAGTCCTTTTCCTGTTAGATGCTTCAGTTTGTCCAAAATTAGTGAAATTATAAACCATAATATCGTAATAAAAAACAACTATGATACTGTATTTGCTTCAACAGTGCAAGAAAAAAAAAAGATTGGATTCATTAAATTCTGAAATTAAAAAAGATAATTATCTTTTGTTCAAAAGAGGTGACTCAGCACTCATCTTGATACAGGAAGTGAAAATACTGTAGCTGCCCAGTATAAAATCTGTCTAGTCTCATCTAAAAAGCATAGCAAAACTCTCTGAGTTCATGACCAGGCAAGACTTAGGAAGGTGTGTCCCTTTTTCATTTCAGCAGCTCACACAATTGCAGTGAGACTATTTTGGATCTGAAAAGCTGTTTGGTGAGTTCAGGCAAACACTCAACAATCTGAACATGTCATACCAGCTCTTAGGTCTCCAGTGTGTCATACTGAAGGATGCAGTTTAAAATGCTGCTGTTTGTCCATAAATCTCTAAGTGGTTTGAAGAAAAAATATTTTCTTGGCTGTCTTTTGAACCTTCTCAACCTCTCTCATCCTTAAGCAATGTTCTCAGAGCACAAACATTCGGGCGATTAAAAAAAAACTTGCCCTCTCTCTGATCACCTTTAAGATCACACAAAATTATGATTTCCATTGCTTTTAAAAGTTAGACCCTTATGCAACCTCCAAATCAATTTATTTATCTGTGCTTCATCTTCTTTAATTTCATTTAAGATAGTTACTTCAAATATCTTCAGCTGTATGTCCTTGAGTGAGATCATTTTTATTGTCAACTAGCAAACTCAGCCTTCCCTTTGTCCACCTCCTTGTTCTTGATCGTGTGTGATTATAACGAGACAGTACTGAATCACTCATATCTATTTTCAGCTATTTTATTTTCAAGAGCTGAGCTTGACTGGCAGCACAAAATATGAAAAAAACAAAACCCAACATGTTCAAAAAACATGTTCAGAAACAAGCCAATTATGATTTTAAAGGCAATTAAATTAGTAAGTCTGTAAGGTTTTTCTCCTATTAAGTGTAATTGTGTCGTTACTATGTTTGATTTTTGCCAGTAAGTGGAATTTCAATGCTTTATTGGAAAGTTTTACACTGATCTATCCATAAACTGACTGTGACTGACTGGAGTTTAGGGTAGAATACAGGAACTAAATAATCAATTGATATAATATAGATGTATTAATAGCTGTATTGCTGTAACTGTGTGTGTGTGTGTGTGTGTGTGTGTGTGTGTGTGTGTCAAAGACTCTCAATAACAAATTCTGCCAAGTGTCAGGCTCACTGAACTGCTGACACTGTTTTGCCAATTATATAAACACTTTAACAAGCTGACATAGTTCATTGTGTGTCCTAAGTAGTTTTTCCCTGATAGAAAAGTGGTAATTCCATTAAGCTAAGATATTAGATTACCTCTCAAAAAATAAAACTGGCATAGTGTCAGCCTCTCTGTGTGTTTAATGGTGTTCAAGATGCTTTAAGAGCTCTTTAACATTTACAATTATACTGTGTATTAAACTGCAGCATTACATATCGCTCAAATTACATTATACTATGCAAATGCACAAAAGTCAGATTACTTACTGTAATATATATATATATATATATATATATATATATATATATATATATATATATATACACACACACACACACACCTAGAGAGGCCAAGGGGTCTCAATGAACCACTTACAAATGGGCAAAATATGACTAAATGAAAACACATCTTTCCCCTCTGGCTACAAATACTGCAACCTCCCAAAACAACAAATACTTACGCAAGCAAATTGAGAAACATGATTTGTCTTTGTCCATGGAGAGAGTTTGTACATTTTGTTTGCATGTAGAGATCTGAAGTAGTATCTAATTAACAGCATATATTTACAGTATACACGATAGTACAGTATATATTATTTATAATATTTTTAAATATTTCACCATCTTGCTGGAGTTTGAACAGGTAAAATTAATTTGAGTGTCCCCACAATCACACACTCCACACTCCAAATGAAAAGACTAATGCAGCAAGGGCTGAACATTAGAAATGACTCTAGAAGAGGCGTCTAAATGAGTTGGATGGAGAAAGATCAATATTCTGCCCACTTGTGTCTTTCTCCAGCACATTCATTACCTGCACATAATGGGATGATGCCCACGATTTGATTGATAGAAACACATCTAAAACGCCAAAGCCCCATAAACAATTGCCATAGGCTGCAATGTTAACCACACTACAATACCACAATGTACAAAAGAATGATTTATTAGCTATTCTGAAAACCTCACCAGTGTCTACAAACAAAACAAATCAAATAAACAACATCAGCATTTCTCCTCTGAGAATCATATCTTTACAAAGTAAATTTTCACAGAAAAAGTAGCAAATCAAATTTAAAGTACGTTTAATGTTAACAATGGCATTAATCAGGGGGGTCATGGGTCAACAAAATGTGGCGAGTTGATAGCAAAATATCTTGCTGTGTAACAAATGTAGGAGTGGCGGCTCACAGTAAATCCATCAATACACGTACACTCAACTTTTACATCATGGCTTTCCTGTGATGTTGCTGTGTTTGCCAGTGATGCTCATTGAGGGGGTCAAACGTGGCGTATGCCACAAAAGCTCAGCTGGATGACAGTTACACTGACAGGTGGGCACAACAAGCCTGACCCATGCTGGCATATGCTGCCTATTACCAACACCAGTGTGCTACAGCAAAACCCTGTTATGAGTTTGCCTCCAATGATGCAGCTGTTGTCTATGGTATGGCAAGGGTGTACTTTTTCATCCTTTTAAAGTTATGCTTGAAACATACTCGTCCACACAACATGTTGTCTGGCCTCAGAAAATATGAATTAATGTCAGAAAACCTTTTAATAAACATTTGTTGGCGCTAACTTTCCAGTTGAGTGCCATTACACGATCGCAGAAGAAGAGGCCACAACAAGATGATCTAATTGGAAAAGCACAAGTCAAACCTCAAAAGGTTGAAAACAAGAAAATGAGATGAAATGTCTTTTATTGTTTTGTTGTTTGTTTCATGTACTGATTTGAGGAACATTATAGTCGCTCTACACAGACCTAATGTTTTCATCCGCCACTAATTTAAAGTCTCTCCATTAAAGTGAACGCTTGAGTGGACTTTTAGTCTCATGCTTCATGGACGTAATGATTTATTTGTTATTCCATTGTACATTGTTGCATTTTGTTCACTACAGCTACTATTCAACCTCAGCCAAGTGTAAAATTTCCTTCCTCAAGGAGGAAATTTTGTTCCACAGGAGGTGCAGGCATAATTAGGGCATTGAGATTTATATAGAACTGTACAAAATACAGGTTTATGAGAACACTTGATTTCAGTGTTCACACCACAGAGATGTGGATTGACGCTTTGTACTCTGCAGGCTGCATTTCTTGTTAATGTCAGAGGGGGTTACTTATATAAAGCTTTTATGGCTGTGGGAACAAAGCCCTGTCCACGGATGGGTAATCTATACCTGTAGTGAGAAGGAACAGGGGCAAAACCCTGGTACAGTGGGTGCTCATGTGTGACTGTGAGTGCTCTTTGGATCAGAGATGAGGTGACACATGGAGACGAGGTTGAACAGACAGGTGTTTTTGTTTACAGATGGCTGTAAGTCTCTGTTGATAAGGCTTGTAGATGTCGGCGGTATGCTGATTGAAACTGCAGATAAAGGCTCAAACCATCAGTCTTTCCTCAAAGGCAATAGCATTGCATTTGTACATACAAAAAGTGACAGAACTAAATATGTGAAAAATTTAAAAAAAATCAACATCTTGAGTTAGCAGTTTAAACCATCCAGCATGCACTTTGGTTGATGCCCTGACATTTAGTCATAAACATTTAAGCCAAAGAACCTGACCAGTTAATCCAACTTGTTGTGGGGAGGCAGGTTTAAAAGGAAAAAGAAAATAATATTCTTCATACAAAACCCCAGACGGAAAAGTGCTGATCTCTGACAGATAACATTTCAGTAAGTCCTAGTGTACAATTAAAGCATCACTCACAGAACAGTTAAGTAGGTCAAGAGTAGAGTTTATAGTGTCAAATAGGCAGGGGGATGTCGGCCACAAGTAAGCGGCCAAAACAAGTCAAGCGAGTCCTGAGGAGCATACCGTAGCAGGCAGAAGTCCACGAGGGCAGCGAGGGTTCAAAAAACAGGGCAGGTGGCTCAAATGCTATGTCTAGGAAGGTTCAACAGACAATCAGGCAAGGAGTAGGTGGAAATGGGTTGGTACATACTAGGAGACTCATTTGGAAATGGGAATCAGGTGTTTGAACTGGTGGGAACACAGTGAAGGCTTGTGCTGGTTGGATGGAGAATGGCAGGTGATTCCAAAATACACAGAGCTGGGGCCTTGGTGCATGCCAGCTTGTGGCAAGCATAAGCTCACTTGCCTGTCATTTAAAGCAGCATGCCCTCAATTTTGCTAAACTTTAAGCTTTAATACAATTTAAACAGTTGAGTCACATAAAAAAATTGCTGCCAGTCAATTGGCCACAAACTGGTAATTAGCTACAGAGCCTAAAAATGTTTTTGTACCAGGCTGTAAACAGGTTTATTCCTGCTGTAAAGCTGTGCATTTAAATATGGAAGTCTATGGGGACTGACTCACCTTTGGAGCCAGCCTGAGTAGGTCATTCTTTATCTGTTTTAGGAGAATAAGGATTTTGCTTTTAAAAGAGTAACTCAGAAATTATGAACTGTATTATTAAAGGTAAGTTATAATCATGAAAATAAGAAGAAAAAAGATCATATCCATGAAGCTCCAGCTTTAGATTCCCCTCCAAACTACGTGTTGCCTGACCAGCAGTGAGGAGGCTTTGACGTATTCTGCCCTCTCTGCATAATGATGAATACAATGATAAGAACAACCAACTGTCATTCCAAGAAATGGTGGTGTCACTGGCAACACTAGTGACTTATCTGTACAGTACAGGAGCAGCAGCGGGTCGATGATGTGCTCAGTAGATGTTGGTTTCTGGCTTGTTCTTCCTGGATGATGCATAAGAAAATCTTATATGAGCAGCTATCAAACTACACAAATAAATCTCTTTCAATAACCTGTGTCCCTCACTCAAAGACCACATGGAGGGCAAAGAGGTAAATGAGAGTCTAAAGTACTTCCGGGAAAGTTGTGGTAAAAGAATAAAGAATAACCTGAATGGAGACATGAATAACTAATATTTTCTTGTCCTTCTATACCTCCACTGAAGTGGCCTTAAGCATTAACATCCCACTGCTCCAGTGGAGCTATTCACTGACCAACAATTTAATACTGTAAATAGAAGTTCTGTAAAGAACAGAAATAAATATCATTTGACACTTCATAAAATTCAAGCAGCAGCATGTGGGTACAAGTTCAGGAAACATGCCTCGACTCATCTTATCTTGTCTCATGTCTTCCTCTTTCTTCACTCTTCCTGCAGCACAGAGTGTTTATTTAGCCCTTTGAAAATGAATAAAAAAATCCTCTGATTGGAGTGTTGTGATTGTGGTGCCTGTGACATTCGTGACCTTGAGATCTGAATCATAAGAGTAAACAAAGATTTCAGACCATGCATGCACAACTGCACAAGAGTGAGACTTAATGAATGGATGTCTCATCATCCCAAGACGCCTTGATTTATCTCCCCCATTCAGAGTGTTTTATGGTTATAAAGCTCATTTATTCTGGACTATAACAATACTTTATCGCACAGAGGCCATGCTCAGTCACTTGTTGGCTACTTACCATCTGCCCCAGCTCCACAGCCCAGCTCCGGATCAATGGTTGTAAATATCTTCAGTGAAGCGCTCGGGGTAGTTTTATTCCAGGATGTGTCGTGGGAAATATAAAAGCTATATTATTTAAGTGAAAACAACGTGGTCCAGCAAACAGAGAATTGTTTACAAGTCAAAAAGGCTCCTTTAGTTTCTCATACACAACACTGGCTCAGCGGTAAGAATCACTAATTACAATTAGGCCTACGGTAATACACAGCAACTAACAGTGGAATGGGTTTTCACTGTTTATCGTGTTGTACAAAAATGCAATTCTGGAAACTCCATGTGTTCTGGTCAAGACAGATGTAACCTTTATCTCACTGTAAAAATGTCGCTTTTTTTTCTTTGCAGCAAGAACACACCCTGGGTGACTTGACACTTAGATATTTCTCCATAGATAGAGTAGAAAATACCACACTGTATGGATGACTTTAATGTGAGCAACACACAGGGTGCAATATACAGTGGGAAGATAAATGTTCCTTCGATCAGTCTCATCAGTTAAATTCATTTTGGTTTTAGATCTCGTCTAACATTTGATTCATTGTTAGTGAAACTGTAATCTAAATATCTTTTGAGCATTCTGTATATAACCAGGTACATGTATAATGGCCATATGTAAGTGGGCACTTGAATATATCCACAGCCATATTTTTTTTTTTATATTGAAAAAATGGGCATTAATCTACTGTTATATCAGCGTCCTCTTAGTAAGAGCCTCACAAGAGCATTAGTGAGGTTGACTTGATGTTGAGCAATGAGGCCTGGCTCACAGTCCAAGTTCCCATTCATCCTGTAGGTGTCAGATGGGGTTGAGGTCAATGCTCTGTGCAGGCCAGTCCAACTCTGTCTCATTAGTTTTCCCAAATACTTTTTTAAGGAAAAGTTGTTGTCTCCTGCAGATTTATTTTCTCACTGGCAATGTTTTTTTTCCAGTCACAAGTAAGTAAAGCTTTATTTATATAACACTTTTTAAAAGGTCCAGTCACAAAATGCTTCACATAGACACATGAAAAATATAAATGAACAAACAAATGAAGGAAAACATTACAATATAAAGCAGCAGACCAAATTAACCCTATAATGCCAAATGCATCAAATTTGATACAAGCATTTCTGAGACCTATTGCATCACCTTATGGTAAAAACTTCATTCAAAACCCTCTTGTATCCAATCTGATACTTGTCTTCCAACCCCTGGTGGAAACCTTTATCACTACAACAATTCAAACACAGTACATGGGACAATCCAAGTTGGCCACCTTCAGATAGCTCCCAACTCACTGGATCAAGGTAAAGAAAATTGCGATTTTTACGATTTTCCAGTGACATTTTCTTTGAAATTTTTAGTAATATTCTAACGTGAACACTTAATCTGTTGAAGCAAGTTATAATTACATAATTTTTTGCATTTTAGTATGTAGTTAAAATCGTGTATAAAATTTGGAAAAACCTATATGCAAATAATTTTTTGTAATTTTTTCTTTCAAATTTTGTGAAAGGGTCAAATAAAGGTTCCAGATTCAAGAAATCAGAATTTTCTGTCCATTATTTCTGGGGTCAGGCATTACAGGGTTAAAACAAACTAAAACATATGACGTGCAGGGATAAAGGTCTATGAGAAGGCTTGCCTATAAAGATTTTTAGAAGCCAATTAAAACGGCCCGAAAGATTCAGCAAATCCAGTAGAGTCAGGAAGATGATTCTCTTACACGTTTTGTAATGTGGCTGGAGTGTGGGAATAGAAAAAAGGCCAAGATTTGAAGAACAGAGTGTTGAGAAGTGGAATGAGGAACGAGAAAATCAGAATTGTAACTGGGGGCAAGGTCATGCAGTGCTTTATATGTGATCAACAGGATGTTGGAGTTAATTCTAAGTTTTACAGAAAGCCAGTGGAGGGTGCAAGAGCAGGGGTAGCATGGGAGTGACAGCTCGCTATAGTTAGTAGCCTGGCAGCTGCATTTTGAACCAGCTGTAATCAATTAAGAGCAGCTTGACAGAGGCATGTGTGGAGGGAATCATAATAATCAAGACTGGAGAAAATGAAAGTGTGAATTAACAGTTCAAGATCCAATGGGGGCATCTGATTT
This sequence comes from Trachinotus anak, assembly GCF_046630095.1. Classification (NCBI taxonomy): domain Eukaryota; kingdom Metazoa; phylum Chordata; class Actinopteri; order Carangiformes; family Carangidae; genus Trachinotus; species Trachinotus anak. Next base: position 25,896,510 of record NW_027273853.1, on the reverse strand, counting down.
TAGTGATATTTCTTAGCTAGATTTGATATTTGAGTGAAACGGACCAATAAACTGATCGACTACAGTGGCAAAGCTATCAGGACCAATCAAAAGAATTTCTGTTTTATCAGGGTTTAGGAGAGACGTCATCGGCCTAACAGTGATATGACATGTCCTGAAAGTGGCCAAACAAACGACCCAGAGGAAGCATGTGGAGAAAAGGACTGGTCCATGGACTGTCCCCTGAAGGAGTCCACACAGCAGGGGAGCTGAGGAGAACATATCATTGTTGATACAAACATTAAATATCCATCAGTCAAATAAGAATTAAACCAGTTGAAAGCTTTACCAGAAATGTCTTCCCAGTTACAGGACCTATTAAATAGCATGTCATGATTGATGGTCTTTATCTGTGAGGGCCTCCACTATAAGTTGGATTGTCGCGGCTACTGTCACAAAGTAGACTTAATGGAAGAAAAACCCTTCACAATTAGATTTCAGTATCTGGGAAATGTGAATGAAAATGTCATGACAATCCATTCAATAGCTGTGGGGACATTTCAGTCTGAACCAAAGTGGAGGATCAGCTGACATTGCTGTCCCTCGGGCCACACCACGAGGACGGCTAGCAGTTAGCACCGAAGGGTTTTTGTTGTTTACCCTCACATAACTCAGAATACAAACCCCTCTGGTGTCAAAATCCTGCTCTTTGTCCAGCCACCATTAACTCACAGCCACACCCCCACTACAGCAAAAGAACATAACACAATTGTAAAATGTCTCATCTTTTTTTGTTGGTGAGACTGATGGTCTGAGGTTGACCGAGTCCAAGTCCTTCTTTTTATCCAAAATCCTTGAAAAAAAAAAAATCATCATAGACCAACTCCTGAAGTTGAGGGTCATAAAATCAATCAATAGTACTGAGACCACTTTACTAGGTGACCAATGACATTCTTGTGCACGCCAACAAATTCTGGGTGCGTATTCCAGTCATACTCTGCTTGATTTGACTGCTGCATTTGATGTCGGACAGAACGCACAGTGGAGGAAGTAAACAGCCTTAAACAGCCAGTGTGTTCATGTTCAGGGTCGTTAGTTTCAAAAGCTTTCTCTAAGGAGGACGGATATAAAGGAAGATTTACAGTGTTAAAACATGTCTGTTTAGGACTGACTACCCAAGAGAATCTTAACATGAGAATATAGATGATGTAGTTAGGTGAATAAAAACAGACTTAATGGAAGAAAATTCATCCACTGAGTTTGAAGAAACTGGGGCTTTTCCATTAACATCACCATGAGGTTGGTATTTGTGATTTTAGTGAAACTTAATATCAAACCATCTCTCCAGGACCTGCACACCTCAAGGACCCGGAGGCGTGCAGGGAAGATTGTAGCTGACTCCTCCCACCCTGGACACAAACTCTTTGAGACACTCCCCTCTGTCCTTCAGGAACAAAACCTCTCGCCACAAAAACAGCTTCTTCCGTCTGCTATCAGCCTTATCAACAAGGCTAGAGAGCCCCACTGTCACTGATCCCCCCCGATCCCCAATTGCACCAATCACCAGCACAAATTCCTTGTATGTGGAAACATACTTGGTAATAAAACTGATTCTGATTCTGATTCTGACGTCTCAACAGCTATTTAATGGAATGTCATGATTGGTGGAGGAATTTTAACGGCTCCATGATCAGGTCAAGACTTTAATATGTTCAAAACTTAGATTTAGGACCAAATGTATTCAACTAATGACATTCTCATTGACCTTAGCAGTATGTTTATGTTTAGTGCTAATTAGCAAATGTTAGTATGATTTTTGTATCTAAATACAGCCTCACAGAGCCGCTAGCAGTGCTTGTCTTGTTTATTATTTAACCAATACAATAATCTACCTTTAACCTTGAAACAGCCTTATAGTTCTATAATAACATCAAAGGCCAACATAAAAACTGTGTAACAATGTGAAAGGGGTCACTCATAATGTTGAACCTGCAGAGAATTATCACCGTACCCTGCAGCTCCCCTCAGCTTTACAGAGCTTACTACAAGTTTCAGCTCATTGTTTAGCTGCTCAACCACAACCTTATTGTTTTGGTTCACTCTCACTGCTCTTGTAGCATTGTCCAGCCACAGCAGGCAATTCTTTTCTGTAGAAAAAACACAAAAAACAAAAGAAAGCACTAAAAATCCATAATATACTACCTGTTCAACACCAAACAGCAGGCAGACACAGTTACTAGCTGGTGAATGTGAGTGGAGCATTTAGCAGCTTAAGATCCTAATATTTCCCTCAGGAGTTGGAGGAGACCAAAACAGAGCTAAAATAAAGTGATTATTGACTTACTTTTCCCAGTAACCAGAACCAAGACTCCAAATGAATGCTAATGTTGCTCAGTAACCGTTGGATGTGCAAATAAGGAACTGTTTGTGCAGAAGTTTGCCATACCAACTTAACAGCTAATTAATTGTCCTGCAGGTGTAATCAAGTGCATTGAGTTGCTAAACATAACCATAGTAACACGATCATGCTTTAGTTGCTCTGAGTGAATCTTTTATTGTAGTAAGTTGTTATTTCCTTTCCAAAACTCTGGCCACAAAGTTGAAGGCAAACTATTTTGTAAAATATTGCTGTATACTGGAAACCTCAGGAAACTATGAAAAACAACCCTGGACCAAAAGTGCACAAAGTTCACTGAACCAGATCTTGCTAGCAAAGATTTAAAAAAACTTCCACTTTCTGAATTTGATCTAACAACAGACATAGATCTATTGACTGACAGGTTCCCAACTGTCTGTTACATTTATATATGTTTTAAATTCTCCTCATTGAACATGAGCCTGTTATTTTCACTTGTTTTTTATATCCTCAGATGTTCCAGCCTTACATGCAGTCCTTTGGTTTGTTGTGTTGCCCATGGTTCAAAGCTTGTAGTTGCAACACTTGTTTTCCCCAGGCAACAAGAATTGTTGTGTGGCATCTGGATGTCAGGTTCAGTGATCGAGCCATCTTTCTCTCAGGAAAACATGGCGCCTTCCCTCTGACGTTCACGTCTGTTGCGTGTGAAGGGAGAGAGGGAAAAAAGGAAAGAACATTTGTATGGGGAGTTACGCATGGGTTATTCCCACATCTGCAGTTCAAAGTTCCCAGTGTAGGCCTCTGGAGAGAGCTGAGCACTCAGGCCCACTTGTGAAGATTGAATGAATAGGAACAGGACCTTCTCTCCCATTGAAAAAATCAGGAAGGATGGAGAGATTAAACATTGGCTACAAGTGGTGTTAGAGCAGGGGTTTTCTAAACCTGAAAAGACCTTGTTTTGCACACACAGTACAAAGGGAACATGAGTGTGCTTCTTCAAAAAGAAAACTTAAATGTCCCTCTTTCTGCATTTCTTTCACAGTTTGTTGTTCAGACGTTCATGATGAAAGATAAGTCACTCTGGTATGAACACTTTTGCCCCATCTGGTGGCAATATTTTCCAGGGAGGTTGAGCACGTTTTCACCAACACACAGGACACTGTATGACAGGTGGATGCACAAATGAGATACCTGGTCTGCAGTTCACATGCTAGACTCAATCCCGACTAACATCTTAATAAAAGACTGAGACAACCATTTTGTTTACCTTTATGCAGAGAGAGCGAGAGAGAGAGAGAGCAGGTTTTGTGGCTTAAATCAGATAAATGGAGCTAATTGCTTCCACATGTCCCCTGTGTGTTCGTGTTGTTGTTACGGACGATTAGCCTAATGAATCTGAATAATTGGGAACATGTATACATGGTTATATTGTGTTACAGTTCAAGGTTCCAGGACCATAGAGGATTTGTATTGTGTAGAGGCTGTGGAGGGAAAGGTACAGTTCTCATATTGTTGTGGACAGTTAATAATATATTGCACAATGACTTTTTCAAATCCAAGTGAAATGTAACATTATGATCTGCGTTTTTCTGGATTTGCTGCTGCAACGACCAAATATCTTCCCCATGTGTTTTTCCTCCATATGTTTTGTAACAGTGACTTAGTTTAAGCTTTAAATCTTTTGCATGGTGGATATACAATATTTGCCTCCCTTGTTCCATATATTATCACAAACCTACATTCACAAAAAGTAAATCTGATTGATCCAACCTCATGCAAAGTGGTGCACCTTTGTGAAGTGTATTTTAAGGTGCATTTCAGTTCAGTTTACTTGTCATGAGGAGTGCTACTAAACCTGTCTCCTGTGGCTATGGAAGAGCTTTCAGAAGTTTAACAAAATGACTCTTTTTAATGGTGTAGCCATTTAAACATGTTCTTAAAAATGTTCTTCATGCCAGAGCCCAGTTCAAGCTCCCTCTGTTTATGAGACTGATGCAGCTCCCATGTTTGAAAGGCAAATATAAAACTACCTCCAGCACCAAGACAAAGCAAACAGAAAATAAAATGTCCTGTCAATAACAACATTGACAACAGAAATAACAATACACATACAATATATCATCACAATCATATGTAAATGTAAATGGCATACTTTGAATGATTTACATAATTAAGTATATCATAGATATGCATCTCTTTAAGCAACTTGTCCTGGTCAGCATCATTTAAATAAGTGAAATCGTCAGGAGTGTTTTCTGCTGCATCAGATGAAGGAAATGAAAACTCAACATCAAGTCTCTCTGCTCATTGCTTTGCTATTGCTTTTCTGCTTGATTTGTGACCATATTCTTCCAAAAGTTGCAGCCCTGAAATAAAAAACCGACAGACAAACCAGAAAATGGTTAGCTGCTCAGAGCCTAACTTTAAATCTCTCAGGATTTCTACCTTTGGGCTTGTTCTATGGAAGTAATGACAAAAGGTCTCACGAGCATTCGAGGAAACACTGATGGCAATTTGTATCATAAATTATCGCGGAAGAATTTTTCCTTTAGTAACTCAGCAATCATCTAAACTTTGTTATCTCCACATGTAGTCTGCCCTTTTCCTGGAATGCATGCACATGACAAAAATACATGAGAACAGCAAGCAGCACACTGTTAGGTTTAAAAATGACTCTCCAAAATATAACAGAAACAACTAAATAAATAAATAAATAAAAGCCATTGCTATTAGGATTCCTGCTGTTTTTGTATTTATAAAACAGAGACATGAGCATTATGGACTAATGAAGTTGAGCCTAAAAACTGTCAAAGTGATTGAACCAGCTCTTCTCTTCCTGTGCCACCGAACAGACGTTTCTGTCATAATTTGTTGATTCCACTCAGCCGTGGCTGAACATGACTTTCTCTTTCTCCCAGAATCCGAAATATGTGGGGATGATTTGGGAATATGTGACAGGCTATGTTCGACACTGTTTAACATTTTATTCTTCATCTACTCATGTCATTTAATTGATTGTTTCGGTCATCTTCCCCTCTTGGCTGAGTGCATTGCTTCCTCTGTGGCTGAAGTTGTGTCCTTTGAACCAGACAGTTGCTGGTGATATGTTCCCAATGCCTTTACTTTACTGATAAATGAATATGGCAGAATAATTGTCTAGGAAAAGCAATTCCTCAGGCGTCACAACAATTGCTGCCCTCATTTTTCACATCCATTGAGAAAGGACAGGGGAGAATCTGTCTGCTTTTCCTGCATTTAGAGATATACAGAGACCCCCATCTGACTTTTGTGTGAGGATAAGCTTTTTCCTTTCACCCACTCATGATGGATATATGCAGAAATCTGTCAGTGCATTATATACACCCTTCTAAACGTGTTTGTATGTGAGAGGAACAGATAGGAAGATAGAGAGAGGGGGAGAAAGACAAGGAGAAGCTCTGGATGCTTCCACTATCTCAGAGTTCCGGTGCTCTTCCTCGAAGCGGCAGATTCATTAGTCTGTTTCACTCTATGATTTGTCTGTGTGTTGGAGGTTAAGGGCACTTTGCATGGAGATTAAACGTGCTTGTTGACACCTCTGCACCTTAAGAAAGACTAATGTGCTACTGTTATATACGTCTGACCTTTGGGCCCAGAATGAGAAAAAGTTTGGTGCTCACTGAATAACACTCTGTGGTGTCTGGATTAGGCTGAAGCCTTAACCTGAACCACACTAGACCTCTCTAAAATTTCAAGAAATCATGAAAATATATTCAAACTCTTGTCATTTCCAAGGCCCTAAAATTATTTTTAGCTTAATTAAGCAAACATGTTTTACACATTATCATTTTTAATGATTTACTACAAATATTCAGTTGCTGGCAGGCCTGCATGACTTGAGGACACTATAAAAAGAATAAAAGCAGTCCACACAACAATATGTTGCATGCTGTCAGGACTTTAATGAGGCACTGGGTTGAAATCAAATGAGCCATCTTCCATTTTAATAATTACTTTGTAACCAATTGATTATTTCCAACAGGAACCTCAGAGGTCACAGGCAGCTACAGAACAGCATTACTGTAGCTCCTGAGGGACACCTGATCAGGCAGCTGGCTGTCTTCTAGCTGAAGGAAAAGGCTGTCGAAAGTTTATACCTTTCTTATTTTCAAAAAACAAACAAACATGAAAAGATCAAAACCAACAATATACAACTTTTTCTCTCTACCATGGCCATTTTCATGGTAATGTAGTTACGCGTTACCCAGTGGAGCTCTGTGGCACAGAGGAATAACCTGCGGTGTCTCAAGCTTGTCAATACTTGTTTGCATCAGTGCATTGTCGGTTGTAGTCCTTTCATGGGATTTGTTGGCTGCAAAAAAACCCCCCAAAAAACAAAATATCACCAGAATATTGCTTATTTCTTAAAGGGTATTCCACTGATTTTTGAATAGCACTGAACAGAATACAGTGCTATGAGTGGGAAATGGTCTTTAGTTCAACAAAACGCAAACGCAGCACAGGAAGATGTAACGTACAAAACAAGTAACGTAGCCGATATCAAATGTGGTAACCAGAAACCACATGTAAAAACTGTTGCTTCTGTGACTCTGGAGGAAGGTTTCTCAAAAAAAATCTAAAATAAATAACCCCTGATGACGTCATCAAGTGATCTCAGTTTAGGTTTGAGATTACAAACTATAGGGATGTTTTCTTTCAGCCAGTTACATTTTGGAAATGTGTTTTTATATGAGTCAGGATGTCTGAGAATCTCCTGCACTGATTTGAACCATCCTTTTATTTTTATTTTTCAAATCTGTCCCTTGACACCCCCACCAAATTCCATCACAGTTCATCTAAAGTGAAACCACATGACAAACAGTTTCACTGTAGCTACTCCAACGACGAAGAAGAAGAGAGAGAGGAGAGAGCGACAGAGAGAGAGAGACCCTTAGGCTGAGGTGCGCACACTCACTGAGAAGAAAATCTTCTTCTGACAAACAACCAAATAAATTTACCCGCAGAAATTAACTATTCATTATTTAGCTGGGAGGAAGGAAAAACAGAGCTCCTAATAAAAAACGAAAAAAAGAATATTAGAGGCAGGAATCATTCAGATGATTATTACCTACAGTCCTGTCCAAACGGAGCAGAAAGGGGCCGTTAAGTAGGCTTCTACACAGCAGTGTGATCGGACATTGACTAAATCCCCCGTCGCCACTGAAGTCCCTCTGTCAGGAGCCCGCGGGCTCCGGCTCTGCGTGCGCCCTCGCTGCTGCGCTGCAGACAAGATGAGTGAAACCGTAAATCACCTTTAAAATAGGACGGATTACAGACTATTAGCCTGCTATTAACCTGTCTGATGAGGATGGGGGGGGGGGGGGTGAAAACACACGGTGCTGATGAATCCTCGAAACCTGCTGCTGCACCTGCCGAACATTCAACATTCAAACATTTTAAACTCCAGACGCGGGGGCCAAATCCGGCCACTGACCCTCACCTTAGGTAGAGACGACCCCCCCACACACACTCACCCCCCCGCCGCCACCACCGCTCCCCTCTCCCTCTCGTCTCACCTCCTCCGCCCCCTCCTCCCCCCTCCCTCCCTGTCCTCCTCATAAATCTATTGGCCGCGGTCTGGGCTTCACTCCCCGACGCTCCGCTGAGCACGCTGCAGCTGTATTTGGGGAAGTTGGCGGCTGGCGGCGAAACGCGCTCCTGTCTCCCGGCGCTTGGACAGTGGAATTATGAGCAGAGCTGACCCAGCCTCTATCACCCTGTCCTGAATCTGTTTCTGTTTCACTGCGAGACACATTAAACCGACCATGGAGATTGGAGTCCGCATCCTCTTGGCTTTCCTCGTCCACCAGGTAAGACTGGAGAAGTGTGTGTGTGTGTGTGACAGAGAGGGAGATTTGGGGGCAATTTCACAGAGATGGAGAGCGACCCCACTCTCCTTTTAGGCAGGCAATCCGTCCGGTCTGGCTTGGTAAGTTTGTCCCGGGCATGCACCGGCCTGCGCCCACAGATCCGTCCGTGCACCGGGGAGCGCACGCCAGGGCAAGTGTCTCCCCGTCGCTCTGTCGTTCAGCTACGGCACCGAACTGACCGGGTAGTCCGGGTCTGACTGTCAGCAGTGCCCGCTCACTTTAGGAATGCCTTTCACATTTAGTCGAGACAGAGACTGAGGGGGGGGGGGGGGGGCTGAGGGAGAGACACAGAGCGCAGGGTCTATCTTACGTCTATGTGCAAATCACGGCTCCGGCTCCTGTCTCCAGCCGCATCTATATTCCGCTCAGCCACCAACTTGAGCGTTTCTTTGGGCTTGTGTGTGTGTGTGTGTGTGTGTGTGTGTGTGTGTGTGTGGGAGGCACACAGGCGGATGGAGGAGAGGAGGGAAGAGAGAGAGAGAGAGGGGGCGGCGGGGGGTGTCAGAGAGACAGAAAGAAAGGCAGGGAACTAACTTGGCTGCTCTGCTGAGTTATTTGTGTCGTCTCTCTGGGTATTTTACTCAGTCTACTGGCCTCCATAGACGTGGACTGCTCGGGATATTTAATAAAGCCTTAATTCCCTCAGTGATAGACTCAGTCGCCCGTTTGATCTGACTTTAATATGAGGAGAGAGAGAGGTAACCTGGAACAACTGTTCCTGCCAGTCAAGTCTTTAAAACACTTTTTAAACAGAGAAGGGGTGAAGCAGCTCAATTTAATGGTTTTCTTATATTTCTTAAGGCTTTTGTCCACTTATTGGCTTGATTAACCTCTCTGTATTCATCAAGTGACCACGCCGAGCTGGAGTGCCCTGGGGTGGACGGGTGAATCCAGCTGCAAGGATGCCCTTCCCCAGCTTTGACCTCTGACCTTCTAATGCAGACTGAGACACATATATTGTCTATATGAGGATCAGTACAAATTACTATGAAGTATTCATGGAGCAGTTGCTCTAATGACAGTGGCACTACTGGTGGCTCGCTGCAAAGGTTTAAGCGGCAGCTAATTTTAAAATAACGTAGCTGAGACTATTTCTAAACACAGCAACCATGGGAGAGCCCCGAAGCGTGGCAGGCAAACAGCTCATTTGGGAAATTCTGTGTTGTTGCACTGCTTCTCCCTCCTCTCTCATCCACTCTCTCTCTCTCTCCCTCTCTCTCTGTCCTCTGGATGTACTGAGAGGCAGCAGACAGCACAGCTCATTTAGTATTTCTTGTTTGACCTGTGTAGGCTCATAGTGCACATTTTCTGCTGTGCAGAATTTATTTTTAATTGGATAAGTCATTGGTTCATTGCCAAGCTGTAGTTCAATCTTCTGATCTAAACAACATGATGCAGGCTAATGGTGCCTACAAAGAAATTATTTAACTTCCTATTTTATTGATTATGATCTGCCCTCTCTTACACACACACACACACACACACACCACCATTACTGCATTTCTGTGGAGGCTTTCCATTGACTCGATTCATTCACTAACAGTTAATGCTGTACTTCCACTCAGACATCCCCCGCTGTAGAGGTTCACACAAACACAGAGCCAGATCTCCAGCAGGTTAGATGTATGGTGTAGGCTGTCCTTTGGCCTGTGCTTCTGGCTGGCAGATTTATAGGCTGACCCAACTCCTCAAGGGGAATCTCTATCCTCTGACTGTTCCATCACAGGCAGTAGCTTTAAATACTATCACACTTATTTCACCCGACTTATCGTCCACATGAAAATTGCCAACCTGCCTTCACCCCTCTCAGGATTACAGGAACTAGCAATCTCTCCATATTACAGGCTAGTGTGTGGGCTCGAACAAGGTGCTCCTATTTATAAATGTTCAGGGAGCCAAGTTCCTCTCCACGATCAGCTGCCATACACACCTACACTCCTCCCACCACCTTCCACCTCCTCACCCACATATGGGCACATGCACCAGCAGCACCCCCCTCCTTGGCAATAAATCCTTGTTTTCCAAATGAAACGCTAAGCGGTCCCTGCAGGTGGAGCAACAATTCAGAATAAGCACAGCACAGCTGGGAGCTGCAGGTGCAAGGATTTTTTTCTCCCTTTCCCACTTTGATTTTCCCCTCCTCTTTGTCTTTCTTGTATATTTGTTTTTTTTTCTGCCTCCTTGGCTGTCGTTCTGTTTCACATCCTTCCTATCCTGCGAAACTAGTCTTTTACCTTAATTAATGTGATTTACCAACCTTAATCCCCCATTCATTTCCTGAAAATGCTCAGCACTGCTCTCTCACTTCACACTCTCTCTGTCTCACCAGTGGAGGATGACAGTTATACTCACAGTTTAAATTCCTGGCTGGCACCTGGGCGTGTCTGCAGGAAGATTTGCTTTCGCAGTGACCAACCGACTGTTAAAGTTCCTGTTTAAGTTACTGCAGACACTGAGGGAGACAGAGAGACAGAGAAGGGAGGTCACAGTCCTCAAGAAAAAAATTTCTAGTATGGCGCTGAAGACAGAGAGTTGCCGTGGTGTCCTGTTACTAATAGACAGCGCTGGCCTTCGTGATGTCACACAAACACACGCATACACATCCAGAGACGCCTGACTCAGACAGCTACACTTTATCCTTTTATCCTTCTCTCTGACTCCCCCGTCCTTTGCGTCTCGCCCTCTCCCAGTCCTGGATGCAGTTCATTGATCTAGCATTATCAAAAAGGGAGGACACGGCTATTCCTGGTATGTCACTGATATTTATTATTCAGGAGTGCAGCAACAGCCGTGAGATATGAATGCACACAGCCATGCTCAATAGCAGTCCATGCATGCTGTGTTCTGCACCATACTCTTATAATTTCTATCATTTTCCATTTCCAGGTCTAGTCACTTTTTGCAGTCGTGACATGTATTATCCTTCTTTGTGGCGGACACTGAGGGATGCTCTGTCTTATTGCGTCCTGCTCCTTCCTGTGGTTCCTTCCTCTTGAACTGTACAGATGGAGCCATGTCATGTCCATCACTGGTTACACTGAATCATCCTTTCACCGCAGACCTCCAGCTACACTCCTGTCTCTCCTAAGAGGATTTGCTTGTGTGCGACGTTTCCTTTCAGACCTTCCCTCTCTCTGTTACTGAGTGCTGTTTCAGTGATGGGGTTTTTATAATGGAGACTGCTTAAAGAGCAACAGTATGACAAGCTACAAAGGCTAATGATGACACTAATAAGGAATGCCAGTCATTAAGGCAGGGAGCGATTTCTTTCTGTCTTTCTTCCGTTCCTCTGTTTTTCCTCCTTACCCTTCCACACACTATCCTGCTCTCTTCTCATTCTGCCCTCATCTCCTCTCACACTGCTGTCTGGTGTTTCAGCTCCCACAGACAAGCTGGCAGAATAAAGGCTTAGAGTTTAGAAAAATTGCAGAGAAGTTTGCTATTTTAACAGCCTACAGGGACACACAAGCACTCAGAATAAAAGAGCATGTAATGGCTCAAGTGAAAACAGCCAATACAATCTAGGCTTTGCTGTCTAAATGTACCATAGTGTTACTGAGGTTCTAACAATCAGCTAGGAAATAGGCTTTCTAGTATGGGGGCTTTGAGGTTTCAGTCTCCTTCACTTTCTACTTATCTGTGCTGTTTGCTGTGTGACAGCACACAGCAAACCACTATGGTTCAAGAGTGCTCTTTTGAGATTTTTGTTGCCGTTATTGACTGAGAACATTTCTCTCTAAAAGCTTCCTGTAAATGAAACACACATGCATGCATACTCATCTGACCTGCACACACACTAAAGTTTTAACCCAAATGGAAACAGAGGTTTATGCATGAGCACACATACGTTTGTGCACCTGTGCACTTGTAATCAGGACCGTCTGAGATCAAGTTTTTTCTTTTATTCATCCATGTGTTCCCCTGTGACTGTGGTTGGGCAGCACTGCGCTCTAATGGTCTGTGAGGTCAAACGCTATCTTAACTCCGCTGCAGGAGGGTGTGACCTTTGAGGGAAACACAGTCTTCTTCAATCTCCTTTCCCTCAACGTTGCCGCTGCACTCTCCTGAGGGAAGGGAGTGGATGAGAGGAGGATGAAGCGAGAGAGGATGAGGGATAGAGATAGTGAGAGTAGTAATTAAAGTAAATATGTGCCCTTAGCGCTCCATTAGAATCTGCTTGCATTTGATATAAGTGGCCTAATTATGCAAAATGCCAGTGGACATTGTGTGGTGTACACGTGAAATGTGACAAGTGTAGAAAAAAAAAGAAAGAGAAACCCCGTGTCCTGGGAGAGTGGATTAATGGCTTATTTGTGAGTAGTGACGAGTTTTAATGGGTTGAGAAGGCACAGAACAGACAGACAAACACACTCACACAAGGCCACAGTAACCATCTGTGAAGGACACAGCAGTGCAATGTGATGCTGTCCCTCCGGTTGATCACACTTTCATCTCAGTTTGTTCTCCCTTTGTCAATTTTGTGGTCAGACAAGCAGATGAACAAGAACACGCACAAAGTGAGTGACGGACAGACAAAGAGCCATATAGATGCCCTCATGGAGATAACGGCTGTGTCCCCTCCCGACAATGATGTACAAAATCTCAAGTGTGTGTGTGAGAGAAAGAGAGACATGGTTCACCCCCCACCCCACACCCCTCCTCTACCTCCTTCTCCGCCATCCACTCTGACAAACACTCTCTGTAACACATTACAGAAATTCATGAGCTATTCACCCACTCCGTTTGTCTGTCTCTTTTCCACACTCACAAACATCTAGATATGTCCTCCCTTTTCTTTTTCTGTGTGTGTCTCTCTCTCTCTCTCTCTCTCTCTCTCTCACACACACACACACACACACACACACAAGCTGAAGTCTATGTTTGGCAGGAGGCACAAGTTTCTTTTTTCAGTGTGATTGCAATGACTCCTCTCTATTGCCACAAAGTGTGTGAAGCCGCCAGCAGCACAGTGGGAGTATTCATGTGAGAGGGCTGGTACTGCTGGCTCCCATTTCTTCCACAAGAGTAGTTTTGCTGATAATAGTAGCAGCGATGATATTGTAACACATTAGCCTCTCTGTGAGTAGTGCGCCATTGTTTATGCGATACCATTTTATTCAGTTAAGGTAATAGTTGTGATGCAGACTTGAGTCATGAATTTGATCCACTTAGCATAGGTCACTGAATGGCTAGCTTTTCATCACTGACTGCATTGTTAATTGTAGCTGCAGGGTCCTAAGTGGCTAATAGAGATTTCTGCCAGCTGAACTTGATCTATTTTTTATGTATATATTGGTAGGTGAGTTGCTCCCTAGTGGCGTTCCTGCAGATAGATGGGACGTGCAATAGCAGTGCATCCCTGGCCACTAAGTAGCTAAACTGATGGGCGAGAAGTTATAATGGAGCAGATATAAATCAGAGACACACTGACTTGGTCCCCTGCCTTCATATTTACTTGCACTTATCAAACTAAATGGATCACTGGGGAGGAAAATTCAGAATGCTAACAGTTATCCATTGTGCCATAATAAGTACCTCAGGGTGGGAACACACCACTAGGTTTCAACCTGACCTAGCCCCAATTAGGCTTTACATACAAATTTAGACGAACACCTAAAAGAGCACTTGTGCGTGTTCTTGATTGAGGTTCATGAGGTCTTCAGTAGATTTTTTGTATTTTTTTTTGTTCAGGGTGGCAGCTTAAGAATTTAAGAATTTAATGAGGCCTGTAAATCTCTGAGTGTGTATCTGAAGACTCAGCTGAAAGTATGTGATGCACAGCCTGTATGCTGTATGCTTACTTCGCACTATCCCCTATGGATTTGTCTACCTTTGGCATACTAATGTGGAGTTTTTCCTTGCTCTACATGAGATAAAAGTGGTAACTCAAATAGCGAAACCTTTAAGAAGAATAATGTTAAACATTGCACAACATCTGTTTTGGTATTCAAAGAATAAACTTTACATTTAAGAAGTTTTGCTAACCATCTCATCTGTTCTACAAATGCCCCCTGAAGCAAATTGTTAAGACAGCATGGTGCAGAAAATGTAAACTGGGATACCATTCCAAAAAAAGGAACAGCTGTACAGTGTAACGCAATCCACTCCTACCTAAGCCCTGAATCTTTAGCTTTATGGAGCATTTCATATTTAGTGTCTGTGATAGAAAGGTGTTGATTTAGGCACTGTATTCACATTTCAGTATACTGTAAGTGCTGTATGTCTATGTATGGATTTGGTTTGCAGAGATGGATAGAAGAAGAGAAGATTAGGTGGTGGCAGAGACTTGCATCATGCTGATTAATCATGTATGCTGTTTGGGCATAACTTTGTGTTTACACCTAGGCTACTCTGAATGTGTCACTTTCTTGGTTGAACCATAACTGATCTCAAGGTTAGTGTTTGAAAACCACATCAAATTCCTTGTTATTGCTGAGGATAAAGAGGGCTGCATCTTTGTTGCAAGTATCAAGGAAGCCAAGGATGCTACATGTGGTCTTAGAGCTGATAATGCAAGATCTATCATCACCTTGACTTTAACATTGTTTTAAAGCTCCAGTGGAAACTGATTCTCTGATGTGCCACTTTGCTCCCGGAGCATGTGATGTGATTGTTTGAAGGCATCAGCCCTACTTTTCTATTCTCTCTCAAAATGACTCTGGGGTTTTTCACTTCACTACATGTTCAGCAAGTGTCTTTGAAGTAATCAAATCCCTCTCTGCTGTTAAACGGAACTGATAGCTGAGAAGGTCTTCTTGACTTTTACAAGAAAGCACTCCAGCTTACTCACTTTATCCTTTTTTTTTTTTTGCTTCTTTGTCTTTGCTGCTCCACAGCTTTTCTTTTCCCACCCCCCCACCCCATGTCTGTTAGCCTCCTATATTCTATAGCCTCTCAAATTAAACCTGCTTCACTGTTGTAGCAGACGTCAGTCAGGAAAAATATTTGAGTCATGAGAAGGAGTCAATCTCTGTCTGCCCTGATGCACGCAGTACCACCCCTGCTGCCTAGATGGCAACAAAATGCCAGATATTTTTTGAAGGGTCGTCAGGGATAATTCCCACTCACATCCACTCAAAATGTGTGTGTGCGTGCATGTGTAGGTGTGTTTGTGTATGTGAGTCTGCCTGAGTATTTATGCCAGCTTGGTCCGTGGTACAAGTGTTTTTGCAAAGGTGCTGTGTAGCAGTAGAGTGACCATTTAAACCCGTGAACTTGACTATCAAGGAACAGATGGAAGGGCTCAGCTGAAGTGAGCACACAAAGCACCATCTTGGTGCCTACACAGGCAGGTCGCTTCAAGGCAATTAGAATAGCTCTTCCCACTTATTGCTTTTGATGTCAGTGTGTGGGAGAATGAGAGAGCCAACTTTTGCCTGCCACTGACAGAGAGGGCTGCCACTTCAGCTGAATTCCTTTAGACACAATTAATGTAGCCCTCTATTCAAAGGTTTATCTCATATGAGTGAAGGCAGGTCCAAGGCATTGAGGTTACAAATGAATTAAATGATGGAGCAAAAAGAATTACATGTTGCAAAAAAAGTTAAGGAGGATCTAATTGGATTGGTGAGGACCTTGTTCCTGACAGTTTTATGCTCTGGTGTGACTTTATTTTGAAACAGTTTCACCTGTTGCCTTTTGTCCCCTGATGATCCTCACTTTGATGTTACTTTCATGCAATACTTAGGCCAGGGAAAGTTGTTGAAATGCTATATATGACACTTTCAGTGCATTCCAGTTTCATATGTACACACAGTGAAGAGCTGTCTTCAATCCAAATGAAAGGATTCTCATCTACAAAGCTACTTCTTCCCGTTGCTTGGAAGCTGTAGACAAAAGGCCCGCTGGAGTAGAGTGTTATTCATTAAGAGACCACAGGCTATTTCTGTGGGAAATGAATCACTGCTATGGCTTGAAAGACAGATGTGACAGTTTTTGAGACAAGACAGAAATCTCTTTGATCACCCTGTCTTGTGTTTCCTGTCAGTAATCCAATTCACACTGACAGCGCTGTACTCAGGAGTGCATGGACTAGCACCATAACTGAGGTGGTATATAAGATACCCAGGAGCTGCCAGTCATACGTGTTGTTTATTTGCATCCAAAGTCATTTGTGCCTATTATCTGCTTAACACTCTGATATAAAGAGGCTCTTCCAGAAGGACTCAGACTGCCTCAGTGAGTTCCTGCTGTGGGTGATCCATGCGTGGATCCTGCAGATCTGAAGTCCTTAAAACATAGAGTTTACGGCACAGAGTTCGCAATCCATTTGGATAAGTGCTTGGGTAGCTATTTGCAAGCACACTTAAGGGCTTTTGGTGAAGTTGGTTGTGCTGTGAAGCTCATGGGAAGGCTGAGGCAGCAGTAATGAAGGCAAAGATGAGACGGCGGCTTTGGCTGTGGCCTGGCAAGGTGAGAGCAGTGATTTCCTTAGAGATGCTGCATACACCCACTCACAAACATGCTGTGACTAATTCAAACAACTGAAAAAGTTCATGGTTGTCATTCAATACTGTATTTACCTCATGAAAGGATTACGTTTTTGTGATACAGAATTTCCACCTGACCACAGAGAGATTGTGGAGCTGGCCTACGTCCCTCTCATTATCAGGACTTCACCTCTCCTGTCAGCTACAGGAGAGTTGCAGCTGTGCTATAGGCTTCCTGCCGCAGAGGCTCTCTGAGGAGCAGGCTGACTGGATTTGATTTTCATTAGGATTGCATGTCTTCACTGTCACATCCTCTCCCTACCTTGCACGCTTTACTGGAGACAATTTTCCGCTGTGGTGGCCCCCATACTGACGGCTTGGTTTTTCATGCCGCAGTAGAGTCACACCGGGTGGCCAGTTATCAGTGCATTCAGCATTACAGGGCCCCCTGCGGCTGACCTGCTCAAAGAGGGCTTTTGTGCCTTTCCTGGAGTCCCACTAGGAGACATGCACTGCAGCTGTGTTGGGACAAGGCACAGACAGAATTACAGGAACTCTAGCACTCTGTCACAAGTCAAACAGTGTACTGCACAGACCTGAGATGCACAGGTCACACACACCCACACGCACACACACACACTGTTGACAGACAATTGAAAGCTGAGACAGTACAAGCTCATGTTACTGCTCCGCAGAGGCTTTGAAAGATCGATGGGGGATAATTATTTCTAATGGAGTCAGAGGAGAAAGGAGAGTGTCCTTTTCAGTGTGTGTACAGGCGGCACCTGGAGTATTTGACTAAGATTTTTTTCTTTGGGATTTAATTAACCACAGATGAGTGGACTTCCTCTGTGTCTTACAGTACTTTTGAGTATTCAGGACAAGAACATGCACCCTTATTAGAGGTGCAGTGTGTTCCTACCTGTAAACTAACATAGCTCTAGCCAGTCTCTCATTGTCTGATGCACATTCAGATAGCAGATATATCCCCATGGTCAGATGGCCTACACAGAAGCATACACATGTACACACTGTAAAACACAGATACAAAAGATAAAAATGTTCTCATCATGAAGAAGCCTGACATGTCCACGCAGACAACATGTTATACTACTGATTTACATATATACATGACTGACTGACACTGAATCTGCAAAAGCAGAGTCATTTGAGAGGAATGGGAGGTAGGAATGCTACTAACGGTGAATCATGTATGGTATGTGTGTGTGTGTGTGTGTGTGTGTGTGTGTGTGTGTGTGTGTGTGTGTGTGTGTGTGTGTGTGTGTGCGTGTGTGTGTGTGTGTGTGCACTTCTGATTTGACTACTAAAACACTTCTGAGGCCTTTTCAATTTGCTCACCAGAAAGTACAATGCAATACAAACGAAACACTGCTCTTGAATTGAAGAGTGTAGCGCTTTGAGACACAGGAGCCATTGGAATGCTCAAATAATTTTCTGTTAATATTAGGACTACAGCATTCAACTAATACAGACTTTTATTCTAAACATTCACCAACCAAAACACTTTAGAGAGCTAATGCACATGTCAAGTGTTTGACTCCACCAGGTGCTTCTTCATAACCCTCAACATCAAAAGCACAGACAATTTATTCTCTCTCCTAGTCTGAATGTGAATTGGCTGTAGCACTTCACTTTGTTTTTGTAGTGGGTGGGCGGAAGCTGCTTATGCCATTCTGTGCTCAAGTTGGAAAGTGACTTGACTTTGCCAAGAAGTGATAATGTCTGTGTGGGAGAGCATGCATTAAAATGATGAGACGGTGTAGGCTTAGAGTTTTTATCCAGTTTTTGAATTTATAACATCATCAACTTTATTTTCTAAATCAAAATCTGTGAAATAAAAAAATTAAAAAAACACTTGGTGTATTGTCAGAGATTTGTGTACAAAAATAAATGTTTAGAGTCACAGTGGGAGTTTGAAAGTGAATCTTGGAGTGATGCCAACATATACACATTTGGCACTTTTTAGTTGCAAATGAATTAACTTTATATATAAATTGCAGCTTAAAGGTTTTAGCTGCTAACTTCTTTCAAATGTGTTTTTATGACATTGCAAAGTTCTTCTTCTGACCATGAATGATACCAGGGGGTGGTTTGCAGCAGCTAGAAACACCCCCTGAAACCTTGCATATAGACAATGTTTGATTAAGAAAAAAACATTTAAGCAGGGATGTGTGGTCTAAAGAACTACAGTAATACCAAGATAAGCTAGGTCTTTTTAATAAGCAGCATTAAAGCAGTGGCAAGTTATCCTTTTGTCCAGTTTGTTAGGGAAGACTTTTGCTTTTGGTTTGTACATTTAAGAATAGTTACATTTTATGAATTGCAAATTTTCAAATCTCTGAGTAAACTGTACGCTGTAGTCTTCTCCCACACCTCCAGACACCGGAAGCTGCTGCAGTCAGAAAAGCTTTACCACTGCTTTTACTATATAGTAGTAGTGTTGGTTAGATAAGATTATTCCGCCTCTGTTCAATACCCAATATACTGCAGTTACGTAGTCTTGATAGTAGTAGTCTAATGAATCTCTGTTGCCAATGGTTACTATAAACATGTTGACTTACCCAGGAGGCTTGTTGACTTGACACTGATGCCTGAACTCTAAAGCACAGATTTGAGATTTGACTTGCATTTTGTGACTTATCAGCATCTCGAGTTGAACTCACTGAGATACTACTGTGCCATTTTGTGTATATGTGTTTATCTGAGTGTATTCATCTGGATCCACCACCATTTTAATTGCCCCCACAGAGCCCTGATAGGATCCACAGGATTTTGTATCACATGCATTTGGATTATACTTGACATACATTTGAAGTACAAGGTAAAAGTCACATGGATGGACCTACTCTCATTTCCTCTCCTCCTACTTCACCCAACCCAGGACACATTCATATTTTCACGCATGCATTCACACATCCAGGCTTTCCTAAATGGACACACACACACACACACACACGCACATGCACGCATGCTCACTTCTGTAGGAAGTACTAATGAGTGTCTCTGGACAAGAGCTGGACGTCTCGGCTGTTCTCCAGCTCCACTCAAGGAACTGACAGCTGGAGCAGACTCTGGTCCAGCTGCAGAGGTTCAGGACACATTTTTACACACTAGGACAACCAAGCTGCAATGTGTCTGCACACTTAATCTACGTATCATTTGTTATATTCATTATGTGTGATAAGTCTTAAATATTATCACCAAGCATTGGTGGATTCCAGGAACTAATATGACACCACAGCAAACTGAAGAATTTTGTATATTTAGGTACTTAAACATGTTCCGGCTTTTGTCTCTGTTTATTTTGATTGAGTCACTCATGTGTGCTGGAGTTATCCTAGAATGTGTCTCTGTCCCTTATTTGACAGATTTATTTAACTGATTTATTTTATTTACAGAGGTGGACTGGGTGCAAAAGATAATCCACATTCAACTCGATTCAGACTCATTTGTCATGTTTGACTTAATCCCTGATTCCCCAACACCTCCTTAGAAAAGTCAGAGGTCCCCCAAGTATCTCATTCAGCTGTTCATTGGGCTATGTTTGTCATTTTCTCCATCAGTCTGTGTTCTTGTTTTTTCTCTTTTTCTGCATCTTCACTCTTGCAGCTGAACACAAAAACTGAAACATCTTTCTCTCGCTCTTGCTCCTGTGTGCAAAAGATCAAGAACCTCTGCATTCAGCACACTAAATTACCAGTCCGTCCAGCAGCTCTGCTTTAGCCTCAGTGTGGTTAAAGATGCAGAGTGGAAAAGACAGATGAAGAGTGAAGAAAAGAGAAAGAGACTAAGAGAGACTACGACTGGAGGTAATAATAGTAGGTCGGTAGAAAGGGTGAGCCAGGTGGAGGAGTGGATGGAAAGTAAAAGCGGATTGGGAGAAAGGAAAGAGATAGAGGAATTAGGGAAGATGGAGCCTCTGTGGCAGCGCTGATGTGTGGACGGTGGGTGGACAGGGCTGCTGATTTGTGGCTCTGAAATGGGTCCTGACAGAGTCATTTCTCACGTGGAGATTTACCCAGGCTTTTTCAAATGGTAGGAGGTTGAGAGTGAACGACCCTTTCCACTTGTCATGAATATTTATTAAGTAAGAGCGTTCGCAGGGTGCTGCGTAGCATGACAAATTGTGGACTCTAAAGCAACTACGTATATTCTATTCCCATCTATTTCTTCTCTGCTTTCCACCTGCGACTGACTCTCACCTAACACATGGGCCCATTTTCTGCCGGTGGATTAACTGGTCGGAAGCATTTGGAGCATTTGGATAAGGACAGGAGTGGACAAGCAGAATTCACCGGACATATGGGCCAAAATTAGGGTTTTGAACTTGAACTTGCGATGTTAACAAATGATTCCAAATAATTAATCATTCCAGAGTTTGTAATTGTGAATCAACCTTTGTAAACCAGTAAAATAAATCTGGAAAATTCAAGTGTGTGCATTTATTGAAAAGTAGATTTGTCTTTTGCAGAAAAGATTTGCATTTGGTGAATAAAATCTGTGAACAAATGATTCCAGCGATGAGGTTCCACAAAGTGTCTTTTTGCCATTATGGATTTAAAGTATTGCACAGCATCATCATCAGCATCATCTCATCCACTTCTTCCTCATCACTTTGGGCACATCAAACTCTCACAAGCTAGCTCACAAGCATTTTGTATGTAAGCATTTACACTTTATGTGACTTTCTGTCAATTAACACTGCGTTTTTGATCTCATCAGTAATCTTTAAGGCAGGGGACATGATAAAAGAAACTATTATAATAATATTTTTCTTACAGACATGTGTCTACTACTTACTAAAAAATTGAAGAAGATCATTTTTTTCCTTGCAGAGCACTTCATCACTTTTTCTGTATGTTTATTGTTGTATTGTATTATTGTTTCTATATTTTCTGTTTTTCTGTTTATGTCTGTTTATGTCTCCACCAACGGAGACAACCTTACGGAGCTGAATCACTTCATCACTACCTTTGTTTGTCTACTGTTTGTTGCTCGGCAGCCAGCAGGCAGCCAACTGAATCAAAAGATGCTGTGGGTGGCCCCTTTCGACCCACTGATATGTACAGCCTTAAACCACATCAGAATACAGTTTACATACAAGTCACATTAGATGTAAAATGCATGACCCTATTCCCAACATGGAAGGAGGGCCATGTCCCAAAGTGTAATGACCTTGTTTACCGAATGTGATACATCTAACATTTCCCTATGTGGCCAAACAGAAGCCTCTTAATGCTGGAGTTAAAATGTCTCGTTCATAAGTTTGATGTACAAACGTTTCTGCTCCAGAAGCTCAAACATCTTCCTCCGTCATCATCCCAGTCTCAGTTGAGCTCTAGAAAGAGCCATTGTGTTCTCTACACACCAGCTTTATGATCATATTACCAGACATGGCTGCAGAGATTTGGAGAGTGATTTGGATTCAGGTTGGATCATCTGTGAGTGTACATTAGCCAGAGCACCACAGGTTGGCTGCCAGAACCGAAGCGTTCAAGGCAGAGCTTCACAGGAAATGAGAGGAGAAATCCATCCAGCTCAATATTGTGATACTTTCACTGGCTCTGCTTTTTATAGTGTCATTTCTTTACATTCATAACAATCATGTTTCCATTTCTCTTTTTTAACCATGTATTTGGTATATGGAGACCAATAAAAGCCATTAATGTGAGCCTGCAGCTGAGAAGTAAAAGGAATTAACTGATGATATTTTAGCCAAGGAAGCACTTGAAGGATAATACGTCTGTCAGATGTAATACCATCGGCGCTAATGTTTCACTCATTAAGGGAGACATCTGAAAGGCTGTTATCAAATGGTTGTGTTCAGTACACCTAAAGAAGAAGTAATGTACATTGTTCATGTGGCTTCTGTGCATTTCCTGCACAGGAGCTACGCGGCTTCTTGCTCTATTACTCTCACAGAAATGGAAAATGGATTCGGAAAAGAGAAGCATGGATACAATTTTCCTGTAAATCGTGTGGTAAACAATGGTGACAAGAACAAGTTTTCAGTAACTTTAAAGCAGAGAGTAGAGAAATAAATAAAGTGCCCTCTTGTATTCCATTATTTAATTTTCGCTCCGTTGTATTACAGGGAGAGTAAATAAGGAAGGATATGAAAACTGACAAACAATAAGCAGGCGTGTGTATGTGTTCGCAAGTGTGGGTGGGTTCTGATTTTTCATTTTTTGGTCGGCTTTACGCATGGCCATGTGTGTGCTATTGTGGTGAGTGGAGAGCGTGGACAGAGAATGGTTTGAGGCAATCATTTTTTATCCTGCTGGATCTCTCTCTCGGTGCAGAGATTGGGCTTTGTAGTTGTGATTGGGGGGAATTAAGGCCTGCCTTTGGTAACTGGCAAGACAACAGAAACAGACAACTAGGAAACAGGTTGAGCCTGTGGCTGGTGTGTGTGTGTCTGTGCACATGTGTGTATGTGTGTGTGTGTGTGCAGTATGAGAAAGAAAGAGAGATTAACTCCCACCATCGCACATCATTCAGCAGGTCCTCCAGGCCGCCCTCTTCCTCTCACCTCGGCTCTCTGCACACAGATAACTAACTGCACTGAAAGGACTCCTGCAGTTCACTTAGTGGGTTTAGTCACTTAGTGACATTAGGTATATTTTATATCATATTATACTGTGTTATATAATAATTCATTTGTAACCTCTGTAGTCATTGTGTTGCTGCTCATATTGAGTAGCCTTTTAAAATAGCATAGCACCTTAGAATTCTTTACTTCTTGCAGTTTTTAGTTGTGCTTCCACTTTCACCTCCAATTACCCGAATAGTCAGTCAACTTTTAATTTATTAAACCCCTCTGGTGTCAGGCCAAATACTGCCACTTCCATTATCTGCATCTCTTTTTTATTAGCTTCAAATATGGATGTATTGTACCTTCATGTATGAATTACTGTTTTCAATATTTACAAAGTATATATGTCAAAGTTGGGCAGAAACATTCTGTTCAATATGCTTTTTGTTAGAATTATAATAATAGTGTCATTATTGAAGGCAATTCTCAGTGAAATTGATGAGGTTTCTATTGAAACTAACAATAACCATGTGTGTGACAACACCATAATGGCCGAAAAATAACACAAATGTTAATTAGAGTTCAACCTCAAACATTTAAAAGTAATATTAACTCAGTCAACCAATGCCACTAACCTGTCTGACCTCACAGGGGTCGGGTGTGAACAACAGGAATGTGAATAAAAGCGTCATACTAAATAACAGTGTTTAGCAGGTAAATAGTGAGCTCCTCCTCCCCCTTGAAGGGGAAAGGGACACAGCCAAACTTTACTGAACACATGTTGCTTGGATGCTGTTACACACAAAGAGCAGATGCAACTAAACGTGATAGCTCATTTTGTGGGTGGAATGGGAGCGTTCTGCATCTCAAATGCAAGAGTTAGATGCTTTTTTTTCTTGTTTATGTTATTGTGAATCAAGTAGCAATTTGTACTTTAAGTCAGACATAACAAGCAATTTGAAGACATCATCCTATGTTCTGGGAAATTTTTTTCCCTTTTTTTTCTCTATTCGCTTACATTTTATAGACTAAAAGTCAGCTGAAACAAAAAAAAAAAAAAAAAGAGCCAAGTGAATTAATGATGAAAACATGTGAAAGGCATTGCCCATGTTCCTATAGGTTCTAGGTTGCAATTGCAATACAAATGAAAAGCCCTTTCTGGGACTGCAGTGATGAGACAATAACAAGCTGCACAGTTGAAATGAGAGGGATTATCATTGACTGCAGAGCTGCTGCTTGTATTTATTCTTCATAAGGGGATTTGAACCTTCTCTCCTGACACCATGATATCCTTGAAATGATACAGCTGCCCGACATATAACCTGCCAAATCCAATGAAGTCATACGATTTCAGTGTGGTAAGGAAAGAGAGAAAAGGTGGAGGAGGGTCAACTCCTTTTTTTTTTTTTTTTTATTATAGGTTATTCGGTAAAGCGAGAGATTAAAGTTACAGGGTCTGTTGATACTCCCATCCCGCCAATCCCTTGATATTGTTCTCCCTGCTCTGAGTTTTATCACAACAACAGGGGCTGCCTGATAGCAGGCCACACTACTGGGAATAACAAATCACGCTTGTTTTACAGCAGCATCCACAAGACTGAGTCAGATAGAGGAAGGATGAGAAGGAGGGAGGGTTGATGGAGCTTTCAGAGTGTGGGAAATAATGAGTCACAGTTGGGAATGGGTCAGAAAACCAGAACAAAGCTTTGGTTTGGTGTGCATGTCTTCGTACTAGCTTGTGTGTCTATCTGTTGCAACAGAGAGATCTAAATGACTGAGGAATCAGTGTTTTGTCTCAGTATCCACCCTTTGTCAGCCTTTTGTTAGAAAAACACATTTTGATTCGTGTTGTTGCTGCTGTATATTCGTTTTCATTGAGCAGCCAGACTTTGTGTTGTGGCTTTTCTCCGACTGCATGCTGTCAGAATGAAGCGCAGGCTGGTGGAGAGAGAAATCTAGCTTGTGAAGACTCAGACTAACAGGAAGGGAGATAGAGACAAGCCTGAGGCACTAAAGGTCCCAGGAGTGGTGATGTGCAGGCATCTATTGACTGTGTGTGTGTGTGTGTGTGTGGTCTTTATGTCTTTATATGCATGTGTGCTTGTGCGGTCCCCTTGAGGCTGGCAACAGAGGGAGGATGGAAGTGCGACTGATCATCAGCCCTCAGGCCAGCCACTTGAGGCTGACTCTCAACTTATGGAAATTGCAGAAAAACACACAAGCACATACACACACACACACTCTGAGGGGCGATGAGGGACATGAGCATATGTAGAGGGACAACAGGTGGCAGGGAGTGGACGTCCCACTGCCTGCATGTGATGTTTCTGTATCTCTCTGGAGTTTCATTTTCTGTCTTTGTCTCTTTCTCTGAAAATGTCAAATGAGGTGAGGGCAGTGTGGGTGACAGTGGAGGAAACTTGGTGTGGAGGGGAGAGAGGAGAGTGATGGGGGGAGTGAAGACGATATGATTAAAAACTTCATAAAATGGGTTGGCATGAAAAGAAAGAGACAAGCTAATAGGACGTTAAATAATGTGTGAAAGTTAAGGCAGCCGCAGAGTTCAAGTGGCGAGTCTGACTGTTAGCGACAGAAAGAAAAAACATAAAACGAGATGGATGCTGCTCAGAAAATCACAAGAGCGATGAAAAGCAGAAAGGCAGGAGGAGCCGAATGGTAAATATATGAAAAAGAATATTATAGACTGTGCTATAAGGTGCACGACTCATTAAATCAGGCACATAATATCACCTTCCAGTGATATTTGGAAAATCGCAATGACAATGAAAGAACAACACTCACGCAAGGAAGATAATGAGAGCACTGTAATGATGGAAAGCCTATAATAAAGTAAAGAGGGAACAACAGCAGAACAGCTGCTGATCAGATTAAAGGAGAATTAAAACAAAATGACTACACTACATCAGATGATGACAGCCTGGCACGAAATGATGACAAATAACTCGTACTTGTGTTTTATCAAATAAAAAAAAAAAAGGCTGTCACTCCCACCCCCTTTTCATTATCTCTGGTTTTCTGTTTCATTTTTCTCCACCCTATTTTATCACCACCCCTCTATTATAGTTAATATTTTCCCCATGTGGGTCCCCAGCCACGGAGCCTGGTGAGCATTTCCTTCCTCCACAGGAGTTTTCGGAGACAATGAGAGTAGGTGAGGCTGTTCAAGTTTTCCTGAGCCCACAGGAAAGCAGAGAATTACAGCAGGGTTGAAATGAACCTCTCTACCCAGGACAGATTCTGAGCCTCACATCATCGCACCTCAGCTCACCTCTTTCTGGCCAGTATAACCAGCTCCAACTGGGTCAGACCGTGGCTTCAGCTGTGCTCTGTCGCAGGGTTATTTTACAGTTATTAATATCAGTATTTGCCCATTTCAATATTCAGACACCATATGCATTTAATGATGTAAGAGTGCTTTGTATTACACTGTGAGCTGTAATTTTAATATATTTTGCAGGTGTGACTGGATTATGAGATGTAACAGGCACAGTGTTGAATTTTGAAGAGGTGCTGTTTGCAGAAAGAAAACACAGAGACACGGAAGACAGCAGTCACACATAAATATCCCTAACACTATGAGTTATTGGCAGAGCCGCAGTTTCTTCTTCAGGGACGTTAACGTGTGAAACATTGGCTCTACATCAACAACTTCTAGTAAAGAGGGTATGGCTGCAGGATGTGTTGCATGGGCTGATTAAAAATAGACTGTTGTCTTTTTCTGGTTTCTATCAAAAGGGTTTTATTTGAAGTGCAATTAGCATGTGGTGCCGCATTTTACAGAATACAGTGACCCATGAACAACTAAGCCAATATACATCAAGATTTCCAGTATCTTTTAGGTGCATTTGGAAGTTTTTTTTGTGTGTGTTGAATCAATGAGAGATTTCAGCCCTTTAATTGTTCTGAGGATTGAAAAGTACGAGCTTGGTTAAACCAATAAATCGCTCACTGTAAAAGGACATAGCATCACAGCTCATAAACAAAGAGGTGACAACAACAGAGTCTTATGTCTTTTTAGCATACTGTACTCCTACAACAGTTGGTGGAACCTTTCGGTCTAGACTGATATAGTTCAGGACTAATTAAAATCAGATAATGTGTTTACTACCTTCATCAAAACCTGAGGAAATAACAGTTATACAATTAGAAGGGAAGGGCAACATATCTAGATATTATCACATATTGGTTTTACTGAATCAACACTAGATAAATTAAATGCCTGGAAAATGAATAGACAAGACGACATTTATGAGGCAGATTGCATTATTGCTTGTTTAAAGTGCAAAAACAGACTGCAAGGTTTAAACTACTTCAATACAAGTGGTTTATAGAACATACAGAACTCCTGTCAAGCTTCTTCATATTTCTGCCAATATTCCTGATGTCTGTACTAAATGTTTGGGAGAGAAAGGTACTGTATTTCACGGGCTATGGGAATGTCCAATGCCCAAAACCTCTGGAAGGATGTTATAGGATGTTTGTCACAGATGTTTAATACCAAACTCACTTTAAATATCAAACTCTGTGTGCTTGGAATACATCCAAAGGACTTTATACAAACATAAAAACAAATGAAACCTCCAGACTTTGGACTTCTTCAAGCCAGGAGAGCCATCACGCTATGTTGGATACACCATCATTAAGAATGTGGATAAAGAGGTTTTCGGGCTGTGTCGGTCTGGAAAAGCTAAGGGCAAGCGAAAAGACTTCCTTCAACACTGGAAACCATACATGAATATCATAGAAGATAGAACTGTAGGCCTTGCCTGAAAGAGAATGATCTTTTTTTGTGTTCTGATATTAGTGCAAGTTTAGTTTGAGTGTATGTGGTTGTGTGAATATGTGTAATGTAGGTATTTTTTATCCCAAATTGTTGTATTGTTACTGCATGTTGCAATTGCCTGCATGTTGCCTTCAGCTGTTGATAAACACTGTGCCCCTGGCTCCATCCCTTTCCTCACAACTGCTGGTGCCACTCTCATCCCCAGTTCAAGACTGACTTTCAGGCTCAGTTCCAGCTGACACTCCCCTGAACCTAACAGTAAAATACTAATTATTGTACTTGCTTCATGGCATGGCTTTTATATCTGTTCTGACAAAGCCTCCCCTTTCCTCTCCTCCCCTCTCTTTCTGTGGCCTCACCTCACAGTCACACCAACAGAGCAGGAAGCCACTCTCTCTCTTAAATGGATTAACGCTCTGATGGAAGTGGCTGGTCCTGGCGTGGGTGTGTGAGAGGCGTGTGACTGATGGAATTAACCATCACAACGATGGGGTGAGAGGGGTTGAATGTGGGTGTTGAGCAGTGACTGATGGAACAGTGCGTTGCTGGAAGCAAAGAATGGATGAGAAAATGTGATTGATAAGGCAAACACTTGGCATCGAGGCTGGAAATAATGGTGATGTGAGAGATGGAGGGACCAAGTGCTGGCTGCAGGGGTCAAAGGGAAAGAGTGAAAAAAGATGGTTTGATGTTGGCGTAGGTAAACAAAGAAGAAAGAAGCAATAGGTGAAGAAAAGTTTGAGAATGAGAAGAGAGGAAGGGCTATAAGAGCAGGAACACAGAGAAAAAGGAAAGAGGAGATTGAAAGTTAAGGAAAGACCAGTATAGTTAAAAGGAAAAGGAAGGCAATAAGCAGGAGATGGAAGTTGCTGCAGGCTTTCGAGGACGTTTGTATGGAGTGTTTTGATTTGCAGAGGAAGGCCGCAGCAGTGCTGTGATGGATAACAGCACAGTGTGAGGCCAGGGCACATTCATGCAGATGATTTGGATCGCACACTGGATGGATGGATGCAAGATTCTTCTGTTCATTTAGATGGATGGAAATACATTCTTCATACCCATGAATGACAGCAGAAAGAAATACTGCATAGAATGCACAGAAGAAAAACAGTCTGCAAGGTCCCAAAAAAAATGTTATGGTTCTCTGCAGCCAAACACCAACTCAACTGTAGAAAACCCTAATAAGCAAAAGTGAAACAATCCTCTATCTAATTAACTGAGCTGGTATTGTTAGTAGCATTCTTATAGATTTGCTGCAGCTTTATTGAGTTTTTTCATCTTTACACCTTGAGGGTCCTAGATTTGTGCATGTATCTAGTTTGGGTTGAGTGAAACAGACAAGCTGAATTGAACAAACAGGGTGCATTAGCTGTGACTGACAGATGAATACTCTGCCTGTCTGTGATGAAGAACGTAGGCTAACACAGTATGTTATCGTTTCTCTCCATGTTTGTGTTTTTCTCAATAGCTGAGACTCCGATTTAGTGTTTTTAGGCACTATAAGCTGCAGCAGGAATGAGATTAAAGCTTCTGCTGGGAAATTCTCTTCAGATAGCTTGCATATCACTCAACTGACTTTATTGTCCCTGTGGAGATATAATCCCAGTGCACACTGACAAACATGTGCACAGTTGAACGCACGCCTGCACACATGTATGCGCACCCACCCACAAACATAAACCTCCTTACCGCCCTAACTGAGTAAACTCCAGCTGTCCCTTATCTATCTTCTTGTTGCTTGTTTAGAATTCAGCTTGCAGACAAAGGCTTGATCCTGCTCTGTTCTGTTGGGGTGTTTAAGTCCTGTATCTCACACGCCTAACCTCGGGGTACACTTCAACTCAATTTCACACTTGCCAGCTGCTAGAATGTCCTAATTCAATTTACCCTGTTTAAGGAAGCGAAGGCTTGCTCTCTGGGGAAAGTTTAGAGCGACAAGGAATGGTCTCGTCAGCTGCATAGCTCGCTGAACAGATAGCCTGTCCCTTTAGGTTTGAGGTAGTCCATTTGAAAGCCAGTGTGATTCCATTATTGCATTCATGGTCATACTGTGATCAATACATAGGATTATACCCGAACACATCAGGCAAAACTGCAGCTGATCCATTTTTAATGCACCATAGTGTAGTAATATGTGGTCATATACAAGTAATAAGTAAGTACTTCTTTCTAGAGAAGTGCTTAGTTGTGTGCACCGCAATAAATTATTACCTTCAACAGCAAATTTCATTGGGACTATATCTTAAGTATTAAGTAGCACTTGTCTGTGAATAATTCAGAGTAACTGGGGAAAGTAAACTACATAAAAAACATCAATTTACTGCAATTACATTAGGCTGGTGGTAGAAATCTGAGAGACATGTATTTCAAAAGCTGGGCAACTAAAACCAAACTACTGCATGGATAAAAAAAATACTTGGCTATAAATGAGCCATTCTCAGATGAAGTTTTCTTTTTCAGATATGGCATCTGAAAATGACATTCAGTTTTGGTTCAGGTATTAGGGGTAAAAAGTATAGTTTTATGTTCTCAATAAGCCTGTGAATATTCTCATTTGTCCAGGTCATAGTATCTCAAAGGAGTTTTAAATTGAAAGCAACTGGACTTGGTTATTTGTCTAGGAAGACGTTTCACCTCTCATCCAAGAGGCTTCGTCAGTTCCTTCTCGCACCTGACCAGGCTGGGACTGGTCCAACTATCTGGTGTGGAGACCCAGGTATTTAACCTCTGGGAGGGGCTTTCACAAGGCTGATGATGTCATTGGTTCCCTTTGTGCTCCATGTGCCAACGACAGTCGTTGGAGTGACTGTCTTGGTGGAGAGTTGGTTTCGACTTCGTTAGAGCCCTATTGTGTTATAACGACAGTCGCTGGAGTCACATGCCACTTGTGAACAGTTGTTTCTCTTTGAGGCTAAATTGTCGAATCTCCTGGGAAGGGATGAAAGGGCGGCATTGTAAATTGGAGATAGGTGGTGTCTGAGGCCTCCTCCCCTGTTGAGGGATGGTTTCTCTACTTTTACATAGATGGCTTCTTTCACTCCTCTTTGACATCATCAGCCTTGTGAAAGCCCCTCCCTGAGGTTAAATACCTGGGTCTCCACACCAGATAGTTGGACCAGTCCCAGCCTGGTCAGGTGCGAGAAGGAACTGATGAAGCCTCTTGGATGAGAGGTGAAACGTCTCCCTAGACAAATAACCAAGTCCAGTTGCTTTCAATTTAAAACTCCTTTGAGATATGTTCTCAATGTTTCTGTGAAGAATGTATGTTCTCCCATAAAGGAAATTGCTTTTCACCTTTAATATTTGACAACCTAAAAAACATACACATTTTGTCCAGCAAGATAATCTTCACAAATCAAAGCCACTTTTATGATTTTGAAGCCTAAATACAATCACCAGAAGTAAGAAGCTAATGTTAGGCTCTAAAGACCTGGACCACATTTGCATGACTTCACCATCACCACTGCTTAACTTACCTCTTGTAGTTTGATTTCCTGTGCCACCTCTTCTGCAAAAGCCTATCCTCTTACAAAGTTAGCAATAGTTTGCAAAAGCGCTAGTGTAAACACAAGGCTGTGACTGGTTAGTTTTCGTGTTCAAGGTGATGACATTTATCATCCCGGACAACCTCTGTATTCTCATTTAGCCACTTATTAGCAATCAGCCTTTTTTAAGAGATTTAAAAGGTTAAAGAAATCATGACGTATTTTATGTCATAGAATAAATCTGAAAATGTCAAGAGCTTGTGTTGACCACAGACCTTATTCAGTCATCTACACAAAAACACATTCAAAAACCCCATTGACCTCTGAAGAAGTGCTACAATGCTAACTAATCTCTAGGTTGTAGGACGTATTCCTGCAGTACTCTTTAGCAGGATTAAATAAAAATTCTGTGAAATAAATTAAATAAAAAAAAAAAAATCCATGTGCCAAAGATTATGTATATTTCTTAACTTATATATGTTGGCCCATATGTGTGTTTAATAATTTAATTTAGTGTTTTAGTATTTACTTCATGTGATTTTATTAGAATTCCTGATGCATGTTTGGATGATGTGAGAAGGAGCGTGTTACTTTAAGAGAGTGTTGCTGTCTCTTGGGTGTTTGTAGCCTAATTGTTGCCGAGCTGACGGATTTCCTTACATCCATGGGAAGTGAGAGTGGCACGTCTCGCAACATTAGTCAACTTCAGATGGGGCCAGAAAAACGCTGTTCAACCTGCGGGAGCTTTATGTATTTTGCTGGAAGAAACAAGCGGAAAGGGGGATGGACCGGACAGAGTCATAATATGACATATTATGTCAATCAGCCAATACAGTTTGATGAAATGCGACGTTAGAGGATGGAGATCCAGAAAACCGTGTTCAATGTGCAAAAAATGACCGCAAACCTTTTCCGAGGTCGTAAAGCCGACAGCTTCCTAAAGCTTGTGAGGAGAGAAGGTGAGGGTGAGTAGATGGCTTACACACTTCATCACAAAATGCTAATTACCAGGAAGTTTCTTTATGCATCCATTCATTTTTTGGCCTTGAGCTAGCTAACATGTAATTAGCTAACGTGAGGTTGCAACAGGTGTGCTGTTGGCAGCAGCTGTAATCTTGCATAGCAGAGATTTTGATTTGCAGTAGTGTAGAAATAATAGCACAGGTGTTGTTAATAACACTGATGAGGGCAGTCTGACAGTGAGCCGGCTTTTAGCATACCAGCATCTGAAACCAAAGCAGTTCAATTAAATTCAAGCATTCTTCGTTTTATTTGTTACATTTTTTAATTTACTTGCACCTGTGCTTCTTCCGCTGTGATGTCAGAATGTCTTTACCAGCTAAATGTTAATCCTGCCACCTTGAATGGTTTGTATATTGTTTTTTCGGTTATTGGAAAAAAATAAAGGGAAGATGATAATTTGTTGGCCTCATGCATGTCGAATCTGAGCACTTGGAACAGGATGTAAAATGAAAACAGGTGTATGAAACAACCTGAAACTATGGGTTTGTCAGGGTTAGGATTAAGACATCTTAAATAGACGTTTAACCTGGCAGATATTTTGACTTGGTATGGCAGGAAAAGCAATAAAGAATAACAGTAATGATGGCTCTGTTTTCGCAGTAAGCCATTCCAGCATTCACAATACCAGAACCCTGAAACTGAAGGCTGATCTTAATGCTATTAATTACACCTGGGCTTCCCCAGCTGTAAAATGTCAATTTTCTCTTCTGAAAGGTTGTCTGTTGCCTTGAGTGGGCCTGCGTAGTTCAACCTGTGTAGACAGTTAATTTAAAATCCTTTGCAGGAGCTGTTACCTAGGATTGCACTTACACTAGATTCCTAATGTTGATCTAGACTCAAGAGATGGGTCTTTCATTTTCTAAATCAAATACTCTCATCCTTAAAAACTGTTTGATTTGCTCATTTGTGGAGGTGCTGGTCTTTGGTCTTGAACTTTGCAGCAGGTGACTTTGTATGCTGGGGTGTGTGGCGTGTGTGTTGCGGCTGCCTTAGCTGATCTGCTGTGGAAACACGCAGAGAAGCCGAACTTCTAGATCAGGTTCACGCTTGACGCGCGCATCTTGCAGCAGATGTAGACAGAGAATGTTCCTGTTAATGTTATTTTGACATCATACGACCAATATTACACATAACTGACACCTATAGTTATATAGTTGTGTCTATGTCTAGGCTGAATTTGAATATGACACAGACATGAAAAATTACAAATATATATGTTAAAAACATATTTTTATAACCATTTTAGCAGCTGCATGTGGAGACAGACAGTGGCATTTTACTGACATTTTTTGTCAGAAATAAATCAGAAACTCTATGTGGACAGAGTGGCAGAAGCAGCGACGTAGCAGACACGCAGCTCATGTGAATAGACACGGGTGGCAGCGACAACCACACGCCATGCATCCAGTGTGCCCCGCATTGCACAGTTCATGACTCTTTGAAGGCTAGTCTTAGGATTTGTGTGTTGAATTAAAGTCAGGTTTATTGTCGGTAGTTTGTTTTGAAACTCATCATGTTACCCTAAGTTTACAGTGCATGATTTTGTGGATTGCTTAAAAGAAAGATTTGGATTTTGTTTGATTACATTAGTTTTGGCTTAGCTGCAAAATATCCACAGAAGAACATATAAATATCTATGTACTATACTGTGATTCATAATTTGTGCTTTTAATAATAAACAGGAACAGTGGGAATTGAATTTTTATATAAAATGCAGTTGCGTTTAGGCAGCAGTTTACTGTTAGTGAATGTCTGGATGTCATATTGCATTTCAGTTCATTTTGTAAAGCTAGGCCATATAAAATACAGTTGCTAGTCTCAGAGACATGACTTCATGACTGATCCTGTAGTATGTTTTGGAGCAGTGCCCTAGGCATACCCAAAAAATAAAGCAAACACTTCCTTCTGTCACACAGACATGTTGCCTGTGTTGAAATAGGCATTTTAATTTTAATCTCAGGATTGACTCAATTGAATCAGCCCTAACCTTGGCCCCTGAGCAGTGCATTACAACAGAAATTACATTCTCAGGCACAGCATACAGATGCTGGGTCAACCAGCCATCCAAACATTCAAAGAATCTCTCTGCAAGAAAGACATTTGCCTTACTGGGAACTAGTGGTATGCTCTGCTGACATTTCCTCAGTGACAGTGAGCCAAACCAACATGTCATTGGCTCTTGATGTCTCCCTCTCCTCATTCTTGTCCATTGTGGATGTGTCTACTGCTTCACTCAGGAAGGCAGGTGTTGGCAGGATGGGGACAGGTTCCAAAATGTTTGCGCTCTTTCACTGAAAGCAGATGTTCTCACTCTGCATTCATATGCACACACACACACTCACACACACTCATGCGCACTATGGCAGTCCAGTGTCTGGGGAGTTTGCCCACAGCTCTGTTGTCTGTCATTCGTTATCAGCTGAAAACAGGGAGGGTAAACTATTTAGTTTGGAGCGTCTTCAAACATTTAAAGTCCAAGGTTTTGTTCCTGGGTCTTGCCGCAACCTTTATGGGTGAAGTTGATAGATCCAGCTGGGCTTACACCGTAGGTCTAAGCTGTATCTTAATTTTTACTGCTGAAGAATGATGCTGGACCTGTATGTGGATCTACAAGGATTCTGTGAATTGGAGAAGAAATGTACTTAATCTTGCTGCTGTGTTTTGTTAGAGCTGTCTTTTCATTATGACAAAAAAGCTTGAGTACCTGGGAAACTGAAAGCCTTTGGCCTTGAGGCCTTGTAATCCTTAGGTTTATGCAAATGATTTCATGAAACTTTACTTAACACATAACTCACAAATCAACATTTAACATAAAACATGACTGTCTTTTTTTCAGTGTTTCATGAACATGATGCATATGTCCACAGTGATTTGACTTCCTGATATATAATAGTCTATAATTAAACACCTTTTTCCATTTACATATTAATGCAGAGCCATATGTCTAGTGGTGATTTCAATATAAGATCATCATATCAACAGCTCATTTATTAAGAGTTGTTGAATACTTTATAAGTTAGGTGAGTAAAGCTGACTTCATGATTTAAAGCACAAGTGCAATGAGGAGTCAATGGTAGAAAAAAAGATTTTAATTAAATTCAGGGTTAGAATACCTTTACACTGAGGGCAGTCTGGAGCTCTTTCACTCTCATAATTCTTTGACTGTAGTTCAATTACTCTAGTAAATCTATTTTTTTGCTTGGATTAGCTTTCTATATCAGGCACTAGCTCATCACACATCCGTTATTATTATAACACTTTGAAATGTGAGATATGACCCTCTGTGAGTGTGTGACTGTGTGTAACAGAGAGAGTTTGTGAAAGGAAAAGCCTTTGTGTGTGTGTGTGTGTGTGTGTGTGTGTGTGTGTGTACATGTGGGTGCGCCTGATGGATTTTCAATTTCATTTCCTATGTACACGCTTCGTCCACCAGCGCAGTAGATGAGATTGAGCCTTTACCGCTGGTTCTGAAATTGGGCTGGTCCTGCTGGACTCACAGCTCCATTTAAATGCATTAAAGCAGAGGGAAAGTGGCTCGTACATCAAGGGTTTTGACATGTGGCAGTGTGACATGCTTGACATTCTAGGATCTCAGGAACATCCATTAACAGCTGCTACATACATGAGCTAACTGATGACTAGGTCAAGCCTTAGATTAACAGTTTGAGGGGGAATGCCGCTGCAGCTAACAGCTTGTTTAATTGTTAACAAGTTAGTGTCATTCTCATCCATTATTTCACCGAAACCGTGTGATGGATTGCTATCGAGTTTTATCACTTGACAAGCACCTAAGGCCTTGAATTAGCTATTACCATCTCCTGGCATGGATTCTGTCAAAAAAGGGGCTTCAGGTTGATGTGGATGACAAGGTCTTGATGTTAATGGTGGTAAAAAGACATCCACCACACCAAACTCTAGCTGCATATTGGCTATGAATATCGTATGTGGAAGATGTTTGTTCAGCAGAGGGGGGAGAGGCGATTAGTGGGTAGCATCTGCCTGTGAAATTGAGTCAGGAATACTAGTGATCATGATTGTGCAGAGGAGGTTTGAGCTTAGGTTAGAATGCTTGCTTTCAATTCAAGTAAAAAAAAAATAAAATGGAGCAAAAATACTAATAAAGTGCAGCATAAAGGCCAGGCTGCATGAATCACAAGAGTCAGTTCAATTACATGTACTGTAGCGAGACTGCTTT
Organism: Trachinotus anak; assembly: GCF_046630095.1. Taxonomy (NCBI): domain Eukaryota; kingdom Metazoa; phylum Chordata; class Actinopteri; order Carangiformes; family Carangidae; genus Trachinotus; species Trachinotus anak. The sequence continues at coordinate 25,859,774 of NW_027273853.1, read as the reverse complement.
AAATGCACATTAAAAGAAAATAATATGCAGAGAAACAACGGATGACAGGGCCAGCAGAACTGCTCCATTGTAGTAGTAAGGTGTCTCACTGAATGACAGAAGGCATACCAACTGTCTGCTAAGAGGCCATGACAACATAATGGAAGAACAACAGCACTGAGAGATGAAAGAATGAGTGCGAGTGTGTCCATGTGTGTGTGACAGAGACATGTACAGAGAGAAATTAGTTTGAATTCAAACTTGAATTTGCCTTTAGGCACAAATGAAGGGTTATTCATCATAAGTACAGTAACACCAGAAAATAGAGGCACTGTCTGGAAGAAATCTTTGGAAAACTCATTGTGACCAGGGTTGCTGGAAACAGGAAGTTATGAATTTTTTTGGAGTTCTTTGAACTTGTGACCTCACACATGAAGCAGAGTTTAAGAGAGTCTTAGAGATTGTCAGAGTGTTTCTTGGTGTTGCCTTTGAAGGAGGTATTGTAGAAAGGCCCAGTTCGTTTCTATATCTTAATCCATGCTGCTGATGTACTTGAGATACCTTCCTTTCTCTGCTGTTTTCTGTTTATGTTGGAAAACAACTTCAAGCTTGAGGATACAAAACTGAGATGGAAGCTCTGTAGAACATAAGACTTATAAGTAGATCTTACATTTGGCAATAGCTATTATAGCTTCAGTAGTATCTTTTCCCCTCCTTTCCTACTCTCCTACTTACAACTTCCTTTTCTCATCTTCTGACTGCCTACCCTATACTGGAGTAGGGCCTCCCTTTTCTCAGTTCCTTGTGGCCTTGATTCCACAAGATGTTGGAAACACTCCTTTGAGAGACACGACTGCATCACATCATTTCTGCAGATTTGTCGCGTTTATGTTCTACCACATCCGAAAGGTGTTCTACTGGATTCCATCCTGGTGACTGGGGAGGCCACCGAAGTACACTGAACTCATTGTCATGTTCATGAAACTAGTTTGTGATAGTTGACCTGACACAAGGCAGGATGCCAAATTCTGACCCTACCCTCTGCACGCCTCAGCAGAAATCCAGATTTATCAGATTAGGCTTCTTTTTCCAGTCCACAACCGTCCAGTTTTGGTGAGCTCATTCCCACTGCAGCCTCAGATTTCTGTACTTGGTGACAGGAGTGGAACCTGATGTGGTTTTCTGCTGTTGTAGTGCATCTGCCTGAAGGTTGACTTGTTGAAAGAGTCTTTATCTGAGTTATTGTAGCTTTTTAGCTCCAACCAGTCTGGCCATTCTCTCCTGACCTCTCTAATCAACAAGGCTTTCCATTTGCTGAACACTTTTTTGTTCAGTAGAAAGAAATAGTCAGACCAGCCCATCTGGTACCAACAATCATGGAATGGTCAAAGTCACTGAGGTCAAATTTTTTCTTCATTCTGATGTTTGATGTGAACATTAACTGAGGCTCCTGACCTGTATCTCCATGGTCATGCACTGTACTGCTGCTACACGATTGGCTGACTGGATAATTGCATGACTAAGAATGTTTACAGGTGTTCTTGATAATGTGCTCGATGAGTGTGTATCTGAATACCAGCAAGTTTAATTCATTTTCTGTTTGGTCGTAACAGTGTGAGAGCTCCTTTGTTCCTCAGAGCTTTGGCCAGATAAAGACCTTCCCTTATTATTCCATGTGTACATGGCTCAATCTATATTACACTTCTTGTGCACAATGGACTGAATTCAGTTTATGTGGCTGTTTACCTGAAAAGGCATAACAGCAGGTGTTTGATGTTGTACTGTTCCACTAGAAGGGTACAGGAGGTTACATACATTTCCTTTCACTGCCCCTCACTTCTCACCTTTGCTGCTGTGTTCAGCAGAGGCGCACCAGCCATGTTAGAAATTGTATATTTTTTTATATTGTGTATAGCTGCAGCATTTGTCAGTGGACGAAAACATACTACAGTTGTCCATTGTTACTGAGATAATTACAGAGGTGGGTCTTGGCTAAAAGGTTTGGGGAAACAATATGTGAGGCCTCTGTAAACAGGTACAGGTTTTTTTCTTCCTTGGAACAAAAAGCATGGCTATTTGGGCAGAGTCCCTGAGGAGATTGTGGCAGCAACCTGCAGGGGCTAAGGGAGGGGACTCTGACGGGAATGTGGACAGATTTCACAGCCAAGAGAGTCTCTCGACTAAATACAGCCACACATGAACAGGGCAGGCAAATATCGAACCATTACACACTTGTTTTATGTCCCTCCTTCTCAGTCTCTGTTTGTTTCCCTGTCTCAATGCTGATTCCACCAGATGGTGCATCAACCACCTCATGGCAGAGTTTTCTGTGTGTGCGTGTACTTATATTTCTGTCTTCATGAGGACCAATTTGGGTTATAGATCTTATGGATTGAGGGCATTTTGGGAAAGTGAAGACATTTTGGCCAGTCCTCTCAACTTTAAAGGACTATTTTAGGGTAGAAATTTGGTTTTAGGTTCAGGGTAAGGGCCAGGGAATGCATTATGTCAATGAATGTCCTGCAAAGAGAGAAGTACAAGTATGTGTGTGTGTGTGTGTGTGTGTGTGTGTGTGTGTGTGTGTGTCCCTTAATCGCTCCGTTGCCTGCGGCGTCTTCCCAGAGAATACCAAATTGTTCTCTTTTAGATTTCATTCAGAGAACGTCCTGGAGCCATTCATGTCCCCGCACTGCCATTTACAAACAGGTCTGCTAGTACAATTGGCACTGATATTCTCAACCATTTTGTGACTTCTCTTTTCAGAGCCACTGAATAATGCCACAGACTTGGTACTCAAAATACTGAGAAACAAACCTGCTCAGCAGAATTATTACAAAGCCATTTGTGCTGAACTGACTTTTAATTCTTCTTACCAAATGGTAATGACCTTCAGCCAAGGGACTTCATATTCCAAGGGGATGCTCTTTGTTGTTTTCATTAACCCATGGGAATTAATTAGCATTGACTCCTTATTATATAATTACAGTTTTGGAGGTTTAATTCTGTGTACATATTAGTTGATGGAAAGGAACTGCGACGTTGAGGTGTAACCAATTTGCTTTTATTGGACCCAAAGGTCCAATTATAGCTCTTGCATCAATGATACCCACCCTGAGAATACTATTTAACTCTATTTTTACTTGTCAACAGTAGATACTCTGTTTCTGATGTATTTACAGCAAGAGGCCAAGTAGGTAAGTTCACCAGTAAGTGACCTTTTTTGAGACAGTTTTCAGAATTATTATTTTCACTTTGTCTTTGTATAGTTTTCCCTATTCAGAAATGAATGGCTCATCAGGGAGTGCAGTGATTTTTTTCCCCCTGACTCTCATGTCTCCTTATCTGTGTTTATCCCACCTTTTCCCCTCCACCTGTCCCCTCCACCTGTCCCTCATCAGCTACCATAAAGGTGTTTGTATATGCAGCCAATAGTCACACTGACTGATTGTCTTTTATTTTACCAAACAAGATCAGGTTCAGCAGATACTCTAAGGGAATGTTCATGAACGTTTTTCACTAATGTGCCTTTAATTGCAAGTAATTTAGGGCAATGTTTCATCATATTTTCAATGTATGTAAGTAAATTATTTAAGGTAATGGGGTTAGAGTTAAGAGTATGCAGCTCTTTCTTGGCCTTTTCAACAAAGCATACAATCTTATAATGGATTGGAGTTGTGACTTTGGACATATAGTTTCAATGTATGTAGGCACATACCAGTAGTTTTCTTAATATACCTTTCCTTGTTGTAGTTGTTTGACTCTAATTTGTTGTTTCAGTGTTGATTGTCCTGAGTCTATCTTGCACTAACACAAAAATAACAAAACTTGGGGTAAGGTTTAATGTAATGCTCAGGAAAGTGAGGGAACACAATACAGCATACACATTTTCCTTTCTATCTATTGTATGTCTTCTTTTTGAAGATTTAAGGATAGGTCAAGCTAAGTTTGGTTTTTGATGTATTTCCTATTCAACTAATTCATTCAGATTCCCACCCTGTCTTATGACAAGGCCAGCAGAGCTCTGATAATGCTTCACATACAGTATAATGTCCATAAGTAAAGCGACAAGGCCAACCGATTGCTGATATTACTTCATTTGTTAAGTGGATTGGCTGCCTCCTTTCCAGCAAGAGGCAGGCAAGGTTAAAACATCACTTTATCACAGCATCTATAATGGGAGTGTTTTGCATTTGGAAATGCAGGATCATGTGAGGTTGGTTGGTAGGGAGAGAAATGGAACAAACAGAAGTATCCATCATCCAGGCCTACCCACATAGTGCCAGCACAGCGCCGCTGCCGCTCAAACACACTTTTGCCCTCACACCGAGATACACTTTTTGAGTCACACACATGTCCATGCACTTCTGCCATCACTGTCTCCCACTGGCTGTGTGGGTGTCGCTCCGTCAGTCAGCATGAAGGGCAGACCTGAGCGTTGTGGGATCAATCATTCTACAGGACACACTGGCAGTGTAAACCTTTGATAAAGAGTGTCGTTCACGGCGAAACCCCCGTCAAGGACTTATTAAAGGCCTGACATTGTGTGATTAACGAGTGCTGGTGCTGCCAAGCTGGGCTGCCGTGGGGCTTAGAGGTAGGGAGTAAAGAGATGAAAGGGGGGCATAGCACTGTACGGGAGACAAACGGCAGTATTATTGTAGTCATTTACGCAATCATATATGCACACAAATTTCCCATTGATGCACATACAGGATTCACACGATGCAGTCCTATAAAAAACAAATATCTTGTATAACACAATTTCTACATAACAGATTGTTGCATTATTCACAATATACTGGACACACATTAGTGGTGAGACTGCACAGTACAGCACTGTACCCTATTAACTATTAGCTGAACTCTCATCTCATGAAAAAGACACAATGTTTTCCCCCAAGTGAAAAGTATTGTGCTGCAGCCCATTTTGTCTCACTTTGATTCAGGATGAATTATTGAAGACAGCTCAGTCAGAGCCATCTCAGTCGGCACAATAGGGTTGGACAGGGCAGGGTGGGTGTGCAACAGCTTCTGTGAACTCCAGAGAGTGTGATGCGTACTTGAAACCTCACGCTCAGCTGATGGCACACAAAGAAACAGCCATTTAACCAGTGAGCATAGAAGACATGCAAGGTCTGTGACCAGTCAGTGATACACAGTCACAGCTGCTGTACTGCGCTTAGTGAATAATAACTGTGTCGTCTTAAATACCAGACACTGATGAAAGAGAGGAAATTGTCAGGTGTGAAGGAAACAAAAAACACACAAACTCTACTCACATGTTCATACAACATTTTCATTAGTGAAGTGTCCTGCAGTGTGGTGTTACGCATGATCTCTCACTTTGCCCTCAGTGATTGAGATATAGATGAGGCATACAGGAATTCCCGACCAACATGAGAGCCAAATCACAAGAGAAATGAGAAATGTGATAGAGAGAGGGGATTAGCTGAAAAAGTGTAGAAGTGTGAAAGAAAGAGAAACCACAGAGCAAGAAACAGATGGACAAATTGATGGTTCAGTGGTCTGCATCACTGAGTAATGCTGTCTGTCAGAACAGAGGTGGTGTCCCATAATTTACACCCTTAATATCCACTGTGTTAGCAACTTGCAGTCAAATTTATATTTATCTTTAGAATTAAGCATAATAAAATTGGATTATTAGTGCATTTCATTCAGCTGCTCATAAGGACAGAAAATTGTTCTTTTTAGCGTCTTGCTTCAGGAAGGGCTCCCACCTCGACAAAATGCTTCCAAAAAATCCTGCTTCAAGATACAGCAGCAGGAGCGTAGAACGTTCACCTGTCTTATCTGTGATGCTAAATAATGAACTCTGCACTGTGGTACCAGGAACCTTAAGAGGAAGGCTGTGTACCAACATGGTTCACTGGTAGTTGCAGCCTGTCATCCCTGTAGGCTGCTCACCTTGTTCGTAGCTCTTCTCCCGTATCGGCTGCCTTATCAGAATGCATGAAACATGACAGGACCTGCATCATTATCTGGCCCTTCCACAGTTAGGATGTACTATATGTGGCACGGACTATATTTGTAGTGAAAACCTGCAGGGGACTAAAGCCAGAGCAGCACTGCCTCCAGAACACACAGCCAGAACATCAAAATACACACATTCATAAATGCACACATACATTCATGAACATGCATACATACATTCATGAACACAGGCACCAATGACAAAGGCATCTGCTTGTGTATTCCTGAGTAAGCGCGCTGTCTCTTGAGATTATATATTTTTAACAAGTCCTCCCCAGTGCCTTATTGTAGTCACTTTGCAGGAAGTGCCTGCAAGGCGAGAAGGTTTCTTAGTAGTAAGGGGAAATGAGCTGGCCTGTGAGTTACTATTAAAGCAGCTACCATTCTTAAAATCAGCATAACTAAGGCTGAGGAGCACATGGAGCTACAGTATAACAATGCCAAGAGTGATGCTAACACTGTCAGGTGTCACCATCAGATGTGAAAATGGTGTATACCAGTGAGGCCCCCCCGCCTCCATGCTGAAAGTCTCTCTCCTGCAACATGCTGCACTGCTCTTTGACTTCCTGCTCTCCTTTCTGGCTGAAGAAGTTTTAGGATTATTCCTTTTAACTGACAGTAAACTTTTCATATGTGCAGTATAGAGGAAAATATTAAAAAATCACTTCCAGGGCAATCTTAAAATATTTACCATAAACTGACAATGACGTACTCCAGTGACAATGCAGACAATGCCTGCCCCAGTTGTTCACCTTTCCTGGCTCATTGTGCAGACTGTAGTTGGGAAGCAAATGGGAGATGTGGGAACTTGGTCAACATAGTCTGTATATAAAAGGGTCTCTCTCGCGCTCTCTCTCTCTCTCTCTCTCTGTCTGTCTCTCTCTCTCTCTCTGTCTGTCTCTCTCTCTCTCTCTCTCTCTCTCTCTCTCTCTCTCTCTCTCTCTCTCTCTCTCTCTCTCTCTCTCTCTCTCTCTCTCTCTCTCTCTCTCTCTCTCGATACAACTGCTGGTAGTCAAGCTAGCTTCCAGAGACAGTACCCTTCTGCCGCCACAAGGCTGTAAATTACATGATGGATGCAAACAAGCAAAATCAGATCCTTAATGGGACAGAATGCTGTTCTGATCACCTCAGTTTCATTCTTATTGGTATCTGCTTGATGGCACGCTACTGGTGTATGCTATGCTTAGGTTTACTGTTTGTGTTTTGAGGAGTGACAGTGCTTGTAGTATTCAGGATGAAGCTCACTGTAGAGCTGTTGTGGTTAGTTGTGGTTAGTTGAGATACACAGTTTTCTCTGGCAGTTTCTCTGAAGTTTGAGAGTTAACTTGTCATTTTTATGCTCTGCAGTGAAGATTTGCTTCGATTTGTTTATATGTCACAAGATTACAAGTACCCTCAGCCCAGCATGATTCTGTCATGTCCTTGAGGGATAATTTTCATACAGTAGAGTGCTATTTATTAATCAAGGAACAAATGTCAAGAATCCTGTCTGTTGTTTCAACAGAAATTGAATGGGGAAAAAAGATCTATTTGTGACCTTCAATCAATGCTAGCAGTCGAGAGATCTTGCATCTCAAAAGGCCCATTATTATTGTTGTGTAATGAAACTATTAATTTTATGGTTGATTTGCAAGAGGAGGATTTTTACTGCTGTGATCTACTTCCCGTTTGAGCCACACAGTAGTGGCATCATATTTTTGGGTGTTCATCTTTAAATTACAATAGCTGGTGATGGCAGTGTATTCACCAGCTAATCAAAAAGAGTATTTTTTTTATGATTGCATTAGCAAGTCTTCCAGATTACACAATTACACAGTAGAATGGGTATGTATTAACAAAATAAAACAACAAGATAAGCAGAGGTCGAATAAACAGATTATGATTTTACAGATTTTTGAAGCTTGGGACTTGTCATTGAGGAATAATGTTGACACTGTGCAAATTTAACAAGCCACTCATGTCTTCAGAATACATATAACTCATTTTAAACCGTCACATGCTGTATCTGTGTTGAGGAATAGCCCTACAGACTATTCATGAGAGAAAGCTTTTTTTTCCCAGAGAAGAACAAATTGACATAAGTACTGATTAATTCTCTCTCATATGTCTATTCTGCAAAAAAACATATCCAGTTTGGAAACACTGCCTAGTGATTATTTGTTAAACTTCTCAAGTTGGTTTTTCACAATCTTGATTTGGTCTGAAGCTGCAGAGATGGCAAATGCCAGGATAACTAAGTCAGAGTTCCTGCTCCATCTTCCTCCTTTCTAGAACAAATAAAAGGTGTATGTGTGTCTACAACGTGACTCTGGTTGATCCAATCGATAACTCATATGTTCCAAGGCAGTATTAAACTCAGTGCTTGAAGCTATTTTTGAGGGCAGACAACACTGATGAGATTTTTGAGTTTGACTAAGTGGCTGCTTGTTCTGAGTATCTGAGCAAGCTTAGCTGAATGACTGACAGCTGCTTAGTGGGTGTGTGCACTGTGTGTGTTCTCCCATGTCTGTGTGCACAAGTGCTGCTGTGTATGTTTTGAAGCAACCCGGCTGAATGCTCAGAAGCAGCGATCCAGGAAGGCAGAAAATTCGTAACAGCACACTGAGCCCTCAGATTTGGGGATTTTCTTTTGCTCGTTTGTACTCTGTTCTGCAGCTCTGGTTTTGGCGTTATTGAGTGCAATGTTCTGGGGGAGATTGGGATGGAAAGTCTTGAGTTCCACTGTTGAGGGTGTGCAAGTGTGTGCGTGTGTGTGTCTCTATATTTGTATGATGCCGGCTTGCTAGTGTCCCAGACAGAAGAGATGACAACAAATAGATCTTCTGTCCTCGTCCTCCGAGACACACAGCCATACTCTGTAGGAAGGAAAGAAAGAGACAGAGGAGGTGCACAGGTGCACTCAGTCTGAAAGGATGCCTCCTCATAACTAAAACAGGAGGATTAACTGAGAAGACTGTTTCTTTCCCAACTGTCTGAAAAATGGTGCCTCTTTATACTGGACTTTATACAGAGGACAAATAGAAAAATAGAGATAATATGATGGCCTACATTTCCTCTCCTCCTTGTATGTGTGTGTGTGTGTGTCAAAAAGGAGATAGAGCTCAGAGCTTTAGATATCTGCTCAGATTATTATCTTTTAAGTCTGAAGGTGAAAAGACTTTTCAGTCACCCTTATAGTTTCTGCCTTAAGTCAAAGTCTGCTGAGATGATCAGCCAGTTGTCTTAGCTTAACACAGACAGCACTTGTCATCGCTTGCAGTTGGGCTGACAAAATAATTGTCTCTTTTCTACTCAGTTCAATATAGCTCAATACAGACCCACATTGCCACATTGTTATCCATTGATTATTACTGAACAGGGAAGAGAATAATTACCTGCCATTTCCTAGCCTATTTGTGTTAGATATTGGATACCTTGTTTTGAAATGCCTATAGCAATTTTGTTAATCAAGCCATGCATTATTACATTAATTGATTCTGATTAAGTGGTTAATTAATGGATGCCAGCCTAGTCAAGCACAGCCCCAGAAGAAGGTGGAGTTGATGTTAGAGCTTGCAGATGCAAATGGAGACATCAAGAAATTAGAATAAATGAGTTTGTTTGTGAGACTAAGGAAGAAAACACAAGGGCAGCCAAGCATTAAATTCAATTGAGTAGAGCCTGTCAATAGGACGGCAGGGTGCCATTTATTCCAGTACCTTCGTATAGGATCTTTGTCACATACTGAGCGTGATGAATGAGAAGATGAGGGATGAAGACAGAGAAAATATGAGAAAACAAGTAAGACAGGAAGAGAAAGCTTCAAGATACATTTGAACAAGTTCATGGCAGGACAATGAACAGTTTTAAGAAGGGGTAACAAACACAGTTGAATTTATATGTAGTACAAATAAAATTATAAAATTTAGTAATGAATTATTTAACTTTTTAGCAACAAATACACCTCCATACCTTTCTAAGTAAAATTCACAGCAGCCAACCACCAGTAACAGTTGTTCAAGGCAACATCAGGCTTTTTTCTGTAATATTTTCAGTGTCCAAAATCCTACACATTAAAATTCATTTTCAGAATATGTTTTTTTTGTGGTTATTTTATTCACTTATATTTTCAACCTTGGAAAATAGATTTTAGCTAGAAACAGTTTGACATGTTGATAGACATGTAATGATGTGAGTGTGACCTCTACTCTAAACTGTTGAGGCTCTCCAGGAGTGAAAGACTCCACTGTAAAACTTAACCGTCACTACCCTGTATGCACTGATGTAGGTCTTTTGTTTTCTATGGAGTTCCTTGTGAACAAGAGCTGTGTGTTGTGCATTGCTTAGATGCCTTGCATAATATGTCATGTATAACCATACATCTGCACATCCTCACAGTATCTTACATTTTCCACAATCAATGCGCAACTATCCAGACACACTTGGCATAGTGTACATACCATCATAAGCCTTCTTCTCCATAGTGATGTGACAGCACTCAGATGGTTTACTACACCAGCTATAATCCGTCTTAATCTTCTGCTATTTAGCTCATTTATTCCCAGTTGTTTAAATGACTGCAGGGCAGCTGAGGCTGCTATCGAGGAGTGGAGTGCAGCTCTGCTCCATAGTATGACACCCCTGTTCTGGGATTAAACCCCCTCCTATTGAAATGCCAAGTAACAATAGTGATTTCAGTAAAAACTAAATAAGCTTTTCATAAAGCTTCATTCTGCTCAACCCATTCTACTGAGCTGTTGTGTTCTGCTGCTGGATGTATATGTGAGGTATGCATGCAGTACATGCCACTGAATGAATAGCCCATGAGTTGTCACTGCATGGCGGGCATTGCAAAGGGTGGCAGCTACAGAAAAGTTATTCTCTATCTGCACAAAATTCAATTCAGTAGCAATTCTTTGTCCTCCACACTCCATGCAGGCTCCTGCTCTGTCAAAGCTCTGTCAAACACATGTCAGTGTCACCAGATGTGTGTGTCTCATGCTTCAAGGTTTTTTTTTAAAATCATGTGTTGATGTGCCACATAAAGCCTACTGACTGGACTTTTTAACCATTTTAATTCAAATACTAAATCCAGATAATGAATCACTGACTCCCCATCAAGGCTATTCATGAAAAATATTCACATCAATGTTTTTACTTGTTAACATAACTTCACTAATCTGGAACAAAAAGTGTGCAACATTTTTCTTGTGAGACAGAAAATTAATGATATTTTGCTATTGACGTTTATAGGCAGTGTAGAAGTCTGATGTTCATTGAAATGTGATTGAATAGAACCATTGTGGACTCTGATGGAGGGAAGTGGCTGCTGTGCTGCTGATGTGTTGTCTGCATGACACAGCCAGCACTGACCTTACTTTAAGAGTCAAAGTATCAAACAGGTTCTAGTGTCTGACTGAAACAGACAAGCAACAGTGTAGAGATAAAGATGCAGAAGTGATCAGACAGAGATGAACAAGGCAGAAACTGGGAACTTAGTGCAGATTCTCAGATTTGAGATCTTCAGCAAAGAGGATTGTTTCATAACATCAGACTCTGACAGAGTCTGAGACAAGACAGAAGGAGAAAAGGGGAGAAAAAGGTGAGAAGTGGGGAGATATGACAAGAACAAGCTTTATAGGCTGGGTGAATGACGGCAGCAATAAACTGTTTCATGACTGGAATCACCTCTTTCATAACCCTTTTATATAATGCCTCCTCTCTCTGTTATGCCTTTCTTTTGCTACTTTTTTTCTTCTTGCCTTTACATTCTCCTTTTCTTCTACTACATCCTTATTTGGTGGTTTTCTTTTTTCTCTCATTTCAGAATAGCCAGTGCACCATAGAGCTTGGTTGTGCTTATTTCCACATTACCACATGTCTGCTCCAGTACACTGAGTTGCCAGCTGCCTCTTTTCACCTTTTCAGTTTTTCCCTCTAGAACCACCCTTTTCCATGCAGGCAGTGTTTCAACTGTGGAGCTTCTAGCCATACCATATCACTGCCAGTTGGGTTCAGTTGTGTTTTATCGAATCTGACTCCAATAACAAAAATGTTTTCAATTACCATATTAGTTTAATTTAGGTTCAGATTTTTAAATGCAGAAGTAACAGCCTTTTGTTGGCAGATAGCATATTAACGAGACAACAGTTTGATTTGGCCTTTGGGTTGGTTACAGAGTTAGTTTACTTTCAGAGTTTCATTTATTAGCCATCAGGGGTATGATCTACCACAAGTTTAGTTTTTCATTTCAACTAACAATTTGTGAATGTGTGTGTGTGCCCTCTTGCTGTTTATTGCTGGACTAGAGACCATATTGTGAATGGATAACACCAACTACATCGCGCGTCCACATGTTAATGATCTGACCCATGAGTTACATTATTATAGCCTGTAATTACTCAGTATACATGGTTTGAACCATATCCATTGTTGACCCCACACCTTTTGATCTCAACTACACACCTGTAAAGTTTCATGACCGTGACTGTACCTTGCATGGTAGTGATGCGCTGTGACAAAATCTGTCCACGTATCCTATGAGCGAGTGAGCAACAGAGGCGGCGCAACCAAAGAGTAAGCAGGAGATGTGAGTTTTGCTCGCCACTCGCTCAGTCTCAGATACCATGGAACCGAAAGTTTTAATTACAACCATGAAAAGCAGCAGGCTAAGAAACTGAACTAAGTGACGTCTTCTGTCTAATGGTCTCCTCTGCTCTGTTAATCACAGCGTAGCACCTACTCACAACAAACAGTGCCTCAATGACAGCCTGTTGAACTGTGTGTGTGTTGGTGTTGCAAGCATCAATTATATGTGGGGGATGCCAGTGTGAAACTATGGAAGGGCGAATTAAATTAAATATTAACTTAATAATAATAATATGTCAAATAATCTATATAATAATAATGCATTAATGGGAAAATAAGCCAGATATCGTCTTGACATTGGCAAAGGCATAAGCTATTGATGATTGCTCTGATGATCGTCGATCACAGAGATAATTGTCCATTGGCACAACCCTAAACGAGACTTTAAAACAATAACTGACTGAAACTGTGCTGTGTGTTTACAAAACTAAAACAAACTAAGGAATTGTAGAGAAAATGTGCTTAGTTTTTGTCTTTGTCAATTTATTTTGAACAAAAGCCTTATATTTTGGGTGGATATCAAAATCTGAAATCCAATGTTGTAGCTTTGCCAGTTTTATACCAGCTGTCGATGCCATTGCATAAGCAAGCAGCACCTGACCCACAGTCCGACATCATGGTGGAACACGAAAAATAATAAGTAGTAAACTAAAAAAAAGCATTTTCAAAAAATAAAAACTAGTAATTTAAACTAAACTCAAATGGAAAACAAAAAGTCAAACAACCAAAAAATGATGAAAAATACAAAACTATTAAAACCTTGGCACACACACATTCACACATACACAAATTCTAAGTATTCTCTTTTAAGTTTTGGCAGTCACTGTTTTCCACTCCCAAAAGGCCTTCAACAGGCTTCATTATACAGCATTATTGATGGTAAGTTTGCTCATCTACGCAATTCCATTAAACTGTCGTCTTTTTTGTAACACAATGTATTAACGGCTTAATGTCCTCCCATAAATTACCTGACAAAGACTGTGACACAAATAACCATGCGGCAGGGTTCTGTAGGAAAAGACATTTTCAAGTACAGATGGATCCATCAGCAGTGCAGTAATAGGCTGAAAAGCCATTAACATAACATTAATTCCTTTATTAGGGATACTGGAAACAAATAGGTTTTCAGAAAGATTCTGACTTGGAGCCAATCCACTGCTGTACGTGAGAGGGAAAATCAGCTTAGACTCAAGTAAAACACTTGTCGAAGGCTTAGAAGTAATGAAGCCTCCACTGGCTTTCCCTTTTCTCTTTCACTTTGTTTTCAGTGCTCTGCTCTGTCTTTCTCAGTATGTCCTCTGCTCTCCTTTTTTCATTGTGCTTGTTGTAGACTTTCCCTCCCACTCTTACCCCCCTTCTGTCTTGCTTTTGCTCCCTCCGTCAGGACTTGATTGTACTGTGAAGGCTGTGATTGTGTGTCTGTGTGTAATTAGCTGTTTGAATGAAGGGCAAGTTAATGAGATCAACTTCAGCTGTCCCTACATGGGAATAGCTCTGACAGATAGCAGAATTGTTGGGCTGTGTGTGTGTGTGTGTGTGTGTGTGTGTGTGTGTGTGTGTGTGTGTGTGTGTGTGTGTGTGTGTGTGTGTGCGTTTCCCCATATTGCCCTCCAGCTTCTCACACACACGGGCACCTACAGGCTTTTGCTGCGTGTGAACCTGCTGCACCACCTTCATCCAACACACAAACACTCATTTTTTCCTTGTCAGTATTTTGCTTTATAAAACCTTTTGGCAGCCACGGACGTCATTCACTGGTTGAAACTTTTGAAGGTGTTTTTGCTGTGAGTGCCATTTTACTGTAAAGCTGCATAATTTTAAAGCATTTGAAAGCAGTAAGGGCCTCTTGAAATATATCAGAGTTTGTAAAAGTGGACTCACAATACCCAGCTCCAGAGTTTGAAGTGCCATATATTGTACAGTTGTGGTGACCTGCGATAATGCCAATGTTTTTCATTTTCCATCATCATCTATATCTGCCCATCTGTAGACCAACTGTAGACCATCTGTAGACCTAACCCTCTCTGTAAGGTTTCCAAGGGCTGTCCCTTTCTCTGATGTTTACAAAATCCATTTTAATTTGAAAAGCTATTGCATTTTCAGATTTTGGATGGATGCCCATTCATAATTCATAATTCATTTACCCATATCTATATTCAATTCAGTCAGCCTGATGTGCTTTGAGGCTTCCCAGGTGAGAGACCTTGATCAGAGGGTAAACCAACCCAGTGGGTTGTTTAGAGGGAAGGGCCATGCATGGTTGCCTGCAGTCAGAGAGATAATTTGATGAAATGGTCAGTCCTTCATTCACCAACCTCAATATTGGATTTATACCAAATAGTTCGCATAAACAGTTCAAATGTCCATTTCATTTTGTGGCCATGTACACCTCCAAAAATCAACCAAAGAAAGTATTTTCTTCATGATGGTACTCACAGTTACTGATGAGCTGAAATTTTTCACTGTATCCAGACTGACCTTTACTCAGTGTGCTCACTCAGTCCAAATGTCTGTTATCCAATCAAATTGACATATGTGCTTGTAGAAAAAAGCAAGGGAAACAGCAGGGGGGAAACACTGCAGAGGTAACAAAATCCACCTCTAAAGCCCCACTGATTAACACATAGTATTTTGATCCATACAAAAACTGAACCATAAAAATGACAAATTACAAGGGATTATGTGCTGCACTGTTTTTGGTCAGCACCAGAAACTTCCTGGAGTCTCTGATGGCTGTCGAACAAGTGTACTTCCCAAAATGTCAAACTATTTATTCAAAGGGATTCAAAGGATCTCAGCAAATAAAGTAATGGGTACAGTGTTCCAGCTACAGGAATGATGGCGAAAACCATGATTTTAACATTGTTATAATGTTATAATTACAGTTTATTTTTGCAGCTTAGAACCTATTTTTGGCCAAAGCTGCAAAAATAAAACTTAAGTTGTGTGAAAACAGAATTTCCACTTAACAGAAAGCTGCTCAGTGTGCAGACCACAAACGTTTAAGCAGAATTTGACTGTTGTGTCCCAGTCTGCTTCATGAACTGGTGGTATGCTGTTGCTGCATGTCTCTCTGACAACGAGCTTGGTAGTCATCATTGTCATGGCAGTGTTGACCCGCAGAGAGACCTGCTGTGTGACTTCAAGGTGTGACTGAATGGGTGATTGACAGGGGAGTGTGACTGTCCTAGTTTTTGGTTTTCTCATCCTTTGTTTATGTTTTTAGCAAATTGTTTGAATGACAACATGGCATTGTCCTTTTCTGACAGAAGCACTACTTTGTGTGTGTGTGTGTATGGCATGCCAGGATGAATAGTCAGATTGCTCTGCTGTTGAGATTGTGTAGCCTGACCAGAATGGTGCAATCGGGTGATGCCGTACTCCACTTGGCATGGGTATGTACCATGGCAGTAATTGGACACCAATACTCTCTCTGTTGATTTTTTGACACACTCCCCAGCTCTCCCACCACTGAGGGTGTTTAAACACCATCTGTCCTTAGTGCTGTCTCCACCCATTCTGCACCCCTTGACTTTCCCACTGCACAAATCCACTTTATTGATTTCATACATCCTCCAGTTTTCCTCACAGTTTCCTCCAAACTATCCAGTCTAGTTGAAATCCTCCTCACATGACTGCAACCATCACAAACCGTTTCTGATGACAATCCAGCAAATATCAAACTATCCACATGATTGCTTGTCAGTTATCATCAGTGCACTCACCCCCTCTCATCTCTACTCTAGGGCTGTGGGTTCTGACCAAAATCTCATATCCTGATATCGATCATTTCATATCCAGATAAAAATACATTTTCTTTAAATTCAATGAATAAATACTTGACCACATGGAAAAGCCTGTATCTTATTATGTTTTGAATTATATACCCAACAAATAAATGATTCTTGCTGGCTGGTATTAGAGGTTAGTGGCATTTGCCTCTGTTGTGGGGACTGGTGTGTATACTGGTCTTGTCCATGTCAGACAGAAGTAGACTTTCTTTAAGGTAAGAGCTAGGTGTATCCTCCTTACATTCATGCCAGGTGGAAGGACACAAAGCATTGTCCAAATAATGAAAAACATTTCTGTAAAGTGTGTGTGATTTGCATGACAGCAAAATAAATGATAGACCATAATATGCAATGATGAATGAAGTTTTTCCATCATCACACAGTATATATTGTCATATTGTGCCGGCCTATGGTACCCCTCCACTTCATTTCATTTACTCCTTGCACTAACATCTCAATTTTTTGCTTACTTTTCACACCACTTTGCAATGTAGTTTTAAATATTTTCCAGAAACTTTAAGCTTATAACACAGTATATTGATGGAAAAGAACAGAAAAGAGGTATCAAAACTCAAGTGATAAAGTTGTTACTCTCAAACCTGCAACTCTGCACAGACACACACGCACCCTTTTAACTCACGCCACTCCATTCTCGTGTTTTTTCCCACCTTTTTGATTCTTTACTTGTTCGCACCACCCACATCACATTTCTTTATTTGGTATTAGTTGTTGATGTCCACCCCTGTTCTTCTCATTCATGTGACAGGATGTCGTCAGATTTCTTGCCTCCCTCCAAACACACAAATATATTTGAACACAAATGTTCCCAGAAACTCATGAGAGCAGCTTTGAAGGAGTGGAGCCATTAATGGACACACACACCATGAGGAACCTGGGATGAGCCTGCTGCAGAAAGCTCGATAACAACTTAAAGCACCAGCACACCAAACTTTGAAGTCTCCTGGTTGTGGTTGCTGAGTGCCAAAACAGATTAGCACTTTATGGAATGTTTTGACTTTGATGTAGACACTGAAGTTTGGTGATTTCTCTCCACACTTTCTTTCCCACAAATACGTGGCAGCAAATTTAATGAGTTCTTTCCTGTAGATCTCAACACAAGTTTGTGCAGGTTTTCGTGAGTGTGAAAATGAGAATGCATTTTTGTGTTTCAGATATTTGTGATTACCCCCTTGCAGCAAGTGAGATTGTTGATCCGTATCAGTAAACAAAGCACTCAAGTGATTCAATTAATATTAATTAGAAGTGTCAAGCCCTTTGCTTCCCCAGTTGGTTCGCGTTTGTTGTCCCTCACCTGAGTGAGCTGAAAATCTCTCCCATCAGCGTCTTTCCGTGATTCACCTGCCTTTGTATTTCCCAAGATAGTGTGCTTTCTAATCTGCATATCTCCTTTCTGACTGTGATTTTTGCTCTTGCCAGTATTTTACCCTCTTAACGCCTGCACTGTAGATTCAACACTCCCCTGTGTCAGGATGGTGATAATAGCAGTCACACTTCATATCCCTAACACAGAATTGCAGGAATTGGCCTGCAAGAGCTCACTTATGCGTTTTCTGCTCTAGCTTAATCCTTGTCAGGGTCGTAAGGGAGCCTAAAGCTTATGCCAGCACACCGGGCACAAGGCAGAGAGGCACACTGCATGGTCTTTCCTAGGGCTATTAAACACTCTCTCATATTCAGATTACATGGACATTTGCATTCTGCAGCCCACCTCTCTTTTATTGGTTAAACTGTGGACAGGACTTAATTCTGCATCTGTTTGATCGCCAAAAATATGCATAAAAACCAATGCAAACACTGCGATATTGCACTAACTCCACATACAAGGGACCAGAGATTGAAGTTGTCTCAGAGACAGAGAGCTCCAGAAACAGTAATGGAAAAATGCAGTTTTTTAAAGCACTGTCTGCCTCTGTTTGCGTGTCTATGATGATCATTCAAAATGCAGCAGGATTAAATCAAAGTGTCTCCTATTGAGACTAATGCTTTACTCTAATTGAAATTTGACAGGTGCTTTTATTGTAATTTTGTATTGTAATGACAATAGGCACTTTTGCAAAAACACCAGTCAGAAGTTTTGTAACCAGAATTGCAACAAAGTGCAGAGCTATAAGGTCACGCAGGATACTTACACTTTCATGAAGGATAATTACATTGACTTCTATATTAATGAGTTCAATAAGGGCAAACACAGTTACAGCTGTATCTCTCACAGTAGTAGTAGATGGATTGGCTCTTAGGTAAAAATATTGAATTTGCTGCCACCTTGTAAATGCTAGCGTCATGGCTGAATGTGAGCAGGAGACAAGGCTGAAGCTGTCCACTGTCAGCCTTTGTTAAATTTCAACAAATTGCCCTGTGTGTATTGGTACAAATGGGGAAGTATCAGTGGTCTGAGTCACAGCTTGTGGACTGTGCCACACTCCCACACCAGTGCAAACAGAGCAGTGCTGTGTTTTCCAAGGAAGTGCATATGGTGGGAGATTCACTTTATCTGCCAGCAGCTGTGGCTCTATTAAGGCCTTGGTTGAATGGATCTGTGGCCATCTGCTCTGGACCAAGATACAGGGAGCGGAACTCTACAGCGTCAATATCTGTAATGTCTGTCTGGATCTGACTCTACATCCTGAGCTGTCATCACTAAGTCATGTTAGCTGTGGCTCTGGTTGGATTGGTTGTTGTGTTGATCAAAGCTGGAGACATAGACACACTGTTGTGACAAAAACTTATTACCTATTACTCAAGTCAGGTTAAGGGTCAGCAAAATAAAAACTCTGCCAATCACCATCTGTGAGAGACATTTTCATTTTGCAATATTTTCAGACTGCAAAATAAACTGCTGTTCACTGCTTTTAGCTCTTATGATCCAACATGGGATCAGCCAGTACAACCAGGCGTATCAGTAGCCAAATTCAAAATTTTAGATTTCTCACCGTCTCTTATTGCTCCCAAAATTCTTTGGCAGGAGAAGTAGCAAAAACTCAAATAGAGGATGCCAAAAAAGAAAAGGATAAAGGGTAAAAAAATTCAGTTTTACCCTGAGGTGAAGAAAGGTTTTAAAATGATCCCATGCATTTCCTTAGATTAAACATGAGCACTAACAATGCATAACACATGCCAACTTGGATTATCATACTGCAACACACTGGAAAAAAAGGATGCTCTGTATGCTCAGTGTCTTTTCCTCTTCTACTTTAACACCAGCGCTTTAAAATTAAAACCATCTCCCTTCAGACGAGCATTTTAACTAAGTATTTGAAAAAATCTCAGTCTGTACTAACACACCTGAAAACGCATATCACATGACCTTTCACGTAGACTGAGCATGTGCATGCTGGGTAAACAGGAAGAGATTGTCTACTCTGCAGTTTGTTGCTTAGTTGCAGAAAATACTAGTGTAATAAGTGTAGTAGTGTATTAAGATCAGAGATTGCTTTGCTTGGACTGACGTCAAGGTGGAACTGTTACTGAAAGTATCATGAGTATAAGTATATAAGTATATAAGTATAAGTATATGACCCATTTGGGGAGCAAACATTGGTGCCTCAGTCTAAAATGCAATCTTTGAGTTTTCAAACCAGAATGGGGCTAGCAGTGTTTCCAAGTTTCCGTTTAAGACTCCGGAGAAGTGTTAACGTTGCAAAAGTGATGCATTAAAACTAAAATGTAGTAGTGTGGATGTAGTCATAGGCTTCAGAAGTATTTTCTGAGCTTTAACAAAATTGTCAGACACAATAAAAAAATAAATGGAACAAATGCCATTGAGAAGACAGATTTCCATCAGTTCTTACTCTGTGTATTTTTATTCAGCCATTAAAAGTCAAAGAAAATGCTGCATTTATGTGAAATGACATCTAAATTGTCATCCAATTTAAAAACCCAATTATAGTCAAAGTGCAGATGAATGGTGTATGTGCTTCTGCTTGTCAGGGTCTATGACAAAGTACTTGTATGATTTTATATGCAGCAACCCCATTTTCCATGTAACTGAAGCTGTGCTCTCCCATTAGTGTGAAACATTTAAACTGAATTGAATTTCTCTTAGCTTGCTTTGACATGCAGAGAAGTTTTGGAGGATGGAGGGAATATTTGGTCCCTCAAATCAGCAGATATTGACCTGAATCTTTTCCCTTTGCATTAATTTCAGTTTAGGTTCTGCCACTCTGGAGTAGGAAGTCAGCGGTTGCAAAAGAAAACACTGTACACTTGCAGCAGAGATTGTGTGTATATGTGTGTATGCGAAATTGTCTGTGTGTCTGCCTGTCTCCGTGCATGCTTAAATGCCCGTGTATGTAATTACAAGGATTTTGAGTGATTTCTGTATTATGTTTCCAATCCTACTCCATTGAGAGGATGACAGATCCAATTCACTGCCACAGAGGACAGTTTGTGTTTATGCCAATTTTCTTGTGTGGAATGTCTTGTCAGTGCAGTAGCAGGCACAGCACCATGCTTTATGTCTCGCTTTCCAGGGAAATTCTCCACAAAATACACGAGTTTCTCATCCACTTATCATATTTTTGGGTAAATGGTGCCACAAATTAAGTTTTTAATGCAAATGAAATTCACCAATGCAACTATTTTGCAATCTCATCTTTGACTAAGAATTATAATAATTTGTTCAACATCATTCGTTGTGACAAAAAAATGGAAGTTAGTCCAAAAGGGTGAGATGGATCAAAATGAGTGGTACAGAAAGGATAAGAAAGAGTTGAGAAAATGTTACAAATTTTCACCTGTAATTTTGTTGCTGAATGATGGCACCACACTGCTGAAAATGATGCATTTAGCTTGAATAAAAACCAGGAAACATGACCTTGCTCCAATTATTGCCTTTTTGTCTCTATTTTCTGAAATTCAAATCCAAACTGAACAAGCTAACTGAAAACATGATTTCCCAGACAGCCTCCTTTCACTAGTGTCTGTGTATTGAGTGTGATGGATGAATGAACAGACAGTCCAACACATGATAGATGGATAGAGATCCATCATGTGTTGGACCATCCTTTCCCTCCTCACATTTTTATAAAACAAAACAAGAAAATGTGGCATAGCTTCAATTGTTGCTCCCAGGCAGATGTAAAAGCTCTCAATCAGAGGCTGCACAACTTACACCAGCCTGACAAAGCCTCACACAGTGTGTTCTTGAGTGAGTGTTCACACACACACCGACATGCATTGTGGGCACAGCTTGACAGAACTGTTGTGCATGTGGTGTGTGTTTTGGGCACAGCCCATTTGTGTGTGCATCCGGCTCAGTGATGCTCACTGCTCTTTGAGCCTTCTGGGCCTGTTACTCCCCTGCCACCGCACCAACCTGTCAGCTCAGTGCCTCCCCTCCCCCTCCTCTTGCTCTCTTATTCAGTCTCTCACTGTGAGCTGATGAATGGTCCTAGTTGATGAGGTGACAGTAGTTGTAACTGCTCAGTCTCCCTCTCTAACTTGAAAGGTGCTTTATTTTAGAGATGATATCTCTTCAGGTCGTGGATGGTGAGCCTTTCATCTAATTGTACAACAGACACTGGAGTCCTAAATTTCAATCACATCTCAATAGATGTCTTGTGAAGTCTCCTTGTGTGAAAAAGCAGGATACAGCTAGCTGTGTTTCAAATGATTTGTGGTCACCGATGTGAAGACTCAGTTAAGGTTTACAACCTGTCTGCTGCCAGCCAGCCTTTGGTGGCTCTGACATATTTTCTGTCCCATTGTTTCTCTGTTTAGACTCTGTACAAGACTCAAAAAGAGCTTCTTTGTGCATAGAGAAGGTGGTACTTACAATTTCACCAGTGACAGCCTCAGTAGACCAGAATACAATGCAGATAGAAGATTATGTTATGCATAAGAAGCGTGTCTCTCACAAAAAGAAAATCTCCTGCTCTCTTGCTCTGACTATGCCACTACTAATGTGATAAAATGGATAAAATGTAAATGTTAATTTATACATCATTTCCTATTTCTAAAATGTGGAGCTGTGAAATTCTTCAGTCAAAAGGAAATTAGTCAGCAAATTTTGATAATCAAGTAATAGTGTAACATATTTATAAAGGAGAAATTTCTGCCCTTTATTGTTTTCAGCTTCTCAAATGTGTCAATTTGTTGCTTTTCTCCTTTTCTTCATCATTGTGAGTTCAATATTTTTGTGTTTTAATCTGAGTCAGACAAAACAAGCAATGCGAAGATGTCACCTCCTCGGGTCTATCAGGGTCTGGATGATCCTATTTGCTATGAATCCAGTAGTCTGGGTTTACTGATTTGATGAGATGCTATTAAGAAGTGAAACAAGTGGATATGATGCATTTTACAGTGCTAAAGTGTCATAAAACATGAATCAGTGCATTTGGCATACAAGCCCTTGCCCAGCCCTACAATCACAAATGTCCGTAACTGACTGAATGACTGAGTTATCATAATTCCACCATTGGTTAGCCAAATGCCATGACTGAGTTCGAGTTTCCCCGTTGGCCACTGTGCAGTCAAAATGAATTGATGCAAACAGTTTTTATTAGGGGGCTGTTGATAGTCTTTTAGACTAGGCATAAACAAGTATATGGCTGGACCATGTACGAGTACCAGCTGGTGCCAGGCAGTCACCATGCCACCGTGGTTTCCTTTGGTTAGACGGGGTCCAGCTTGTTTGGTGTGGAGCTGGCCAGAACCAAAACAGTGACTGCACAGTGCTGACCGTGAAACATGGAGGGGCTGAATGGGCGGGAAAAAAGGAGTAGTAATTTTTTTCTGTTAGCAGACCTAGGCTATAGTATAAATGATTCATTACCCTGCACACACAGGTACAAAGATGCACAATCACACACCAAAACTACCTCACATATAATTAAAATGAGCCTCTCAGTTCAGTTATAACCTATTATTATACAGTCCTCGGTCTTAACAGTGCTTGATTCATTTTCCCTATTGCAATTGCTCTTATATCTGGAATTGCAGTGTAAGGCTGTGGTATAATTATGATTTATGTCAACAATGAAGCTGTGTTTTTCATCATTTGATTGCTTGTTCACTGAAGTGCTAGTACCTAAATGCTCCCTTGCCAGAATAAATAAATATCAGCCTTCTTACTGTTGCTCTCTCTCTTTCAGTCGTTGTTTTCCATTGCTCCCTCAGTCCCTCATTTACAGCAGGAGGTTTCACCTGGTGAATGCTAAACACATATCACAGCTCTCATCTCTCACATCCCATTTCGCCCATTGAGCAGGGAAAGATTTATTTTGATGTGATTTACTACATCATCAGAGGCATTTCCACTCTCTCCTGAATCTGTTTTTCTCTTTCTGTGCCTCTGTGAGAGGTTTATACTCTTTGTCTGAGTAAAAAGACAGCAATGTTATGTGATATTACACATTTCAACATGGAACAAAATGTTCAACCAAAGAGAGGGAGTACAAACTGAGAGTTGCATTTATCCCCAGTCAAAAGTGTCTGTGTTTGTCGTGTCATGCAATGTGGTGATTTGAACTCAGCCTGTATGTATCTGTATATGTATGTGTGTGTGTGTGTGTGTGTGTGTGTGTGTGTGTGTGTGTGTGTATATATATATATATATATATATATATTTGTGTGTGTGTGTACATATGTCTGTACATATGTGTACATGACCTGAGAGCTCATTACTACTCAGTGTTACTGCCTTATAAATACTCATTAATTAACCAATCTACTGACAGTATCACTGAAAATAGTCCAACCTGACTGCCCGACTCTTCAATATGTTGCCCAGTTGAGTGTTTAATTGAGCCTGCCTGCAGAACCAGAATAATGAGGTCTACACATACGTGCCAAGCAAGATCAATGAATCACAGAAAAATAACTTAAGACTTTTCAGACAGTAATTTGACCCAGGTCTTGTCTGTTTATTTGAGTATATATTTACGTCCGTTTGGTGCCATTGGTGATCTCACAGAGGCCCAGCCATCCTGGGGAAGCTGTTCAGATGACATCCTGAGTCCCCGGGTGGTTGATTTGTCATTATAAAACCATCAGTCATCATTTCTGTGATGATAGCTCAACTTTTAATGCAGGGACCTTCATGCTGGAAATCTGTCCCTTGATTTGCCACTGAAAAAATAAAAAGTGATATACGGGCCATTTGTATGAAGTTGGTGAGAGCTTTTTCGAGAGCAGGGTGCTGCTGTCAAGCTCAGGACTGATGATTCAAGGAGGATGTAGGTGCACGTTGTCCCTGAATTGTCAGTCAGCTTTGTTTTAGTGGCTGTGTGTATTTATTACCACCCTTAAGTGCTCTCACTGGCTGCCCTAGGGGCTATAACTCTGACTAATGGAAAACAAAGACCTGGCCAAGACAGGCAGGACACTGCATATCTCCTTCGGGCATATAGCTACATCATCTCTACCTAGACATCATGTAGTCAGGCTCACAAAATTCTATGTATAGTTATATATTTTGGTCTACAAACACTAATTGAGCATAAAAGTTCTGTGAAGTGTGAAAGTGATAGGTAGCACATATAATTAACTGTGTCACACTGGGGTTGCCTAGTTCATGGAGTTACAGCACCACAAACTGAAACTTACTCCGTCTGTTTCCTGTGTACATACAAGACACAATGCATAACGGAGTGTGTAATGATTATCATTTCTGCAAAAAGGCTTAGATTGGCTATGACAGTTAGATTGGTGTAAGAGATGGGGTGGGAATTGAGAACTGGTTCCAGTTGAGAATGGGCTTCTAATTGTCTGAGCCATCGGAATCATATGCCTCCAAGCTCATCAGTTCCTTTTATCGATACCAGTCCCTTTTATCAATGCCAGCATGTTTTCTGACTGTTGCACATTGCAAATCAGTGATGCCAGAGGAAGTTATGGTGGAGAGCAAGAAATGGTCCGAAGTCATGGTTTCTTTTTACAAAAAAGATAATGACAGTTTGAGTTGTAATGTCTATAAAATTAATAAAATTCCAGGTATACCATGTATTTGATACTCTATGCACTAAGCAGTGGGAAAGCAGCGATGAGTGTGGGTGTGGGTGTGGGTGGACCCACCATCCAACCTTTTCTTTTTGCTGCACAATTGCTGGATGTCAGAAAACCAATACAGCCATCCTAAGGATACTAATATTAGAGACCAGTGGCTAAAGCTGATTTTTCTGAAATACCAAAGCACTTTAGTCTGAATTTGACTGTACTGTTTGTTCGGCTCTTTTCAGCATTGAGGGGACCTTTGAAAACAGCAGTTAAACAGTGGAGCTTTAGCACACCTGAGTCACCAGCATCCCTTTGTCTTACATTGTGTTCAGATTCAGTGATGATAAAACGGTTGCATTGAGGCTAAAAACCTGTGTTTGCCAACTTTTTTTCCACATAGAAAGTTGATCAGGAATCATTAATGGAATCAGTAAAGAATTGGAATGTCATTGGTATCAATAAAGTGTTATAAATTCCTAGCCATAGTAAGAGAAAGAGGATGATAGGTTGTGTGACTGAGGAACAGTAGAAATAGAAGTAGAGTGGATGCATTGATGTATGAATAAACAAGTGCAGTAGTCTACACTTACTAAGCCGTTACTGTAGAACAGATAAACTCGTCTGACCTTAGAGAATGTTTCAGGGAAGTGAAGGAAATATAAAGACAGGAAATAAAGAAAAGATTGACAGAGAGACTGGTCCATCAACTGCAGGGATGAGGCTGTAAAATCCCATCTCTCTCTCCTCCTCTGAGATGCAGCAATATACAGTGCTGTAATATGATCTGATTCCATTTAGTCAGCTTCCATACACCTGATGTGATAGAAACATCACTAGTATTAAACCTCTTTTTGTTTCAATGTGCAAAGATGGACACAACTGCACTTCGGTCCGTGTTTACTGACTTAAAATGTTGTGCTTTCTGTCCTTTCTGTTACCCGTTTTTGAACGTATACGTCACACTGCTGCAACCTTTTATGCACGTGAACACTTTTGTGTGTGTCTGTTTCTGCTTTGCTCTGGCTCAGCAGCTGGATGGTGAAAACAACAACACAAGCTGGAGACAGTATAGTCAGAATAAATAGACTATGACAACAACATTTTCTATCAACCTTTTGAAAAAGCCAAACATATGTGCTTGCAGCACTTACTCCAACAGAAGCACACATATATACACAGACTCCAGACTAACTTTTTCTTTGCACCAGCACATTTTGCTCACACTGCTGTTCTTTTTTTTTTTACCACAGCATCATATCACTATGGCCAATTAGGATATTCACTGGTCTTCCATTGTCAATGACATGGGCATAGACGATCTCACATTTTTTGGTGGAGATGTCGGTGTCACTATCTATCACAAATGATAGGTGGGGGGCGGAGGCAGTGTTGTCACCAGTCCTTTCCTGGAGGTTGTCTGATATTGCCCGTAAACTGGGCCCAGGCCATGTCCTTGGCATATATTGGATTCACACTCAAGCTGTTCTTTTTCATCAGTGTGATCAGGTATTTGAATTTTGTGAACGGGAGTGCCTCCTTCGCTATATTATAGGCAGTGTTGAATTTGATGAACATTTCGTTCTCCTTCATTGAGAGAAACCTCTCAGCTAATCACTGAAAAGAAGCTGGGGAGGGTCTCAGTCTTTTGGGTGATGCACTGGTTGGTGCAGGTTTTGTGCTTTTTACTGTCATTGTGCACCTTCAGAGTTTCAATTTTAATTGCGTTGACCTGGTAACAAGTTTAGAGTTGCCTGCAATGGACAGGCCACATTGCTTACACTAAACACACATAGCATTGCCCTCGTACTGCAACCATAGGTACTGAGTTAGCTCAGTGTCTCCCTCCCTGTCTGCACCTGCACTTTCCCTGCAGCCTCCACTCCTCTTTCTCCTCATTTTGTTTTTTAAAATCATCGGCTACAGACATCTTCATCTTTGGAACAAGCTCTGAATTGGAAGCTAATTTCAGTCTTGTTTAAGACCAATCGTACCCACTACACACACTAACAGATGGTGTGTGTAGTTGGTTCATTGGTCAGATTTTTACTTGACTGAAGGTTGTAACAATGGTTCTGAATGGGATTATTCAATGAGGAGAAGACCAGTGAGTGGTTAAATTAGAAATTATTGATCAAATTTTGGCACTTTTTGCAGACATTTTTTTTTTGGATTGAGAGCAAGAAAATTGCAAACTTTCACAAATATTGCAGAGGCTTGCTGTGTTGGCATTACATTTTGGATTCTTAAAATTGGGAATTCCTGAAAGGACTGTGCAATGTTGCAAATATAATTGCAGTGTCAAACAAAATGTACTGGGAGAAATGCTTTTTGGTAAAAGGTCACGGGCACATTTTACTCAGAAAATGGCTTTCTAAGGGCGACCTGATAGCTGAATCATTAGGCTGCATACCACATGGGCTCAAATGCCCTGAGCAGCAAGTTCCCAGTTCGACTCCTGACTGCCCGGAGCATTTGCTGCCATTCCGTTACTCTCTAACTGAATTTCCTGTCTATCTCTACTGGTCCTTAGCCATGACAGAAGCACAAAAATCAAGGAAAAATGACCAGATCAGCTAGAAAACAAAAGAATGCAGTCAAAATGATTCCGGTGAGGTATGAAGTTGTATGGAGGATGGAATAAAACTGTGTCACAGATGCCATGTCCTGGTGAAATCCAAGGGGAAGGGTTCAGATTTATTTTGTCTTTTTACAAGACATTATTTTGTGGAACCTTGTAATGTCTCTTCATTATTTAGCATACAGTGTGCAGTGTGGGGGAAATCTTGTGTGTGCACATTGTTATTCTCTGCTATAAATCCTTACACTGGTTTTTAGAAATATTGCATGGGAGTGCTACAGGGCCATAGTATTTGTGGTTCGTCTACATCTTTCTCTCAGTGATGTATTTTGACATGCTTTAAAAAAAAAAAAGTTTTGTGTTCTTCTACCAGCAGTGCAGAGCAGTACCATTGCTCTCCAGAGGAAACAAACCGAGCCAGTCATGTAGAGTTGTAGCTCTGACCCTAGATATCTGCTGGGTGACTCATCGTGTTGTTCTTGCTCTTTGGAACATTGGGTCAATCTTCCAACACTGACAGAGATCCTGTTTCAGATTCAGAGAACTATGTTCAAATTTCAGACAGACGCTTTCCACCCAAAAGATTCAAGCATGTCTGTGGAACTGAATGATTGGTTAAGGCAAAAAAATCCACAAATGCCTGTTCTACAAGTTAAAATAGTTACAAGGTGAGAGGAGAGGTACTATCGTAAATCTCTTAGCATGCATTCAGTAGTCACAAGAGACTCCACAGGGAACAGGCAAAGGATTCACAGTTCAGCCTGCTCTTCCTTGCCCTCAGGGGCTTTAATATAACTTCCTTGCTTGCCCTTTTACTGAACATCTTCTCCTCTGACCTTTTTCCATATAGAGAACAGTGAATTTGCTGTTTCCTATTCAAATGAATAGTGTTATAGATTGTAGACTCCAGCGTCTACTTGACCTTGTTAAATCAAGTTAAAATACATGCACACAGAGATGCACATACAGTAGGCACATATTTAGAAACACGTGCACGCCGTTGACACACAGCGTCTGCTGTCAATTGGTGTGAAGGTCATAACAGACACTAGTGGTACATGAGTGAAATCACTTTGTCCCACTGCTCCTCCAATCAAAGCCCTCTTCCACTGCTGTGGGAAGCCTTTAATTACAGCCCCCTCTTCAACAATGTGAGCTTGTTAATGATGTTCCACATTCTGTACTCACTGGCGCGCCATCTAATTATGCCCCCATCCTTCAATAACACGGTTGTCAGAGGAGCAAGTGCCAGACCCCCCCCCCCCCCACTCACTCACTGCACGCCCCAAGGGGATGTCTAATGGGCAGCCCCCCCATGACTGTGGCCTTGGCAGTGGACAAAGAACACTGGTTGGGGACTTAAAAGACAGACTACCCCCCTATGTCCCCTGACCCAGAATTTACCCTCCTTGTCCTCACATGCTTGTCTCTCCTCCTTACCTCCAGTAAGACAGACGAGTGCTTGGTCCAACCCCCATTGGCTGAATGGGATTGAGGCTGGACATGGGACTGCTGAGCAGCTTTTACCAGAGGGACTGGGAGATAAATCTACTCCCTCTGCTCTTGCTCCTTACTCTCCTTCCCAGCTGGGCTTTCTTGCTGCCTCTCTCCCTCCCTTGCTTGCATTCTCTTTCTCCATCCTTCTCTAGGGGTATGTGTGTTGTGACAGGCAGTGCAGTCTCCTGGGCTATCTGGCAGAATGGTGCTTGACCCCTCTTCAACCTCTGCTGCTGTCACACATGCTATTCATTTATCTCCAGCCAGGCAGTGCAAAGCTGTTTCTTATTCGATTAGGGAGCGCTGATTTTGAAATCAAACATCATCATAGCACCTCAGTGAGAAACAGCGCGCACAGAAGCTGCCACACAGGTGCACACACAGAAAGGATGAGCTTTGCATTGCTGTTCAACTACTGCACTTCAACACTAAAGCTGCTAATCTGTTCCAAAGTGATCTACATGACTGACCAGAATCAAGTTGACATATTGACTCTAATTATTCCAGTGAATGAAGTCTGAGATTCAGTCCTGAGTGTTGTCACCTCACCTTTGTGGAGGCAGCACATGTCATGCAGTAGGCTGCATTATAGCACAAGAATGAACAGTACAGGCTATTTTTGGATGCTTTGAAGGTGCGGAGTGTATGTGAAGGCTGGAGAGATAATGTAAATGTACTAGCAGAGACTTACTGAATGTAAAACTAGCTGCATGATTATTCTCTCTCCAGCCTTGAGATTAAAAGATATTTAGGGAGAGGTTTTTCTGCATTTATATGTAATGACTTCCTGAATCCTTTTTTTTAAATTGATTTTTTTTAAATAAATATGTGCTTATTAGCTTTTTAAGAAAATATTTCTTTGTTGGGTGTTTCTAAAAACAAGGCCATTTGTCAAATACTGCCTCTGAGATATGTGTGAAATTATTCATGTAGCAAATATTACTTTTAGCTGAGAAAGTCACATAAAGACTGATTCTGTCTCTTTTAAAGATGTTCAAATATCTGTCAATATTCAGATATATATCTGAGGCTTTTTTTTCTTTCAGTTTTTCAATTTCAGTTTATTAAGAATGTCTTCCTCCTCCCCTTCTTGCTAGATTTCACAGAGCCATGAGTATCCTTCTATGGTTGGGTAGGAAGCCATTTTTTAATAAAAATAAATTACATTCACCAGAAGAGGAGGGTCAGCCCTAGAATAGACTGGTACATTGTGCCTTCTCACTGAGTCAGTTATCTAAATTCGACCTTCAAGATACCTGCAAAAACTCAATGCAGGCTTTTCTTGCTCGAGCAGGAGGGGCTATACCAAATAGAACGGAGGAGAAAGGCCCATCATATGTAACATGAATCCCTATCATACAAAATGTTCATCAATATGGAACAACACGTCACTGAAAATTTGGATAACAGGGTAAGAGTGGGAATAATGCTGTTGAAAGATTTGTTTGATGGGTGTGTTTGCTATCTTTTGAACAGTTTCAGTCAAAATGTGATGTACCCAGGAAAGATTTTTTTTGAAGTTTATTTGAATGAGGAACTGTATATAAACAGTAGATAGAAAGAAAAATCTTGTCCCTGTTACTTGCATTCAGGAGTTAAGGAAATCAAGGTGGAAATTTACAGATTAGATGTGTAGGTTTTATAATTTGCTTAGAAAGCGTCAATCCCTAAACTATGGGGGTGTTAAACTTACTTGGGAAAAAGATCTTGGAATATTTAATCACAGGGAAGCTTGGAGGAAGTTGGTAAAATCATGGTACTTCATTGCGGGCGACATGCAGACTCGCCTAATCTTTTTAAGAATACTGAATTGGAATTATTGGGGCTTAGGAAGGATAATAATTGTTGGAGATGCAACAAAAACAGGGGCACACTTTCTCACATGCTATACAAATGTGAAACTTCTGGTTAGGCATTGTTATTGTACTACCAACATACTGGAAACAGATTTCAGTGCAAATCCAGCATTATGCATAATGGGAATTTAGGGAATTTAATGGGAAAAATGGGAAGTTATCCTGACCTCACAGGTGCATTCCTGGGGAAGCAAGCCCTGATAACAGGAAGCAGAGTAGTATTAAGGAAGTCAAAATAGTGTAGTCTTCTAAAAACAGATTCAGACAGCCAGGGATACATGTATCATATAACCAAATTCTGTCAACTTGCTGGGACAAGGGGTGGGCAAGATAAATCCGAAACCTTGTCAGTACAGACAGCGAGAGTTTCAGTAAACACAACCACACTGTATCAACTACTGCCAGTTACAAGCTAACAAACACTGAGCCTCAGACAGGCCCAAACTTGTAGGTTTGTTGAGCAAACATGTGGCGAAGTCTCTCCAATGTTTGCTCCACTAACCATCTTAACCTGTTTCTCCTGTCAACCTAGTGGGTGGGGCACAAGGCCTCATCCAGAATTTCTCAATGAGGAAATAAGTGTCTTATTAAGTGTGGGAAAATAATGTTAAACAAAATATTAATCATAGTAGAGTATTTTTACATAGTTTAAAACCTGTCTGTAGAGAAACCTAATAATAATATCGTATAATGATATAACTAACTGTCATTTAAAATTTTTGTATACCATTTGTTAGTCCATATTTATTAGTAATTAGGCATAAAATGACCCAATGGTACCAACCTAAAGAGTGCCATATGCCACAACATACCCATTGACCTGTATGTACTATTATTCTTTTACAAGCAGCAGCTGTCTCAGTGTATGCTGACCTCACATCTGCAATGTGTCATTTCATCAGAAATAAAGGTGACGAGCTGGAAACTGGCCAGCTGATGTAACTCTGTCTGAGTGGCCATGATGAGAAAGGGACATGCGGTTGAGCGCTGATACTCTGCTGGTGTGTGTGTGTGTGTGTGTGTGTGTGTGTGTGTGTGTGTGTGTGTGTGTGTGACAAACTTCAATGAAAGACAAAAGAGAACGCTAAGATTTTTTTTTTTCTGATTATTGTCCTTTGGTACAATAATTCTACATTACAAAAATTCCATTATGCTCTCATAATAGACCATTGGACTTCGTGTTAGTTTTCAGGAATGATGCGAGTCATTTGGACACTCTGGATATTTAACTCTGAAATGTTGATAATGGGAATAACACTTTGACAACTTGGATGATGGGAAATCATGGGGTGAATCTATTATAGCATCTGAATTCTGGATGAAACTGTAGCTTGATAATCACAAAATAATCAAAGGCAGTTCAGCCTGTTAGTATTTTACAATACAATACTTTAAGTATCAGAATTAGAATTAGAATTTAGTAAGAATGATGAATTTAGTGATAGATTGTATTGTATTATTATTGTGTATCCAAATATTTTAGAATAATAAATTTTCATCATGTCTTCACTCTGACTTCATGATGGTCTACCATAAAAATAATAATAGTCCATGACAGGCTTTCATATTTGCCCTTCAGAAGGTCTTCAGCTGTTGTTTCCTTAGCTTTTTTCCTTTTAGAGGAAAGCTGTGTTTCACTTTATTCCAACAGATGTTTCAGAGCTGTCTTACACAGTTCTCTAAAACAGGAGCTCTTAAACCTTTATGGTCCGTGTTCTAAATAAGATTTGTATTCTCCTGTCCTGGAGCTTCAAGCAAACATATTTGTACTCTTGGCTCATTTGGAGATGCCCTAGATCTCTGTAGTGAATTTCTATGACAGAAATCTGTGTGCATGCCACCATTCATAATATTTATGGAAAACTGTTAATGTGATGCATGCAGAGGTTATGTTGCCAGTCTCTTATGCAGTGTGAAACAGGATGTATGTGTAAATCTAACAGTGACCATAGTATACCATTACATTGGTCACAGGCTGTGTATGTGTGTTCAGTGATGGGAGAAAATAGGGGTTGTTTATATGCCTCCCCTCCTCTCACCAAAACACAATGAGGCTATTCTACTGTATCACCCACTAGTAAATCATCTAAGCATACACTGTTTTATGGAGCTTAGGATATATGGCTTAAAGCAGCAATATAAAACTCTCAGAGCATTTTTGATGGCAATGATTAGCACTGGTGGCAACCAAGCTGTCTGCTATTTCTTGACAAGCCTCCTATAGGGAGTTTGACACCATTACAACAGGTTACAACACACTTTAACCCAGAGGTGGAGCTCGTTATTTCACAGAAACACTTTAAGCCTCTGCGTTGCAGAAGCAGAGTGACTTTTTACGTTATAAGCCACTTTACTTTCTGAGTGGGAGTTGCATTTGCTATGTGTTGATTAAAACTGGCTGCTGCAGCTGTGTCCTTGTGTCAGCGTCACTGTGGACTGCAGATACCATTTGTTGGGTAACTATGTCTCTCCGGCCCCCAGACGTCTCTATTAGATACTGTTTGTGCATGCACAGCTTTATTATTCTGATTTAATACAACAATGCCCCCAATATCCCATTCTGCTTCCTCTCCTTTCACTTTTTATTTATACCACTTCGCCCTGCATACCTCCCTCCCTTCTCTCTTTAGCTCTCTGTACCGACTCACACCCGAGCAGGACCTGCAACACAATAGATATTAAATCAGATTTATTGTCAGCAATAGAATAGTGTCTGACCCATGGAAATGTTGCCAAACTAACCCCCTCGAGCCATTACCTCCCCCCTCCCTGTCTCCTACGCTTGCCCTCACTCCATCTCCGCTCTGACATGCCGGTGGTGACAAAACACCCCTCCACTACAACTGATAGCCCTTCAATTTGCTCCCTGGAATTGCTCACATTGAGTTTTCGGAATGACACCAGAGCGGTATGGAATTAGGGTCAGTGAGTGAGCTGCTTAACAGCAGAGCATTGGAATAACTACAGGAAGGGCTGAAGGCTCATAGAGGCAAAGGCTCAGCATGACTATTTGCCAACCTTCACTGTAATTAGGATGTGAATTTTGAGAGGATGTTTAAGGGAATTGCTTGACTAAAATAGGCATTGCAGGTGATGACTAGAGGGTGTGAGAAGAAATGATATAACCTGAGAAATGATAAGGTGCTGGAAAATAAGAGGTTTAGTTCTTGAGCTATTCTAAAATAGATATCAATCAATGAAAAAAACTTTATAGAAAAGTGTCTCTGTTTCAGTTTAATAGAGTTCTGACCAAATAACATTGTTTTTGTAGTTGATAGGTTATTGACGTTGGAACTATAGGGAAGACAACCTGACAACTGACAGAGGAAAGGACTTTACAATATATACACAAACTACATGGCTAACAAGACACAGGTGACATAAAAAAACTTGGCGTGAAAAAAACACAAAGGCAGCAAGTAGAGCAACAATGGGCACATGAAGTAAGTTATTATCAAAATAAAACAGGAAATAACCACACCCATCTATATGGGACATGACATAACCATGACCAAAACTGGTTGATAGACATTCGCTATGAAAAGTATGCCTGTAATCGCGAGCTGCCTGTCAGCAGCTGACTACTTTTCTCACATGTGAACACTCTCATCCAGATATATGTTACACACATTGTGATGCTATTGGGTATCACATTTTCAGTATTGACTCTTGTGTGAGGTGGCCCACTCTGCTTCCTCCTGAGGACAGGCTCCAGTGGGAGTTCTTGTCCCTCTGTGGCACATTTCAAACTGCAGAAAATCCACACTGGTTCTTCACTGTTTTCCTTCCCTTTTCTTCTCTGGTTGTTATTCATGTCATGGCCAAAACCAAGAACGTTCTACCTGTCAGCTGCATTGACTCCATTTGTAGGTATGATGGCGGACAGATGAGTCCGCCATGATTGAATGAAGACAAACTCTGATATCTCTACATAATAGACGTCAGCACCAGCGTACCTGTCGAACAAACTCCTCCTCAGGTTCATCTCCTTAAACAATTCTTGCCTCCTAATGCATGGCAGGAGGAGGGTAACAACTGCAATCTGTCTGTCTGTCTGTGGAAATGGCTGAAGATTAGGGGCATTATGGTAGAGGAACTTTCCTTAGAGTTTAACAAGCTTCACTCCAGGTTTATATCATGATTGATTCTGTGCTCAAAGCTTTTTTTATCAATCCATTAGAGCACAGGCTGCAGCATGGCAGCCGTCCAGACATGGGCATTAACATCCCATCTCAGGGCCAGAGACACTGGGAAGGTCAGCGAGGTGGGAGAGTGCTGAGGAAACATTTACTACTCTGTTACAATTATTTTCATACAGCAGAGCTGCAGTATATCCAGCATATTTAATATTTACTACTATGTTAGAGGAGAGGAGACTGCAGTGACATTTACTGCTTTGATCCTTCACTATAGAGTGGAAAAGGGATGTAGAAGCACAGCTATTTAAATTTGAATGTTACAGTTACTGTACAGTTAGTATCCTGTGTTAATACAGGTGCAGTAGGATGAACATAAGATTTACTACTAGAGTGGTGATTGGGGTTGTAATGATTAGTGTTGTAATGATTATCCAGTTCATTACGCAGAGGCAGAAAATCACCTTAAAAGGAAACTCATAATTGCATTCATGGGACTTTTATGGAATTGTATTATGAGTGATTAACTATGAAAAAAAAGACAAATCTCATTCCTACTCAGGCTAATTTATGTCTGCATTTAACCACAAAGTACACATAGAAGATACATGATATGAGATTACCATTCCAACATTACCATCCCCTTTACATAGAGAAGTATTCCCTAGTTTCTGTTCACTCTTTTAACTCTTTAGTCTTGGCTCAGTACAGTGGAGCTGGGCTCGTACTATTGTACTAGCTCAGAGAGATAGAGTAATACAACATAATGTAGGACATGAATATTTAAACAGTTATGCATTCATCATTCTTTGTTACTACTACAACATATTCACGGGCAAATTGGTAGATGAGTGGGCGACACTCATGAAAGCTTCCCTCCTCTCTTGTTGGAGCTCAGTTGGGAGAACTACGCCATTCATTACTGCTCAGTCATATTTACTGGCAGAGCCCTGCCATCAGCAAAAGATTAATTCTAAAAAGCTCCTGAGTTATCATTAAATCAAACACGTATGGATTATTCATTAAAAAGTAGCAAAGGAAGGATATTTAGAAAGTGCCACCTCTGAACCTTTTGGCTGTGAATCCACTTTGTAAACACTCCACAGAGTATGCAGGCTCCACTTCAGGCAATAAAACCCAGGGCATGTTTATTATTTAAACACTTTTTCTTTGACATGGAACAATAATAATAATTCTTAGGATGTTTAATGTCAACAAAGTTAAATAATTACTGTGGTTGTTCCGATATCATAAAAGGAATTTGTTTTGTTGAATACACTTTAGTTACCTTGACTCTCGTGATGTGATTTAAAAATACATTTTATTTCCATTCAATCTGCAGTGGAAACAACCAAATTGTATCAGTGCATTTTTGACAGTGAGACATTAATGCTGATATGAGATTCTTTGTTTAAACAAAGTGTTTTTATGCCTCTATGTCGGCGATAGCCATGGTCAGGGCATTATTTTTTCACAGGGTCGAGCCGTCTGTCCGTCCCATTCATGGGAACACAATATCTCAGG
This sequence comes from Trachinotus anak, assembly GCF_046630095.1. Classification (NCBI taxonomy): domain Eukaryota; kingdom Metazoa; phylum Chordata; class Actinopteri; order Carangiformes; family Carangidae; genus Trachinotus; species Trachinotus anak. The sequence continues at coordinate 25,822,840 of NW_027273853.1, read as the reverse complement.
AGCACCTTGTAGGAATTTCTTCAAATTTGGAACAATGTTCACTTGAATGCAAGGCTGTTTTTGATCAGATTTTGGTGGTAGAAAGTCACCGTGACTTCGCATCCATCTCACTCTTATGAGCGTGATATCTCAAGAAGAAGGTCGTCAACAGTCAAAGGTCAAAGTCACTTAAACCTCACAAAACATGTTTATGGCCATAACTCAGAAATTCATTTGCTAATTGTGACACAATTTAACACAAATGTCTTATAAGATAAAAATGATGAAGTGATGACTTCATGCAAAAGGTCAAAGGTCGACCTCAGTGTTACATCATAATTTTCTGCACAAACACTTCTGGCTATTATTTAAAAGAAAGGGAGATTGTGACCATATTTCCTTTAACTTGACTGGTTGGTGGAGGCATCCAACCACAAGGTGGTAATTCTAGTTACCTATATAATTATGGGTAACTAGAATTTACACAGACAGAAATTGCTCCCTGTTTTCATTGTGCATCCGTACTGGCAACAGCCAGAGCTGCAGCACAAATTTCCACTTGGACTTAAGGATGAACTGATTAGATTTTGGCGGTCAAAGATGACTGTGACCTCACATAACACATTTTTGGACATAACTCACAAGTGCATACACCAATTATGACAGCTACTCTGATGTAAATATCTCCAAAGATAAAGTAACGTGATGACATTTTATATCCAAATGGTCAAAGGTCAACTTCACTGTGACATCAAAATGTTCTGTAAAAAAACACTTCTGACCATTATTCCATGCTGAAACTCAGGAAGGGGAAATTGTGAACATATTTCCTACAACTTGGCTGGTTGGCGGAGGCATACAACCTTGAGGCAGTAATTTGAGTTTCATATGAAATAATATCCAAAATAAGGCCTCGGGGCTGATTGCATAATCTAATCAGCATGTGTAGCTGTTTATGGTATTATACCTAGTTGGTCTTGAGTTCTTCTGAACTCGGTAACATAAAAGAATATTGTCGCCTTGCTGTGTGGCAAGTATATTTAAAAAAAACAAACAGTCATAACACACAAGAGAAGGGACTGACAAGCAATTAGTGCAGGTCAATGACACCAGCATCAAAACCCTACACAATACCACTCTGGTTCATACCAGAAGTCTGTAGGACGAATGTTGTCTGAGTCTCATGAGTCTTTGCATCTGTATCGTATACTGAACATTCATATGTGTGTTTGAATGTACTATCTGTGCACCTTTTTTAATTATTGAAAAAACATGACACTCATCAATCAATCATGATACATTTTCATGGCCATTAACCTCCGTATTAATGATAAATAACAGGAATAAGTTAATCTATGCAAGTTGATCAGTGGGGATTTGTTTGTAACGGTTAAAATTTCATATCTGATTCACAAGTAAAGAACAATTTTACCAGAATATCATTACAAATGTTAATTAGCTTGATAAATGTTTAATCAACCAAACTCACGTTTTACTCGTAAATGATACATGATTTGTTTGTACATTGCTAAACCTCTGTTAAACAGTTGCCTGCATTCTGCAGCCCCTTATCTAAAGTGGAAAATGTTCATTGTACAAAATGATTTCATGAAATTAGAAACATGAAATGTGAAATGAAAGACATAATGGAACTGGAGGCTGAATTACACAATAAAGCCTAAATAAAAAACTGCAGTGACAGGATGGGAAGGGTCGTCCATTGCGTCATAATGGTGGCTACTGTAATGTTGTCAGTTGCTTCATGTCTTGGTAATGTTATATTTATCTACAAACCCACTAGGGCAAATTCTTAAAGGCACATTCCACCATTAAATATCATCAGTTAGTGGTGTTTAGTTCACCTCAGGAGGTATTAAGTGATGAGTTGTTTCCGTTTATTTCACACATACAGATTTACTTGTCATGAAGAGCACTGTATAACTTGTGAAAACAGATGCATAATGTCTTCTGTACCTCTGGAGGGAGCTTTCTGAAATCTGACAAAATAATCCTCATTAGCAATACCTCATTTTAGGTTTGGAGTTCAAAAATTGTGTGTGTGTGCGTGACTGGGAATTACAAGTTGTAGGCTGAGATGAAAGTTTTTTTTCTCACTTGACTGCTTGTTAGTACTTTTAAACAATATGATGTCAATGTAACATAAAAATCAGGAAATCTGCATCTTTTTAAAATGTGTCTCTTGAGTTGAGTCTTTTGAGAAGTGTACCACTAAATCATGTACAGGTTTATTACTTTATAAAGTAAAAAGGGCTGAGGACTGTTACAGTCAGCAAAATTATTTTCATCTTGAGAAAAATAGTTGTTATATGTGCGTTCCTGCAGAAATGGTAGGTGAGAATTTAAAGATACTGTGCTAGAAATACTAATACAGGAGCCAAAGGTTAGAAATTGTCTTTCTGCCCTAAATTAAATCAATCTTTGTGTCTTCCCTTGTCTTGCTGTACAGCTGGAAGAAGCAAACATCAATTATTCAAATTCTACACGTGTACCCAGTTAACCTCAAGCTAAGTTTTTGTGCATGTTGAGAAAATTGCTCACGCTAGGGTTGTGTCCACTACAGAAAATACAGGTCTTGTGGCTGCATTACATTCTGGTTTATTGAGTGGGTAAATGTTAGGTAATGGTGTAACTGTGATGCACAGTCAATCGTGGGCTTCTTAGCTCCTTCAAAACCAAGTCAGTTGTCATTGATCTTGTAACCGTAATATAGTCAAAGGGGCCAAATTACTGAAGTGTTTGTAGATGAAGGGCAGAGGGAGTGCGAGAGAGATAAAAACACCTTTGGTTGTCACTAACGGCAGGGTGGCTGCAGGGTTATGACAATACCTGTCAGCCTTGTGTGATCAAAACCAATTGTGAATGGTGACTTATCTCCCTCTCTGTATTCCTCCTCCTCTCCTCTTCCTCTTAATTTTCTCTCCCTCTAGTTAGAGGAGGAGCAAAAAGACAAAGGAGGAGAGGGAGTTGTACTGAGGGACAGGGTTGTGATGGAAAGCTGTGCTGTGGGTCTATAATGATGCAGCTCTCCTATCTAAGTCAGATATAGATGACCCTCAGTCTCAATTCACTTCGTCAAAGCTCAAACTGCACACACATTTACTCACCACAGCTAGTGACACACGAGTGTGTGGTAAAAGAGGTACTGTAAAAAATGCCCTTATTAAATAACAGTGCAATGAGCAGTTCAGTCCATCCATAAACAAATATTTTTCCTTGTTTAACTTTTACATCTACTGTTAATAATTTTACAGGAAAAAATAAAATCAGATATGTTAGCTTAAAGACTTGAAAATGATAAGAAATAAAATGGAATATGGAGTCTTTGTGTAAAAATGATTCCTTGCTATAATGTCTCCTGAGGCAAATATATGTTTCCTCAATTGAGTGAAACTGGAATCAATCAGCAGCAGTGGCAAACAGAGCAGCATGAGACCCTGCATGGCATATTTATCCATATTGTTTTATGTCTTCCAAGGGCAATGGAGCCAGACAGCATTGCCTGCTTGAAAATAATCTTTCCACTTTTGCATTGGAACTGAGTGTGAGCCCACAGCTGGGAAGCAGCCTGGAATATGATTCCCAATTTATAGTGTATTTTGGTCAGGATCAAATGGGATTGGATGTAGGGCTGAATTTGAAAATGTACTTTTCTATACCTCCTTAAATCAGCTTAGGTGCTCCCCTCTGATGATCGATCAAAAGAATCAAATTCCTCCTGTCTGTCTGGGAAATATTTTTAAATTGACTTTGTGAAAGCACAATGTCTATTCTTGTAGACTTAAGAGACGTGAAATCTTTGAATATGTTTTTAAAAGGAAAAACATTATTCGGCAAATTCTGTTTTATAGGTGCAGCTTGTGTTTGTGCTACAGTATGTTTTTCTCCCAAGGCTGAAAATAGAAGTGTACATAAATCCCTCCTGGATATGTCTGCACTCAAACTTGAATTCTCTGCCTTTTCCATATCTGTTCTGTGAAGCATGACGTGTTGCACTGCTTCTTGAGAGTTTTCCTGTTTGCTGTTGATAATTATGCCAGATTGTTTCTCTGCCCTTTTGTTCATAAGGCAGGAGACAAAAGAAAAATTCTCCCTGATACAATACTTTATAATGTCTTAAGTGTTCAATGCAATCAGGTTTGCCAGGAAAATGGAAATGAGATGAAATCCCTTTGGTGCAGAGAGAAAAAAATGTTTTGTGTATACTAATATAGTATTTTTGTCTTTTTTAAGCATACTTTTCTCAGGAAATCTGTATTATATATTTTTACAAGGAGTTAGAAAGAATTTATTTGCAGAGAATATAGAAGCATTTTGGGCAAGTATTTAATGATTTTGCATCCTGTAAGAGGTGTAAACCAGACGAGTAGAGTTAATCCTTTTACTTAAAGGTGCTGTATGTACGTTTTCTCTGCTGGCAAATGTGGTTTCTTACCAGGAGCAAGTGGTGGTGGTGGTTGCTTGACAAGAGTTTCAGTGCTACTTCTTCAGGGCAGACTGGAAGCTACAGTGATGCGCTGTCAGAAGGTGATGAGAGGGGCTGGCCGGTCCGGGGCTAGCTGGTTACCATGCAAACCAGTAGAAGATCAGAGGAGAGGAGAGGATAGACAGATGTGATGATATAATGGGAAGTATTAATTAGACTAATGTCCTTTGTAGTGCTTGGTTATTTTATTAATGGCTTACTCTTGGCTGAATCAATGCTGGTGATATTTTAATGCCCCCCCTGGATGATCACTGTGTTAAATATGTGGTGATGGAAAGAGAAAAACACCAGTGCATGCCTTTTATAATGACATGCATATAGTCCACAGGTTGATGGTGTGCTGATTGTCTCAGCCTGTTCCAGTGGAACATAATCAAAACAGGTTTTAATTGAGCTGTTGATTAACCTTTCTGCGCTGCTGACAATCAGCATGATTAGTACACTGTCTAACTGAATCACACATACACATGTTACATAAGAAAGAGGGAAAGCACATTGGAGTTAAGAGATGGAGGGAAGATGAACAATTACAGCAAAATAAGCAGTTAAACAGGAGGAATCAGAGAGGTGTAAAAAGAGTTGGAAGAAGGGGAGAAAGGTAGGGCAAACTGCCTGGTAGTGGGAAGTTATAGAAATGAAAGTAGTGGCTCAAAAAGAAGGAGGAGAACAGAAGAAGGGAAGGTTTTGGAGCAGGTCAATTCAAGGTGGAGGACTGCTTGAAGAGAGTATCAGCTGCAGCCTGTTAACTTTTTGATGAATGGAGGTCAGCCAGAGAGGAGAAAGGAAAGCTGATAACCACAGATAAACTGTGAGGAGAAACAAACACAGACCTCAATCCTTTACTTCTAATGACCACCCAGACCCAATACATGTGTGCTGCCCAACAATAGTTTTAGACAAGGACTACGTGATGGCAGGGACATGGTGAATTTCCTTTCATAGATTTTCCTACACTTTATCTCCTCTCATTCACCCCAGGGCATCACCGCCTGACACCAGCTTTCTATAGCTTGTGTTAAGGGGCAAGCTCCTGATTTGAGACATTTATCCTTGAATTGTTTTGCAATTTGCAGTTCTCAAGAGCAAAGTGTGATAACGCCAGCTTTCATCAGCTGTAAGATAGCACCTGAAAAGGTGTAACTTCCCTGTCAATGTGGCACCATTTTAGCTTTGTGCATTGCATTGGGTTTCCATCTGTCACTGCCATAGCCAAGGACTTAATTGGCAAAACTTTGCTGTAGCTGTTGTTTAGACACAAAAAACTCAAACAAAGACAGGAGAAAGTCACTAGTATGTTTATCTCCTTTTCAAGTTTACTTACTGAGGCTATTTGACAAAACAACCCTTTCAAGGTGAATGAACATGCCATCTAGATGAAGCTGAAAGTGCTCAGATTGACATGCCAAATCCCAACAGGGACGGAATAAAGTGCATTCAAATGAATTCTGCTGGATAGCAGCTGGTGCCTGCAGCTGACGCTCTTTTTGTTTTTCAGTCCCTCACTTCACACCTCTCTACCCATTCCTGTGCGGTGAAGTGAGAGGTGTGTGAGGTAGACGTATTGACAAGCTTGCCAACTAGAAAAGGGATTTGAGCAGAGTGACGGTGAGGAAATGATACAGTCAGGGTTACCCCAGCTCACTTATGGATTTGCAATGGGACTTGCTTGCTTGAATAAAATGTAACACTAAACGTTTCAGAATCGAGTCAGTTTTTTAATTATATGTTAGCCAGTGCCAGGAAACTCTTGAGATGATTTGAGTTTAGAGTAACCAGGCCAATTCACTGTTGTTCATTGCTCTTCATAGACCAGGGGTTTTTGATGTGCCAGGGAAGTGTGCTTACTGCTAGCTCAGCTCGGCTGGGAGTCAGGGATCTATGAATAGAAATGGTTTGGTAAATACATGCTTGGTTTCATGCTCCAGCATTTTTCTGCAAACCCATCTTGATGTGAAACATTTTTGTTTTACCCAGCACAGGTTGTGTAAACTAAACAGAAAAGTTTAGTTTTGCTTAGATCCAGGATCTACTGATTGTAATTTACAGGTTTGGTTTTTTTCTCAGTTGATAATTCTAGACTTTTGTTGATTTCTAATAACCAAAAACTTGAATGAAGACAAATAACAATGGCTGTGAGCCATTAATCTACAGTAATCCATTGTATTCATGACGTTGTAGATAGGGTACGGATGGGTACTAAAGTCAGATGTACCCATTCAGTTAAAATCAAAACACATGCTGTGACACAACAGCATATCTTAAGCTATATTTTGCAGTGGGATGCTGGGTAGAAGTTACTTCACATAATCTTGCCTGAATTTTGTTACTGACTACTGGTTGAACAGCAGCAGTGTCTGTTTAGACTCAGCTGATTTATGATGGAACACCCTCCTGAACATGCATTTGTTGCTCATGTGAACAATGACCTGTTGCTTTGTGCCTGTAGACTAGATACACATAATTGAATGCCTATAGAGGTGTTTACTTACCAATTTAATAGTAACACCTAAAACTGTATGTACACACAATTACTGATCCTGCATAGATGTCATGTCTTATGGTCTATTACAAAATTAAATTAAAACTAAAGACAACTTTCTTTCAAATCTGTGCTTAACTCTGAGTGTTTAGGGAGGTTGAAAAGAAACATTTGGTAAATATTTGAGCATAATTTTTCCAGACATGCAACTACTCTCACGATGATCATTGTTTAACAATAGCTAAGTGATAAATGCAGTTATTATGCAGAATGCAGAACAGTATGTGCATTAGTCCACAAGAATATCCAGTCTTTCCGCTGTATATCTGCCTCTCCTTGACTTCTCTGTGGTTATTGCATTGTTTTATTTTTTTGGCTCTGTCTTCGCTGTGCTCTTCTACTTTTTCCCTTTATTACTTCCTTGATATCGCATTCACGCAGTGACAACAACCACCCAGCAGCATCCAAGGTGTTTTTTTTCTTCTCGCTCGGCTGCTCCGCCTCTATGGTGGGGCTGTGTGTTTACTGCTTCAGTGTTGTTTTACAGGCCCAGCAGGTGTGGCCAGGGTTCAGCAGCCCGGGCCGGGAACCAGATGGTTTCATGACTCAGGTGCTACATGCCTGGCTAACTTGCCAGCTGCAGGTGTCTGAGACTCAACCTGATTGATTCCCTCTCTCTCAACCCTGGCTGTCCTCCTCTGGCATCATCTTGGGCTGTAGTGTGTAGCCAGGCCTGGATGGGTCAGCCAGACCATAGTGAGGTGTGTGCGCTGACATTTACCTTGATGGAGACAGAGGCAATGTAAGATTGAGAGGGAAAGGGAAATGTAGAATGGAGAGGGAGAGACTGTGGCTGGATGAAATGTCAGGCTACTGGCAGGCTGACTGGCTAGATTGTTGGCAGACTACCCAGCATGCATGCAGACACACAGAAACAGAAATCCATGCATACTGCCTGGCTTGGTGGAAAATTGGTTAATTCAGGGCTTGAAATTCATTTTTTTCCAGTTCGGCTGAAACTTGTCTTTGACTGCTGCTTCATCTAAGTAATGTTACCATTATCTGTCTTAGGATCCTGAGGACTGGAGTTGTTAACATTCACCTCACTGGCACTGCCATTTGTGCTCTTCTTTTCAGGTTCTGGTGTTATTTTCTGACTAGCTTCAACAGTTGATGTACCTTTACGTTTTCAGTCCACGTTTGCATGCCTTCAGGTTCTTATCATTGAAACCTGACTGCATATGCTAGTGAGAGGTGCTGCAACAGTAAAGTGGGCTTGTAGAGACACGGAGCGAGAGCATGCCAAGTTTGTTGACCAGGGCAGAAATCCGTCCATCTGATGCAGTGCTTCAGACCAGCCGTCCTTCATGCTGCACCAATCCAAATGTTGTCTGAATATTATTAAACCTTGCTGTAAGTGTATTAGATTTGCAAGAGTCGATGAAATTATGTGCAATACTTCCGATCCCATACTTCAAGCCGTGGTTAAATCCATACATGCAGATATGTGTACTCTGACACACACACTTGTTGTATCTGTACACACTCAACAAACTCATGAGTGTGGAGGAAGGAACAGTACAAGAAGGTTAATCTACATTTGCTGAAGCGACTAAGTAGGTCTGAAGTTCACAGTGATTCTTATTCAGTTCCACAGAAAACACACCGTTAAAAATTACACACCTTAAACTAACTGTAGATCACAATTTCCTTTTTTAAATAACATTTAATTGGTAATTTAAAAATTAAGATGGATGCAGGGTGAACAGACTATAGTCAATACTTAAATAAGGCATCTACAGTATTTATGTACAGCTCTTCTCTTTTTTTTTCCTTTGCCTTTCTCAATCCACTTTTTTTCCTATCAGTATCTGATCGAGTTAATTCACAAAGACACATATTGCATGTCTACATATGTACTCACACATCTCCTCTAATAGCTATCAGAGCCTCTCTCTCAGCCTCCTTCCCCCTTACCCTCTTCAGAAAATATCAGGCATAGCGGCCCTCTCCATCTCTATCTATCAGATGTACTGTGGATTCTTGAGGCGGTATTGATTTCCACCAGAGGTGACATTTACTGTGTGCTCTGCCAAGTCATTGCCTTAATCACCTGACTGGTCCTTCACACTTGAACTGAATCTGATGTCAAACTCTCAAGTGATGAGCTGACCCGTTGTTGCTCCTCCCTTGTGACTATGAGTTTACCGCCATCATAGCTACAGCAGCAACAACAGCGACCAGAAGCCCCTCAGATATGTAGTTTTAGTCATCCGGCTCTTTGATTTTAATCAATACTGCTGTCTATGCATTCTTGTACCGCCAGCTGTGACACTTTTACTCTACATTGCAAAATACTGACCTTGTGATGATGATAGTGTACATTTTACTCCACATACTTGAGTAAACAAAGATATTTTAATTTCTTGGCATGTTTTCTGCACTTTTCATCTTGCAGGGAATCGACCTTATAGTGGGAAAGCATGGTCTAATGCTGGAGGTAAAGTGTATGGATCTTTTCTCCTGATTGAGCATTTCTTTGTTACACTTAGAGAGCTAACATAAACCTAAAGACCTGCACCCCAAGTGCTTGTCGGTAGATAGCTGTATTTATTTCTCCCTCATGAAAACTGATCTATATGAAACCAATCCAGCCCACCTTTTTTTTTTCCTCCTTCAGGGCTCACTCCATTTCTCTGTCCTTCTTCTATCTCCTCTTATATTTGAACAAGATCCAAATTAAAGCAGGTGCCAAAAATCGCAGGAGCTGCAATTTTTTTTGATCAAGGTAAAATGTGTCACAACATTGCTGTGCCTTGCTAATCACATTATCCAGACATAAAGGAACATGCTTGTTTGGTACAAGCCCCAACAAAAATCACCACATTTAAATTTTTTTTCAGTGAAAATGAACTGCAAAAACAATTATTCCAGCTGAAATCATGACTCATATCGAAATATCAGCCAAAAAAAATCGCAACATTATTTTGTTTTTTTTGCATATCATGCAGCCCAAATTTAAATAGAATAATGTTGTATTGTAATCTACATCAGTGATGCCCAGCCAGTTGCCAGTGGGTATGTGGAGGAGTGTGTTTATGTTTAACGGACACCCATCTGAATCCAGATTTAAATGCCATGGTACTTATCTTCTGGCTCTTCTGTTTGCAGTTTGCCCCACTCACTTTGTCCACATATCCCACTAAACGCTTACAGATTTATTTATCTCTTTGGCTCTGTGTCGATCATCTCATTAAGCTGGTGCACAATACACAATTTTCTGCAGGTCCAGCGTTGCTTGAGCATGATAATTGCTCCTGCTGCAGAGATATTGTTTTCATGCACCCAAGGCTCTTTGTTTCCCCTAGACTGGACCATACTAATCCCTCTATGTAGCGCTCTGCTCTGGCAGAGTCATACTGAGCCAATCACTGCAGAACAATGACGGCCTCACAGAGACATCAAACACGGGAGATAGTGAAGCCGAAACACACAGAAATCAATTAATGTCTTTCATTGGACCCCTCTGGAGAAAACATGTTGTGAAGTTCAGAAAGAGGTGATTTACATCCTACACGAATCACATCACACTGTTCCTATTTTCTTTCTTTGTGCAACATTTGACTAATATGAATCCAGACAGGAGAAGGAACAAGGAGTCAGTAGGTTTTTTTGGTGGGTTTCACTAGCCATTCATAAATCCATTAGTTTGTGTGTAATGTCCTTCTGTAGTAATCTGGAGCTAGTTTTAAACCAGCGTTTTACTAAACTGGGTGGGAGCACAGTGTAGTAAAACACATTTACATTTGTAAAATGTAATTTAAAAAGGTCCCAGTTTATATCCATATTAAACAGCCCTATGATCGAGTGTCATGTCAGATGTATCCACTCTCCTGTATTTCACTAATTATTTTACTCTGGTCTTTATAAAGATCTGATATTTTGTTATGACTCTACATAATAATCTCTACGCACACAACAATTTGACTGGTGCATCTCAATTGGAAAATAGTAGTAAACTTTATAACAAGGCTACAGTTAAACTTAAATTGACTATTATCAATATTTTCTTATAATAAGAATGTATCAAATGACAATATGAAAACAATATGAAAATATGGGTCGCTGATGAACCTACAGGGATTTACAGCTATACATATATATATATATATATATATATATATCAGAAAAGTGCCTGGAGATAATATTTTTAATTAATTTTTATATAAAATATAACCTTCATGTGTCAAGTACGTTCTCACATGGTTTCCTAATGGAGAATATTGCCCACAACAACAGTCTCCTTTGCTAACAACATTGTCATTAGCATTGCATTGCCTTAATGCTTTTGCTGTCCTACTGTGAGTCACTGGAGCTGGATTGTTATATTTCCCCCTTAATGGACATTAAAATGTTGGCGAGTCCTGCTGAGTGATGTGTGTGGAGCATGGTGTGTTTGGAGCTATCCACCTGCTTGTGTGCACATGTCCCTGTGTGTGTGTGTGTGTGTGTGTGTGTGTGTGTGTGTGTGTGTGTGTGTGTGTGTGTGTGTGTGTGTGTGTATGCATGATAATGTCTTTTTTTGCATTTGTATCTGTGTCTCATGTACCCTTGTTGAGCTGACGGGGCCTCTGCCCTTTAGTCAACCTGATTGAGTTTATGGACCAACAAGCATTGTATCCCACCTTGTCACAATTCCTAGTGATAGAATTGAATTAACATTTTGACAACAGCAGGAAATGCACTAAATCCCTTGGGTTGCAGGGACATTACATGTAATAACCTCTGTGGCTGAATATCTGCCAAAGCTTGTTCATCATGCAGACAGATCTCCACAGACAGTCTAGACGCTGCTGTGTGAAAGTCTTGTAACTTACATGATATATCATGTAACCAAATGAAATATTATACTTTGCAATTATTTTTTTCCCCCTAACTTCAGAAAATGTTGCAGGTTTCAAAGTTCCAAGTAAACAGAAGTGAACTCATCGTCATTTTATGTGATACTGACATAATGACAATTACCATCTAACAATAGACAAATGACATGACTGCACTGATCTTATGCTCCAGGATGAGAAACACATTGTACTTTGTGTATTTCATGAGTCCTATTTTGATCTTCATCCTCACAGCATCCAATTATTAGCTCCTTGTTAAAGTACTTTTGTTATTTCCAGGGGAATTATTAGAGGAGAGGGTCAAGAGATATAAAGACGAGCAGGTGGGATGTCACTGGTTGACAGATGGCAAAGTTTGGCAGATACATATCACATGTGCCCATGCTGCATCTAATTACAGCACCTACTGTGTAATGATAATGATTTTACAGATTTTTGGAAAAAGGTGTTGCATTTTATTAAATCTTCAAAATGTCAAATTTAAGCATAAGAACATGAGATTTTACACACTCACATTTACTGGAAAAGCGTGAAAAAAATATTTGCATACAACCCATGAGAGATGAAATCGTGCATCTATCTTATCCCACCTTTACCTATTCTATACCTTGTCCAGTGTGGATTCAGTCCATCATATGGAAACCTTTTCACTATCTATTCATGCTCAGTGGGTCTCTTCAGCTGTTTTCTCTCCGCTTCCATACAGTGTGTCACTAATTGTTCCTCAGCACACAATCCAAAGCTCCCTTACATACTATAGGGACTGGTGTGTTCCAGAAAATCATTGTTTTTTGTTGTTGTTGTTTTTGCTAAAACCATCAAGCTCCTGGTTTCAGAGTTGTTGTATCTGTAGTATGTCTGCCAACTTTTGGTTCTTTGAATTTAATAATGATGCCGGATAGCAGCTATGGCCAGTACATAAAGAGTTTGTGGTCACTTATGTCTTGACCCTTTAAGTGAGGCTTCTCAGTATAGGAATCACTTTCCTCAGAAGTCTCTATACCACTGCTCCAGCCAGCATTGGCACTGACAGTCACAAGGCTTGTGTTGAGGCAAAGCGCCATGTCATCGTGACATCATCCAGGATGAAGCCACGTCCTCTTTGCTGTATGCAGTAAAGCACATGATCACATATGATTTTTTGTGAGCCAGTGCCTGTAATTGGAAACCAGCATCTCTCTTGGAATTGTAACTGACAGCTTAGAAAATATTTCTGACCTGAACTCAGTCTGACAGACAATATTGCTTTACATCTGAAGAAAATATAATGTACTGTAAATTATCTGCGTGCAGTCATCCATCAACCTCTAACATCAGATTTAGTAGGAAGGACTATATATCTAAATTGAACTCCCACTTGAATTAATTCTTCAATGAGTTATTTCCCTCTTGAATTCTGAAAGAAGTTTTTTAAATCTGACTCATGGAAACAGAACCACATAAGCTAATAATGTTTTTTTTTAATAATAATGAAATAATTTCCTTTACTTTCATTATTAGAATAAACACAAAGTCAGCTGCGATTATAAATGGGTCACAGCTGGAATAAATACAATGTGAAATGAAAAATAAAAACCCTGTGCTGTCTAAAAGAAACAACATGAGCCATATCTGAATGAATATAAATATATATATATATATATATATATATGAATTAATGCATCACATACTTATATACAGTGTAAATTGTTATTTACAGTACAGTATATTTGGTCTCTCTGAGAATTAATTAGGCACAACACTGGGAATGTCAACCCTTTAAATGGAGGTTGTTTTGCAAAATAGTTGTGCCAGGAAATTGTTTATTATTTTTTTCCCCAGCACAATCTTTAAATTGAATGAATGTGATTTATAGAGAAAATGGGCCAATGAAAAGTTAATAAAGGCAGTCTTGCAGAGAATTGTAAAATTCAGAATATCTTGACCTTCAGAGTTTTATGAGGGAAAAGAGAAACCATTGAACACATTCTTTTTTAATCAAACCTTGAATTAAGTCATAGTTATCTTTTATTTAACATCAGTGTAAGCCTTATCCTCACCAAATCACAGGACGAAGTCATGAGCTGATTAACAAAGTTTCAGTCCAGCCTTTAAATCTGAAACAAATCTGTGATATTTGTTTTTTATTATAAGTACGTTGTACAAAGCGTAAAGGAAGGTGGGACTTCCATGTGAAACTAGGGTACATTAATTAATACTGACATTACCCTATTGATTTATTGTATAAATTTGGCTGCCCAGTTCTGAAGATAACTGTATTAACTGTTGTGCAGGTACTTTTTCAGTACTTATCAAAACCATAAAAACTGCTCATTCTAACCCAGTCGTAGTTTTCTGATAGTTGAGAAACTTTTTGCTAGTAGAGGTCTTTTTTTCCACCACTGCATATTTGTGTATCTGCTTCAGCCTGATGTTGTTAATTTAGGATTAATAAGGATTAGGTCTTTAAAGAGAAACATTATTATTTAGTTAATCTACCCCCTGCCTGTGCCTGTCAGGTTTACCTACACAGAAGCAATATGCTCATGTGTATTATCCTGATCTCTCCTTTGCTTTCTGTGCTGCAGGTTGCCCATGTGGGTGGCCAAGAGGATGGAGGCCATGAGGGCTGTGTGCCTGGATTCCAGGACAAACACTACTGGGTGGTGTACAGTGGACCTTTCCAGAAAGGGCAGCCACTCATACAAGGTCAGTGAAAATGGGCAAAACACACAATCGTAACTGTTTTGAATTTCACTTTTTCTGATTTGCTTTGAAGTTTACTCTGTTGCTTTCTCTCTGCATTTCTGTCATTCCACCACACAAATCAGCATGTGGGTGTACAGACATGTACAAACACAAACTCTCAGTCTGCCTGTCTGGCTTCTGATGATTTGAATAGCATCATATCCAGGTGAGCTGAACAGATCAAAGCCAGGCTCCCTCCAGGTCAAGGTGATGGAGTGTGTGTGTGTATGTGTGTATATGGGCTGTTTTATGCTTCACATTCATTAGAATTCACGTGTTTTTTGTTCTGAACAGAAGATTGAACTGGGTGCTTCTTTGCACCACACTGACAACAATAACAACAAAATAACTTGTGTCTGCAAATGAATAATTCTCCTTGATTGGATGATATTTACAAAAGTCTTTTCTCTTTTTCTTCTCTTGTTCCTCCCCTGAAGACAGCTTTGGGCTGCTCAGTTAACCATGCATGTGTTGTGTGCACATATGTGTGTTTGCCTTGTGACTATTATGCTGCAGCTTTTCAGTCCCAGTACACCGGTTACCTTGCTTCAGTCAACATAGCCTTCTGGAGAAGTCAGCCGCCAACAGCCTCTGAGTTATATTTTCCTTTTTATGCAGAAATGTGTGTTTGATCTCAGCAGCTTTATGATAAATACATTAAAGACTTGAGACAGAGCTGAGAGGGTTCGAAGGGTTCACAGCGCAGGAGTCATTAGTGTGGAGGCTCACTCCTATCTGTGAGCCAGTCAGGAGGCAGGCCTGTCACCCTTTTGTTACCGCTGTGACCAGTCAGATTCCCTGCAGACTCCTGCACTGTGAAACTCAGACCACACAAGTCCAATCTCAACTCTATATTGCTGCCACAACTTATTGGTCCAGTCTCCTCCTCTGGGACCCTCTGGCAATGCCTATTGCCCACTCCACAGAGATCAGCAATAATGTATGCTGGCTAGCAGTCTGCTCCTCTGGGGTAGTGAGTCTCTCTTCAGAGATCAACAGGAAGCAGTCAGCTACCGGTAATTTTACTACAGAGCTTAGGAAGTTTTTATTCATTCATTTGCTTAATAATTCATTCACTTTTGCATTGAGTTGTTGCTGTTTTATTTGTATAAGATGATGCAATACAATGGAAATATGTAAATTCAAATGGGAATAATTTATAGTTTGTTAATGCAGTCTGTCATTTACTGTGGAACTTGTTTTCATTCCAAGTTCATTATTCAACCACTTATTCATTTATTTCATCATCCCACTGTATTGTTCTCCACATTACGAGGCTACATTGGTAGAATGTCATTACCTGCTTGGGTGACACGCACATTTACTTATTTTATGGCAGGAGTGTCTTGCAGTGCGTGTAGATGTGTTCTTACATAGCACAAACCCTTTTTAAGTGCCACTCCACTAACAGACAGCTTTTCCAATTGAAAATATAAACTTCCCTACCTAGATGGCAAAACATGACAAATCCTTCAGTCTTATTTTTCTTCTATTTTGGCTTTATTGTGTTTGATTCGGTCAGCCAGTGAGACATTTTGTCATCTGGAGGTTCAGTGGTGCGTGTAGTAGGAGACAGAACTCAGTTCTGCTTTAGTGCTCTGCTCTGGGACAACAGAGCAGTTCCATTACCTTGAATATACTCTTGTCAGCAGAAACACCTCTAACCATGGGGGATCCCACTGCTCACAAGTTATGGACAAAAGCTTGGCTTGAAAAAAAAATTGACATTTGACAAATGAAACAAATAAGGCATTTCAGCATTCAGCATGAAAGACGTGTGATTTGTGTCTATGGATATGTCAGTGACGGCTCCGTACTCCTTGGATGCATTGATTAGATGCAAATATGTTGGCTTCATAACAGCGATCAAAGTGAAATAACAGTATATATACATAAAATTGTTTTTGTGCATAGGTTGCAGTGTGTGTGTGTGTGTCTGTCTGCGTGTATGTGTGTCTGTGTGTTACTTCAAAGAAAAATGAAAGGGAAAGCCATTTGTTAGCACAAATAATTCAGTGGATTCACCAATATATATGGATTTCTTAGGGAGCATTGAGACTATTTTACCCTCCCGCCATCCATTTTGTTAAATTTGAACAAATTGTCTGCTGAGTGTGAGGGTGATTCATACACAGTGCCAGAGGCTGCAACCAGGCCCAGTGACACATGCAGATTTATGTAAATTCTGTGCCACCTGCTGTAGACCTTCCTGTGTAATTACCAGTGGAGGGGGTGGTCTGTTAGCACGAGATACCTGTTGGCACAGACTTGGGTTCAAGGACATCCATCTTGGCTAATGGCCATGTCTGAGAAACAAACACATGCACATGCAGTGTCCATATATTCACTCTTTCTTTCTCTGTCTTTCCTGCCACCCTGACTGTTCATTTTGCCACTACTGCTGTACAGTTCATCTCTCTGACTTTTGCTTTTGCTACTTATCTTTCACTTTTATCTGTCCTCAGTGCACTACACCTCTTCTCCTCCTCCTACTCAGCTCGTCATAGCTTACATAAAAAATTGATGCACGTTCAAACAGAAGCAAATGGAAAAAGGGGTCGGCCACAAATGTCAGTGGAAAACACGTCTCTCTCTCTTTGTCTCACCTCATGACCTCAGAAAACTAATAATTTCAAACGATATAAATGTAGAGATTGAAGTAGAGACACTTTTATATTTGTAGACAGCATGTGTAAGATACATTTTCCTCAGGAGAAAAGCTGTGCTCCATCTCTATCTCTGCTAGATTACATGATTAGATTGCCTAGTCTCAGTGGTGTCATCATTCAATCAGTGAAACTGGACCTAATACACACTAAACATTAACCGTGTGTCCACTTCAAATACTGAATCTGTCGAATTTCATCTTCTCCCTTTCTCCCAAATATCT
This sequence comes from Trachinotus anak, assembly GCF_046630095.1. Taxonomy (NCBI): domain Eukaryota; kingdom Metazoa; phylum Chordata; class Actinopteri; order Carangiformes; family Carangidae; genus Trachinotus; species Trachinotus anak. Next base: position 25,805,360 of record NW_027273853.1, on the reverse strand, counting down.
GAATGTACCAACAGATAATTTGAAAACTGAAATCTGCATTGCTATATTGAAATGTTACACAGTTAACCTCAGACTGCCTATGACCTACATCTCAATTTGAGAACCACTCTGAACAAAGCAAAAATGAATTTCAACATATAAAAGGCTTAAATAGAAAAGCCTAGAAATTTCTTTTTACCAAGCTGTTGAGTTTATTCAGGTGTAAGACATGTTTGACTTGGTGGTGAGGAACGCTATGTCTACTGAATAATGAGTGCAATGAAAGATGGACTCCAATTTATGACTAGACTGTGCAATTTCTGAGGAAATTGAGGTGCAATTGCTGGCTTCTGGAAAAGTTGATGCTGAACTACGTTGCCGGCTGCTAAGTAGTTGTGTGAGATTGTGTGCTTCACAAAAATGATTTCAAGTCATGTGATAAAACATGCGATTAATCGTGATTAACTATTGAAATTCAGCGATTAATACCAATTAAGAAAAAATGTATTGTTAACAGCCCTGAAAAACCTGAGGGCAGTGGCGTAAACAGGATTATGTTTCAGAGTATGCATAAGAACCACCTGCCCGTTTGTAGGCTACCTCTTCTTTTTCCACTAAGGTTGCCATCCATCCCATATGATACGGGATTGTCACATATTTGAAAATAAAATACTGCGTCCTGTATTTGTCCTGTGTCCCACACTTTGAATCGTGTAATCTCAAGTAAAGCCAACTAGTTACAGTCTACAAGTGGATTAGAGAAGTTTATCAATGAGCAGTAGACTGACAAGCTGTGTGCTCTGAGAAAATACATGTATGATTGTTTTTATACATAAAATTAACCATCCAATGTGGTGCACTGATGGCTCAGCGGATAGAGTGCTGATCTCAAAGGCTTATATTTAACTGCAGTGGTCCGAAAAAAAGAAAAAGTCTGTGATTATACGGGAACATGTCTGACCTTGAGCCTTGGCTAGCTGGTCAGCAGCTTAGCTAGTGTCAGAAATAAATTGCCAAATGTTTCCCGGCTAAAACTGTACCAAAACAATTTCCAGTGCAAACTTTTTGAATGTGTGTAAATCCAGTCTAGTCTCTAATCAGCTGATCTGAAACAGCTGTTTTTGTCCAGGTGCATTCAGAGGTTGCCGTGGTGAAGTTTTTCTACTAAGTGAGACATGGACTCAGCTGAGAAACACCTCTCGAACTCTGCGAGCTTGCTCGTTAAAGACCTTTTATCGACTAAAGCTTGATATTTTCTGGGATAAGAGGCTAAATGGAGTTTCTATGATGAACCAGGTAGGTGCTAAAACAGTGAGCTGAAGAAAAATAACAAGACAACATTTTTGGACCCGAGAATAAAATGTAATGGGATTGTTTTCAAAGCAGTCCCACCAACCGATCCTTTATTTGCTGCGAGTGCTGTGTGCCAATTCAATGTTGAGCCACTGCCATTAGGACACATACTGTAGATTCACAAAAAACAACCAGTTTTCTGAAAGAGCCATGCCTTGAGATTGAAGAAATTTGAAAATGGGGTGTACCTTTATACATTTTATAGTGTATAAAGGTCCAAATACCAAACAGCGTCTGCGCAGGGCCGAGATGCATTAGCAAGAGCACGTGTCGAATGACATGTTACTGAAGAATGAATTCGGTTGTCAGTTCAGTTAATAGTTCTTTCTCTCAGTGGGTTCTGCCATGATGCAGAGAAATACAGCAATGAGATGTATTGATTTTGAGATGGTGTTATAGCTCACCTTAGTTTTGCAAGCTGTTTGTTTCTTGACTCACTGCTGCCCTCTCAGAGGTGGCAGTAAAGTTGATGCAGTTTTCTGTCACCAACCTGGCTGGCCGTCAGAAATAATGATACTTCATAATATCAGTAATGCTGCTACTGTGCAGAAACTGGACTTCCGTATGAACATTCATAGCCAGGAGTATGCCTTCTCCAAGAGGCCTTTATAAAAAGACATTATAATGTATTAATTTATGCAAACCCTGGGTGAAAATGCATTTTTTTCATTTTATAGTGTAGTTGGAAGCTATAGGGCATACCATCCTGACAGCCGATAAAATATGGAGAAGAAATGAGGAGAGCCACCTTATCTGTATCCTGCAGAGCAAGACCAAGGCTCTGTGAGGCATTCTGCAATCCCACCACCAAACATGATTACTCCCAAAAACATGGCAGCCTTTAGCATTTTTCGATAGCACCACTCACATTTCTTAATTAAGCTTTCCTTAAGACTTGTTTTTAAAAAAAAGTATACCTGAAGGAGATGGCCCTCCCCAGCCTTGGCATTGCTGGCAAAGCCCTCCACTGTATGTTCGGGGGCAGTGTGTGGACGTGGAGCTCTCCTGGCTGGCACGAGGCCCGAGGCCTATTAACTGCATTAAGCTCCACAGACGCTGACACCTCGCTGGCACGATTCTTGTCTCCTGCCTGTGTTTCCTCTGACTTGAATTCTGATATAGCCTAGTGGTTTTTGATAAATTGAACAAATGGAACAGCACTCTCATCTGTTTTATTTTTGCTCCTGTCTTACTTGGCTCTGTTTTCTAAGTTTAGGTGATAAAGTTTGCTGTACCTCCTGCTCAAAACACATGATAATGTTCAGGGAATTCGTTTCACTGCCAGCATCTCTCTCTCTCTCTCTCTCTCTCTCTCTCTCTCTCTCTCTCTCTCTCTCTCTCTCTCTCTCTCTCTCTCTCTCTCTCTCTCTCTCTCTCTCTCACTCTCTCTCTCACTCTCACTCTCACTCTCACTCTCACTCACACTCACACTCATACACATACACATACACATACACATACACATACACACACACACACACACACACACACTCACACTCACACTCACACCCTCTCTCTCTAAGTTGTATTTATCTTTCATCAAATACTCCATCATGTGCCATATGAAAGATGAGTTTTGTGATTGATTTGTAGCTGTTTACTTTTTCAGATACACTTCATTCAAATGTGTCTGTTCTCATACAGGAGACTGCTGCAGTACATTGCTTTTCTTCTCTAGTCATCCCACTAAATACATTACTCACTGCATTATGTGGAACACCTAGTACATCCATTCAACCCCTTTGTAATGCCACTGAGTACCTCATTATTTTACCACTGTTACTTTAGGCAAACAGCCATCAGATGTTCTCCAGTAAAAGACGAATAGCAGGAATACAAGCATTGCATTTACCAGTAAGCATAATAAGAGCATATTTTAACCATCTGTTTATTGATGCTATTCAGCAAAATACCGCTGTGTTTCAGGCCCACAGCCAAATGTGTTTTTGTCTTGCGGTATTTGCATAAACTAAAGCAGAAAGTCAATTAAAAACGGAGATTCCCTGCATGGAGATGGAGCGAGGCTATAAACAGCCTAGCTTTCTGATGAGTTAAAACAGCATTATTGCTCTAATTTTAGCATTATAACCTGCCCTACACTACCCTCAATCCACTACTACCACCCTACCCTGTGCCACCCCAAGCACCCACCTACACTACACCTACTTTGTCATCCAGAGTGTAGATGCACAAATTGATGGCTCCTCTCTGCACAAGAGGGTGCGTATCCAGATCATGCCACTCTCACGACTGTCATGGCGTAGCATTAATCACCCTCTGTAGCTGGAGTCACCAGGACCAGCAGCTTCTTTTCCGGTGTATTTTTAATTTGACCATAAATCAAGGTGTTCTTTTGACAAATGACTTTAATTACAGGAAAGGCCATTACATGTATGGGTATGCAGGTGTGTATGTGTGTACAGGTCCGTGAGTGTGTGGGTGGGTGTTTCTACACACAATATGTTTGATGACTCTCAGCATTGTAGATACAACACGTGTATCGTGGGCATCGTGTTTGTTTGTAACAGATGATTGTGTAGGTAAGATGATTAAATAATCCATGTGGCTCTGGCCCACAGCTACATTCAATTTTATATGGGTGAACTTGTGACTGGAGGCTGCTGGTAGATGGTAGCACCTGGGGATAGTTAGGAGGACAGGGAGTGAATGATGCTGCAGTAGGAGGAGAGTAAATGGTAGAGGCTGTAAAGATGAGAAGAGAGAGGAGAGTTGGAATATAAAACTGAAGTGGCAACAAATCCAATTGTGGCGGATCACAAATCATTGGTGACAAACAAAAATTCCATCAGACTTTTTCTCCAGAATAAGGAGCAATTACACCATACATGAACCACTCTGTAGCTCTTTAAATTGTGTTTAGCTGTGAATAACAGATGCAGCAGAATTGCTAAATTATTTAAAAACATGATGATTTATCTATAGAATAATTCAAATGTTGTAGCCAAAATGAGATAACTTTCACTCACTTTCACAACATTTTATACCATGAAAATACAATGTAATGGTGAGGGATTGTAAAGGGGCTGCAGCTAATATTGGAGAAGGTTTTGCATAAACAGTGTAACACAATAGTGTTTTCTTCTAAAAAGTGAGATTATGGCTTTAAGAGTCAAAATCCAAACATATCTGCTGAGCAGAGTACCTGCCCTTATATAAAGCTCTGGTTAACTACAGCTTTTAACTATGTAGTTTTGGCCATTGTTTCTCACTGGGTTAAGTGCTGACATTTTTTAATTATGGCTACATCACAAAAAAGAGGTCTGAATGGGCAAGAAAAAAGAAGATATAATCAACCAGAATTCTCCTACAATCGTTCGATAACTGATTCTTACTGTAGCTGCTTGGGGTCGGTGAAAATAACTGACATGTTATCATCTTTACAATTTACAAAACTGACTATTAATTAATTTATTACTAAACAGTTGCTTAACAACACATCCAGCAGATATGATGCAACATCAGCATTTATTTGGGGTTGTGTGTCTGGCCACCTGGCAAACCAAATCTCTGTTTAACTTGTCTGGTAGCCACCAACTCCTGAGGGAAATATTTGGCTCTTTAGCTGCTCGATGCCCCACAATGTTCACTGTCTGCTGTTTGGTGTTAGGTTGATCACAGTGTGTTCTGTGTGCCGCAGCTGAAAATAATGCTATTAGAGTGGTAAGAGTGTATCCAAACAGTGAACTTGGCACCAGGAAAACCCAAACAATAAGCCTTGAGATTAGCTTAAATGCTCTGTAGGGCTGGTGGGACCTGCAGACTCTTTAACATACACATTTGATCCATTGGAGACACTTTTTATAGCCAGTTTTTTGACATGAAAAAAAAACCAATTAAATTATATGCTTCAAATCTGAATGGTTAAAACAATTAAGCAACTTTATTGACACTAAAATGTATTTAGTTTTACTATGCTTACACTATTAATTTCCATCGTGTATGACATTCAGATGGTATCTCACCTCTCTGTCAGTTAACCTGCTGTCGCCTCTGAAGTGGCATCTTGGTCTACTGGAATACAAACTGGCATCAGCAGCCCTGAGAGGCAGCCTGTAGAGGCTGCAATCACAGAGCATCAGGGGCACAGGGACAGTAGTGCCAAGACCCCATCTGCAATCATGGTGCAACTAGCAGCTGTTTGATATACTATCTCTCTCTCCCTCTTTCTTCATCTCTTCTGTGTCTGTCCCGTGCCTCTGCTGTTTTCTCCTCCCTGAAGAACCTCACTCTTACTTCCTTCCTATACTCATGTGTTGGCTCATGCCTAACCTACTTAAAAGGGAAGAAATTTACATTTCTGATGCAAATTGCAGTACATCTGCTGTTAGGTCTAACAAACATCATTCACAGCACTCCTGGAATGAAAAATAAACTCTACATGTTTAATTCAATGCAGGCTGTTCACTAAAAGTGTGTTCATCAATTAGTAACATGATGTTTTTAATTGCAGCTTTGAAGAAATTTAGGGAGCAGGTTTTGGCAAGCAGATATGAACTGTCAAGATTAATATTATATTATTCTGACCAGACGTTGGCACATCTTGATCCAGAAATCAGAGACTGCAGTCAGTCAGGGCAGTTTGCACCAGCTGGGAACCAGCTCGGGAACATCCTGTCAATTTGTTGTTTAAAATAGAAGCTTCTTTTAAAGAGACAGCCTTTTACTTTGGCATACAGCATACAACTTTATATATCAAAAAGTTACAGCTACTATGAGTTACCATTTCAATAATCTAATGCTGGAATTTTCTTCAAGAATTTTCTTCTACATCTTAGTCCTATTTGCTCATCATACATACTTGGTAGGTTTAGGAATGATAATTAGTAGGTTGTTACAAGTACACTATGCCAGAAGCCTGTGCCAGCCATCATTCTGTTCACTATTACATTTAAATCAGTCCTATATTTATCATTTGGCTTTAATATTTATCTGCTTCTGTGGTGCAAGGTGTCAAAAATGTAGTACTGCTGTAGCTCAGTCAGAGCACCAGTCATGTTTGTATTAACAATTTGCAGAAGCTGCACATGCCTGTGACTGAAGCAGCCATTTTGAACATTCTGTTTCAATATACAATAGAAAAAAGCATGTTTTTCTTTTTCCCCCTTTCTCCTATTTCACAAACAATTCAACGAGGTCAGAGAGAAAGCAACAAGAGTCACAATTGTTTCTTAGACTTCAAACAGCCCTGGCAAGGTTGTTAGTTTGGTAGACTGATTTAAATAAGATATGGTCATTTTAGGTCTGTTTGAGCTACTTTTGGAGAAAATAACCTTTTTACTGCCCTCCTTAGAATCTTTGAATTTAGCTTTGGTTTTGTGCTGTGATAGTTTTTCTGCACTCAGGAGATTAATCTGGTCCAAGACAGCTTCACTGAGTTCTTACAACAGCCTTTCGAACCACTGGATACCATGTCAACAGAACCTTTCTGGTGTGACAGTTTGAGAAACCCTGCTGATCAGATATGGTGGTTCTATAAGCAAGGGTACAGTAAATTGAATAGTTTTCTGATGATCAAGAGTTTACTTTTTTGCCACCGTATCATTTACTCAAAACATACAGTTTTTTCAGACTTTGAGAAATGAGACATCAGTTTCCATAATGTAGATGAAAACATGTTAATTATAAACATAGAGGAGAACTGTTTTTGAATATAGGAGAGATGCAACTTAAAGATACAAAATGAAGGCACAGAATCAGTGAGGACTGAAATACATCAAACAACTCTGGTCTTAAATGTCAGTATATCAAAACCGCTGGCTACAGTTTTTATTAGTTCTACTCATTGACTTGATTGACTTGATCTGTGTGGAAATCATCAGTCAGATGTAAGGTTTGCAGACCCTGACTTAAAAAGGTTTCACACAGTGACAACTTGGTGGTAGAATTGTTTGTAATAATGCAATTCTACCATTCAGTAAAATGAATAGTCTGTTAATTTTACCTTTTAGAAGGATGCTTTGTTGATGCTGGAAGGAGATTGTCTTTGTTCTCAGTTTGATTGGCTCACGTGCCCAATACCTGCTGAGAGTGATGTAATTACGCTTTGTAATTACGATGTAATTATTCATTAAGCTTCATCCAAATGTTATGAAGCTGATTTTATTTCATCAGATAATTAGAGTTGTCTTTCTGTCACCCAGCACTAGCTGTGCTCTAGCTTGGTCTCATGTAGGTTGTGAAATTTGTGTTTGTTATTTTCCATTTTCAGTTATGTTTATAGTCTATAAGCATTGGTTTTGTCAGTAGCAGCTGCAGAGGACCGCATACACTACTACATATTTTTTATGCCTTTCATTGTCACAAACAAATCATCCACTCGAGTATCTGCACCTCATTATTTTATAGCCCCCTCTCCATGCATCCCTTGTGTACTTTATTTCCCTGCACTACAAAAAGTATTACTCTAATTATGAGCAGGAAAGTTTGGTTGCAGTGATGAGACATAGGCAGATGTTTTGTGTTATTTTAGAATACCTGTTCCCTCATGATAAGACCACAAACATGTGAACACATCCAATCTCTGAATTCTCAGTTCTCAAAGAGGATACAGGTGTCAGTGCGAATTGGAACTGCTGTCTAGTCTACTTTACATTTTTATGCTCCATCTCTGGGTCAAACCTAAAATTAACTGCTTAGTAATCTTACTCAAAAGGTAAAGAAAATATACTAAGTTTGATACCCTTTGAAGATTGGCCTCGTTTTCATTTTGTTAATATCTTGTATTTATTCTCTGGCACCTATCTGTCCTTCAACCAGTTTTCCTATTTTCTGTCAGATACATTTGTAGAATAGGAGGGTTTCAAACCGGAGAATGGTTTGATTTAGTCTGATGCTGGAGAAATCCCCTGTTTCTGTAAAATTATATTGCTTTAACATTACACTGAGATGTTTAACTGCTATTGCCTTTTTTTCACTGACTTCAAGGATGATTTTGGTGGTTTTGTTTTTGATTAAAAGTGCTTAAGAATTTGTTTTTCTTGTGTTCATATTTATGGTATCACTCTGTTATTGCACACTCTCTCAGCCTTTCCTCAGCCATCTTCTTGTATCATTCTAGTATAATAAAGAATCTGAATCTTTCCTTGAGTCGATAGCCGATCAGAAGAATATAAAAGTATTCCCACAATAAGCAAAACGTTTCCCAATTTCTCTCTCTCCTCCCCCATGTTTATCTGTCCTCTGAGTGCAACACATATAAAGTGATTTCCAGTGTTTTCTTCTATGGTTATACTTGTAAAAGTGTCCAAATGTTGTGGATGTTCACCAGCTACTGAAATAAGATATATGTCTGTAACACTTTATGTTTCACAAAATGGAAATTCAGGATTGTTCCTGATAGTTTCATTTTGATGTTTTCATTTGTATGACATTTAACAAGGACATAACAGATATAACCATCAGATGGGACAGATAACAAGATACACACTTTTTCAGTACACTTACTGTGTGTAGATGCCGTAATACACTGGGGCAACCTACATAGATGGTATAAAAGAGTTATCTTTCAAACCTCAAATCCTTGACACTGCACTTTTGGCTCCACCAACAAAGGCTGTACCTCAATGAGACCTTCAACTAGACATTTCAAGTGAACTGTGCACTCATTAAGGAGATAATGATGGCTGCTGTCATAGAAGTGACAGAATTACTTTGTGTCAAAAGTTTTGTTCTCAACCATATGTTACTTTCCTGTCTTTGGCTCATAGCCTAGAGCCCAGCATGGCTCCTCTTGAGTGGCCAGGGAAAGTGCTGAGTAACTTGGCCAGAGCCTCAGGGGCTCAGCCTGGGTGTTACTGGCTTCCTGAAAGCATATCGATCTGCCTGAATGCCTGAATGCCTGAATGCATCGCTGGGTGTTGGCTTGTGTGTGAATTAAGTTTCCTTATGATTTTGTGTGTTTGTGTGTGACTGCATGTGTGCAGTTGTGTGTGTTTGGATATCCCTATGTGTGTGTCAGTACCACAGTAACACAAAAGCCTGCTTGACAGGTTTGGGTGTACTGTAGTTGGCAGGAAGTTTTCATCTTTTTTTCTGCTTGGCTGTGAAATGGGTTGGGAAATATCCCTTCCTCTGCTTTGGCCAGAATAGACCTTTAAAAACAGCCATGAACTTACAGACTAGAGATGTCACAAGAACTGACACAAAATTCTGAAAATGTGACAGTACTTGTTTTTCTAGTCACATATGTAACAAAGGTATTGTAGATGTGGTACATACTGGAGATCTGATTCTCCCAGGACTGACGAGGGCAACATACTGACCCTGCAAGTGTTGTAGCCTGACATCAATTTAAAGAGAAGGAGAAGGCAGGCACAGTAAACAATAATAACAATAGGTGGAATGGCAGCAGTAAGTGTGGGTGCAGCAACAGGTCCCTGACAAGACTGGTGTAAGGAGAAACGCTACATTTAATGTGGATCATCAGAGACAAATCATAGACAACCAAAAGCCAGTACTATGCAAACGGTGATACAGAGTATTTTAAATGAAAGAGAGAAATACCTTAAACTTATCTCAGCAGCTCCGAGCCAGATATCCAGATCTACATATAAAATTTGGGGTGAGTGAGTTTTATTTGTTCACTTTGTGTTAACAACATGTTGTTCATGTCCTGAAATGCTATTGTTATTACGAATTGCAGCAGCTGACAACAGTTGTAGCACAGCACCACACACAACGTTCACAAGTAATGTTATCTTGTTTAGGCTAGCATAGAGACAGCGCATAACGTTAGCTGGATATTTATAACATTAGTAGACTACTGTCATTACTGTTCAGTCCGTCATGATATAACACTTAAATGAATATTTTCACACTATTGGTCTGTCACATTGTTAGTCAATGTACTACTGCGCGCACTGGCTATATGTAGTTATGTGCATGTATGTGCACAAGCACACGCTCTGATGGCACGTGGTGGCCCATCACTTTAGATATTCCTATAACTTGTCAACCATCTGTATTTGCACATATGCTACAGGTGCACTGGCACTTTCAGCAGCACAGGGAGCATGTATCATTGGAAAGGCATGAAGCCAAAACAAATATATACATGATCACATGTCTAATCTCTGCACCATCTGCTATCTCATCTAATCTTGTGCATTCATTCCTACAAATGTACACTCACACCAGCACTGATGAACGGAGCACAGCTTTTGTTAAGGTTCTGCATCTGAACACTCTGTAAGACTACACTCATAGTCCTGGTCTCACTGTCCACCCTAAGAGCCCCAGCTACTTATTTCAAAATCAAAGGTGGCATCCTCTTTAAGTCTGTCAAATACAGCACTGGAATTGCAGGTATACTCACTGCTACAGCAGACCCAACCTCTCATGCCAAAGGCTGGGATCCACTGCAGGCAAGTTCAGTGAATTACTTATTTATTTTTTTATTTCATTTTTAACATCAGAACACTATGAAATGTTGGTAAATCCAACACTGCAGACTTGAGGAAAGTGTGCATAAAAGGCTTAAAATGTCCATAAGGAAGCCTTTAAGCACTTTCCCAGCAGAATGGCCCTGAGCCCTCCTGGATGTTTTGGGAGGTGTGTTAAGGTCTGTGGCATGCATCATTCATGACTAAAAATAGAAATTACCCATAAACTACATTTACATGTAGGATACACTGTTTGTAAATGTAAGAATCAGAACCACAAAAAACTTCAATGATCCCTGCATAGATACTTTGTTACAGTTACACAGCACACAGTCAGGAAAGAGGAAGTAAAAAAGTAAAACAGACTGTAAATAATGATAATGATAGATACAGAGTAGAGCCAGGCCTCTCTAACATTAGCATACAGCATGTCCAGGGTCCTGTCTCCTCAAGGAGGGGCCATCCCTGTCCAGTCAAAGTCCCCAGAGCATAATGAGGAAAGCACTTGGGTGCAGTGTTTGGAGTCTCGTGCCAACGTGGATGATGTCTCGCACGGTTGCCAGGGGATGGATTTGAACCACAACCAAGGCGATGTGTGAGAACTCCCTGGATGTGATAGACAATGATTCAGTGTCTGGTCTGTGGACAGTTGTTAATAGAAGGGTTTTCGCTCTCAGATTTATGTTTGTCTGCCAGAACCATCTAAAAGTAGTGATGGGATCCAGAGTACCATCCCGTTGCCATGTCTATATGAAACACTCCACTCACTGAAGTCTCTCTGATTCTTCTATATGGCCACTGGCTCATCCATCTTATTGTCCATCTCACATCACCCACGGTGATAGAAGGGAGATGAGCTCTTCTTCATCAGTCTCTGTTGTCTGGACCCAGCTCTCTTCCCTCATCACTGCATTCCTCCTCTGCCTCCTCTGTATGTCCTCCTCCTGATTTCTATGGAGATGTCCATTGATCTGATCACCATGCCATCCGGCCTGAGCGTGATCAGCTGATCCCTTTGTGTAATGGTAGCATAGCATAGAATGACAGCATTCAAAATAAGCTTAATGAAAGCTTAAATGAAATGGCTAAATGAAAGAAGTAGTTCCATGGTCAAAAAAAAAAAAAAAAAAAAAACAGACACCAGAACTTCCTCTACTAATATATTTAGAGAAGGTGCAAACAGTAAACAGTGAAAATTTAAACAAGTAAGTCAAAAGAAGAAATCTAAAAGTTGGAAAAAAAATAACAACATGAGCAGGAACAGCTACAACAGACAGCTTGCATGTCGCAGAAAAGAAAAGAGCCTCAACCAAGTTCAGTATCAGGTCCAGGGAGAGGGGTCTTTCAGTAGTGGAAGCTGCAGAATCAAAATATAATATTTATAGCTCCAGTTAATTTAGAAGTCAAGAGTGCAACACTGCTGCAGTAGTCAGCAAGTGTCAGCGAGTGGTCACCGACACTCTTTCTGTGACTCAGAGCTTCCCCTGCTGCTCCTGTAGCGCCAGATAGTCTCTCAATTGCAATCATATGTTCAAAGCCTATGGAATAATTTTTGCCCTGTACAATTTATTTTGGCACTGAGTTCAAAATTGTTATTTTAGGGCTGATTATCAACAGTGTCACCATCACCACCCTATTTTCACATATTATCCTGTCATCCCTCAGGACATTTGTCCTCCCCTGAAAGTCAAATCGATTAGGTGACATGTTCAGATTCCCATCACATTTTCTTGTGCCTCGGTAACTGGTTGTCTGGCTGGTTTCCTGGTACATTAATGGTCTAGTAGTCAGTTTTGGCTGAGATGACTGACAGTCTTTATCGCAGTCTGGCAGAGTTGTTAGAGATCATCTGGTTCATTGTACTGGCTGCCCGGTGGTGCAGATGAATGACTAAGATCTTCATTTCTCTAATTTGCTGATATACCAATTAAGCACCTGCTGCACTGAATGTTGTCTCTTAATATCTGCCTTGCTAATGGTCCTCTTATGCAGACGTCTTACAGTTACTACATTGCTATGAAACTGATTGACCATTTGATGTATATTTATATGGTTATAGCTATGATTATATGTGTCTCCATTCTGCCAGGCTATCTTACTATCATCTGCTGACACCCATCTCTGCCCCAGCCTTCTTTGATGAAATGCTTTGCCCTGCCAGTGACAAATAAACACAGGCGGACTGAAGCTTGTGATGGTGCTAGAATAAACCTCACTCACTCCCTTCAGATCTGTTACTGTGGTTAACCTTGTCAAGTTAAGCTTCAGGAGATCTCAATCACGTAGATATGCTGATACATTTTCATTTATATTTTCACATAAAAAGTGGCTGAGCAGTGCTATGATGGGTTTTGAAATAGGAATTTAAATGAATTCACATTTAAGCAGATGTAACCTTGAAACAGGCAACTTCAAAGACCAAGCCTGTAGGCCTAAACATTTCCACTCCGCACATAGACAGCAGGATGTTTACGGTTACTGTCAGAGTTATTAATGCATTTTATTTACTATGAAAAACCTTGAATAGAATATTGGGCTGACAAGTTTGCTGATGGGATGCATGAATTAATTAAACTCAAGTGAACATTGTTTGCTTGTGTTTACCTTCCTACTCCCTTTACACCAGTCACTGAGTGGCAAGCTCACTCACTTAAATCATACGCCAGAGCAGATACAACACTTGAATAAAGGCATATGTGAGATAAATGCTTTTCCTGTTAGAAATGTGAAAAGTGCAGTTCCCCGTCATTATCTGCCCTAGGCCTCATTGTGAAGTGCTGCCGGTAATAATGAGGGTCTGATTTGGTGGATTTTGTTTTATGTTTGAGTTTGTAACTGCGACGGAGCGACTGAGCGGAGAGGAGTCTGTCTGTGACTTTGTTTGCATCCTGATGAACACGGGTGATTATAAACAAAAGTGCTGCAGCCTGTCGGGGGAAATACACATCGCAATTATTGCAGAGAAAAGATGCTCAGAAAACCTTGTTAAATATAATAAGCCCAAGGTTCTTTCTTATTTTCCTTTTTGTCTAGGCTGAATATTATGATTGCAAATATCCTAGTTAAATAAAACTGTGAGAAAACCACAGGCAGATAGTTAGATAGATAGACAGTTGAGTAGAATTGTCTGAAGTCCTCCTTCCATCAGGTAGATGAAGACTGCAGTAATTTAATGCTGCATGCAGTTATAGCAACTCTCATGATTGCAAATGTATTCTGTTTAGGAATTACTCAGCTCATTTAGCATGGCCTGGCTCTGGCAGTGAAACCACAGCATCTGGAGCAATGCTGATTTCTGCAGCTGAAAATCCACCTGTGCTTTACATGTTTCATAACTTCTGGCCAAGTCCAGGAAGCAGGGCTGAAGCTTACCGCAAGAAAAAGTGGCTGCTGCCTACAGGGGAGTAGTACAAGTATCCACTCTACTTTATGTTCCCTCCGTGTGTTATTGGTGAGTTTTGTCGGCAGTCAATCCTCCACATTTGTCCGGACTGAAATACCTCAACAACTATTGGATGGATTGCCATGAAATTCTGTACAGACATTTATGGTCTTCAGAGGATGAATCCTACTGGCATCACCACCATGAGGCTGAAATTTTGTCTTTTAAGTGAAATTAATCTCTGTATCTCAACTACAATTACATGGATTGCCGTAGGATTTATTGCACATATCCATGGTGTCCAGAGGAAGAATTCCTGAATCACCAAGATGATGAATATAATCTTTCATGAAACCCTAACTTTTCCTGTTGTACCAGCAGCAGGTCAGAGTCTTAACTTATTCTGTGAAATAGCTTAACATCTACGAGATGGTTTGGCACAGAATTTTGAAACACCCAGAGGATGAATCCTAATGACTGTACTTATCTTCCAAGAGATACATTTGTAGTTTTGAGTAAAAATCCCTCCACAACTATTGGCTTGTTTGTTAAAACATTTTGCGCAGTCATTCATGTCCCCCTCAGGCCAAACCGCAATGACTTTGATGATGCCCTAATATTTGAGCATTTAGCTGAAAGCAATGCTAAACATAGCCTTACAGAGCTGTTAGCATAGTTGATCTTGGTCTTGTTTAAATGGTAGATAATAAGAGGATGAAAATGTTCTGTGGGATTTGACTGTTGTCCTATATGTGAGTATGATACAGTTCAGATGGTGCTGTTTGAGCATTAATTATGTCCGATAGGACCTCTGGTATTAGCTTTAAATGTGACTCACAAGGTGAGGATAACCCTGATTCTGGAGTGGAAGAGCAGAGAGCTGGCCCTCATTATTTCTCCACAATTACTCTATTTTCTTTTGCTTATGCTCTCATTTCTCATCTGTCTCTTTTACTGATTTACAGTAGCAAAAAGAGACAAACCGCAACCTCATTGTCCCCACGATGAAACAGACAGCAGGCAGAAAAACAATGAATGAAGCATCTCTGGATGTTGACTCTGACAACGAGGATCAGATCAATGTAACAAACCAAACCATCAGATCACCAGTCCAGCTGCTATATTTAGCACAACACCGAACAAAAGCTCTTCATGTACATGAGGAAAGATGGTGATTCTGATTTAAATGAGATGACTGTGGTTCCAGATAGCTTTGGTTGTGCACAGTTTGTAGAATGACTTCAACTCAGCTGCTAAGCTGTTAGTGACTGATTTATTTTGTAAGTGCCAGCTTATCATAATCAGCTTTTGCACATTTCTAAGCTGGTGATTCAACACAATCTCCGAACCTCAAGTAAATCATTTTAAGAATGTCAGCGCTGCACAGTGTAACTTCTCCACTGTTTTGACAGTTTTTATTGCAGCTTAAAATAAAAAATAAAATGCTAACAATAGAAATATTTTTCACAGGGCATAACTTGACAGTGACATTCTATAGCCTTGTTATTGGAAAGAACACTTGAGGGGCACAATGCATGTCATGATTAACTAGTTGTTTTCTGTTACTGGAAGTGAATTGTACATCATGACAGAGAAGTGCTAAATAAGTAATTAAATAAATACTTGTCAAACACTAATAAGGGGCTGTGGCTCCAAAATAAGGAGATAAACAACTTTTTCTGCATTCATCAAAAGTTCATAATGTTATTTTAACTATTTGAAATGCGAACAGACAGTACCGTCAAAGCTGTTGGTGTTCACAGCTGTTTTGTAAGACAGTAATTAACCAGCTATCCAACATATGGCTATATGGGTAAGAATAAGACCCATGTCCATCTGGTTTGTGATACAGCCTTCAGTCAGAACTTTGTGTGAGTGGTGGCTCAGGTTTGGAGTGATGCTGCATTTATGTCGGCAGAATGGGAAGAGCAGGATTGTTTCAAGATAGTTAACCCCTGAGCTAAACATGAGGTCACAGCAGATAAACAGGTTAAAGTAGCTATTTTTGTCGTGTATGTTTGTAGCAATTTGTTACCAAGTCACACTAGATTGAAGAAACAGTGTATAGCTCATATAAAATTAGCTGAGTGGATTGTATTAGTCTTGACACTGGATTTTATTTTGTTGTAACTAGTAGTGGTGCTGCATTGTCAGACATTCTGTCAACAGTTTGTGTAAATATCTCTAGATATTTTCACCAAGTGAAAGAAATTGTCAGTGTCAGAAAATCCCGATATCCATACAATATAACGATAGGACACGAATGCAGAATGAAACATCTCCTATATGTAGTGTTTTCACACCACTCATTTGTTTTGCCCTTTGTATTTTGTGAGGAAATGCATTTCCTGTCTTGATAATGTTCCCTCGCGATGTGGTTGAGTGAAGCTATGTTTTTGTAATTTGCAGAAAGGTGCTATGACTTGATGTTGGTCATACTAAGTGGTTCTAATGTAGGTTTAAGCAATGGAATTGTGGCTATGGTCAGGATAAGATTGTGATGCAATATAAACATTAAGACATTTTCATTTTTCATTATGAGAATGGTATTATTGTTTGCTTGCATACAGCTGTAATTCCAGTTTTAGTGGTGTATATAAACATAACCAGGTGAAGTGGAGTTTTGAAGCAAAAATCTGTTATGTAGACTTTTGGAGGGTAATATTAAAAACACTGTTTTGTTTATTAATTTAAACAATCCCTCAGCAGTTCATTTACATTTTGTTGTACTGTGTCCTCTTAGAGAAAGATAGATAGAGGGAGAGACTGTTAGAGGCACCTTAGATGTGCAGAGAGGATAGAAACATTTAACCAGGTAGTTAACATGCCTGGCTGACCTTTAACAGTCCATGTGGAGTCTGTGATGCTGTCTCAGATCAGAAAATAACTGTACTTTAATTGGCTTTAGTCAGCAGCACAATGGACAGTGCCATACATCGAATTGTGGTCAAAGGCCCTAGAAAAAACACACACACACACACACACACACACACACACACACACACACACACACACACATACATACATAAATGCAATTGCATTAATTAATGCATTGCATACAGTTCCCCTGCTCTGAGTGACATGAAAAATACCATTTATACACTGTCCTGTTTGACCTGATGATTAACAGTCCTACTTAATCATCTGTTAAACCCAAGATGAATGATTCTGCCAAAAGGACTCCCCCTAGTTGGCAAAATCTGTCAAAGTGTTATCTTCTTAAATGAAAAGCACAAGCCTTGTTACCACTGAATCCCAGTAATAGGTCTTATACAATGCTCTGTGATTGGAAACTCTGGGGTAAAATGCAATTCAGTGTGTAAATACATTTTTAAAAGCTGCTTCCTCTCTAATGCCAGGTGATTATGAGAGAATGGTGTTCTCCTGAGCCTTTTTTATGAGGCTGAACACACTCTGTCTGGTTAGACACGGCAGCTATCAGCTCAAACACACCGATGCTACCACCTTTGAGATTACTCCTCTGATTCCCATCTCTCCCATCATAGATACTTGACATTTAGTTACAAGACAGAAAATTGTCTTCAAAACACCTCAAAGGAAAACTTCACTACCTGACAAAGGAAGTAAAAAAAATGTAATTTATTGGCTGACAGAGAGAGTGGAGCCAATGTAAATACACATGACAATGTTGGATGTCAAAATACGTTTCTTCGTCTTTTAGACGCAGAGAACATGATTGCCGTTTTTGTGTGTAGGTGCTTTGTTTTCATTATTCTCATGAACACTTTGTAATGTTTGATCTTTCAGAGGGGAACTGACATGACTGAATAAAGCCTATATTGAGGTCTGGATGTAGAACATGATTAAACTTAACAGAGAGATTTTATGGTGCATTTTGTTATATTTCTGACAAAGACTATTGGATGTTAACACATAATGTGTAAAAAATACATAGATCTGTAAATTCAATTATTCAGTTATTTAATCACTAAAGAATGAGGTTTATAAAAGCTTGAATTAGAAAATTGAAGTGGTGTTTTTGGTGCCAAGAAAGCTGATGTAATAGGCCTATACAAGCCTATAGTAACCCCCCTCACCCTGTGTGTCCAAGTTTCTGGTACATTTACCATTCATAGACTGTATGGGAGGTTTTGACCTGAAAGGAGCTTGAGTGTCGGTCTTGAGGAAGAAGTTGCACTCCCACCCTCCTTCTCCCCCAGAGGCATCAGTGAGGGATCTTGGTGACCCTAATCCATGTTGTGCAAAGTTGTTTCAACCCAGAGCCAGCACTCTGAAGAAAGAAAGTGGGTGCATGGTGGTGAGCGGGGGTAACGTGCGTTCTGTCATTGTTGCCTGACTTCAAAGCTGTTGGCTCACCACGCTCTCTTCTGAAATCCCCCAAAACCTTACAACATTAGAATAGCATCAAACACTCTGTGGCTGCCTTTGAAATGCCACTGACACTGTTTGGCGCTGCAATTTGCAGGCTCTAATGAGCGCGCCCATGTTATTGAAATGAATCTGAGGCTTGTAATGGGAATGGAAATGAACACATCTTTCATGCTTTGGCTTAGAAGTGAGAGTTAAACATTGAGATGGAGCCTTGTTTTCCTCGAGAGTAGGTTGTTGACTTTGTAGCTCTCCCTTAGTGCCCATTGTAGCCTTGTCTTTCCTTTTTTTTTTTGATTGTCCTTTCCTTTCTTTTTTCTCCCCTTCTCTAGTCTTCACTTCGATATTCTCTTCTTCCCCTCACCCAGATGGCAGAAATGATTCTGTCCAGAGGGAAGATCTTAAAATGTCTGCTGTGAGAGTGATAAAAGAAGCCAGACTAAACAGTCACAAAGGTTAAGTGCACTAAATGAGAGCTTTGATAGACTTCAGTCTATTGATTTTATAGTCAGGGAAGTACTAACCATGGACATTTCTCTTGTGTGCTGGCATGATGGGAGATAGACGTGTATGGATTGAGCTTAAATCAAACAAGCAGACCTTGTTTTTACACGGTAAAATGATGGGAGCTGTGGAGGGGTAGGTAGACATGGAAATGACAGCAAGTAGGTAGTTTATGTCTTTGTGGAAGATGAATTAAAAAGTGACGTTAAAACCATGTAAAGGTTGGTTTTGCGTTAATACACTGAACACCCTCGCCTTGACTCCTCCCTGTGACTTTGATCCTCCATCACCTGTCCCTTCTACATCATACATCTCCACCCACTATCACACCTGAAAACACAGCTCCAATGACCATTCACGTACACCGCTGCTAAACAGCTCCTAGCAAACACAACAAGGTCAGTAACATGAAATTCATTATTCATGTTGCTTTCAGTACTGGTAGTTGAGGCTGATGGGACTGAATCAGGGAGCAACTGCAGGTGTCTACGTCATTGTTTCAAGAGGCCTCCATTTCTGTCCATCCAAGAATTTTAAAACTAAAATGGGTCCAGTTTTAATGAGCTGGTTTTAGCAGAGAGAGCTCTGAGTCTTTGCACTGCAGATGGGACCTGTGCTTTATCCTCAGAGACACACCACTGAGCAACAAGCTGCTCAAAGACGACCTCTCAGCTCCTCTGTGAACAGAAATCAGACAGAAGAGACAGTTAGAGAGTTTGTGAAGAATTTCCTTCACCTGGTCACGAGCCATATATCCTGCACATTGTGTTTCCATTTACAGGAAACACTTGACTTCAAACAGAATTCTCAAAAATAAATAATTAAGACTTATATAAGCCACCATATGTCTGAGGCAGGAACTTGGAGGCTTGAAATGATTTTACACTTACAGACAGCTGAGAGTCACACAGTCTCAGGTGATTCCTGTTGCACTTGCTTTAGTAATCAACAGCACATGTACATATCCACTTACTCTGGGACCCATTCCTCCAAAAGCAGGAAGTATCATGGGGGGCCGAGTTAAAGAGGAAGTGAAGGATGAGGGAAGGGAGGATTGTCAGGGCTGAGGGTGGGGGAGGACATGGGGATCATGTTGCGACACCGAGGGGAGTGTGTGAGAGAGATAAAGAGAGGATGAACATGATCGGAGGGGATAAAGCCTGGTAGGGTTCTTGGTGATATCTCCCTCTGACAGAAAAGACAAGTTCACACGTGCACACATCACATGCACATTACTCAAAGGTGACACTTTTCTTCTCCTGTACCTTAAATGCTTTCTTCTCCTCTAGCCCTAGTCCTCTGGCAACTGAGTGCCACTGCATTCTCTGCAGTAAAAGCAACAGTCCTGCAAGAGCAAGTCAGACACATTTATAAGTCTACAATGCACAGCAAGTTATGCAGTGGGTTAAAAATATTGCAGCAGCTTTGTGTGACTTTATTGTAGCCTAGTTGATAGAGCCCTTCAGAATATTGTGCTCTTTCTTGTCTGTTTAACTTCAGGGATTTCGTTTATATGTGAGAAATACTTGTTTTTGTTGATCATTCTGCAATTCCTCAAATTCTTCTCTTTACAGTGCCGTTTATACCTCAGTGAGTGTCATATGTCAGATTTTTTTTCTGACATTTCTGTTGTTGTGTAATTTGTTCAGAGCGAAGGCGTAACATCTACCCATTCTGTGTGTTTCTTCCAGTTGAGTTCAATGACTGTGCGGGGAACGAAGGCGTAAGGTTTGAGGTGTCGGACCCCAGCTTCCAGGTGGACAGGGATCTGCATCTGGTTCCACTTCAAGACATCCTGCACAGCGGGCCAGTCCTCTTCATCCATGGGGTCAGTGCACATACAGATGACATGGCACAGGTGGAAATCACTGGACTGCCGGTTCAGTCGCTGCACACTCTAAGGGTGAGTCAAAATTACTGTGTGAGTGTTTGTGTAATTTTTTAAAATCTTTTTTTTTTGTTTACACTATATCAAAATTGAAAAGGTTATGCTTTATTACAGACTGAAAAGGTTACTGTAATGTAGTATGACTGGACATAATATAGATGTGATTAAATAAAAATGCCCGTGGGTGAATAAGAGGATTTTCCCACCTTTTTTTTTGTTTGATATTTTGAGAAATGAACTTATTTGCTTTCTTGCCAAAATTTTGAGGACAAGGTTGAGATCTCTGTTTGTACTGCAAATATAAAGGTACAGCCAGTAGCTGGTTAGCACAAAGACTGGAAACCAGAGATGGCAGGCTATGAGGAAAATTGAAATCTAGATCATAGAAATTTATTTGCTGGTGGGTGGATTATTTATGCGTTATTTTTGATTTGAATATTTTGGATATGAAGTATAACATGGAAAGTCTTATAGATGTAAACACAGGCACTGGGTGTCATTCTCAAAACATTCATACATTAGTGATCTTAATTGCAAATTAAGAACATTAAAAACCAAATTCATCAAATGTTCACAGACATTTGTTGTCATTCATATTAATGCATATGTTGATTAATTCTAATCAGTTATAAGTGTGAGGCACATCAATTAGCATAATTGCTCTATCACAGAGATGCCAGATTAGGCTGTTGGGAAACACACATCATCTTTAACACTGAATGGACATTTGAAGTTGCAATGAGTGGCAGTTTAAGCACAGGCATTAGAGCTTCAGTAAAAGATGACGCAGAACACAGAGAAGGTGATTGATGTTACATCCACCAGAGATCCACAATACAAGTTAAAAGAAAGGTGTTAGATTTACTGAAAAGGAACTTGTGAAGCTGCAAGAGGAGGCTGGGAGAACAGCTGCTGCTGTGCTCTGCCAAACCTATGAGCATATCGTGGCCATCACCAGAGATGTGTCAGTCTCTAGCACTGTTGCAGATGGCAGCAACAATTCAGCACTAAATCTGTCTGCAAGCCGACCGCCTTAATGTTTGATGATAGACAGCCCAGATTATTGATTTTGTTTACAGACACTTAAAAAGCTCTCGTAAAGGTGCTAAATGTCTGGATTGTCCCAGCAAAAGAGAAAGACTTGTGAAGTATCTGGGTCCACTCTCGGTTTCACATGTGCTTTAAATATGCTCTCAGTCAGTCTAGTGCAAATCCTAAAATAAGGATAAACTGGAACTTTGTTGAGTGTGCATATGTTTCCCTCCAATCGTGTGTTTTGATCTTTATTTATGCATGGAAAGAGAAAAGGGACATATTAGGCACCATAAACAGCTGTAATGTTTTTGCACCATGCTTTGGGGAATGAAGTATTACTCTGGCCAGTTCTTTTTGAGAGAATGAGAATTTGTCTGTTAAGCCTGTTCCCCATTGCTGAGCTTTGCATCTCTGCAAATGTGTCCCTTTGTTTGTGTAATCTACAGAAATTTGTTCCTGAAGCCAGCAAATTGACTGCCTTACAAAACTCTGGGCACCTGGATAAACAACATTGTCCGTCATTCATATCCTCTGTATACCTCAGTTTAGTCCAAATACACTAAGTCAATTAGGAAATGTTTCCAGGGACTGCAGGTTCAGTTGGAGGTCCCTTCCCCTCCCAGAGATCATCTGTCTTCCTGCTGCAGTGCTCAGTGTCCTGCTGCTGCCATTCCCCAAGCCAAAGTTTCATTTGGGCTGGCTCTAATTTGCTTATGTCTCTCACCATCTTTTATTTGGTTAGGTAATCCATGGGTGTTACCTTGGCAAGTTACTGAAGATATAAATGAATTAGTTTTTGGCAAGTCATGTGTGGGAAGTGAAGTTTCTAGAGGCTAACGTATGGCCTGTCCTCTGCATGAGGGTGAGTGTGTATGTGTTTGCTTTCCATGAGACACTTTTGTTTGTGCCCCTTTCACACACCATTTCATTTTTAGTGCATTTGTTAACAGTATTAAAACTAATGAATTTGGATGAGAACTGTGGTCCTTACATTCTGGCTGTAAGCTTGACATTGAGCTTCACAGTTCTTATTAACCATTTTGTTTTTCCTGTGGACAAATGCTTTAATCTCTCTCTCTGTCCTAAAGTAGAGTAACTGTTGATTGCAGAGCACACACAATCACAGTCGCAGTCAAAAGGTAGAGGGAAACAAAGATGAATAAAGATTGTTGGAGGATCAGGGCAGAGAGGAAGACATCCTGAAGCTAATAGAAGCATATGAGAGAGGGAGAGTCCTCAGGGTGTTTAAAAGCTCTCATTATTTCACTATCAATTAATCTGCAGAAGCTTCTCAAGCTCTGGGACTCATATCATCAGAAAATCTATTGTTCCTTTCTCTGTCCATATTCTGTAGTAGCCCTGCACTCCCCCGCCCCTTGCCTCTCAAGTGGCCCATCAAACATGTGTTCAGAGCAGCAGCAGCTTCTAAAGAATATGTATCTAACTCATGGCATATTTAAAAGCTTGTTTCAATAAGCCAGGGGTTTGACTTGTGGAATGACGATACTGACTGCACTGGGACGCTGAGCCTTAAATCTTCAGTCTCAGATAGTGCTGGTGGTAGTCAAGCTGTCTTGATGCTTTTTCCCAGTCTTTCAATTATTGTACCATAGAATAGGTTTCTTTTCGAAATAGCATTTTTGTAATGAAATCTCTTTGTTATGCTCCTGTCAGTGAGATTTTGTATTTGCCCAAACCTCCCTTTGTTTCCTCTGTAACTCAGAGCGGAAACATTCCATGGTGAATTTATTGGTATAACAAATGGTATTGTGGCAGAAAATATTGGCTGGTGATAATTGATAAGTGCTGTGAATGAAGGTGGAGAGAATCAGTTTTTAATTCCTTGGTGTGAGCTGTTAGTTTGCTGTAACACAGGCCCAGAGGGAGAGAAGCTGATGAATGATTTCCCATTATGAGCAAAACTCTGAATTCAGAGAGTAATTTATTCCCCTTTTTTGCGACCGATCAATATGTGAATTAATGGAAGAATGCATTTCAATTTAACAAATGCACGCTCCAAAATATGGACTTTTTTTGTGTGAATTATTCTGTGTTGTTTTGGTTGTGTTATGCAGAACAGCAGTTATGCAGAACATTTTCTTTCCTTCAGGGGGCACAAACAGGCACCATTCAAATGTAACAACTGATAAGAGGCAAAATAATCTGAGTCCAAAAGCCTATTTATTTAGCTTTTGTTATGTTTCATCCGTTTATGCGCATTGAATGAAATGTAATATTGCATCCTGAGCAAAATCCTCATTCTGCACTAGCAAATAGATTTTTCTAACCAAGCTTCCAATGTTCAGTAAGGCTTTCTGGGGATGACTAAGATGTGACATCCTGCAACCACAGCACAACAGCTCACATTATACAACGTAACACAAATAATCTTCCCCTCTCTGTCTGCTTCCCACTCACATTATCTCTCCTTAGCTTGTTCTGTTGCTGTCATTTATTAATTCTGTTTACTGCCTTTGTCTATTGTCTGTCTCTTTTACATTAGTTCCTTTTCACCCTCCATCCTTTGCTGAAATGGTTCTGCTTACTTACATTTTTTTCTTAGCTTTTATGTGTGGGAGGGAGCAATGGAGAGGAAACCCAAGGCTTAACGTCATGTCACTTTACAAGAGCAGCAAAACAAACCTTCAAATTATTGATGCTTCTAATTTTTAAAAAGCAGTGCTGATTGTTAATATACTTTGTCTCACAAAAAGTGAAATACTGAAATAAGGGAATACAGCATGAAAGGTGTAAAGAGGTATTGGCCAAGACAGTTTTTAGCATTGGTATGAAAAGGTACAAACACCTGAACTGCATTTTGATGAGACCGTCTGCCTAATGGTGTTTTGATTATTGTTATTAGAAAAGCTAAGAATGAAGCCCATTCTTTATTTGGAGATAATGTTTCAGATCAACAAACAATAACTTTCAAAGCCCATCAGTTACATTTTGTCTTGGGATTTAGTCTAGTTCCTCTTCCATCAGGATACAAGTGAATCACTGCTCATATGTATGAATGCAAACAGCCTAATTGCCTTTGTATTGTTCATGTCTTTATTTAAAAGACTGAGTACATCTGCGGTACTGATTGTATTTGATTTGATTTGATTTTGTTTCATGTTTCTCACAGGAGTGAGACAAATTAGGTATAAACACATTTCTAAAAGTATGTTTTCAGAAGTGATTTAAAAGCAGTTTCTGAGGAAGGAAGGCTCTACAATATTACAATTTTAATATGTGTTCATTTTCAGCCTGGAACAGCGTCTTGCTTTAGGTCATCAGGATCCAATTTGGATAAAAAGGAGTCTAAAAGGTCAGGGATAAATTACTGTGAAAATTTTGGAATAAATCCTTAAATAAGATGAAGCTAAAATTAAATTAGGAAAAGGATGCTCAGGTCTCTCAGTTAAAAGCTTAACTCGTAGGTTCTGTAGCAGCTGCAGATGAATTCTGACTGTTTAGGGAAACATGGATCCACACATGGATGACTTTTTCAGGTCAGCAGAGGATAACAAGGACATTATTTTAGAGATGGTTTCAAGAAGAACAAACTGAGAAAGTTTCTTGATAATTAAGTATGTTGGTTGAAAAATGAAGGTTTATAAATACTAGGGCTGTCAATCTATTAAAATATTTAATCACGATTAATTGCTTGATTGTCCATAGTTAACTTGCGATTAATCAGGATTAATCTGTTCTAAATGTACCTTAATGAAATATTTTTCAAGTTTTTAATACTCTTATCAACATGGGAGTTGACAAATATACTTTCTCTACGCAAATGTATGTTTCTTATTATTGCGACAATCCAAAACAATAACAAATACTGTCCAGAATGTTCTTCAGAATAACCTCAAAGGTGCTGCATGCTCAAAAAATATGCTGAAAGCATAACATGGCGCACTCATTCCCTGGATCCTGCACACTTAAAGCAAATATTCTCACTCAGTGAAACTGTGTCTAACCTCACATCGGGGAAAAATAAAGCTCACAAAAAACCCCCTTCTTCTTAGTAGGATCAAAACATGGAGATACAGAAAAAATGAAAACAAACAATAAATAAAGTGCGCATGTAACAGTAGGGGTGTAATAAAGAACTAGGACTCAGCCTATATAGTGCAGTTAGGCTATAGCTTCTAATTCCAATTTCTTTGGATAAAACAGTTCAGCTTTACTTCTATCTCTTTGCTCTTCTATTGTATTCAGCAGAGGCTGACCCATAGGGGTGGGCCAAAGGTCATAATCACAAAACGTGCGTACTTTAATCGTGCTTCACAAACATTTGCAGCGTTAAAAGGAATTTGCATTAACTTGTTATTATTGCTTTAACTTTAACAGCCCTAATAAATACAATTTAAAAGCTTCTGTACAGCGGTGGGGGTTAATAAACTGTGCTTTCCCAATTCCCATAAACTTACTTTTTAGACATACACATTTGTCATGTTTTATTTTTCAGTAATGGTTTTCATCATTGCTGTAGTGCATTACACCATGAGATATTCTGTCAACAACATAATTACATATATTAATTTGTTTTCACACATGAACCATAGGACAAATATTTGATTTGTACATTATTTGTGCATGCAGGTTGAAGGACATTTTTTAATTATAATGACTCTGTTTTGAAACAGTTGGGCTATTGTCAATGCAAACTCCACACCACTATCAGCATAACATTGTAAACACACACACACATAATAGCTTTAACACAAAATAATTAATTTGGCTAATTAATTAATGTATGTGCTATATTCCGCTTGACTGAGATGAGAAGTGTTCATGATTTGTTGATTACACGTTGTGTCAAACATTGTGCTGTCAACACCCACATTCAGGGACATGTTAAAAGGTGAGTGTGTAAATGTACTGTTTTGTACCTATATATATATATATATATATATATATATATATATATATATATATATATATATATCTACACATGCACTCAGTTGTCGGTTTATGAGGTGCACCTAGCTAAAGCTAATTAAGTCATTAATTAAGTCTAATACAACGCTCCTGCAATAAATCCTGCCTTCATGATGGCTGTAATATTCAGTTGTTAATGAAATTGTTTGATTCAAATGTATGGTCACTTTGGGTGATATAGTTTGTGGTGCTGTTGAACTATATGCCATTCTGTAGACAGGTGTTTCTGTTATTTAGTATACCATAATTTATGGAAATACTTTTCCATATTGTGTAATTCAATTCAACACCAGTACAAACAGCAACCTCCAAAATGACCACTAACAGCACTAACTGAACAAGATAGGATTTTGTATTAGACTTCATTAGTTTTAGCTAAGTATGCCTAACAATCTGCCAACACATACATACTGCTGACAATACCATAAGTGAAATTAACTTTGTTAGGAGACCTGACTGATGGGCTGGCCCGGGTACATGTCCAAGAATTTATTCCACATTGAATAGCTGGCCTTGATATTATCCATTTCTCACCAGGTCTCCAACACATTGTCAGAAATGAGTAATGACACTTCTCAATATAGCATTGAGAATGAAAATGGCAGAATGGACAAGGACGTGACTTTGCTGCCACAGTAACTCTGCATTCAGATGACAATGATAAAGGCTACATTTTTCTCGACCTCACATGGAGGCGCACACACACACACACACACACACACACACACACACACACACACACACACACACACTCAAATACAGTATACAGTATGTTCATGTAAACACTGCACACGTATGCACCTGGGCTTCCCTCCTCATTTTATTACCTCTGACTTATCAATTATTAAAAGCTTCTTAATGAGATCTTTTTTTGTGATGGCTCTTACAACTCAGTACACTGAGATGCCCTAATGATCATTTGAGGGACAGAGACAGAAAGAGAAGTAAATGTATTAAGGCTGGATCAGGGCTGATGGTGCGGCAGTAATTTATGAACAGGACACATTAAAGATTCATGGCTTCCCTCTCTTACGGTGTCACCAAGCTGTAAGAACACTATTCATCACACATGCACACTGCAAAGGCATAAAGTGAAAAGGTATTGCTATATTGCTATATTGCTAGAAGTGAGACAAAAGAACAAGGGAGAGCTGCACAATGGCAGGTAGAGAGGTAGGTGAGAGGGAAAAAAAAAGGACTGCAAGTTATCTTTCCCAGAATACCCTGCAGTGGCAGGACAAATGTCTTTGTCCAGCTAAACATAAGTGTGTCTTGCTTTGCACTTGTAGAACATTAATGGGTTTTAAATTGCCATCGCTCCCTTTCCATATCCACTGTATGTCAGCTAAGAGAAGACGTCGATTTGACAGCATGATCTATCCTAGCCCTAACCCCTGCCTCCAGTCTCTACATTCAGCCACTAAAAATACCTCATGGTGCCCGTTAGCCTCCCAGCTCTTCTTCCCCCTCCTTTACAAATATCAGACAGCTGAGACCTGTGCATGATGGGATTGATGTGCTCATCCCCTGGCTTCAGACTCAGGCCGGATTTTAACAGGCAGCGCTCAAAAGTCCATCAACTTGCTTGTGAACTGGTCAGATATATACACACACCACTGACTGTGCTCTTTAGACCCAAAATAGGTCATATAATCACAAACAGTTTTGTGCAGTGTTCTGTTTAACCACTTCAGGTTCAGTTTTAGATTTCTGTCTTTGACATTTGGAAGGTCATCCCCCAGTGGGTTTGATAACAGTGGCCATTTCAGCGACCACTCAGTGTGTCTTTGGTTTGTTCTGGTTGGGTTGTTTTTTATGATTACTGTTTAATTGTGTTCTCTCTGACCATTGTATCTGGGAAGGGTGGAGAGGTGAGGTGGTTAGTGGAGTGGTTGCTGAATAGTGGCGGCAGCATTGCCCTCTCTGTCTGAGAGTCGGCCCTGTGCTGTAAACAAATGGCTCCATTTCTCCCTCTTACCTGTTCTCTTTCCGTCATTCTGACAGGGGTGAGAGTGGTGCCAGAGTCCCTGTCAGCCAAAAACAGGAGTGTGAACAGTAAACATGCAAACAGCCCCCTGCATACACACTGTGCCCTGCACACTGTCAATAAAGAGTTGCACAGTGGGCTGTAAAAGATGAAGGACAAAAGGGACTTTTGCAATGCAAATGTAGCCACAAAAACCTCAGGTTGGCATTACCCTTTCATATTGAGGCTGTGTTGTCACTTTACCCAGGGCTCAATCGGCTTGTTGCTGCGTCGTGTCCTTCACTGTCATTGTTCTGTCATTTTGCTCAACATTTTTAGCAATGACTGCCTTTATGTGGACAGCGACCTATGGTAGCATGAAGCAGATCAGATTAGTGTTATGAACTTAGTCCATCTGGAATTGCACTCATTCATTCATTTTTGCAATAGGGTCGAAGAGATTTTCGTTGTGTTGTCATAAATATTTTTATTGTCAAGGAAGAAAAAAACTTTGGGAAAACATCAGAAATGCACCTTTTCTTCAACGCCTCTGGGGCCGTGTTGTTGTCTGTGGTAGACTGACAGCAGCTGGCAGGCTGAACCCTGGCAGGGGGGTCAAATAGACAAACTCACACTGGAAAATGTAGTTTACAAACCATAGGGAGTCTGTTTAGTTAGCAGTGATAATGAAGATGGACCGCATTAGCATGTGAATAGACTGAAATGATATTTGCAGGTAGGTTCTAAAGCTCAGCTCAGCTTTAATTATATATATTATTATATAATCATGAATTTAAGTATAGGAAATTAATTTATTCTTTTTGGATATCATAATTTTCTCCAAAGAGGACATGACGTAGTAAATATACACACTGTAGCTGAAAGAGACAGTGTGTAGGTGTAGTAGGTTATGTGCTGTGTGTCTAAGTCCGTCTGTGTCTGTGTTTGTTGTCTCTCCTTGGCTCCTGTCGTGTATGAAGACAGCAGACTGTCCTTCCTTGTAGGGCATCACCTCCATGTTAGCAGCCAAGTTTCCAGCTTCCTGTTCACTGTGTCACTGACATTATTGTTGTCAACATCTAAGCAGAGGGGCCTTAACTGTGTTGAAGAAGAGGGGGGAAAGTCTTCAACTATTATACTCTAACAACCACGTCTTTGTTTACAACAGCAAGAGGGTGGATGATGAAATTAGATTATGCTGTTGTGCTCTCAAGAGCAAAAACATCATTTCTCCTCCTGCTTGAACAATACTACTGCTTCCCTAAAATCTCGACATCTCTCATGTCTTAATTTTGTATAATTTCTCTTCATCTTTGTTGTGCTTGCTTTAATGCTTAGTTTTTTTCTACTGCTCTCTTGTGTACTTATTGAACATATGGGCTAAATAAAGAATTAAAGATTATAAGTTAAATTGCAGTGAAAGCAATAGATACAGTTATTTCATGTCTGCCCAGAGAACCCCCTCCCCTCCTCTCTTCCCCTCTCTCCTCCCCGCTCCTCCCCGCCCCACCCCTCCTCTCTTCCTCTCTCTCCTCCCCGTTCCTCCCCGCCTCCCTCCTCCTCTCTTCCCCTCTCTCCTCCCCGCTCCTCCCCTCCTCTCCACAAACAGATGAGCATATAGGGCTCTCTGCCAGATGCAGGTGCTCAGCCTCTTTGCATTGCTTATAACATAAAGTGTACCACTCTACCATCAAAACTGTAAATCCCTCCAAGAGTAGCTACTTTAAAAATATCTTCTCAATATTTCAAATGCATCCTTGACTCCTTGCTGTGTGTTTGTTTATGTGCCACTGGTGGGGTTTAGGGTAAATGATAACAAGATGTGGACAAGGCAGTGTTGCTGTCAGAATCACCACATGCTTCACAATGTAACTGGGTAAAACATCAAAATATAAGGGCTTTTTATTTCAAAGTTTAACAATATGATCTCTCTTCTCTGTTGTAGAATACCCTGGGTCGTGGCCAGACGCTGACACACAGATCTAAGAGGTCCCTGCTGGTCCCTCCTATGATTGTAACTGAGAACCAGAGAGCTCCCTTTCCCAGGCCCATTGGCATGGTAAGAAACGCACAGTCCTATCATACACTCAGGTGGGCTTGATTTCCCAACCAAGTCTGACAGTGGAACGATGCTGCGTTCATGACAAAGAGGGAAAAAATTGAGTCAGGCTTTGCCTTTGAAATGCTCACCCAGGAGAGAAAATTGCCTAAGGTACAGAACCAAATATTCAATATGTGCACTATTTAAAGCTTTAAAAATGTTATTTTTATGGTCTATTTCTATTTTTGTAGTCTTTTTTGTGTATTGGCATTGTGGTCTTACTTAGCCCACAAAAGAAGAGTATGGTATGCCTTCTAAATCTGTTAGACAGCTCCTCAGACAGTTTATTCAGAAAGATAATTCTGGTTACTGTATTAATATACTATATATAGCCATATAAGAAAATGGAAATTTTCCTTGAAGAGAATTGGTTCTGTGCTTATAACTGCTCAACAAGTTATAGACAAGATCGCTCAACATCCTGTTTCTTCCAGCTTCTGTTGAGTTTTTTCAAGGGAACCATTCCTGTGAAATATCATCTGACTAAAACAAAGTGCAAAGAAAGGCCTGAACATGAGAAACAGATCTTCTTGGTTTTATTAATATACAATAGCCAAGTACTAATCAATGCGGAAAATAGTTTATTCTTTATTTCATTCTTGCAAGCAAGGTTTATTGACATCTTAAGCTAAAAAAGAACAACACTCAATTTGTTTCTCTAAAAATCACACCAGATATTGAAGTGTTGGGTTTGCCCCCTGGACATTTGAGCATTGTTCAACTGTGATGAGTAAAACATAGTGAAAGCTTCCATTATTGGTCACTTAATAGAAGGACAAGTGGTGGGTATTTTATCGGTCACAAATACACAATCTTCAAGGATTTGTATTTGATTTCTTTCCTGCATGTTGTTCCTTTTCAGGATACAGAAATGTAGAGCTGTTTTAACTTATATAACTCTATATCATGTAATGCATTTTCCTCTGTCTGAAAGCTAGCTGGAAGAAAGCAGACAGAATTGCAGCTACATATAATAGATGGAAAATTTGATCACAATCAGCCTATGAAATTAAGTGATCCAATTTTAGATCCTGCTCCTGTTTTTTTTCCTCTGAGTGGAGCTTTTACCAACCACAGTTTTGAAATTGGAAACCTCAAGAACAGGACAGATTTACAACCTAGTGCAGCGGTGTGTGCAAAAAGGGTGCAAGATGTATACGCTGTTGTTTAAAAACATAAATATATATATAAATATAAGATGGAAGGCTGGCTTACACTACTGTTTAAATCACGTTGATCAGTTCCAGTCTGTCAAAGGAAATTGTTGCTTAATTAAATGAAAGAAACTTTCCAGCTGTCTTCAGTCTTTGGTAGATGCAGCCTGACACCTGTTGTATCTGGGTCCAAAGATTACACTATATACAGCAGAACATGGATTTGTTTTCATTTATTATCAGTTGAAGATGAATCAGAGCTCGTTACAGTGCTGTACCATGCTCGTTGACCAGAACATTTACCGTAGATTAGATACGGTCAGTGACTGAGAAGAAGTTAGTCAAGATTTTGGTCATAAGGACCACTTAAACATGTAAAGGAAATCGCCTATTGTGAGTATAATCCACTATCATATGCTTTTCTTAAATCTACAAAGAGAGCAGCACATTTTTGACCCAACATTGGCAACAAACACAGCGTTACACCCAGATAAAAATATGTCTTCATTTGGGCACTTTTTCAGATTCTCTGATATTTTGGCAAGACAAGATGACTTGACAAAGGGTCAAGTGATGAATAATGTTGAGGTTAACCACTCCTGTTCAGAGATTGTATCATAAGAATATTTTGCCTGAGGGCAAATAACACATGAAGCAGCTAAATCAGAGGAGGCAGCCAGCAACATCAAAGAATCAGTTTTTTAGAATTTATTCGCAGGTATCTATCTATCTATGTATCTGTCTATGTATCTGTCTATCTGTCTATCTATCTGTCTATCTATCCGTCTATCTATCTATCTATCTATCTATCTATCTATCTATCTATCTATCTATCTATCTATCTATAAACCAAATACACAACTAATTGCGATTTGGACCACTAATATTTGATCTCCTTTACTATTACTGTAGCCATTGAGCGTTTTTCATGTGCATGGTTACATGGTTTCCACAGCCATGCTGAAGGAAAGGCAGCTACAGCAAGAAATCTCAATGTGCTGCTTTCAAAAATGCAAATAGGTAATAAATAAAACCTCCTAGGATCACACTTATCTGTTATAGAGACACTCTGGCCCTGGTCCATAGCTTTAAGTCATATCCTGTTGTCATGGTTCTCAGAAAAGAGACCCGAGAGCATGACTGAGGAGGAGGAGGAATCTTTACTTTAAAAACAAGGATAGAAAAATCCAAGCAGGCAAACAAACTACAAAGGGTTGAGTAAAAATCCAAAAGAACTCAGGCAAGGTTCAAAAAACACTGAGGATCAAAACAGTCAGGCAAAGAAAAGAGCACTGCAAAAGTAAGGCACATGGCACAAAGACAATCTGGTAGAGCACAAGTGGAAACAGACTTATACTAGTGAGCTTACGAGGAAGCAGGTGAGTGAGGAAGAGGAGCAGGTCAGGTGATTGTATTGGCAGGAAATGCAGGTAGGTGGGAGTGGCAGGGTCTGAAATCACAGCAGGATTAGAACATGTATGCACAAACAACTGGACTGACTGAATGAAGGGATGAATGAGCAGAGTGAAACTCAAAACTATGACACCTATATTCTGGATAT
Source organism: Trachinotus anak (assembly GCF_046630095.1). Taxonomy (NCBI): domain Eukaryota; kingdom Metazoa; phylum Chordata; class Actinopteri; order Carangiformes; family Carangidae; genus Trachinotus; species Trachinotus anak. The sequence goes on along the minus strand of NW_027273853.1, from coordinate 25,771,757 downwards.
CATGATGAACGCTGGCATAGATTTTCATATTTTCTTCTCATCTCAAACATCTAAGTTCAACTTAAGGGAAGAGTTTGGAAAAGAGTAATGTACATTATCTTTTTTCTCTTTTTTGTCTTTCCCCTTCTTGTTGATCTGTTTGTTAACTGTCATATGATATTTTGTGTATAAATACAAAATGTGGTTAGATTACATAGAAAACAAGCTAAGTAAAAGTTCCCAGTGGAGACATAAATCTTTTTATCAGTTTACCTAATTAATGTCTAACAAGGAAGAAAATAGTGTCTAAAGCATCTCTGTTTGACATCCCATGTAACAGCCAAAACCATGGCACTACTGTTCCCATTACTGGAAGTGAGAATCTCAGTTCTGTGTGTTTTCACGTTACAATTTTGCCACATAAACAGAGTTTTCAACAAGGGGTATTTGCGTGACAATATTCTCTAAAGCACAATGCCTGAAGGATTTATTCATTTTTTTATTACTGATGAAAGATTTGAAATGGTGATAGGAAGTATTGAATTTCTTTTAAACGTAATGCAGTAACTTTAACATGGCAAACAAGACTGGAAATGAAGCTTCATACTAAAGTACTGCTATGACCAATTATACATATCAAACAGAGGGAGTTAGAAATAAAGACCTGCCTCTAATACATGCCTGCCTCAAATAAAAGTCTGTTAAGTCAGCTGAAGTACATAAAGGCTAAACTACTGGGGAACCCAGCTGGAGGCTGAACGCTGTGAGAGACAAAAGAAGAAAGATATTCAGTTGCATCTCACTTTCTCTTTGAGTGATCATTTTACAAGTAAATACAGCTGAAATCACAGCGCAGTATTTGTCTTCATTTCATGTGTTTGGTGATTTTGTCAGATGACATCACAGTTATAAAATAGGCGGTCCGACCATATACGAGGTTTTGACCTGGTCTTGTTTCCTCTCAAAAAGAACTGCACTGTTTAATTTTTGATGGTGTGAAGTCATTGCAACAAGAAATCATATCACCTGAGTTATCTTGGGACAAATGGTCAACCATCTACACATTTAAACCAAACCATATATGCCCTACATTCTTGACCCTGTGTAAGGCTCTACATTCTCTCCCTGTGTTACAAAGCTTTGATGTATCTCTATGTGTCTAGCGGCTTTGTTCTAGATTGGGCACTAAGAGATCAACCACATATCTCTTTCCCACAGAGGCTAACACAGAAAGATATCCCTTGCTGAGTCCTGCGCATAATAGATAATTGTGCCCTGGGGAGCAAAACCACAGCTCATACCTACACTGTACTCAGTATGGTCCCTCTGAAGCAACTTAAGAGCCTGGAGATACCAGGTTGGTATTAGTGGTGTTGGTGGTCTGCTGTTCATGTGTTGAACCACACAGTGACATTTTTGGTGGGACAACTGTAATCCACAGGGGGTCGTGCAAATTTCTCCCTCTGTGACCTGCAGGGAGCTAGCAGAAAGTCAGCAGATAAGTTTGGTCCGTGGGGGACATAAATGATCTCTATAGTATGGTATGGATCTGCTCTGGATTGAGCCAAAGTGTCAGCTAATGGGTACAGCCACTGCAGTACTTTAACACATTCATGTGACAAATTAGAAGCATAGTGCACATGTGACATGAGCTATTTTTTCCTCCTTTGTGGTTGCTTCACTGTCCCACTCTTTTCCTCATTCCTACTTGTTCCCACTTCTCGCTGGCAAATTCGATCCATCCTCCTCTTATCCCTGTATCCCACCATCCATCTCCCCTACCTCCACACTCAGCCTTGCATGAGAAGACAGGCTAATGTGGGCTATTTTACCCAATAGAAGGTATATGTCGGCAACTTGGCCAAATTGATTTTCCACACCAATAGCTTTCCTCTTCTTAAGCAACCTACCTCTTCCATATGGCAGCCATTCATTTTTTATGCCCTCCTTCTCTCCGGGAGATAAGCAGTAGGAAGAAGGGGAGAGGTGAGATTGCATAGGCTACACTTTGACATGTATGACTGTGTGTGTGCATGCACATTTGTGGAATGTGTAAGCATGTGTGCGTGTATGCTGGAGGTGTGAGGGTGGTCTGGCTGTCAGCGGGACTCGCAGGGGAAGGGTAAGAACCTTGTTTTTCATGTCACAGCTCCTGCTAGCTGTGGAATTGTTTTGATACAGAGGTCTCTCCCCTGCCCTCCCTTGGGGGTCCATAAACAGCTCACAGCAACTCATACAGCTGCTGGAGCATGCAATGAAATTGATATGCTTTAATGTTTCTCTTTGTACATGCCACTCCAGTCGCTGCTGATAGGACTGTTTTTAGACCACTCAGGTATTCATAAAGATAAATCAATCACAGTAGTTTATGCCTTAAGAGTTTTTGCTCATATCTCGGATCATATCTATGATATCTAGAAACTGTGAGTTATCTCAGTTTTCAAGGAAAGTTGATTTGTCCTCTTTATTATTTTACCATTCAGTTTTTCTGTTTTATCCATCTGACCATGTATGCATTATGATTGCACATTTCCCTGCCTGCCTGTCTGTACCATGGATGTATTAATGGAAATCGATACCATATTCCAAGACCACCATTCCCCCACTTCATTCCAGTTACCGTTGCTCACCAGCCAGATTTGCTGAAAAAGTTTTTAAGCCCATAGAGGAAGTCCGTCCTTCCCTGGCTGAGCCAGATGAGAGCAGTTTGTGCTGGCTGTGTGGCAAAAAAAGTGATACAGCTCATAAAAATGTTTCAAATTTTATTGAACCTAATGGATGCAATTCTGACAAGGGGCCATTAAAGTGTTTTTGTTGGTCTTGTTTCCTACAATACTCACTGTGGTGACTACGCCAAAATCACCTTGCAGCCCAGAGCTGTTTGCAGAGGCTTGGGCCTATATCAGAGCTTTCCATAAGCATCAGCTGACAGCCCAACAGCCAACTCCTCATTTATGTCCAGCCGGCTACTTTATTATATTAATTTTTGATTTGCTATGTGCGAACATTTCACGACCACCAGCCTCATTTTCAAAACGATGTGAGCATGATGATAGACAAACATGCCTATCTAAATGTAGCAGTCTCTCCCCCACAGGCTCAGTGTGAATGTCTGTGTGCACATTGATTGCACAGGCAGGGGACATCATCATTAGAGGGGCTAACTTCAGGACTGGTGGAACAAACTTGCCAATTGTGCAGAAAGTGTTAAAAAGCGCTGCATTCTCCATGTACACCACACAGACATTTATGGGTTTACTGAATGACCGAATGAGTGAATTATCTTTATTCACATTGAGCTTTTTATTGCAGCCAAGCTGTATTGCATTTTTAAGATTCATTGCAAGCACACACTAAAACAGGCAATTTTGTCAAAATAACAGCCTGACTAATTTTACAGTTTAAAATGTTCTACAATGCTTTAGTATTTTTGGTCAATTGTGTAAACTAATGTCAGTTCCCCCAAATCATGTTTTAAAGATAAAATATGATCTAATGGAACTTCCTGTACATACCTGAGAGTTAGTTCTGAATTACCTTCCCTGAGCTTCAGGGAACGGATAAGGATTGTGGAGGCAAGACTGAAAATACTGAAGAGTTGTATATGTTTGCTTACACTTAAAAAAGCATTGACTTGATTTATTGCTGTTCCTAAGGAAAGTTTAGGATTTTACGTGTTTTATTTTTTAAATTTTTATAGTGCCAGTGTTTCCTGGCACCTGTTTGCTTTTCTAATGACAACCCATCAGCTACCTCCAATTTCAAGCAGTTTTTTCCTTCATCCCCCCTCGATGTCTCAAATTGCAATTCTCCTAATGTCAAGAAAACTAGGAATCTTATTAAATCCTGTGGCAGGTCAATTACAGGTGATGACCAAAGCCTGATGGTTTGACAGACAGCTGTCAGGCCCTCTTTGTGTGATGAATATGTTTTTGTGTTGACATGTTTTGTTTAGAGTATGTGCACAGCATCTGTAGTGCTGTAGCTTAACAAGTAAAGCCAGATGCACCACACTGCAAGCTGAAGCTAGAAAGGGGGTTAGTCCAAATATTCAACAGAAAAATTCCAATATTCTCCATACTAATTAAGACAAAGTTGGTAATTTCTTAAGATGACACAAAAAGAGTTGTTTTTAAAGCTCTGATTGTCAAAGAAGAACAAATGGGGAATTGATTTGGCATATTTATTGAACACCTTTAGTAAGACCTGAGAACACTTTACTATTACTGACAGCATTTAGTTGAAAATGTTTTTATTCTGATTTTTTTACAGTGAGCTGTAACTTTCCAGATCAAGTGTCTATTTGGATTTTTTGCAGTTTCCATGTGTGTGGGCTCAGTGGTTTGTGTTGTTTCCTCACAGTGAGATGGCTGCTGGGTTGTAGGCTTCATATATGTCTCTGTGGGTTTGCTCTGGGTAATGTACAAAAGAAATTCAGCTTGCATTATTTTGAATTTCTCTGTTGGCCATAGGTATAATTTGTGTCTGTCAGTGTGTGTGTTAACCCTGATGGACTGCTTAGTAATGATCTGCCAAAAACCCCTGATTGAGAAGGAGCAGTTATAGGAAAAGGAGAGATGATAGATGGAGAAGTTCAGGTTCATGCCTGTAAATGAACAAACCCAATTTCACATATTTACTCAATGTTCACTAATTCCAAAAAGCCACTAAGTCAGATTCACCAATTCAACAATAAACAAAACACACCGAGCCCAATTAAATAACAAATGAAAGTCTCAGATGTTTCAGCATCTTCACTTCAAACAGTCTTTAAAGGCATCCTAACTTTCCGTTCTGCGCTGGAGCTGTCAGTTATTCAACCTGTGTTTATCTCTCCTTACTTCAGGATCCAGCTCACAAATCAACACAACATGTTTGACTTGACATGACAACTCCAATAAAGTGTTGTTGGAGAAAGGAATGTGGGCCTGGTTTGGTTGTAGCCCCAGCAAATATAGTAAAGAGAATAGATGTGTCTGGCAGCTTTGTTCCATTGTTTCAGTACAGTGATGTGTCCTGATTTTCTCTGCCTGTCAGTCTGGCTTCTTCTTCCTTATTGTTGCCCTCTACCTGGTGTCTGTTAACTGTTATAGGCTTCTTCTACCTCCTTTATTTATGCATCTTTCCCCCTACTTTTCTATTCTCTGATATTCTCTGGTTGTTGCCCTTCCTCTCACAAAAAGCAGCCATTCAATACAAACGCATCTGAACTTCCAAGCTGGAAGTGAGCAAGTTGTGTTGTGAGATGTTCCAAGACTAGAAAGCAGGCAGCCTGCAGGCCTCATCATTTAGTCTAATTGATTCTCTTAATTGTCTTAGGAAGACCAGAAAGTTCCTGCCTTTTCTCCCAGTTCGTCTTTCAGCATGTTAATAATGCCCATTTGTAGCGGATGTTTGCCGGTGGTGAGTTAAAACCCTCTGACGTACATTCTAATTCATGTCTGGACGCCAGACGCATCGAACAGATGTGAAATCCATTTCGATGAGAGAACCTAAAAAAAAAAAAACGAGGCGAAGCAATAAAAAATAGCTTTGCCGGATGTGAAGTGCCCAAGAGATGCTGGTAATGAGGTAATGATTAGCAGAGGTCTGGCTAACCAATCAAAGCCAGTTAATTAGCACCATTGTTTTCCCATGGTCCTGTGTTGAGGACTCAGTTGGTTCCTTGCTGTCCACGTCTTCACCAGGCCTCATCCCTCTCATTGCAGGCTAAAGTAGCAAGACAGTCAGAGTACTGGTCCACGCCTGGCATGGTTGTATACACACGCACATATACTCTGGGCATGTTCTCGGCAACTGAAGGTCTCACTCATATTTTAAGGCACAATCAGACCATCGTTACCCCCCCCCCCCCCCCAAAAAAAAAAAAAAAAAAAAAATCTCTCCGCTTCACTCTTTTTCTCTGTACCTCTCTCACTCTGACTCTCACCCACACACAGACACAGACACAGACACACACACACACACACACACAGACACAGCCTGGTCAGGTCCCAGGAGTCCTTTCATGGTCAGTGATTGTCATTCGCAGCTGGCTGTATGACCTTGATAGGGATTACAGAAGCACCACTTAGAGATGCTGCTGCACTCTCACTCTCTCTCTCTCTCTCACTCACACACACACACACACACACACACACACACACACACACAGAAACACACACAGTGACTGGAGTTGAAATCCCTCAGTCCTCCCTCCAAAACACACAGACATGGGGAGTGTACGTGTGTGTGGGTGTGTGTGTGGGTGTGGGTGAGAGTTCAGTGTGATGATGTTTCCTTTGGACCAGCTTTATACTTTCTTTGCTACACTTTGCTTTGCACAGATTTTTGTCCTGATTTTGAAATGTGAAAGAACAAGTTACGCAACAAGTATTCTGAGAAGATGTGTGTGTACATATTTGTACATACCTGTGATTTTTTTCCACAGGTTTTTATTTGTTGCCCCCTTTACACCTGACAGGAACACAGACAACAGGAGGTGATATCAAGGATTTAATACACACATAAACGTACACAAACCGGTGCAGATCAGTTATTTTGGTGTTCATTCTCCTCGATGTGCTCGGAGGTGTTTGGTGTTGTGGAGCTGTGCCACACCTCCTGTCATCTTCCTGCAGTATCATGAACAGCACTGTCTTTCATGTCTGCTTGGCTGGTAATGAGAGCTGATAGAAAGAGGTGAGATTCTCCCATCAGTCCTCCCACGCACACAGAGGGAGACAGACTCAGTGGAGACAAAGCCACTGGGTGTACGTTTCTGTGCCAGCATGTGTGCAAGTTGGAGTGTATGTGTATGCGACGTGCATATTATCACACTTGTACCCCACAGAGACATCTCCTAATCACACTAAACTTCTCCTGACACTTCACTTACTCTTCAGCTGAAGTTGCCGTCTTTATCAACAGTCTCTCCCTCTCTCACCTTCTCTCTCGTTCTGCACCCTCACACCACCCTCCCCATTCTACCTGTGCGTCTGTTCTTGTTTTTCCCTCCACTCCCCCCATGTCTACCCAAGTTTGACGCCGAGCCATCTGTGAATCCAACTAATGTTGCACCTAATTCTTTTTTCAGTTTTCTTCATCTGACCCAGTTTGTCACTCTCAGCAGGTGCTGGCTGCCACTGTGATTACTGCTCAGAAATATCTCTGTCCTGAATGACAGCAATTGCACCTGTGTGTGTGTATGTGTGTGTGTGTCCATAGGTGGTTTATGTGAATCAGTGTTCATGTCCTCAAAATGAGGAGAATACACTGACAGACTTACATTAGGATTTTTAACACAGCTCAGAGTAAGCCTCTGCTGTGTGCTGTGTTTTGTTACTTTTGACATCTCTCACTCTTATCTTAAGGCATTGATAAACAAAATGAGCAGAGGGAGTTCATGCATGAGGATACAGTACAGAGAAGTGGAAAATGATGAAGCATAAGATAGGAACGCTTAGTAGAAGAGTGGAAGTAGTAGAAAAGGATGGACGTATTAGAGGGAGTAACAAGCGGGGGACCAAGTTGTCCAAGAGCAAGAGAAAACTAGAAGGAAAAGATGAAGTGGGACCTTCAAATAAATGGCAAAGAGCTTTAGAGAGGCTGTAAGGGCTTGAGCTTCATCTGGCATAGGCTTGTAACACTGCAGTGTCATCTCCCATGCTCTTTCAAGTGGGGAGTAGAAAGGCCTTCATTTAGCTGCCATCCCACTGAAGCACACTCTCATTAAAGGTGACCTCATCGCACCCTTCTGATCATGAGGCACAGTGCAGGGGGACCATTTAGATCCTTGACACTCAATGACAGAAGGCCCAGAAGGGTGTCTAAAATAATGACAATATTGTGTGTGTTTATGGCGGTGCAGTATACACCAGACAGACAGTTGAAAGCAGTGACAGTGTAGGGTGTTGGCTCTGCACTCCAGCATGTGGGATGTGAAATGCAAACATATTTATGAGGTTAAAGTGCTGACTTTCATCTTTGATTTAAGAGGGTTCACAACAAAACTCTTTAAAGTTGAAATTGAGCAGTTTAACTGCTGACTGCACTGTGCATTTTCAAGTCACTTAGATAACAGTGATAATCCTAATCACAGAGAGCTGAGATGAGCTATTTCACTTTTTTGCCAAGAGTTAGAGGAGACAACTAATGTCACTCTCATTTACAGCAAATATTTAGTTTGAGCCAGCAGCCATTTGGCTTAGTTTAGCATAAAGAATAGAAAGAGGGGAAAACAGCTAGCTGGGCTGTGTCCAAAAGCAGAGAATGATCTTTATGTGTGCATTGTGTTATGTAGTACAAATTCTGTTAAAATAGTATAAAGTTTTTCTAAACATCTATTTTTGGCAATATTAATTGACTATTATATCCCTTTTCTCCCTCTATCATCTGCCCTGAAGTCAAGATCTGCAAAGATTTACAAGGTCTTTGGCTCTTGTTGATGTTTTTGCGTTGCTGTGTGAATCTAACATGCTCTGTTTTCTGTGTTTCTTTTTCTAACCTGCCTGTTCCTGTGGCTGGTGTACCTGTGGATGCTGCTGGCTACGGCAGTCTCACGTGAGTACAGCTAACCAAAAAGTCCCTGGGTCAGATCATTCCTGTCTGAGAGAACAGGATTGTCAGCCAACTAACTTGGCAGTACTCATCAAGAACATCACTACTGTATGAGGCCATTTCAGAGAGACTGGCTCTAAAGCTCCCTGACACAGGCCATGACAAAAAATATATAACATTCACACTTAATTATTAAGGGAAGGATTTTTATATTTATCTAACTGCTCCACTTTCCTTATCTAAAAGTAATCCGACCATGCATTAGCAAGTGGTCACAGCAGGCGTCCAGCGCTCAGGGAGATGATGCTGACTTTCATATTTTACATGAGTTGAATTTGCAAACTGATGAAATCAAATCAAAGTTTTTCCTGATATAAATTTTTAATTGTTAGCTATCAGGGATCAGCACCATTCAAGATGCAGTAAGCCTCTTTTGGTCAAATGTACATCAACAAATTCTAATAAAAAGTGTTTTTCAGTAAGGCAAAAATATTGAGGCAGTGATTCACAAATTCTTAGCTTCAGGAAATAGGTTGACTCAGAATGAAATTGGAAAAGCTCACAGTTTTTCTGTTGGTGTGTGTGTATGTGTGTGTGCGTGTGTTTGTGTGTGTGTGTGTGTGTTTGTTTGTGTGTGTGTGTGTGTGTGTCTGTCTGTGTGTGTGTGTGTGTGTGTGTGTGTGTATGTGTTTGCAGGTGATTTCAACAGAGAGGTCAGGGAACCACATCTTCCGACTGACAGGCCCCGGTGCTGACCAGGATCCCAAAGGTCTCTTCATCATTGACATAGACACAGGAGAAGTGTCAGTCAGCCGCTCACTGGACCGGGAGGCCATTGACTCCTACAAGGTTTGTGTGTGTGTGTGTATGTGTGTGTGTGCGCGTGCATGTACGTATGTGTGTGGCCATTTGTTGTTTTTGTGTCTGTGTTCTTTTCTCTCCTTTCGGTCCTCCAGGAAACTCTATCTCTCTCTGATTATTTGACACATTGACTGTTCTCCATGTCAGTTACGGTATTCGTGTAAAACATTTACTTAAATCAGGGCCTTTAAATTTTGCTAATGTGCAGCGTACTGGCAAATGGAAAAATAGCTTATTACTTAGGGGGAAGGTTAGCAAAAGAGCACTTTGATTTTGCGACCCGACTGTACAAATTGGAAGTGTTATTTGGGAACTGATGGACTTAATATTTTGTCAAGGTTGAGTTGATGCTATCAGTTAGAAGTTAGTGGTTCCCTAAGAAATAAAAGAACATTGGAGCCGATTCGAGTTGCCGGCCGGGCTGGGTGCCCTCGGGGTTGTCTGCCTGACGGAAGCATTTTCCCCTAGAACAGAAAAGAAGAGAGGGGCAGAGAAAATCCACTATTTAAGTCAGTCACTTGATCTTATCCTGTTTTCTGAAACCAGACGTGAGTGAGGGTGTTCAGCTGGGTGCAAGCTGTTGATAAGCTAACTGGCTTTTGTAAAAACTCAGAAATAATTCACTCCGTCAATACCGACAGATGTGAGAGGCAGGAGAAGAACAGAATGGGAGGCTAAGAGAAGCAAACACACATTTCTTTTATCTTTCCCTACTCTGGTATCGGTACTTACTATTACATGCATGGTGTAACCAGGCATTGGCTTGTGGTCACGGTCTGATTCAGGTTGTTTACAAGCACCTTTGACACCCACTAACTGAGCATCCCTGTACCCTAAGAATAGAAGCAATGGTCTGCTAGACAAACAAATATAACAAGACATCAGCTGTAGCTCTCCTCTATGAATATATAATATTTTACTCTAAATATGGAAAGGAGTGATAATCCAGTAAAAGAAGCAGTTTTCAGTTTTCCCAGACGCTGTCCTAACTGGACCCGGGCCTCTAGCCTATAAATTATATATATATATATATATATATATATATATATATATAAAATTATTATTAAACTTTGATGGAGTGATTCTATTTTAACCAGCACTGATCACGTGATGTTACTCATCCAATCATTGCGACTGTCAGTGAGCGACACTGAGCAGACGGCCAACTGTGATGGCACCTAGCTGTCACTCAAAGCACCCCCCCCCCCCCCCCCCCTTAATGATGCATAACTTAAAGCCCTAATAAAATTTAAGTGGGTGAGTTATCTAAAGACTCAGCCCTGTACAGTCATGAAGGGGGATATGCTGTAGAGACCTGTTTTCAGGTCGACTGTCCATCCAACATATCTCAGTAATGCCGTAACAGAACTTCTTCAAATTTGGCACAAACATTCACTTGGACTCAAGGATGAAGTGATTAGACTTTGATGACCAAAGGTCAAGGTCATGATGACCTCACAAAACATGGTTTTGGCCTTGTGAACGCAATATCTTAGTAACACCTTGAGAGTATTTCTTCAAATTTGGTACAAACATTCACTAGGACTTGGAGGTCAGTGTGAAAATTTCACACAAAAAGTTTATCTATTTTATTTGACTCTGGATGCACAGGGATGTAATCTGAAAACAGACCAGTCCAAATCACAAAAGGTTTTACCCCGTCAAGCTAGTGTCCAGTCCTCCAATGCCAGCTTGACTGCCAGCAGTTAGGCTGCCTGTGTCATGATTTCTCACTGTAGATGACAGCCTCTAAGAGAAGAAGGAGCAGGGGTGCACTCTCTGATCCTGTGCTGAGCTTTGGGAGATGACAGCCCCCACTCATGTGTCAGAGGCTTCCACCTCTGGCACACACACACAGCAGAAATGAAGCTTCACTTGAGTTCCTAACCATGTGGTCCACAGCCATCTCTTTGCTGCTTCGAGGTTCAAGAAGAATGCACAGAAAGAAATAACCTTCTTTATATTCTTAAGAAAGAGCATTCTGAATTAAGTTATTTTAGCTAAGCTGTAAATTGTGTGTCTCTTGCAAGTACTTGTGCTATTTTAATTTTAGACTTTAGGCAGATACTTTTTTACTCCGTCAGCATTGCTACTATAATTTACAAAACAAAGATTATAGACACACACACACAGATAGAAACACAAGCACACACACACTCGCAAAGCAACCACACTTATCTAATAGTTTTTGCTTATATCCTCAAAGTGTTGTGACAGCTCTGTGAAAGAAAGTTTTTGGGTCCTCGGTGGCTATAAAAAAAGTTGGTAGAACTCTGGGGAAGAAGAGAGAATGGGAAAAAGAGGACAATGAGGACTAGTGAAGAGCAGAGAATGACGGTCTGGGGACCTTTCCGTAAAGATTTCACTGTGTTCAGAATGAAAAAGTTTAGCTCAGCACAGAGATATTGAAAGACATGATAAATGATCAAATGTGTTGAGAAAAAGAGAAATGAGGAAAAAGGATGACAAAAAAATAGGAGGTTAAAAAAAAAAGTCTCTATGTGTAGTAATTTAATATCAGGATATCTTTTAGTAATTCATATAATTTTAACATTTTAGATTGTTTCTGACTTATCATGATTCCAGAACTTGTGAAAGACACATTGCATAACATTACAGCCAATATTATCTAAACACAATTCATATCCACACACATGGCTTGCAAGTCTGTTGCAAGATAAGGGTGATTTATTACAATTATTATTGCCAAGTACATTACCTGTCCAAATGTTGCTAATTCAGCTCAAATCCCTTGTCCTCCTTTACACTGTTGCTTCTGCAGTGCAGAGGCTTCTGAACCAATATTCACCCTCATCTTTGACTGCTTTGTGTATCTAACTTTTGGCTCCTTTGTTTCCTCAGAAAGATACTTCTTTTTATGCATGGAAAATAATTATGGAGTCTGCTATTGTATTTGATTTAACCATTTCAAAAATGGGTTTCCAGTACTTGTATTCTGCTGTTGATTTCACTTGCCATGTGGTGGCTTGAACAGCTATGAGACTCAATTAATTCAACTTGTCTCAGCATCTGACCACATTTCATCACTTCATGATGACTTACAATAACATTATGTTAACTAAGATGTGTTATGCATTTCAGCTTTAAACCCGTGAGACGAATTTGACTTATTTATGTATCTGTCTGCCCACCATAGATTGAGATTAGAGCAAAACTGCTCCAAAAAACCCTCTCAGTGATTTTTCCATCATAATCTGCTTAATTGAAGGCTTCAGTCAGTGGCTAAATAATTCCACCACAAAACCATTTATAATATGCAGTTATCAGAATGGCCTGGAATCAATTATGCCATTAATCGTGTCTGGGCCATCGCTAATGATCATCATTATTTTTAACCTGATAGTAGTAATACCTGAAGGCGACCAGGTATGTGTCTCTGTGCACATAATGTATATATGCACACACTTGCGCGCATACACTCCCACACACGTTGTACACACAGGCTTCACATTCTTGCAGAACTTTCCATTCTGCCCTCCTCATCCTTTTCCCAACCAGGCCTGCATGATATCTTGCTCTTTCTCTTCTTATCATAAGAGATAGTAAGTCTGTGTCCCAGTCATAACTCAGAACAAGGGTCTCCTATCAAATGATATTTAACTCAGTCCAAAGAGACCAAATACAAAGCTAAAAGGAGAATTACTTTTGGAATGTATGACTCCAAATGAATGGTAGTTTTGCCTTTGTGTGCTGAATATGTGACTGTTTCATAACAAGTTCATCATTACAACTTTATTAGGCAATATGTCAATATTGTGTTTACAGGGGCACTTTGGTAGCTAATCTGGTAGAGCGCATACCATACCTTTTGCTGCATGTCATTCCCTCTCCCTCTTCCCCCCAATTTTCCTGTCTCTCTCTCACTGCAGCTATAATAAAGGCATAAAAAGCCTGAAAAAAATAACTTATATATATATATATATATATATATATATATATATATATATATATATATATATATATATATATATATATATATATGTGTATGTATATGTATATATATATATATATATATATATATATATATATATATGTATATATGTATATATGTATATATATATGTATATATATATATATATATATATATATATATATATATATATATATATATATATATATATATATATATATATATATATGTATATATGTATATATATATGTATATATATATATGTATATATATATATGTATATATATATATGTATATATATGTATATATATATATATATATATATATATATATATATATATATATATATATATATATATATATATATATATATATATATATATATATATATAATGTTTATCCATCAACAGACGTTATTGAACATCATTCCGTTCCTCCTGACAGCATTTGTTCTGGACATACTTTGGATACAGATTACATCTTTCTCTCCTCAGTGTGGCTCCTCACGTTCAGGGTAATATGTCAATCTCATGTCTGCGCTGTCAGCTGTTCGTCGATACAGACCCTCCAGGGGTCCTCTACTTAAGACTCCATACCTTGCCTATCCTCCTATTTGTGTAGACTCCTTAAGTGTCTTTGTCAGTATACACCAACGCATCAGAGTTCTGTTGTACATCCAGCTGAGGTTGTATTGAACAGACTTCCCACTCTCTCATTCTCCTCCTTATTTTATGGTATACTGGTGATTGATTGCTATTGGCAAAGACATGCTCCAACCTCCTCACAAGGTCATTGTATATCAAAGTAATATCATCAGCTTGAAGAAATTAAATCAATAAAGTTGACTGGCTTGGTATCTACGTGCAGTGGTCAGAGTTTTATAGGCTCAGCTTGAAATATATGGACTGAGATGCTGTTGCAAGTAAAAACACAAACTAAACTAAACTTGGAAAACACATTAAAAAAAAGTATAGTCTAACTTCAGCATAACAACAGCAAGGGGTCAACTGAAGACCAATGGAAACTGGGAATTCTAAGTAGGCTATTACAGGGACTGGAGAACCCAGCAAGGCAAGCAAACAAACAAACCCCTGATAAAATAAACATTTGCTGTGGAAGAACAAACAGACACAGTGATCAGCTGGGCCACATGTTCGCAAGGATTTAATGTCAAACATTATTTTCTTATTAAGCTCAATTAGGGTGAAAATGAATGTTAATGAGATGGAAAATGGAGAGGAAGGGAGAGGGGTGCAGGGCTTATCACTGCAGTTATGACAAGCTTGGGTCGGGTTGAGAGTGGCGGGGAAGGACTCTAATTGGCTTAGAACAGAGGAAGGAAAGAAGGTGAAGTGATAAATAACAGTCTTGTTTACACAGGTACAGAGATGACCCTCAGTAATGCAGGTCATCACAACAATAAGTGTGGTTAGTCCTTTATACGTGCTTACATTGGAGATGCTGAAATTTGAGGTGCACAAAAAGTATACAGCTACAAATAGAAAGAATGAACACGAGAGACACCCTAATATTTGGACAGGTTTCTGGGGAGGTTTCTTTGGGATGTGTGCCTCAGCCTGTGCCTTGCAGCAGAAACTGGCACACCCTCCCTTGTGTCCTTTGACAGCAGATCTAAAAGGCACCATACTCTGCTCCCTATACTCTGTCTGTCAAGCTACAGAACACAGTGACAAAGCAAGGGCTTACCAAAAAACACATATGGACCTATCTCAACTCCAGAAAGGCCAAGCTGTGAATTGACAGCTGTTTTGAAATTTAAATTTTTTTTAATATATCAGCTTTCAAAAAGTGTGCAAAGGTGCCTCTTCAAAACAGCTTTGTTAGGTTGTCAAACTGTATAAATAAAGCAAAACATTTTTACCTACATTTACCTATTTTTGACAGAGTAGACATCAAACTGTGGTATCGTCTGACAGATCTCACCTATAGAAAATACTCTGACTGTGGCTTCTGCCTCTTTTTATAGTGACATCAAGATTTCTTTTTTGGTTTTTATATTGTAGAAAGCAACTGAAGGCTATATGGAATATAACAATATTGGCCAGTTTAATTGTATTAGAATTAATGGTTAAAAAGCTGTGAAAATGACTGACACAGGTAGAAGATAATATACACAGTAGAAATACAAGTTCATAGTGACAACTGCTAACTGCTGTGCCATGCACCGGCATTCTGGACAACGTGGTCATCGTTGCATACTAGCTTCTGTTCAAACATACATGAATAATATTAGCATGAATAATATTTGACCAGAGACTACAGCTCAAGCACAGCATGATGTGACCCCTGCTCATCATGGTGCAGGCCAAGAAAACTGTCAGTCATTTCTGTGCATTGGAAAGTTGACTGTTTCACCACTAATAAGCTTCTCACTGTTGCTATACATGAGTTTATGCTACTGAAGGGGGGATAAGGAATATGTTTACAGTTTGCTGGTCTTCTACCCAGCCCCTGAATTCCCTGAAAGTTCTATATACATCTCTTATGAAAATGGAAGAAACTATATACTAATCCTATTTTTACTCACAGTATACACACATACAAAGATGCTAGTTAAAGCATTTCAGGGCAGGTTCTCTCTGATACAGTATTAAAATTCCTAACAGTGTAAGCACTAAATTGCTTCAGGGTTTTCATTTTTGCAGACATACAGAACACATAATTCCCACAATTTCCTAATTTGGTGAGTTTGCAGAATTTGATCCTTATACCTTGCAGCGCAAGGCACAGATCTCATGGATGCTTACACGGTTTTGTTGTTTAATCAAATTTTACAGTCACTGCTCCCCTTTCTAACTGTCCTTTTTGCTTATACCTACTCCACTGTGGCTGATTTCACCTGCTATGGTGTCAGAGAGTGAGGATTTCTCATTAATTTGTCATGTTGCTGAGGTAGAAGTACTGTGACTGTGTGAAAGCCCAGACATTTGACCCTTTTGGTGGTTACATACAGTACAGTGTGTATTTGTTTAGGTGTGTGTATTTGTGTGTACTGTGCAACTCTGTCTAAATATTTCTACCAGTATGTCCCTGAGTAACCGTGGATACTCAGGTCCTGATGTATATAGATTATATAGCTCACATAGCTCACATTGCTTAACTTTACAATGAAACAAGATGGACATTTAAGGAGCTGTTAAGTCTAAGAAGTAGAATGAGAATGAAGTCAGTTGATGTGACGTGAAATGTTCAGATCTTAAACCTATGAAAAATGACATGAAAATAAGCCAAAAATGTGTTTAAAGGAATATCACTGCTCTTTGCTGGTCCTGTGGAAAACATAAATCTAGACCCCACAAGTGAAGCATGACCTCTTCCACTGCAGGTTGAACCTGTGTCTGGATGATTGTGCATTATCTGACATTCTCTCTGTTAAAGAGGATTTTGTTGATTGGTGATTGGTGCTTGAATAACATTTATGTAGTGAATTACTTCACTATAAAAAGAGGAAGATAAAAAGATGAGGGAGAGAGCAGAGAGGCAGCGTCTGAATGGATGAGCAAGAAAGAATGAACGTGTGGAGACAAAATAGTCTTCAACTAAAACTTGATTTAGGATTTATTTTATATTATGCATGTCTGAGGTTTTGTGCAATTTCAACAGATGCATGACAGCCAATCAGAAACAATTTTCTGATATAAGAACGATGTATAGCTGGAAACAGTGTTCATTTGATTGTGTAGTGTATTGTAGGGTCTCTGAAAGTCTCAGCACACTACAGTATTGCTTTGAGTGTGGGGCATTCTAAATAAATTAACACAGTTTCTGTATTTGCTAACAAAGCTGCCAAATGTAATAAATAATTGTGGACAGTGTGCTTCCACAAGAAAGAGAAAAGACGTGTGTTAACAGGAGAAGACAGAGCAGAGGGCCAAAGGAAGTGATGAAAAGCAGATGAGATAGAAGATAATGGGGAGTAATCAGCAAAACAACTAAAAATAATTTTGAATTTGTTAAAATAAACAGTATGTATAGCATGTTCTGAACTATAATGTGCACATACACGCACCTACACACTTTAACAGGCATACACCATTGTTTCATCTAGCAATCTAATGCTGTGCCATTTACGGTAGGTGTAACTTTATGAGCCTGAGGCCTGAGACAGGTGAAGCCTGTTGTCCAAATCCCACTCCTGTTTTCTGCTTGGCTGGACTGTAATTTCCTGGGCTTTGGAGAGCAGGACACGCTGCCCTGCACACAGGAAAACAGGCCTGATGTGCACTTAGTCCCTGTATGTGGGCAAGAGATAAAGGACAGACACTTGCACACATACACACACCAACAGCACCGCCACCACCTACTACCTGAGGAAAATATCCTCTAGCCACCATAATAGCTGTTACCTTTAAGAAAATATAACCACAATACTTTAATGCCAGAGGGTCACACACCATTGCACTCTACTGATAATGCCTGTGGTCTTTAATTTGTTATTTCACATGCATAATTGTCTACTTAACTATGTTTGCAACACTCTCTTTCTGTGTCACAGACACAGAAAACAGTTTGGAGTTAAGAATCTGTCACGTGGTTTATTAGCCAGCTACTTATTTTATCAGTTTTTGAAATAAATCTTCAGATATACACGCTTCAAATAAACTTTCTTTGAAGTTGTTTTTGCAGTGCAGTTCAAAGAGATTTCCCTATAAGTTTTAAACATTTTTCCTGTTTTAAAGCCTTCCTTCAGGTCAGGATCATTGAACTCTGAGGGTTGTGTCACTCTCCAGCTGTCCTTCCAGAACCCCCCTTAAACCTTTGCAGACATACTGCTGTGCCCCAACTCCCAGATAACCTGATTAAACAGTGAGTGCCCTGTCGCTCAGCCTCAGGCATTACCACTGCTAATTCAGCCTGTCCGCCGCCTGCTGAAGCACATTGCACAACCCCTAATGCACTCTGCCTTTGTAACAGGGCAGCTCCACTTTCAGCTGAAGAGAGTGGAAACACAAACATCCCCAGTGTTATCTACCAAAATGGCTGACATTGACCACAAAAGTCAGGAAATGGACTGTAATGGCTCGCCAGATTGTTTGAATTTATCCTTAGGGCCGTACAAAAGTAAATACAGTAAGAAGAGACAAAGTCATGTCCGAGAATGATAGGCCATCTAAAAATGAAAACGCATTTATTATTTAGTCACTCCTATGTCATGAGAAAGTCAAGTCCAAGTAAGTTGCATTCAAAGTTTTATCCCAATCTTTCCTTAAACTGTCAATATGACCAACCAAAAGTAATTACAGTTTATAGACTTGCAACTAGTGAAGTTTGTCTTTTTAACAGGCAGGAGCGACTGTGATGGCTACAGATGAGGAGCTGCTACCTGAATGTTTGAAACTATTTTCCCAAAAAGAACCACAGCACCAGTTGTTTCAGAAGCTGCCCCAAAATTACATAGGTTTACATTCAAGTGACAAAGCCCCCTAGCAGTTCTAATAGTTATGATAAGAATAAAGGAGGCCTTAAGGTCAGGTGATTTAACCCAAACCATGATCTTTTCCTGAACCTAACACAAGTTGTTGTTGTGAATAAACCAACCCTTAACCATGGCATTATGACATCACAAAAGACTCAGTTACCGATTTCTTGTTGTCAGAGCTCCATGCTCTCTGCCAGTCAGGGTGTCAGTGACACTTTAATTTCCTGTTGAATTATGGGAATGTGAGATATGGGAATGCTCCCACTGTAGCTGCTGTAAAGGGCACTAGCAACCTGAAAAGAAAGTGCAGTAAAGAAAGGATAAGAATTTGATCAGGTTTATTTCAGAAAGTATAGCCCTGTACAGTATATCTGGACCAGCCAGCTCAAGACATAAATGGTTGAAACCTTACTGATTTTACAGGTGCACACAAAGCACCTCACAAATTGTGACAGACACGTAATGTGCACTGTGATGTACAGTAGATGAATATAATAAAGTATGTTTAAATAATGCAAAATGACTACACTGCACTGCATGTTTTCTGCACCTTCCTATAGAAGCTCAAAAGATGGCCATCTGTCTGTTTAAAGACAAATATGAAATACTTACACAGTCATTGCACGCAGCTGTCCTACTGATGGCATAGTTGAGTCCTGAGTGCACCATATATTGGCCTCCTGGAAGGACAAATATGAAACATTATAAGAAGTGGCGAAGATTGTAGCAGACAGATGAGCCTAGTTTTCCACCAGCTCTCCAAACAGCCCCGTCAGTGCCAGACAAAAGGAGATTGAATTAAACCTTTGGAAAGGAGGGGGGCTATTTTGTACCATGATACACCAGGGAGAGCCTTTGTGACTCTTTCAACACCTTTCAGAAGTAGGATTATTTTTTATCTTGCCAGACAGCCAGCTGAATGAAAGATCTTTCTTATCATTTTCTATCTTCTCTATACTTTTTAACTCCCCCACTCTTTTTCACCTTCCATCTTTAGTTCAATCTCTCTCCCTCCAAAGACCATCTATTTATATCTTCCTTGACATTCCAAGGGCCTCTTTTCTTTTGATGTAATGAGGAACATTTCAGATCAATGACTATGGAATAAGAGACAAAAAAAGAAATCCACACATAACACAATCCAATATTCCAAGAGCAGTTGTGCTTCCTGAAGAGCACTGTAACATCTTTCTTTAATAATTTACTATTTCTAAGATGTTCATGCTGCTAACAACTAATAATACGGGTTTTGAAACTAACTAAGACAGGCTTTATAACTTTAAATTAGACCACTAAGGCATACACATATCCTTTTAAAGATTTAAGGCTGGTTGCTCAAATATAGATTATGGAGAGTTGTGCTGAGCATTAATTTTTGATTAAACTATCCATTAATGTAAAGTTTTGAGTGTAGGATACATGTTATTCCAGCCTTTATAGAGTACTGGGGTCCTATTGGGATCATATTAGATCATATACCAGATCATATTAAACTAAAAGGAGTGCAGTTATTTTGGGCTTGGGGTGTACCAAACAAAACAAATTACCTACTGTGCTGAACATCCTGTTCCAAACTATTTGGGTACCATTATAAAGCCCCTTTTCCACTGGTCAACAAACCTGCTAAGACCCACTAACATCAGGCTTCTGTCTGCAATGGAAAAGGGTTTAATCAGCATTTGGGAAAATGTATTCCTGTTGTGCTCATTCAGTAAAAACTTAGTTCTGTCTCACACATGGGTCATGATTATATATGGAAAAAATCTAAGGTTGGTAAACATTTAACAGCTCTATCAATAACAAGACTCAGAATTTTTTGTATATGCTCCAAATAAATTCAAATCCTGCTTAACCTGTGCATTGTGAACACAATATGCTCACTTCACCTTCTGCCACTGTATTTTATCCCTGCACTGAGACAGATGCAAAAATGAGGGGTAGGGGAAGCTTTTGATTCAACTGTTTTGACTTTGGTGGCATAAAGCTGTGGTTTCACTGAAAAATATGCTCCTCTGCAGAAAACTCTCACCCATTCCCAGATGATCCTCCGGTGTGTCTCAGAGAGCCATGGTGAGAGCATGAAACACACTTGGCAGCTGTGCCTTCTTTTTGACAGCCTGCTCCCATGGCTTAATTTCATTGGTATAGAGTTTTTTGAGTTTTTGAAGGTAGATGCAGCAGATGTTTACAGGACCAATGCCTTAACGTCCTCTCCTCCCAGTGGGCTTTTCGAAAGAGAAGCTGATGCCTCAAGGTCTAAGCTTTGAGCAGAATAGAGGAAAAAATGAAATTCTTTTGGGAAAAAGGGAGAAAAACATCCCACTGCTGTTATCACACCTTGCTGTACTATAAGCAGGTTTTTAAAAACTGAAAAGAACAATGAAATCCTTTTCTTCACAAGTGTTCAGGCTCTGGGTGTAACATAATAAAATGAGGGTACAATTAAGTTGTTTCTTTGTGATGTTTGTCTTTGGGGAAAGAATGAAAACAATGTTGAAACACAATGTTATTTCCAATTGCATGTACTGTATTTCATGACCACTTTTGAGTTCTCACTGTGTCAACTTTGCTTCAGGCTGTCAAGATTTACTGTTCAGATACAAATCTCCGACTTATTCGTTCCTCTGACCTATTCTGATCTGACCAATCAAACCCATTTGGCTGGAGCTGCACTGTACAGCAGATCACCAAGTTTCCCGGTGATCAGATTATGCCTCCCTCACTGTGTCCAAGAGAGAGTATTGAGGAGAGTTTAAGGGAGGGAACGCTCTCCCTCCTGGGGACTGTCTGAACTGTGTTAGAGCAGGACCGGGGTTCTGCTGGGCGGGGCACAGCCTGCTGATAAAGGCTGAGCCACAGGAGTGTTTGGGAGGTGCTGGGTACTATTCACCTTGAAGCTACCACAGAGTAGTTTCACTGGGATCTTAAGAAAACGGCAGGCAGGCAGAGCCTCTTTGAATTCACCTCCCTAGGAACGGAAAGGGACTACTTGAATGGCTCAGGGGGAGATGAATGCTTAGTGAATGTGAAATGAGGCGATGGCAGTCGAAGGCAATGGCGATGCTTCCATATGCATGATTCGGCCCCTTTTCACCGCTTCCTTTTTACTCTTGCTATTCTTGTCTGTATTTAAGGCTGTGATAAAGCCTCCCCAGCTCAGCTACCTTTTCCTCCACTTCTGCTACAATAAGCCAAGCGCCCAATTGACGGGGGCTTCAGATGACACCCCTGCTGATATACAACCCCTGTAATCAACCTAGCTTCTAATATGGACACAAAGGCTTTCAGAACTCAATGCCAGAAGGTGTCCTTGGACACAGAGGAGAGCTAAGGACTGGAGAGAGGAGAGGGAAAAAGAGGAACACAATATTTGATATTTAATTTGAAACAAGCCAAGGGATTTCAGAATTAAGTGCAGTTACTCTCATTCACTCTTGACCAGTGAAGTTACAGTCACACACTTTGTATTTGTGTGCGTCAGCATGTTGATGTCTCTCTTGCGAATGAAGAGGAGTGATAATGTGTGTGTCTGATTCCTCTTGTCCGTGTTTGAAGAGTTCATTAGCCTGGAGAGCCCTGAGAGCTCTGAGGGCCCCCAAGAGCTGAACTCAGTCAATCACAGGTGAACTATGTGTTCATATTTACATGTAAACTTATTTTTTCTTGTAACATTAACGTTTTGGTTCTTTGGGCAGCTGTAGAGGAGGATTGAGCCACAGTCCTGTGACACCAAGGTTGTGTCATTATTTTAAAAGCTATACAGTAAAGAGTATTTTTTAATAACAAGCTTTACATGGATGAGGAAATCATTTTAGTAGCAATAGCAATAAATAGAAGATATTCATCATGAAGCATCCATTTGGAATAAATAAATTAAGGTCCATTAATGGTAATACTCATATGAGACCCCTTAAATAACAAATAAGTGGGCCTTTATTTAGAAAGATAGTTGACCTTAAACAAACTAACAGTCACCTATGGAGAAGTGCCAAGGTCTTGGTGTGATCATGATAGAGATAAAATATCTCTGCTCAAGTTTGTTCCACACAGTGGCAGAGAAAAAAAGGAAAATGAAAACTGCAGGAGAGAGATGTGTTCAGTGTTAGCAGCAGTGTTTCGCAGTAACACGATACTCAGTAATGAATTACTGTAAAATTATTACTTTCTCCAGTAATGAGTAATGTAAGGGGTTAAAACAGTTAATAATATTACATTACTACTTTATGATGACGTGATGTCCTGGATAGCAAAGATGCGCTTCTTGCAGCTGATAGTTGTCTGACGTTCAAACGCCGATGGCTGTGAGATGAGAGATGAGGGAGGAGAGGGCTTGTGAGGGAACTTCTGACAGCAGTGTCGCACTCCTGCTGAGGAGCCTGCCTCTGTGTCCACACCTGCCGTGATGAAAGTGTCCAAGGACAGCTACTCGGCAGAAAAAGAAGTAATGGACTACTTGAGGAGTAGTCCATTACTGAGGAGTACAGCACTCTGACTCCATCTAGCTCAAAGAGGAACAGACTGTCTGATCAGAGGTTTGAGAAGCTGCTGTGAGATATAATCATTATTTCACTTCTGAACATCGGGACCTTGTTTAATGTTGAGGCTGAAATAACAAAACAGGAAGCTATCGCCCTTAATGTGCATTTTTTAACCTGCCCAACACTGGTTAACAGACAATATGGCTTGTAGCCGCAGATGTACACTCTGAAGGTGGGCGATACACACAGAGGTAACCGTCAGAGTTTGTCAGCTCCTCTCTGACCGACTGCTGCTGATCTGCCACAAGCAGGGCCCATCTCCTCCAATTCTCCCTGCCTTTAATCAGTAATTTTCCCTCCAAATGAAATCACCGGCTCTTTTTGCAGACGCTAATTTTCAACTTACGTTTTGCTATGATCTGTGATCGAGACAAAATAGCCTCCTCATTTTGCTAACAATGGCAAGTGATGAGCCGTGTGAGGATACAGTTCTTCGGGTCTGACTTCAACTTCCCCTACTAAGCTACACACACACACACATGGACATACACACACACCCACACCATCTGTGTCATCATGATTGATCGGTCTTTTGCAAGATAATGGGTGATTTTCTTTGTACATTGATGCAGAAATAGTCAATAACATAGAAGTAATTGAATTTAAAGCATAGCGTACACCCAAACAAGTAAGAATATGTTTTATAAATTTATTCATATTCAATTGGGAGTTTTTTCTTATTTATCTTTGACTGTTACATTCTTAGGAGTTGACAGGTCCCTGGAGGTAGGAATGACTGATGATGGTGAGGTGTACAGTACGTGTTGTATAACTTATACATGTTATATGCTGGAGGCTGATTGGGTCTCAGAAGACCTTATTTCTAATGTTCCCACATACTAATAGATAGTGCCCACATACTGAAAATATATAGTGAAAACCCGTTACATGACTGTCATGGAGAGGCAAAGATCTTCAATCGAGAGAAAAGGTGCATCAGTGAAGATTTGCACAAGCATCCAATCACTGGGGACCAGTGAGGTTTTTTATACACAAGTTCTAAAAGAGCTGTCAGAGGAAATCTAGCACCTGCAGTAGTAGCAGTGACGAGATGAGTGTAGAGTGAGAAAAGGTACGCTGCTTACCAAATTCTGTTTGATGAATACTGCCATTGTTGGACTCACTATTTTACATAAAGCCTGCAGGGCATGAAAACCGTTCTTTGTAAAAGATTATGGTTTTGAGACAAGGTATAGAAAAATCTGTGATGGTAATTTATCATCTCTGGCTTAAAGTTACAGTACTTAGAGGCACAGTTTAAGTTTTGCTATTCAGTTTTTGGATCTGTAAGTGGAGCCAGAATGTATGGTAAACTGATAAAAAGTGATTTTGCAACTCTATACTCAACAAGGAGCATTGTTTTATTCCTTAGACCTCCCTGAAGAAGACTTTTTCTGACTGCAAGTTGTTTCTCCCTTTCCTTGGTGCATTATATTATGCTAGAATAGCGTCATCAGTAGCACACTAACAACCGTTCATGATAAATGATTTCACTTTTGTGGTGTGAGTACAGTAACTATTCAGTTTGACAGGTACTCTATGTAGTATAGAAGTGGAACAACAGAGACATTTGTATGTTATGTGCGGCTTCTGTGTGGCTCAAAGAAAGTCAAGAAAATCAAAGCTGTTCATGTCCATAATTGAAACATCAAACCATTTTCTTTGATATAAGATGATACGTGTTTTATTATGTATCCCCTCTGTCTGCCAAACAGGTTATCGCTGTGTTGTTGGGGTGGTCTTCCATTCAAATAATGTGATGCTTGGCACCTCACAGCTAATGTTCTCATTACTGCTCAGACATGCTGAGAAGAAAAAGCTAGACTGTGTGCATGCATTAATGTGTGTGTGTGTGTGTGTGTGTGTGTGTGTGTGTGTGTACGTGTGTACGTGTGTACATGTGTACGTGTGTACTTGTACTTGCTACTTAGTAAGGACCAAAAAAAGTATTTTACTAACAGAGTGAGGACATTTTGGGAAAGTGAGGACATTTTGGCCGGTCCTCACTTTTTGAGACACCTTCAAATCACATTTTGAGGCTTAAGACTTGGTTTTATTGTTATGGTTAGAATTAGGTTTAGGTTAAGGTTAGGGTCAGGGTTAGGGTTAGGCACTCAGTTGTGATGGTTAAGGTTAGGGTAAGGGGCTAGGGAATGCATTATGTCAATGAGTGTCCTCACAAAGATGGAAGTACAAGTATGTGTGTGTGCATGCATGCGTGCGTGCGTGCGTGTGTGTGTATGAGTGAAGTCTTATGAGCATTTGCTATCTGGCATATGAGAGGAGTTATTGATTTCTGTATGCTTGTTTCAGCCATATACTCTCCCTGTTAGTGTCTGTGAGCTGTTCAGTGGATAGGATGAAAATACATGTTGGGTTGAGAGTTCACCATGAGAGTCAGCAGTTCTGTGGAGTGGAGACAGGTGGGTATACAGTCCCTTTCATGAAAAGCTGCCCATAGTATATTTTCAAGGCAGAGAGAGAAGAGAGAGAAGGAGGACGAGATGATATGTGAAACCATTAGGCTCCTTACACCTAAATACTTCAGCTGCGTGTGTCATTACTGCCATTACGCTTATGCTCCAGGCTTCATGGTGATGGAGAGATAGGAGAACAAATGAAGAGAAAAACAGAGGAGTGAGACAGATGGAGAGGAGTGGGATGACCCATGTGATAGAGAGGTTGCGTGATGTCATACATAACTGATCGGAAGAGGAAAGGCTGGTAATGTGATCCTATAGATAAAGGAGGAATCTATCTATCTATCCCCCTATTTTCTCACAGCCCTGCTCCAGTACTAATAAAGGAAGTGAAGTGATGTCTTTGGTCACAAATTATTAGATTACATTGAAATTGAGGTAATGTCATTACATATGGTATCTTTATAGGATACAGATCACTGACTTCATAGGGTACTGCCTCTTCTGTAGATAAGACTTCTAGTAGCAGACAAGCTTAGATTATGTCAGAAGTTCGATGTGTCCAGTCACTAGCACTAGTACATACTTTGGTGTGTTGATTTATTAATCTTATTAATCCATTGTACCCCAAAGTGGTACATATACACTTAAATATCTAAGACATCAGTTTTTAACATTAGAATAAACTGCTGAGGAGAACTTTCCTTATAAACAAACTACAGCAAACCTGTTTTCTCAACTATGGTTTCATTTTTCATAGTAATCATCCTGATTCATGGCATCGCCAATGACTTTGACAGTGGTGCTTGTAGTGAGGCTACATGTATTTTGAATAATGTATTAGGTCAATTTGGAATGAAACTAGTATTCATGAATACAGGTAGAAAATATGTCTTGAATGCTCAGTCTTATTCATTGTGAATGCTGAGTTTTGACATCTGACCAGCTATCACTCGAGTGAGTGGAGCTTGTCAACAAGGAAGAGAAGTGCAAAAGGAATATATCTGTGTGTGTGTGTGTGTGTGTGTGTGTGTGTGTGTGTGTGTGTGTGTGTGTGTGTGTGTGTGTGTGTGTTTGTGTGTTTGTTTGTGTGTTTGTATGTGTGTGTGTGTGTGTGTGTGTGTGTGTGTGTGTGTGTGTTGACTCTGAAACTGTTTCTTTTTCTCCCTTTGCCTGATAATTGTTCTAATGCAGTATTGGAGCTTCTTTTGTTATACATGACAACTAAAGAATGAGTGAGTGTCCTTTAGTATTTTCTTGCACTCACTGAAGACATTTGATATACGTTCTTTAAAATAACAAGAAAAAAAAATCCATGAATCACCACAATGACATTTACCATTATCACCCTGAAGCCAAGGCAGTTAAATGTTGTGAATATAGAAGAGTTCACTCAACTGTCTCTGAGGAAGGATTGGTGTGAGTTGAAGATTTAAGTTTCATTTGCCATCTTGTTAATGGCACAAAAAAGAATTGAGCTATTGGGTTTCTTCTCAAGAATCATCTGTTAACACTTTCATAGTATTATTATAGCACCTAGACCAGCTTTATAAACAAGAAAGGCGTGGAAATCTCACTTTATGCCATGTGGGACGTTTAAAACAGAGCGAGAGGTGGGCTGATTAAACAGTACAGGGTCATTCCACTCTGGATTAATAGCTGCTTGTTTACTGAATCAATATTGTGCATGGTACTGGCTTGGTTCCCTAGGTGAACGGGGGGTGGGATGGTGAGTAGCAATACTGCAGAGTATGGAGAAGTATAATGCATGCATATGTGATGTGGGCCAAGCAGGTGAGATGAAGGAGGTGGAGTGGAGGAGGAGGAGAGGATGATTAATATGAACAGGCTCTATCTGTATTATCAGTATATCTGTAAGTGCCTGTAGAATCTGGAGACTCATACATATGCAAAGACCCAATTTAGTTAAGTAAAGTTAATAAAGTTTTTCCCATGACTATATGGCCAACTTTACAGCTGTTTACTCATCTGTCTAGCAGAAATGCTGCAAGTTCAGCATCAAACTTCATTCATTTACTCAACAAGAGCTGTATCCAGAGGTGTAAAGCAATGTAAATTTTTTATTTTAAATTTACATTTTTTTTATAGCCATTCAGGAAAAAAATAATTTCATTATTGTAATCTATATGCAACGATATGTCTTGAATATTAAGCTAGTCCATATTTAACTGTATTTTTACTGTTGTCTTTTCATCAGAGGACTGGCAGGATATCTTTGCAGCAAGATGCACAACAGCACAGAATTTGAACCAGCCACCCCACAGCACCATCTTCATTGTTGAAATGAAATGTCTGTATCTTTTCATCCACACAGCTGGAAGTATCAACCACAGACTTCGCTGGAAATCTTGTCGATGGACCCACCTTACTACTGATCACCGTCATCGACCAAAATGACAACCGGCCCATCTTCAAAGAGACACGTTACACAGGAGAGGTGCTTGAGGGATCCCCTACAGGTTGGTGACATTGTCATATTGAAGGACTCCAGAGAGAACTGGGCTATTAGCTTGTCAGCAATATCACAAACACTATGATTGCTACACTCACAATATCTTTACTCACAAGGTGTAGTGAGGTTGTGTTGATGTCATTCATATTTGGGTCCTGAATGTGGTGGTTTTTATGTGTAGTTGTGGTGATGGAATCAAAGGCACATTGCACATGCCTCATTAATGAAATCACTTAAAGACCAACATCTTTAATGAAAGCATTGGACTTTTACATCATTACTTTGACTTGCAGAGGCCCTTCAGCAGATGTCATGGCCTACATTATATCTTTATGTATTTCAGACTCCATTCCATCGGTGGCTAACTTTTAATGACAGTTTTAGGCTGGCAAACAGCTTCACCTTGAGGACCCATCTCATCTCATCAGTTAGGCTGCATAGAATGAATATTAGATTTAATTCATATATAAGTAAACCTTAATGCTTTATTTATCAAACAGTCCATCACATGTGAATGTAATAACAGCACTTCATTCTACATTAACTTCATACAAAAATCAAATCTGCTGTGATCCTCCTTTGCCTTTAAAACAGCAGCGGTTCTCCTCAGTACACTTGGGCACATTTTTTTTTCAAAATACTTGGCAGGTAGGTTGTTCCGAGCATCTTGCCACAGTTCTTCTGTGCATCTAGGTGTCTTCTGTCTCTTCATGTTAGGTCGGGGCTCTGTTGCAGGTCTCCTTGTTCTTCTTGTTAAATATCTTACAATTCTGGCTGTATGTGTGGGGTTGTTGTTATTCTGCAGCATGGATTTAGGATGCCTCCCTGATGGTATGGGCTGATGGATAAGAATCTAAACATATAAAGTACCTAAAAGTTTTGCACAGTGAATCTTCCAAAAAAAGTAAAAGTAAATAATCACAGGCTTGTTGAATCCTCCTGTCCACATGTTGAAATGTCCTCGGACAAAACACTGAACACCAAGTTACTCCTGATGGTTAGGCCAACACTTTGCACTGGCACCAGTGTGTGAGTGTGTGTATGAATGGGTGAATACAAAATTTAAAGCAAATAAAATGTAAAACCAGTTAAGCTGGAGAAGCTCAAT
The DNA here is from genome assembly GCF_046630095.1 of Trachinotus anak. Classification (NCBI taxonomy): domain Eukaryota; kingdom Metazoa; phylum Chordata; class Actinopteri; order Carangiformes; family Carangidae; genus Trachinotus; species Trachinotus anak. The sequence continues at coordinate 25,742,469 of NW_027273853.1, read as the reverse complement.
GAAAGTATAATAATCTTATATGTCCCACACAAAGTCTTATGACAGCAAATTATCTACCTCACTCACAGTCGCTGTAAATACCCTTATATAACAACCATTACAGCCTGTCCCTACTCTTCTCCTCTCTGGTGCACCAACAACTCAACTGAACGACAACTGCCAGTCGTATAACAGGAAAATATCTACATGTAAGTGGAATACGATAAAACACAGCTCTACACAAATGCTAGAGATTATCTTGGTACCTTGAATCACCTTTTGTAAGTTATACCCAGCTAGTGTTAACAGGTTGACAAACCAGATAGGTGCCTTTGTCACTTTGTCACAGAAGCCTCTCTTTTAGTTCTCTGAGCTGCTGTCATTGTTATCACTGTTGTTTTTGTTGAGGTGAGATTTGTGCCCTCACTAGGATGGAATAAAAATAAATCCTTTATTGAATGTACAGCTTTTCTATTTCAGGAAAGTTGCTTTGCTAACCTCATGCAACCTGTGTGTGTGTGTGTGTGTGTGTGTATAGACTATGTAGTCTTTAAAGCAGGGAAAATTAAGACTCCAACCTACAGCTGTGGTGTGAATGATTGTCATCCACCATACTATGATTATATATGATGCTTGGGTGAGAACTGTGGAGGCGTCCCCATCCTGGACAAACTGTTTGCTGCTGTTAACTGCCAGGTTGTACTTGGTTCTCACTGTTGAATGGTTTCCTTTGCCGTCCAAAGGATGTGGATTTATATTTCTGCACCTGCTACACATTAAAAATTATTTCTTTAATGATGGGGCTTTATGGTAGACCCGCTGTGGCCTGCTCTGCTCTGAGAAAACTGCTTGTTACCAGTTCTTACTACACTTGCTAAAATGTATTTTTCTTCTTTTTCCAACTGCGATAGTGACACAATATGGTGCTGATGACGAAATTAGCAAAAATCAGTTGCTTCACCCTGTGTGCTCAAGCTGTTCACCTTGAACTTCTTACCACTGATTCCCAGAAAGAATCACCCCTGAAGTCTCCCTTTCAAGTGTGTTAGGGCAAACATGTTGTAGCGCACAGATTGCAGAAATACAGTTGTTAGATGTACTTCGCAATTATGAGGTTAAAAGTATAAAGGACAGCTAGTGAAATGAAAGTGATAAAACAAAAACCTATGAAGCCTCTCACTATGTTTGTTCTCGCATCATTAGCACAGAAAGCCAACAGCCAAAAACCTTAATCACCAACACAGCTTCACTGATAAGACGGATCAGTCAACATGCAGGCAGCTTAAGGACACGCAAACACACACCTGCACACACACTCGCACACAAGCAGAGCCTCCCATGGAAACATTTTGAGCGGTTGTCAACGTTATGCTGAACTTGTATCATGAATTGCTAATACAGACATTGCTTATGCAATGGTATATATTAGGTAAGCAACAGCATGTCATTACTGGCTATAGAGAACAAGGTAATGGGCTGACAAATGTGCACAGTTGAATCTTAAAGAATAATACAGTCAGATGTTCTGACACTGCAATAACAGGGCTGCAACGATGAAATCAAATTGTCAGAAATCTCACTGTAAAGCAGTGATACAAAGAAAAATACCAAGTAATTGCATCTTTGTTCCAGCTTTACATGTACAGTTTATTTCTTGTAATGTGGATTCCTGAACAAAGAGTGTATTGGTGCTTTTACTGTAACGTTTGGTTTACCTGCTCATTCACGATCATACATGTAACCTCACATGTTCACTTAGTGTCTGTGTATGAGGTTTACAAGTCTGCGTGTATCTGTGCACATTTCTGTATACCTGTGTTCAGCAGTACCAATGAGAAAATGATCCCAGTGGGAGCAAATCAGAAATATGACAAATCCCCAGCAGGAAAATCTCCAAGAGATCTCCAATCTCCAGACCACCCAAAACATCTGAATCATCATTCTGTAGCAGTTTTTTGCCCTGATTCTGTTTAGCAGACAAGTTAACTCAGACTTCTGCCAGCTCAGCACCACTACATTTAAAAAAAACTCATTTTACATTACTGGGTTAGATCTGATATCATCCACCAGAGACCTTCTTGTAACTTGGCCTGATAGAATTTAATTTGATTTTAAATGCAATTATATTATCCTGTATTTTTTTATATTTATAGCTCAAAGACAGTCTCTCTATCTGTGCAATTTCCTGAGTGGATTAAAGCCTTGTTAAATAAACCAAAGTGAGCAAAACAAAATGAACTGAGATGTATTTTATTTTCACCATGTTGTGGTCTGACAGCTCCTTGGTATTTCAGTTGCCATGGATGCCAGATCTAATTGAGCTCAGTGATAAGATGAAGTGTGAAGCTCTGAAGACTGTTTCTTGCATATGCCTGCAAATCTGTGTACTAAATAGTGTACTTAGCCAACATGTCAGCTCAGCCTCAGTTATCTGTCTAGTAACAAATCAATCACCTAAATTATGTTTAACAACCTGCCAGTTCCCTATAGGCTTCCTGGTCAGTTGGATGCTGCTCAAAACTGTTACGATAGTTGGATGGATAGATGGTCAGAAATCTGTCATATCTTTTATTGCTGTCATGTTAACAGCAAAGAAGCTCAAGGGGGATTTGTCATATTTGATGCAACCACTTTTGAAGGGCAGGTAATGAATTGACAGTGATAGCAAGAAGCTTTGTAAAGTTGCAACTTCAAACCCTCATAGAAAAATACTATAAATCTGTAAGAACAGATTTTTGGCCACTTAGGAGCAGCAGCTCCATCATCATTTAAGTTTCTATGAAAAATACTTGCCTATATATGCATCCTGCAGCTACAGAGCACACACGGGTCAGTCATTTGGAGTTGTGTTCCTGGCCATCAGGTGAACACAAGTCCAATATTTACTCTCATCTTAGCTGTGTTTTTTGTATATACCAACTGAGGGAAGTAAATGCTCCACTATGTTCTAGTCACTTTGTCTGACTTTGGTAGAGGGTAGGAAGCGCACACAGAAACCTGCTGCGATCAGAAAGGACGCCATGAAAGCAGTGAGAACCGACCAAAACAGTAGAGTCGAGAAAACAAAAGAATGAGCTGAAAGATGCTGTAAACCACCACAGAGCTGATGTGAACTGCAGTCGGATGATAAGTTTCTTGTGAGTTCATCACTGTGAGCAACCCCTCTCAGTTACAAGTAGTCATGTCATCCATTGTTGACATAAAAGTATTAATAATAGTATTTTTACTATTAGTGGTGGGTGTGTAAGCTACAGCTAAAGATCTACCAGATGATGTTGACCTTGTTGTGCATCTTATGGAACATGGATAATTTCTTCTAGAAGCAATGGTTCAAAAATACAGGCCAATTTCTGAATGTGGCCATGTTTCAAAACACACAAGGACTTCAGTGTGTAATAATAAATCCCTTCATGGGGAGCCCACTAAAGAGAGGTGGAGCCATGTGAGTCCAGCCCAAAGCAGTCAGACCACCCGCAAGGGTTGAACACAAGGGACAAGCACACACTCCTCTTCCACCAGCCTCCCAGGAAGAAACATCATGAAAATGTCTTGTAAATACATGTGTGGAAAAGAAGATTTCCTTGCAGCTAATGCTGTGGAATTTTGTCAGCAAAATGAATTCATTCATTCATTCAGTTCATTTTTGAAGTTTTGACTTGTCTTTCAGCACGACTAGATTTATCAATGGACACTTTTATCTCTGTGTTAACGTGTATGTGATCTCATATGAGAACTTGAGCAAAGAGTTGAACTTTTTACTTTCAGCTACATGTTAAAATAACAAAAGTTCCCTAATGGGATTGCAAGTTAGTTTATAGAAACTATTTCATTTTTATAGAATTTTTTTTGTTTTTATTTTTTTTGGTGCTTGAGTATTTTCTCATGTTTTGTTCCTCAAATCTTTAAAGGTTTAGCACCAATGCTAATGTCTATACAGCCCTGTAAAGCATGGAAGTGTATAATTGAAGTTGTGCATGTGCACTTCCACAATGTATGCGTGTGTGTGTGTGGGGGTGTATGATCTGTAGCAGTATGGCTTGTGGTTACACAATAGTGGCCAGGCAGCAGAGGAGGCTGTAGGGGAGAATGTCACAGTGCTCTGACATTTCTGTGCAAACTGATAACAAAGGCAGCCAAATCCTGAGTCTCCTAGCAAGCCCTTTCCTCCCTGTCTGTTTACTCCTCCACTCTTCATTTTTTCTCCATTCCTCTTTATCTCTCTCACTCTCTTTTGCCTCCGTGGCCTGCGTTCCCCAGGGGTTTGTGTACACATCATTCTGCATCCTACTGTTCTCTCCATCACTGCCCTGTTTACCAACTCTTTAGAACTACTGATACCGACTGACTTACTTTTGCCCCACTTCACTCGTGGTTCCTGATTTTGTTTTGACAGGATCATCATGTTTTTAAGTTTGGGCAGACGTACTGGTGACATAATTACATCAGTGTTTTGTTGACATTTTTTTATTTATTCTTCCAGACTGTTATCAAGGCTAAGTAAACATCCCAACTGACATTTTTTTCTTTGTTATTATTTTATTTTTCATTATTTTATATTTCATTGAAGAGAGAAGACATTATTCGTTCTGTATTTTTCTTACTGTCAACAAATGCCATGAAAAGAGCAAAGATGTGCCTAATTTTCTCAAAAAGGGCTCAGTAATTTCCTACAATAGCTGAGCTGATTTGTGCATGATTCTTTTCAGTAGCAGATAAATACACATTTTTTGTTGTAGTGACTATCAATGGTCTGTGAGTTTGACAATAAACTATAATGAAATAAACTATAGTGCCTATGTTGACTGTAATAAAGAAACATGTCACCCACTGCTGCATTGGGTCTTCACACTCACACTATATTTGCATTTGTGCACATCAAAAGCAACCGCATATTCACTGTTTGAACATACAACACATACAGTTTAGTATGGATTTGATGACTGTGTAATACATTATATTGAGAAAAAAACATCATTCACAGTTAATGTGTAAAATTTCATTCTCTTTGCATGATGAAGTAGTTCACGTGCAGATTTATGTGAAAAGTCTGAACACAATGTTGACTGTCACATAATGTTGACAAATATTTATTTTTTTAGTTTGTAGTAAATAGACTAAAACATGCTAAATCACTGGTTTCTGTATTTCACTTCTGGGTAGATGATGCCTTCTAAACTACTGTCTAATTATACTTAATCAAAAGAAGCTCTCATCCCTGTGTAGGCGAGGTAGTTTACACTTACACACCATTTCCACTATGCCATATCTCAGAGATCTCTCGCTTCACTCCTTCATATGTTTTGGGAGTTATTGTGGCACCATCAAAAATCTGTTACAACACATATTAGCCGTGGATTCACAGAGACTAATCATTGGATATGCATTTTATGGATCGGATGGCGTGCTGCTGGAAAGTAACTGTTTTAGAACTGTCATGTTTTTATGTTTATTTTTCCTCTGCTAACGGCGTGCAGAAAAGTTAAATCTAGCATCGAGGTGATACATCTGGTGTAATTGGACATGATGTGGTATAAATGAAGATATCACTCATAGCCAAGCCTCTGTTTGTGTTCCAGACTAATTTGTATTTATATGAGACGTAATTAAGGCCTGAGCTCCTGCTGTGATATGAGAGAGGGATGGATCTGGTTCACCACTGTGCTCTGCTCTCTGCTCTTACATACAATCACAAATACACAGCTGGATATTTAACAGCTTGAGGGGTGGGCAACAAGGACAAAAACATCTATCGCATCATATATAATTTTATATCATGATTCAGTAAATATTCTTGAAATCTAATAAACCTTACCACAAGTATAATTAGTAACATAAATGATGGCTCTGTTCCACTGAGGTGTTCCTGTGCCAGGGTCCTGTATTGTGCATGCTGTCTCACTGTTATGGCTCACTGGGATACGTAAAAGAGCAATCATTATTGTTACAGCATTAATTACATATGTGCTTTCCCTGGTGTGACAAGTTAAAAGGTCTGCTGCAAAAAAGGTCTTTTGCAAAATGAGATCAATTTGATAAAATTAAATATCTGTTTTTGGCAAATCCAGGAAAAGAAACACCTGTGCAATCAAGATAGCAAAATCTTACTGTCATTTTTCCTGAGGTAGACACACCTATACAAAAACAACAAACATAAGACTGTTTACTGTTTCTCTCCTCGCCACAGCACCTCTCTCCATAGATGCTTACCCAGTTCACCCAAGGGGCCCTGTTTTTGTGAATCCATGGTGCAGAGAACAGTCAAGGATACACAATGTGGTGACTATGTTTGTTTGCTCTCATGGTTACAGTAAATACGTGTTAGCCTGGCACTGCTGGAGACAGGGTCAGGAAAAATACATTGTTAGTGGGGGTTTGAGGAGTTGACATCAGTGCCAATGAAAATCAGCTCCATGGTTTCACTGGGGAAAGAGAGCGTTAGACCAGCCGCTCCTTAAGGAAAACTGAAATCCTCTCTAGAGTAAGGTGCAAAAGTAGAATTTGCACAATTTGTACCATCACTATCAAAACAAAAAACTGTTGTCATAGTCTTAGCCCTTTTTCTTTTGCCAGTAAAAGAGACTGTTCTATCAGCTCTGTGGGGCTGTATTTGGTGCGATGTTCCTTTAAGCTAAATCTTGCAGTCAGCATGCTAGCATGCTACATAATGACAATAGTAAAATGCTGATGTTAAGAAGGTATAACGTATGCCATGTTCACCACTGTAGTTTAGCATGTTAGCATGCTAACATTTTCCAGTCAGCATGAAACACAAGGTGCAGCTAAGGCTTTAGTTTTGCGGGTTTGCAGGTAATGAAAAAAATTGACCTGATGATAGCACTAAATTAAAAGTCAAGGGATCCAAAGAAAATACAGTTCATCCTGATGGGAATGTAAAAGTCTGTACCAAATTTCAATGAAATCCATCCAATAGTTGTTGAGCAGCAAGGCCACATTCATCCAGAAATCATGAAAATTGTACCTGAGGAGCAGAGCACATGGTGGCCAGACCTGTTTTATGCTGACCACTTGTCTGGAACCATTTGTCACTTGTCTGCACCTGGACTCTGCATATGGTAACAGCACTGTCTAAACTGCAGTCATTAATATGGCCTCTGTCCTGTGCCCCTGTTCTGCTGTTGATGCCTGCCCCCCCACTGTGGGCCAGATAGGACCCTCATCTGCCAGCATGCAGGAGCAAAACACTCAGCAAAATAAAAGGAGAACAAAATCATTCGCTAGCTGCTAATGTCAGTACCTTTGGTAAGTCTTGGGGAAGGCTAGCACAAGAATTTGAGGTAAAGGGCCGGTGTGCTGACAAGAGTAGTCAGTGGGTGCAGAGAAGGCAAGAGGGGATTCATTCAGGAAATGGGTAATGGTTAAACTGAGATATTACACCAAAACCTGCAGGTAATTTGTAGCCTGATGGTGCATTATGGTCTGTGTCTTTGCCTTTCTCTCTCCCTGTCTCTCTCTTTCCCTTTGTTAGCTGGAGAACAGTCTGTCCAGCACCCTACCAGGTGACCCGCTGTCCCACAATGCCTCATTATCAGCTTGTCAGACTGAGAAAGCCTGGCAAATTAATGTCCAAGGTATCTACTGAGGCTGCTGCCCAATTAACTCAGGGGCATTGTTGTGTTAGGATAAATGAGTTTTTCCCCCCTTGTACATGTTGCCATTTGGTTCAGTGAAGTAATAAGTCCACCTGGTCAACTTTTATTTTCCTCTAATTACTGGGGGACTCATGTTTAGTCTCAGTGAGTTCCAGTGTCTAAACTGAAAATGATTGGATGGTATGCCAGTGACATTTTCAAATTAAAGATTTTATGCTGAATAGTGAGCGGTTGAAAGAGTCGCATCTGCATTCTAAACACATCAGTGCAACATGATGCAAGTCCCTTTGGCCAGTGGATAGAAATGCTCGAATCCAGTGAGAAACTCTTACGATATTTGCTCATTTATATGCATCTGTTCTCTTTTCACCAGTAAGGCATCATTGATTTTCCTTAGCCTTCTTAACTGAGCTATCTTCTTTTGAATTACCATAGGGAGCGATATGCATTACACCACTGAGAGGAAAAAATTGCATTCTAAATAGGCTTTATTTTCAATAGTGATTTGATCTGAATATCTGTGAATAGGATTTTATTTGAATACATTTCTCTGGTTTGGAGTAAATTATTTTGCTCCCTTATGGGCTTTATGTGGTTCAGTGCGTCATTCCAAAGCTAAATAGCATCAACATCCATCTCTCACTCTCTCAGCACTCTGTCATTTTTTTCCCCCTCCCTCTCCCCTCTCTCTCTCTTTTTCACGCATGCGTGTTATGTATATGAGCATTTATTCCTAATTTGAGCAAAACTGTAGTTGTTTTATCGTGTATGATGCTGTAGAGAGGATTGAGAATTCCACGTGAGACAATGGCTCAACTCTAGGCTTCCCTGGTGGCTGCTCCATAGCTTGAGTGCTGCTAATCTGTGAAAGAATTTCTCTTCCTCTTCATCCCTACACAAAGTCCCACATCAGCTCTGGCTTGATTATCTAGTCCTCCCTCCACTTCGGCAGGGACCTACTGCTCTCACTCACACACATTCTGAAAACCCTCAGAGTCCAACCAGACAAACCAATCTCTCCCCATTGCCCCATTTCTGCTCCCTCTGCCTGACAAGAAAAGACAGCTGTTGCCCCTTTCAAATCTCCCACTGCAATCCAAGTTCCTCAATTTATACTATCTCCTCTCTTTGTTTCACAAGTCTAATCCCAGCCATCAAAGCTCTTCTCTATTGGAAACCAGCTCCTCAAAAATCAACACTTTTAAAGCCTTTTCTGAACAGAAAAAAAAATCCAAAGAGATCATTTCTGAACAGATATTGAATTATGAGATGTACAGGTGGCTGGTTATGTTGCAGCAGTTATATCAATTTACAGTGTGTAATTACAGGATAAGGTCAAAGTTTTCAGTTCATATTCCCATATGTGCATAAACAGTGTCTGGTCCCTGTAGTTGTTCCTCCCTTTTGGATGCAACTCTATAGGGTTAGAACAGTGGCATTAAATTTTGGCATTAAAATAAAACATTTTGATGTTAAAAATAAAATTTGACATTGAAAACAAAACCTGAACTGAAAAAGGAGACAAAGGCATTGAAAAAGTTCCACTGAAATATGAAACACAGGCCTTAAAAAAACCCTACAATCTCATTTTCCAATGTCGCTCTTCAGATTTTTTCTTCTTATCCTTCTTTTTCAGTGAGTTTTTTTTTTTACACTTCAGTGTCACTGGTTTTCAGTTTTAACTGAAAAGGGGAAGAGCAAGGAGTGCATGATTTATTTATATTACAAAGCCTGACTGGACCACATACCTAGGTAACGGCTTACACAAGTTCACCTGGGATTCCTAAACCACAGGTAAGTCTGCTTCTCTCCCTCCTGCTTAAAAATGTAAGATGATAACGTTGTAAGATTGGATTGTAGTTTTTTCAGTGCCACTGTTATTTTTTTCAGTTCTGTTTTAAATGTTTTTTTTGGTTTTTTTTTTTGTAAAAATTTTACTGTCACTATTCTAGCCCAGTACAACTCCACAGTCCTTATTCTGTGTAAAATGCATTCTAAAGTTCAGTTTTTTGGTGCATGTACCCATGATTCCCAGAGGATCTATCTTAACTTATTGGTCACCTAAGTATTCATCTAGTGCCAGTAGCAGTAGCACATTTTCACTCATCCCAAAACATAAAATATGGACTATTATTATTCCTGTGCATTTAGCTCAAGTGTGGCTATAGACTTGTTTCACCTCAGAGAGTAAAGTTTATGATCAAAATACACATCCTACTCTCCCTTACTTTACAGGAGCCGAGGTCAGTGTGGTCTAGAGATGTAACCTAGCATTGCTGTTCTCAGATGTATCCAGATGTTTTGCCATCAACCCTGACTGAGCAGAGTATATCAATCAGCTGAGATTTCCTCCATAATATAACATACCATAACCACAATACTGAAAGTGATCCTAAGTAGTGCTCCAAACAGATTCACTAAAAGAATATCCAAATATATATGGTGATAAAAATGCAGTCTCACATCCTTATCGTTAGCACATATCTCCATTTGACATCCTTTTGTCTCTCTCTTCTTTCAGTTTCATTTGTCTTTTAGTTTAGTGATTATTGCAAAAGTGAAGCCTTAGCAAAATAATATTGGAAGAACAGTATATGTATAGCTTGTTTACTCAAAGGACATCTGAAAGGAGAAAGGAAAGGAGGACTTAAAGTTCTTTCATTCTAATGAATGTAGAAATTTCAAAAGGATTCAAATGAAGCTCCTGCTTAATCTCACCCTGGTTTACTGAAATGTCCAGGAATGATATTGTCATGTTTGAAGAGTAGATGTTGACTCACAGACGTCCTCACAAAGAGCTTCATCCTTCTGAGCAGTATAGCACTTGAATTCTTTCATTTATATACAGATCAGGACAGGACATCCTAATGAGAATATGATTGGAAGAGACGGTGTCCTTCATCTCATCAGCCTCAGTCATTCTACCTCCACACCGTGTCCTACTTTTTCCAAATTACTGCTACATGCCACTGTGGGTGACTGAATCTGTACTGTACCTGTATCACTAAGAATCTCCTGACAGACCTGTCTTTTTTTTTTTTTTTTTTTTCTCCAAACAGTCCACCACTGGGTATCTGAGCTTTCTCATAGAGAAACAACAGATCATTTGAAGGCTATTTCATTGCGTATTGATCTTGGATTGTCAGACAAGCAGAGATGACAAAGTTCACACATAGGAAAAAGCCGGAGCCTGCTGTGCATTTTCTGCAGTAATCAGTTGTGCAGGGCAAAGAGATGTGTCCATCAGTCAGGAATTACATGGTCTTGTCATCACTGTGGTGAGCTGTGATCATGTGGTCACAAGTCTTGTCAGAACATGTGCTGCCATAGCAACAGAAATGGAATTATCAAACCCTCAACGTCACACTGCATGCTATATATCACCTTTAAGCAAAGGAATTTGTGTTTCATATGCCATTTTACCGCTGAGTGATGAAACCGTGGACACAAATCAATAGGAATGGGACAGTGTGAAGCACAAGTGTTTGAGTGAAGCTCACACAGCAATAACTACCTGTTATGGAGGTATGGCTGTATTGATAAGAGGTTTGAGATGGGTGTAACCATATGAAGTGATGGCAAGATGGGTTTCTTTTTTTTCTTCATTTATTTCTATTTTCTCTCTGACAGCTTGAAAAATGGTTTAGCGATGAAAATAAAACATATAGAGCTTGATAAAAATAGAATACTGTCAGAGTCATATTTCCCTGAAGCTTTATAAAAATTGCTTTTTCTGCATTCATTTATCAACAAATGCAGTGGTTTGTTTAGTCCCAAGAGGAAACACTGGTGCAGTATTTATGTTCTAGACACACAGCAGAGAACCTTCTAATTGCCCCCATGAATGCTTTTATGGTTTTGAGCACTAGAGGTAATTTTGGCATCTGAATTGATTCCCCAAAGACTTAGACAGTAATTGAAACAGCAACTGCAGTGAAACCAGCATATTTTATTTATAATTATTGACAGATTAATGTCACAAATATCTTACCCAACAATAGATGTTGAGAAACACACAGCCTATTTTATCTCATCCTGGACATGTTAATTACAACAGAATTGTCATTATATCCACATTATATCCACAATTGTAAATTTAATATAGTCTCACATCTCATTACACACTTGTATTTAATGCAGAAAATTCTTATAGAAACCTTGCAATTCCACTGCTCATATAAATTGTATTTAAATAAAGGCTGAGTCACAAATAATAGTTTGGAATTTGGCCAACACAATAAAATAAAGGCAGGTCATTAATAAAGGCTGGGTTAAAAAAAAACATTCAGGGAATCATCTGAAGGCTATAACAACAGCTGACAGAAGCACATTTCCACAATGCTAATCCATCAGCACAACAGAGTCAAGTCATACTCACCACCACCACCACACTGAGTTTCTCTTTTAATTCCAGTTGTTTCTTCTTTGGCAGACTCCTGATTATTATATTTTGTGTGTGTGTGTGTGTGTGTGTGTGTGTGTGTGTGTGTCTTCTGGAAAGATGCCACATTATTTAATCATTGCAATGATCTTAACGTTATGTTTGTTAACACAAACCCTGAGTATCCAGAGAAAAAGAAAGCCATACACAACTTAACTGTACCCTGTGCAACACATCTTAGATAAATCCTGCTCTTCTAATGTCCAGTTTTGTCAGAGCTGAAGCAGAAAGGTGTTGTTTAATTCTGTCATCTTGTAGTGTCTCAGTGACAGTGTGTGTGTTATAGTCACTCAAAACGTTTTAATAATAGATACACTGACATTTAAATGCATTTGCAACAAAAAATATTTGGAACCTATTTGCACACAAGACAAGCTAAGTATTAGACAGCTGGCCTTTGCCCAACAGACTCTGAATGCACAGTGCATTTCAATAACATTTCAATAACCTGCAGATGTAGTAATACACAACATTCAGCTGGATGGACCCATTCAGAATTGACAAGACCTGACTATGAAATGTGTATGACAATTAAGTTCTTCATGCTTTAGCCTGGATAGCATGTTTAACACTCTACCGTGAACTTGCCATAAGCTAAATGTTAGCTGGCTGGACTACTGACTTTTCATTGAGGCTGAACCCCCATCTGCAAGCATTGTTGCATTGTTAAGCTGTTGTGAGATGCTGATAGTAGTAGTTAACTTAATATGGCTTTAAATGTGACACAATGTTATTTTACATCTTAATGTTAGTGTTCCTGAGTGTGTGTGTAATGTACTGCACCTCATCAAGTTTGTGTTTTTTTCCCAGTGATTTTGTAGGGCAGTGTACTGAAGTAGGTCCACATATTAGCCCATTGTTTTCGGCCAAGCTTTGCTGTTCCTGTCATATTCTCTTTCTAGCACCAATCTGCTTCGGCCATAACATTGAATTGCATACAGTAACAACAGGAGTAGATTAATCACACTCTATGATCTACCTGTGTCTGGTCTTTAAGCACTCTAACTCTTTCTTGGCCCTTTGGTGACAATGAAATGAGCTATGGATTGACTTTTCAAAAGAGAAGATCATTCAGGTCTTACTGTGCCACTACAGTGCCAAGTTTCTGATGAGGACAGATCTTATGAGGATCAGCCGGCAGCAGAAAATAGCGAATATCTACTCTTTCCTTTGAAATACTGCAAAGACAGAAACACTATGTATTGTATGTTTTGCTCTCAGTGTGGCCAGACATTTGTAGGGAAAACATGACGGACTCATAAAGCACAACAACATCATGAGGCATAAACTATGCAGGTACAGATGCACTGATGTTTGCTTTTGTAAATGTATTATTTGGTACTAATTTGCTTCTCAGGGTAAATATTGATATCTGCATTTAATTTAGATTAAATTACCCAAAAGTAAATAATTAAATAGATAATTTTTTTAAATCACTTGACAGCCCAAAAAATAAAGTATAAAAAACAGTGCTGCTGTTGTTGTAGTGATTATGACAACGAGAACTGCTCACTAATTCCTCTGACCTTCGGTGCCTTTTTCCTCATAAGCACAGCATAATTGTGTCCTTGAGGATGTGTCTTTTTGCTGAACTCTGTATGCTTTACTTTCTACTCAAAGCCTGGTGAGAGAAACTCAGTAAGGCAGAGCAAGAAAAAAAAAACCTCAGCAACTTCAGACTTGACATCCTAAATAGTGCATAAGTATTTATAACGCTGACGCTGAAATGACTTAAAAAGACCTCCAGCTAAATTTGCCAGAGGACAGTTGAGGAGTAGGAAGCACATAGCTATAGTGCAGACATAGTAACATAGCACTTGAAAAAGGACTAGAGCTGTGAATGAACTAAATCATCTTATAAAACTGCCACAGAAGAGGCTCACATTAGAATCAGTGCCGATTAGCAGTATATGACATCTGTCTTTAAACACCAACACAGTTTAGTTTGGTATAGGTTTTCATTATCCCCGAGACTTAACGTGTTAATAACTGTATGTTTGTTTTTTTAAGGTTTAGCTTCTGTTGAGCTGTTTGCTGTCTCATACACACACGCACAGATGAACAGACTGAAAGTACCAGCTTCACTAATGTTGAGATTTAGCAAAAACGATCTTTCATCACTTTACACATATAGCACATGTACATGTCTTTGAAATCACTAGAGACAGTGCAACTGATGTAGATCATATGGAAAATGACTTTATACAAGGAAGCTCATCTAGAAGCAGCTCAAAACATGACAGGTGGGTGTTTGAAGCTGACAACTAGTGGACATTTGTACATTGTGGAAATTGAGTGTAACTACAGCTTTCCACTTCAGCAGTCGGGAAGTCTTAGTGGATGTGTGCATCACGCCATGCTTCATTAGGCCACAGTTTACTAACTGTTTTAAAGAGACTGTTGATTTGTTTGCATTAGGAATGCATGTGTAGGAGTCTTTAATGTGTACATGACCTGTATATGTGGGATGTCAAGAAGCGTCTTTATCTGTCCTGGTTTGACGTCCCTGTCCCATTAACCACAGCCTACTCAGAGAAGTAGATTACAACAAGTTGCCTCATTCAGTTTTTATCTCCACTCAGACGAAGGATGACTTCAAACCTGTAATGAATTTACAGTAAGGATGGCATTTCAGAATAGGCCTATTTCATCCCGTGTAGTAGTATTGCATTCATGCCAGAGTAATGAAAAATCCACTGTCTGTGTATCACTGCCCACCGTGAATATATATAATATATAGCAACATATTTATTTAGCTTTCATTTCATTGACACTGATGTAAACAATCGAAAAAGTCTGAGGACTCCTGGGTTTAGGTGGTTGTGCTGTATATTTGATGGACCCGGAAATTCAGTCCGCCATGGCTGATATATTCTTGAGTGACATTTTATCTCAGCAATCTCGTTGATCTTAATGAGATTTCTGTCTTTCATTGGTGTGTGTGTGTGTGTGTGTGTGTGTGCGTGCGTGCATCAGTGCATCAGTGTATGTGTGTGTGTGTGTGTGTGTGTGTGTGTGTGCATCAGTGTATGTGTGTGTCTGTGGTGGCTGCGATTAAGTGGAAAAAGAGCCCTTATCAAACGATTTGTTTCTGACAGTGACAGCTTGCAGCACATGGAAGGCGGGACCTCCTGACCTTGCACTGCTGACTGGACTAAGGAGGCTTATGACACTTCCAAGATTTTCTCACTAAAACCTCCTTCAGGTCGATTACTCAAGTCAGGAAACTGAATAACAAGTTTTTGGTTGAGCATAGTTACATGATCACTAATCAAGGTTGTTAACAGCCACTTTACTTTTATTTGTATACATTCAATTAATTAGATGCTTTAAGAAAACAACATAAAACGCATACTATTTGCAAAAACAATATGTGGCTTGTTTAAATTCTAAATTTTACAACCTTACTCATCTGCCAAATAAAAAGCAATCCCTCAGTAGACCAGAGTTCCAGTCTGTTAAAGTGTTCGTCTGTGGGTGTATTGTGATTACTGCCCTGCCTGTGTTTAATAGATTCATTGTGAATGCCCTCACATAAGAACACATTACTGCCTGGTTTATGTCTCACAGCTAGATGCCAAATGAATGTGAGTGTATACAGGCCACTATATTAAGCATGCACTTTGGTCTTGCCTCTAGTTGCATCAGAAGAGAAAGCAAAAAAAGGGGAGTGCAGAAGATGAGCCTGGATCTTCACATTTCACATGGTTATTGTGTTTTTAGAGTTAGCTGCCTTTGATGGAACATTGCTTTTATACAGCAGGTGTTCTGAGATGAAATTTTTTGATAGAGATCTGTATCGTCAAAATAGGCTCTTATCTCTGCCACTGAAGATCTTACAGCCTCCGCTCTCTGTAAAGGTTGTTAAGATTTTCTGCCTGTTGAAGAAAATGGGTCAACTGTGTTATCCAGAAGCAAAAGTCCAAACTTACCACACATAAGTGCTGCGGTAATTTGTGAACATGTCAAAACAACATTCTGCCTTTATAAACAGCAATCACTCATGAAGCTGAAAGTTACCGTGTTTTTTTTTTTTTCATGACAGAAACGAAACAGTTGGATAGAATAATACAGCGGAGCAAGTGAATCATGCCTTATATTCTGTAAGAAGTCGATGTGGTGGACAACCGTTGACAGAACAGACATGAGAAGAAATGGAGAGAAACAGAGAAGCCAGATTCTAGTTCTTCAGTGTATTTTGCACCACACTGCACACCAGCCTCCCACCTACTAGTGGTGTTGCATCAGTGCAGCTATTTCAAACCAAGGCACGAGAGCAGAGAAAACATTTTTTTTTAACTTATCTCCTCTGACAGTAGTTTTAAGGAGATGTAAATGCAGTGAATAAAAAGGAGAAAAAGGAACTAAAAAAACCATATGTGGCTTTTGGCAATGTGTCCCAGACAAAACAAAGCAAAATGCAAAGAATTCTGTGGTCTATACAATAATACATCTTATTAATGCCAATATTTATGTTGTAGGCAAGTTTATGTGAAGGGAATTTCTTGCTCCCCATCAACCTTCTGAGTTGTCTTGAGCAGTTGCCTCCGTCTTTTACCACAGTACAGTGTCCAAGACCCCACTGTCACTGTGCGCATCAATTTGATGTCCTGTAACATACAATAACCCCTGTTCCTTGGTTTCCATCATGGATTACAGTAGAAAATGTGCACAATCCCATTTGCTGCAACAAATACTCCCCAATCTCTGTGAGCTCTGTGGCTGCGCAGCATCCATCACCCATCACTGTCAGCCTGAACCTCTCCAGGCCGGCTGCCTGTCCCCGTGACTCTCCCACAGCGCTGCTATTTAACTCCACTTCTTTCTTGCCATCACTGCAAAATCCCCTCAGCAATGTGTTGTACTACATATGGCTCAAGTGTGCACAGTGAAAATGTAACACTGTGTATCACATTGCCAGCAGTGTCTCCTCTCCAGCTAGTTATCTGATATCCACATCTACAGTAATCAAGTAATATGCTTGGCTGCTGGCCTGTGTGTTGCTGTAGCAAAGCAACTATCACATTTGTGAAAATAAAAACATAAATGTCAGGAACATTGTAATTCAGTTCAGTAATTTGGAATTACAGGCAGTAATGTGATGCTCACTACCTGTAAAGTTTGGGCTGTTGTGGTGTCACATCGATTTAACTCTTCACTACTCAACACTTTATGGACCCTCAGGCAAGGTGAAGACACTCTTGCTTCATTTTTGCAGTGTGGCCTCCTTTTTTATGATTGCCAAGGCCACACTGCAAAGTCAAAAGTTGTTTGACTTTGATGTTTTTTTATGTGTGTGTGTGCACATCTGTGAATGTTTGTGGTATTTTGAAGGTCATAAATGTCCTGTTTCATAGTGATGCTTCATATTGCAACAGAAACACTTGGTTAAAGTTGGCGAATATCACAGTTATCAAGACCAAACATTGATTGCAGCTCTGTTACAGGATCTGAACCCTGACTCGCTACACAACCCTGACCTCCACACCCTGACTTTTGCTTCTTTACTTGTGGCTAAATATAGACCAGTCCACCAGCTTATTTGTGTGTTGTGTGCTATAGAGCACCACTGTCACTCATGACATTTACGTAGCCTTTATGAATGTGGAGGGCGTTTATTCTTAAACATTAGTGTGATACAGTTTCTATCCAAACTCCACAGTATGGTTGTGAAACTTTTGTGTACTTCCTTGCATTCATTAAACACAGTCTATTGCTGTATGAAACATGAGGATTTGATGGACTATGTTAAAGTCAAGATGGATTTCATAGTGGAGAGGCTGGTGGATTTTGCTCTCAGAGAGCTTTGTTGTCCCTCAAAAGGAAGTTTGATTTGCAGTAGAGGCCACACAAGGGCAGTTTACAAACAGTGTACAGACTGTATGAAAGAGATTGTTGATTTGTATGTATTATGAATGTATGTGTATGAGTCTTTGTCTCTCCTGATTTGACGACTCTATCCCATCAATCACAGTGCTGGCCTCCTCAGAGAAGTAGATTACACCAAGTTGCCTCATTCAATTTTTTATCTCCACTCAGACGAAGGATGACTTCAAACCTGTAATGAAATTACAGTAAAGATGGCTTTTTAGATTAGGTCTATTTCATGCCATGTAGAAGTATTGCATTCCTGCCAGAGTAATGAAAAATCCACCTTCTGTTTATTTCTGCCCACTGTCAATATATATGTTATAATATATTCACTACAGTATTTATTTTTCATTTCATTGGCATTGATGTTAACAATAAAAAATGTCTAAGGACTCCTGGGTTTAGGTGGTGGTGCTGTATATTTGATGCACCTGGAAATTTAGTCCGTATGTAAATCAGTGTGGTTTTGTTGATTTGCATTCAAGGCCTCAAGTCATCTATTAAAACTAGATGAGGTTTGTTGAAAAACTTTTTCAACTATATTATTACCTTATTTCAATGTCATTTGATGAATATATTTTAAAATGTTACAATTCTACAGGAAGTTACAGACATACTTTTGCTAAAAGTAGTTTGAATGTTGGTTGGTTGCTACATAGCTGGTTTAGCAGCTTGTCCACTATGATGTGATTCTTGTGATATATAATTGTTTGGGATACTGGGCTGGGTGTCCTATACAAGGTCAAGTTGTCAGTAGCAATTAGCATTAGAACTCTAAGTCTTATATTCACCTCTGGCCCTAGTTTGATCTGCCAGCTCATGGCATCTACTCCTTTATTTCAGTCCTGGGTTTAAACACTAAGTAAATAGACCTTTAATGTACCTTGAGTGTGTCGATTGTCAGTGGGCTCAGCAGCATTTTAGTGTTCACATCAGAAATGTTTCTTCAAGGAGCTTTAAGAATATGTACTGCATATTCTTATAGAGCTCTTTGAAGTAATATTTGATAATGCAACATACGTGCTCCATTGTCAAACAGACTAACAATATTACTCTAATATACACAATGTACTGTCAGTCAGTATTTTGATGATAATAGACCTCTGGTTATCTTCTTTGATCATTGATGGAATCCAAGTCGTGTGAGAGCCCTGCTCTAAATAAACTGTTTCAAATGGAAATTGATTCAGCTGTGTCCCACACACTTCAAAGACTCCTTTTTTCATTGCATTGTTCTTTTGTGATGCACAGGGATACGTAAAGCACTCTGTAGCTGAGAGCAGTAGCTCGATTTGAAGAAATCAGAGCATCCATCAGGGCAATATGGTATGTCTTTGACAAGTTAAAGGTCAGACTGAAAGATTTCTGCCATGACTCACACCATCTAGCCATCTTTTTGAACATTTGCCAACATGTGTTTCATATTTCCTTTTTTTTTCTTGCAACTATATCCCAAAAGCAAAATGTTTATAAAAATTGCCTAGAAGAGACTGCAACAGTCTCTGGACAGCATGAAATATAGCCAATACTTCTGACAGCACTCTTTCTAACTGGCCAACTTGTGATAATCATAATAATGTTTTTAATGTTTGAAGCAGCTCTTAAAACCTTTACACATAGTCAGCTGTCAAGCCAGACTTCAGCCTTGTCTCGTGTATTTAGTGCAGGTTAAGTAATTTAAACATTAATCTTTTGCCATTGCAGTGTGGACACACAATACAATAGACCATGAACAGAAACCTACAGATGGTCTTGATGGCCCTCAAGCTCATTTGTTCCTGTTTTATTAAAGTCCCCCTGCGCTGACAAATGGATTTTTTCTCTCGGACATTTGACCTTCACTGTGTGGAATGATGCGTGTGCAGGGTTTGACAATAGAAGGATGCTTTCACATTCATTTGCTGTACAGTGAAGCTTTCTCTGCGCTCACCTTAAATCTCAGTTTAAGACATGCATGTACAAGCAGGATTTGTGATATTGTGACTAGTTTGGCAGCCCATCATAGAAAACTCTGGCTCACGTGCACTGAAAATGGGCTTTTCAGTGAAAAGCTGATGTGTGGAAAAAAACACGTAGGACACAAGTTCAATATGTAAGAAAAGAATGACATTTTTCTTTTCCTTTTGTGTGATGAAGTTATGTTATCTACCAAGTGCCCTTTGCATCTGATTCTGAATTACATGCAAAATAGCTTTTATTTCAGGTTCTACAAAACGTGCTCCCCATTTTCACACAGGAGCATAAAAAGCATTTTCTTTCTAATAGCCTTCTATGTCATCCTCCAGATACTATCAAATGGCAGTGGAGCACTTGCAATCTGATGTTTTCACCCTGCAATTGTTCATTGAAAGCATAAGGAGGCAAATAGATCCAAGGACACACAACACATGGCCTGTGACTTTGAGCAATGCGTTCCATATCAAGGGCATCATCAAGTTTTGATTGTTTTGGTGTCATTGATTGTGTTGCTACAGGATACAAATCAAGACCCATGGGAGAACAAAATATTGTTCAAAGAGCCACTTAATTCATGACTTTGTCCCACTATCACAAAGTCGTGCATTGTCCCTCTTTCTTTTTTTTTTTCTTTCTCTGGTAATTAAAGTGGCTAGTCTGTTGAGATTGTATTATGTTTTCTTATGTTTTGCCCGTGTACTCTTTTGTTCTTTTACACCTTCATTTTGTTTGCGAATATCAGCCCTTCAACATTTGTTCTCATCTCATGAATGTGTGCTGGCTGTGTGAAAGTGTGAAATCTAAGTTTATTACTTAGATTTAATAAATACTAAGATCTCTGAGGGCAGTAAGATCCATATAAAGTTTTCACTGACATACATATCAGTTGCTGACCTGTATGCACATTACCCCTATCTCAGTACAACTTTATCATCCATCACATCAGACATTTTTTACCCTGAGCGGTGAAAACCAACACTATGGAATCCATGCCTCTTCCACTTGATTTCTCCACTCTGTAGAGTACATTTCAGGAATTGGACTTTTTATTGACATCATTTCACTGCTCTGCTGTTGGTTTCCTTTGCTTTCCTTTGCCTCATCGTCCCCTGTTGACACACACACACACACACACACACACACATTCTTGTACTTCCATCTTTGTGAGGACACTCATTGACATAATGCATTCCCTAGCCCCTTACCCTAACCTTAACTATCACAACTGAGTGCCTAACCCTAACCCTGACCCTGACCCTGACCTAAACCTAATTCTAACCATAACTCTAAAAGTCTTAAACCTCAAAGTGTGATTAGAAGGTGTCTCAAAAAGTGAGGACCGGCCAAAATGTCCTCACTTTCCCAAAATGTCCTCACTCTTTTAGTAAAATACTTTTTTTGGCCCTTACTAAGTAGCAAGTACAAGTACACACATACACACACACACACACACATAATTTAGATAATAGAACTCTTTATGTAACATTGGTGATATGCTAAATTATGTTCAAGAAATAGACTGCTGTCGCATTTTGTGAGCATTTTCGGCTGTGCTGGTGGTGTGGCTCTGTGGCCTGGGTTAGTCCCTCCATCACTTTGGCCCAGACTAAAATAGCTCAACAACTATGCTGATTGCCACTGAACTTTGGACAGATATAGAGTTTATACATGGTCCCCACAGGTTGAAGGCTACTTGATGATCACTTTGGTGTTTCCTCTCGTTCCATCATCAGATCAGAAATTTCTGTTTGTCCGAGACATTTGTTTGAGACCAAATACGTGCAGAAGAAATTTCCATTTGTCTCAGCTGTATTTTGTGTTCAGTAAATAAACAACATGTTAGCCTTGTCACTCTGTTGTCATGTTAGTATTTTGATGTTAGCATTTAGCTCAAAGCACTGCTGTGTCACCCAGTTAGCACCACCAGCTAGCAAGACTCATAGTCCTATTTTACAGTAACATGAACATGAGCTTTCAGCTCTTGTTTCTGAAGGCGTATTTGTTTTTGTTTTTTTACATCACCTGAAACCCAAAGCAACTCCTCACACAATTAAGACAGGGAACTTCTTCCTGCTGTCTTAGGGCAGAATCAGCAGTGTCTTTATTGTCTTTCATGTTCTTTCATTCAAAAATTACAGCTAATGGTCAGTGCATGCCTCCTTTGTACGTATACACTAGCTTTAGTGCTATGACACTCCACTCCAAGCCCTGCATCCCTCTCTCGTCTCAGTCTCATCCCTCTGCTCTGCTGTACAGTAGCTAGCTGCTCTGCACTGATTGCCTCCTTTTCCTGGGTGAGATCAGATGAATGCTCACTAATGGGTTTTCAGTTTTATTCACTGAACCCCTAGTACAGAATTAGAGGGATTTTCTGGGGGTAATTAATTAAAGTGTCCTTTTAAAGCGGAAGTATCTTTTGTCTTGATTTAGTGAGTGGAGTCATTAGATGGAACTTGGTGAATTGGTGAATCACACATTCCCAGCTGAGTTACTGGGGCAGAATTCTATAGGAAGGTTTCATCCCCGGAGTCAAGTGACTACATTGAGCAATATTATTAATCTTACATATCTATAGGAGATGTGCACTGATGTAATTTATTTATACGGCTATATCTCCCTATTTCACATTGCAGTTTGAGGTGCAGGGAAGCAAAGCAGTCCACAAAGAAGCAAATGAAAAGTGAAAATTGACTCCTCCAGTGACACAGACCTGTCAAATATTGTCAATTATTGTGCTTTTGTTCGAACTATATACATGCAGGTGTCTCTGTGACTGCATGATCTCTACGCTTCTTTTTTTAGACCTGTTTGCATGTATGCAGGTATGTATGCTTTGGAATGGGGATTTGACACAGGTGTCACTGTGGGAAGGGTGAGTTGAACCGCTGATGTGTCTCCTCCCTGAGGTTACACTCCCTGTTCAGACTACACTGTCCGCTGGGAGCCAGCAGTGTCCTCTCCCCACTCCACTCACCGCTCAGTCAGACTGACATCTGTCTTTATATGCAAAGACATACATGTACACTTACAATACAAATTTGCATGACTGTGCTGGTGAGGAATATCATCAGATACATTTAATCAGTTGTTGCCTTGTCTGACAATAGGCAGTGTGTTCGGTCAGAAAAACATTACTGGCTATAATACTTTGTGTCTGTCTTGATGAATAAAATAGTTACAGAATTTCAATAAAACCATTACCAGCAATGATGCATTGTAACATAAAGTAAACAAATTCAATGACTCATTCCTGAATTTTTTCTGTTTAAGTTTTATAATATTGCTTTAAAGACAGAGATGAGATACTGCAAACATTATTTCAGTCTTATTCAGTCCTACATAGAGTTTTTCCTAAAGATACTTTGAATTGGCTAAATGGGTTGTGACTAATCAATCAATCATTATTACAACAGAATTAGGCCTAATTTAAAAACCTAATTAACTAATCCAAACCCAATTCCTAACTTGCTGTATAAACCTAGGACACAACAACAGCCAAAGAGTAGGGTGGTTTGATTTCACCTAGTGCTAAGCCTAAATAATAAGTTAGGCTCAAGTCATGCTGTCCCTATAAAGATGACCCTATTTAATATAGAAATAGAAGATACACACACATTGACATACACATTTTACCTCCTGCATTATAAACTATAGTTATCTGATGTATAATTTCATTCATACTTCCAAATTTCATTCTGTGCTGTTCTGGATTTTAACAAAGGAATATGCAGCATGTGGTTTTTCATTAAAGCCTCCAAATTAAAATCACCAATGGAAAATTTTAACTGAATGTGTCACCACAAGTTGCACTGGTGTGAAGAATTCTTTCAAACAACCACCTCAGCTTCCTGTTGATCAGATAACTTTTATAGCTGACAGGTTAAAAAGAAAACAAACATTATATTATCTTATTAACTGATCAACAGCTGGTTGAATAATCTGACAGCAGGTTTAAAGAGCAGTCAGTGTTCTCCCTCTCCCTCTGTTAAATGCGGTTGAAAATATAATAGATAAAAGCAGGAGGTGTGGCTTACAGTGAGTGGCGGTTGAGAGTATGAAATGCTCTACCTGAATTTTGCTAAGCTCCATGAAATCATACCTCACTTTCTGCACATCTACCATTGTCTGTAATCTGTCTCTTAATAGTTGGTGTATTTCCTGCATAAAATCCTGCATGAGAGGTTGTGATCTTTTATTCAAATTGCTCTCCAGGGTCTTGCATTTTAATGAATTGCCTTGAGCCTTCAGTCCATATTCCTTAGTCTAGTTAAGATGGAAGTCTCACCTTACAATTCAACCTTGGCACAGAAACTCACCCATAAAGCCAAGTGTGAGACTGGAGGGGAGACGAACAAAAGTGCAATGCATAGATACCACCAAATACATTTTTAGTCAGGGACTATGAAATAATGGCACTGTGAATTTGTACCCTGCTTCTCGGCCAGTGCATAGAAAATGGACAGATGGGTAGTAAATTAGTGCAAGTGAAGGTATAATTTCTGTTTTTCATGTACTGCCCTTTCCATTTGAAAAATACAAGCTATTACTATGCACCCACCTGCTTACAATGATGATGGTATATGCCATTTTTCCCCTCCTGTCCCAGTGGAGACATCCTCTTTTCATCCAGAGATTGCCTTTGTGGATCTAGCCAACGTTTGTTTTTGGTAGCTTCAGCTGGCTGAGTGTACCGAGCTCGATCAGACATCATCTGCTGTCTAATTGTGCAAACACCGAGATGATTAATTAAGCTTAAGTAAAATGAAAGCAATATTCTGTCACTTCTCTGCCTCCTCAGATTAATGACTTGCTTTTTGAAATGATCTTCTGGTGTGTGTGGGGGGTGTGTGGGGTGGGGGGGTTGTGTTGGCAGAACATTAAAAGCATGAAACATTTGGACATGTCTGGTGGCATCACAGCCACAGGGTGATTAGATTTTCTTTAATGATGATGGGACCACGTGGTGCGGCTGCTGAAGTTTTCCCGTTATCAATACACCCTGGGTTGTTATTGAGTTTGCTGATTACTGTTGCAACTGTGTACTGTGCACAGCTGAGTCAACAGCTTTGATGCATTCAGAAAATATCATGTGGCATTAACCCTCAACCTCCAACTTCCCCTCTCCATCTTTGTTTCTTTTGTTTCTCACTTTGAACAGCTGTCCATCCTGTTCCTTCTCAGTTTTGTCCTCCCTTCACTTTCATCTCTTTGCTATTCATCATTTTATTATTTCTATATCTCTCTCCTTGCTACTATATATAGCATTTGTTTGTTTGTTTTGCTCCATTTCTGTCTTG
Source organism: Trachinotus anak (assembly GCF_046630095.1). NCBI lineage: Eukaryota > Metazoa > Chordata > Actinopteri > Carangiformes > Carangidae > Trachinotus > Trachinotus anak. The sequence continues at coordinate 25,717,315 of NW_027273853.1, read as the reverse complement.
CCATATCTGTGTTCTGTTCTTGTCTTAATTCTTTCCTTTTTCTTCCTGTCACATCTAGTTGACTTTTCTCTCCTCTCTCATCTGCTCTGCTCTGTTTAGGGTCAGGAGAGGCAGTGGTTCATTTGGTCATTATGCTCCATGGACTGTCTGCCAGCCTCAGGGCCTGACATTTGGCTCCACCATGGGACCTGTAGCATTCATTATGCCAGTGGGAGAGGAGGGGACATGCAGATATGCTAATACAGGAGAGCGTGAAGACAGCTACAGAGGGGGAAACCCTGATTAAAATCCCAAATTACATAGTTGTGTAGTGTGTGCATGTGCGCACATGTTGGACCTACGACATAATAAAGAAAATGGAAATGAAGGAGAATAGCTTTACATCTAATCTAATAGTCCTGAATGGTGTACTATTTTATTATTTTCCTGATTTAAAACAGCATATGTTGGGGTTTTTGCATGTTATACTGTTTCTGTGACTACAACAGCCTCCCTCTTAAAATACAAGGATCTGCAACTCAGGTGGTATGATTGACACTAAATTGCCCAAAAGCATTTCCTGTAGAAAGACCTCCAGTCCAGTGTGACTATGAATCGAAATGAACCTGTTACAATAATTAGTGGAGTATTGAATGATTGTTTAGTTTAAAGGTGTGGAAACTGAATTACTGGAGGCATACCTGTAGGCAAGGAGGGGAAAAAATGCAAATGTTATATGTATGGCCTTTGGCTGTTTATTCAACATTTGTGTAAACCAAGAAGTAAAAAAAAAAAAAAAAGTACTAAAACTATTTCAATGTACTTTTTAATTGGTGTCAACCATTTCTGGAAAGTTTGCATCAGAATTCATTAGTATTATAGCAAACTATTTTGTACAAGTTGCTTAATTCTGTGTTGAAATAAACAATGCTCACTGATGTCCCCAGAGTTGCTGTCTGGTGTTGTTGAAACAGTAAGTGAGGTGACAATTAAAATTTTCAGTTCACAAATATTTTAATAGGTTTTTTTTAAAGTCGGAACCAAATCAGAATGAAGAGATGGATCATTGGAGTGATGAGCAAACAGTAAAACAATACTTAAATCCTTCTGTTAAATCTTCTGCTGTAGAACAAAGACAATTCACTGATGAAAAAACTACTGACAGATTAGAAAGAGTTGGAGCTTTGACTTGTCTATGTTAGGGACCCCTTATCGGAACCATTTGTCCTTTGAGACACATTATAATTCATTATGATGAAAATATAGCACATGGAGAAGTCTGGTGTGAGTTGAACTGTGTTGAGCTATTGTCTGAGAATGTGCTCTATGGACTTTTATTCACATAAAGACACTGGTCCATGTAGACTTTGACCCACTGACATACCTGCATACATCTGATTAAAATACATGAATACATAGCTGTAATACAAAAGCTAGCTGTGGTGTTCATTCTGATTCCTGTCTTGCATATGCTCCTTTTTTTAAGCCTTTATTTATTGAGGGTAGTTTTATTGAGGAGCGAGGTCTCTTTTCCAGGAAATGTCACACCTGGAAGCTGCTGGCCACTGAGCGACTCCACTGGAGCAGTTGGGGTTAAAAGCCTTGCTCCAGGGCACCTCAGTGGTGTTGATGAGGGTTGGATAAGTGCCACTCTCTTCATTTTTCCCACCCAGATTTAATCCTGCCAGTTCTCCTCTAACCTTCACGCCACCACTGCCCCTCCCCCACTTTATTTTTTCTTTGCAGAAGACTTAATAATACATTATTACATAATTATTTTTTTCAATTATCAAATGAAGATGTGATTACATTACCCAGCTTTGATTGTCATTGTGTTGACTGGAGTTGTTTGCCAAGTTTTTCTGTTCATTAGATTGTGTGTTATTCATATTCTCATTAGCCAGTTATTTATATTCTCACCAGCAAATGTGTCATTGGTATGCTATGGTATGAAAGCAATAATTATCCGTCTGTCAGTCATTTCATCTTGAAACTGTGCTCAAGCACGACCACTAGCACAAATGTGTCTGTGTGTCCAGTATAATATAGCGTCATCATTTCCTCAATCCATAAACTCAGTTTGTATATCGCAGTGATTTTCTTCCTCACAGGCTTCTTGTATTTTGTTCTTCTTTTCTTCATGGACTACATTGGGTTGTATCCACCATAAATTGTTTATTATCAGGGTTTTGCCAGTGGTCCAGCTGTGGCCTGAACAGACAGTGGATGACAAGATAGAATGGAGAAACTGCATTGTGAAGAAGGCAGGAAAGGGCAGCTGGGCTGTATTTTACTCCATTTACTTGACTGTCAGCTCAGGGCTCATTATCGCATATTTAGTTTCTGCGCAGCAGAGCGCCACAACAGTTTTTCATTCCTCCAGCTTCAGCTTCCATCTACACTAATTTATTTAGAAACATTTTATGACTAGCTGAATGGTCAAAGCTTTGTCAAAACAAAGGTTGATTCACTTCCTAGCCATAAATAAAGATTCCCATCAACATTTATGTTGCAAACCAAGATTGTGTATATGTATATATATAATAGAGTTGCAAATCAATCTTGGCACAATGTGAAAAGATGTGGGGCTGACAGTGGACTAGAATGCACTGTTTGTTGGGCAAAGGCTGGGACTTTATAGTAAACAGTTTTGAGTCTAGAGAATCAATTTATTTGAGTAAATTTCATGTTAAGCTGTTTTACAGATTTGTCTGCGTAAGGCAGTTTTCACAGTAATTTCTTGTATTGAATGTACCTGAGCCCGGCCTACAGCCCAGAGAGCCAAGGGAAGGTCACCATAAGTTGCTCTCATGGTAAAATGGTTGAAGCCGCTGATGTAGGGTCAAGCTTTTAAGGAAATAAAAAAAGTCAAAGAATCAATTTATCTTGATTTTAAAAAAAGATCTGTAATGTATTGATGGAATGCAGGAAAGGCACGACCATAGATGGATATTTAGTTGTCATTTTAGGGTGTAATAAAAATTGTTCCAGAAACAAGTAATTACTCAAAATGTATTTTACCACGTAGGGTTTCCACTACTGCGCTTATGGAATTGAAAATGCCACAACAGACCAGTGCAGACTGATAGACAGCAATGAGCATATAATTACTCTCCTTCTTAGAGCTGTCTGAAGATGTTTAAAACCAAAATCCACCACTTGTCAGTTAACATCTCACATTGTTTTCCATGTCATGGTAGTGTTGGGGTGGGTTTCTTGACTGATGTTGAACATCTAGTAGATAAATTATTTTAATAATCTCTCTGCCAGATGGTCAGTATAACGCATCAACCAGTGATAGTCTGCAATGCAGGTTTGTTATGTGTCAGTCAAAACATGGTGGAAGGCAGTGACAGCACTGCTCCAGAGATTTTTCAGCCTTCTAATACTGTTTTACATCAAAGTTAGCAGGAATAAGCAGGTTAGTAAACGCAAGTAAGCCCATTAAAAAGGCATTTGACTCTTTTTACACTGCCAGAGGAGTTTGCCTTTGTGTTTGGAGTGATGTCATCACATGCACATATAACACACACACACACACACAGGACAGAAAGGGTGGGCTGCCAGCAGCTGAGCCTCAGTGTGAGCCGCTCCGATCAGTGACTGTGTGTTTTTAAAACTTACATCAGGGCTGCAGCTCACTCTGTCATCTCCGAGTGCAGTGTTGCCGACAGACGTTACAGCATGGAAAATGTTAATAATGATAATAGTACAGTTGTTTTTCCCTTGTGGGCAGAGCCAGTACTGCTGCTGGTCCCTTGTCCTCATCTGTGACACAGATGTGTTGGAAATGATTTCAGGTTTTTATTACTTTTTGAAAATTTTCAGCACATTTTAACAATACCATGATAATACTGACAACCGTGATCATTTTGGTCACAATAATTATGGTATTAAATGTTAATATTGTTTCATCTCTAGCTCTGACATATGGAACAAATGTTAGCTGAAAAAATCAACAAGTTTTTTACATACTTTATAAGGCGCTGCTGAATATCAAAATTATGGTGTTGTGCAATCAAAATAACCACTAAAAACTAATATGATAAAAAAACCATAATATAATGATACTCAGTACGTAGCTATTATTCATTATTCTACAGTGTTCTTCTCATTTCTGGTTGATGCACATGTTCACAATTTTTCTTTCTGCAGTTACTATACAAGATCAATGAAACAACATTCTCACACACTTCATTTCAAAATCTGAGGAAATTTAACTAGTCAGCTGGTTTGGTTTTGTTTATACTGCAACTATACAATGTGTTTATTTGTCGTTAGTTTTTCTTTCCCTGTGTTTATATTGCCAAGTATTGAGAATAAGCCAGAGTGTTAACTAAATATCCAGACTTATTAGCTGGAGATTGTTTTGGTACAGATATGCAGGATAGTGCAGAAGGATGGCAGTGTGCTGGACAGATAGGTTAACAGGCAAACAGGCAAAGTCTGATGTATTAACCAAGCTGGCTAACAGGTGGTGAAAGTGCTGATGGTGCCTTAAGAGATGACACATTCACATCAGTTTAATGAGCTAGAGGAAATAAGCAAATATGTGCTCATACAGGTAAGGAACCTGGTACAGTGTAGAGCAGGCTTGTGTACATTCACAGTGGGCGACAGAGAAAGACATAATGAATAAGTGTTTCTTATCATTTGATCTCTCTAAGAAACATTCAAAGACAACATACACAAAAGTATCTTTTCCCAAACTGTCATTAAATTGTCAAAATCAGATAATGAAGTGCACATGTTGTGACTTTGGGCCTATGTAGTGTGACATAACCCTGCTACAACATATACACAAGCAAAAGATTGGAAAGTCTGACAGTTTTGAACACTCAAAACAGCCATTTTTAACTTCAAGCTTGAAGTTATTTGATCTAAAGAAAAAGAAAAATCAGATCTTTAGAATCATCCCTTTGAAATGTCAAGTTTCACAAAAGACATAGATGCTAGCAGACAGGCTAGCGTCTAAGCACTGAAGAAAAGTGCCGTGGTAACAATAGGCAAGCAAACAGTGTGGATAGGCAGAGCATAATGCACCATTCAGTCGAATAGAAAGCGTCTCTGCTGAAAGCCTCCAACATTACTTTCACAACTATCACCATTATACTGAACAGTGTATGTATCTGCAGCTGCACAGGAGACAAAAATTGTAGATGTGGGTGGGAATAAATACCTATACAAACAATGTAAACCAGAACATGCTGTTTCTGTAACTCCCACCTCAAATAGTTGTTTCATCACCAATGCATTTTGATGAAAAGTGCATTAATCTTCTCCTCCTTTGTTGACTAGGCAAACAACTTAGTCATTTTCTTTTATTTAAATGTCTGTCCCTGTCTGCATCAACCGTTATTAACTGCAGTTTTTCAAATTGACAGAGTATTCAGTGAGGATATAAATGAGCCTGAGAAGTAGTTCTCTATAACAATGGGAATTCATAACTAAATAACAAAATACATTGTAAATAATTGAAAATAATCAAAGTTAAAGTTTAGGAAAAAACATCCAAAAAAGAAAAATAAAAACATTTATAAAATTATACAAGTTAGAGTGATAACAGTTTAACACTTAAAATGTAGCTCATCTGTTTCATCTGGACAGGTTGGCTGTAGTTTGATTTACTGTTTACTGACAGTGCTAGTGACAAGGAAACATCACCATTTCCAACTGAACCTTGTCTCCTTCAAACCAGAGAGGAAAGGAATTTCACAAACACAAATGCAGAATCCTGTTGCTAGAAAGAATCAAATCTCTTCTGACTTTGGCCGAAAATGGTCAGAGAATAGGTTTTCAGGGCCTTTGTGTGCTGCAGTTTTAATTGCTGCTGTGTTTTAATTGTCAAAGTATCACTGAAGACAAACAGATCAAATTTCCCTGTGCTGCATTTGAGGGGAGATTTGTAAAAATGTCCACCTCCTCCTCCCATGTCCTGTGCTGCTGTAAATTAACATCCTAACATACAAATGGCGTTGTTCCAAACACACAATTTTAAACATTTTTTTGCTGCAAAACTTTTAGTTTGGCCCCATAGAGAATAAGGGCAAAAGCAGTGTTACTGTTAAGAGCCCAAAAATCTGCTGGAAATCTAGTGCAAGTAAACCAGATGTTCAGATGGAAGTTTCTACTCATATTTTTTCTTCTGCTATTGTCTTGAGTTTTAAGTGTTTACTCACAGTGCCTTCCCTTCTCTCTCTCACTTTATGATTTTCTCTCCAACATTTTCATGTACACTTACCTTTGGTACCACCTCCTCACTGCATCCTGCTTCTCATGAATATGTGCTTGTTATTCACAATCATGTATCTCAGCAGTATTGGTTAGGGATAAGATGACTTCCTTTGATCTCATTCCCACTTGAGAATAGCACGGGTCAGCTCCCGGTCTTTTTCAGTCACTTGTGTCTGATTAATAGAAATCCCATTTTAGGTTTTGAAATATCCATTGTACATGGTGAATAATTGAAATGGAAACTCCAGTCACTAACATACACTAACTCGTGCAGATACACTCTGACACACAGACAGTGTGGGTGACACACAGTGGACCCAAAAAACCCACGAGCATCATGTTTGCCCTTTTTTTTCTATCTTGTCTTTGTACACTTCATCTTCATCTATGCCTCATCTTGACTTTTCACCATGTGTCAATTCCCTGGTGGAACCCACAGATCTGTTGGCTCCCACTGATTTCCCTTGGTGTTTGAGAAAGATATGGGCGTTAGCTGTAGGCAGCAACACCGTGTCCCAGCCTGCGTGATGAAATCAATCCACAACGTGTGTGATCTGTGCGTGCCCTTTTTTTCTGTGTCAATCATTGTGCTTTTTCATGTGTGAATTGGTGATGTTCTACATCATAGATCTGCTCTCTAGTTCTTTGCTTTGTCTTTTTTGACCACCTGTCACACATATGCAGAGCTCATAATCCAGTAACTAGGCATGTATCACACACTGTTTACAGACCCTGTCTCCTGCTTTCTTGTATCACTTCTCTCCTCATCCAGTGTGAGCTGGTGTTATCCAGCAGCACAGCAGATGGATCCCAGTGATAGTGGAGTAATGTTAGTTCTGTGCAGTCACATCCATCCCACCATATAACCATCCAGTGCAGTTAAGATTGATGAAGCCTTGGCTCCTGCCAGAGGATGAAGCTGATAAGAGAGGGCAATGAGTCTTCACCGTGGCCACCCACATGATATCATTTTTTTGATTAAACACAACGGATGTCAGTGTTAAAGTTATATTCAGCCCCATTGTCCTATTAAAGAATGCTAGATGTTAATCATGTGAGCTGATGGCTGTTGTACTCTGGACTGACAAATGCATGCCGGTTACGTGATCCTCATTTGTGAGTTGAATTACAGTATCTGATGAAGACAGTGAGGACTGAGAGGGTCAGCTTGACTCTGGTATCAGATTTAATATGTAATATGATTGTGCTGCGTTCAGGAGACCTCACTTTGCCAGCGAAATGGGAACATAATTCATTGAGATCTGTTCAAGATAACCAATTTAGTCATCGTTTTTTAACTCTCTAATTTGGTGCCAGTTGGTGTGTCTGCGTGCAAAACTGTGTGTGTGTGTGTGAGTGTGTGTTTGTGTGTGCGCTCACTGTATCATCTCTAACTGTCGCTTTTGAGGTGTGAAGTGGAACAGAGTATAGGTAATGAAGGAGATGGGACTGTGTAATTATTCTGCAGAGGAAGGATTACAGGTTTACTTAACCATTAATGGTTCACCTTGAAGTGCAAATGGCAAGGGGATAAAACTCGCACCTCTTTGCCCCTCATTAGTTTCCACTGGACTTAAGGCATTTGCTTCCAAGCCTCTGTTATTTAATATAGACTTTGCATATTTCCTGTAGCCCTTTTGTGTTTTATTTAAGTTGTAAGGTTAATGCACTGTGGCAAAGTACTGGCAGGTATTAAGAAGAAGCATGAAAAGAGTTCAATGGTTATGAGCCATGCTACGAAGTGCTAGTGTGTGGTACTTGGAGGAATGTTTTGTATGTGGGTCAAATAAGAATCACACAGGGTTACTTGTCAGAAAAGAAAAAAAAAACTTCAGTCAGTTTAATAATTTCAGAGAATAAAAGAAGCACCTTCATGTGAGGTAACTCAGTAGTCAGGCTTTTGATGAATTAAATGCTTTGTGGGTATTTTTGTCAGCTCCCTTATTGTTAAAAACTGAAAGTAGGAGCAGAGGCGCATCACCATCAACATTAACTAGTTGTGTCATTTTAGAGTTATAGAGAGTTATAGTGTATTTTTGCAACCATGACTTACTGATTATAGTTATCTACCTATTAATATGAGCAAAAAAGTCACTCTGTATTCCTCAGTCATACAATGAGTGTGCCAGACATCCCCCGCTCATCTGAAGTTTCCATCTGCGTCCCAAACCCAGAATGCAGTCACACATCTCTTGTTGAAGGAGTCAAACTTCAAACTTAAACAAATTGAAGAGGTTCTCAGCTGATGATATTTTAACCAGAGGTGTCTGACTGCAAGAACATGAAGCTGTGGATGGTGATCCAAATTATGAAAAACCACAAAACACTACTCAGAAGAGATACAACCTAACATGGTCTGACCTGTCTGTGTGTGTGTCTGTGTGTGTGTGTGTGTGTGTGTGTGTGTTTGTGTTTGTGTTTGTGTTTGTGTTTGTGTGTGTTCGCGCATGCACGACTTGGGCACACACACTGTGCATTTGCGTGTGAGTCCCTCTGAATCAGTGCGACAAGAGACAGAGATTGAGGGTTGAGGGTGTGTCAAGGATTGCCTCCTATTTCAGCTCAGGTGCAGCAGGCAGGATTTCCATTTTTGTTCCCATTACCAAATAAAATGCACCCTGCTGTTAGAGCTGACATGGGTTAGAAAACACATTAATAGGAGAGGCAAACTTTTTAAGTAGTTTGAAATTGCACTTTTCAGACATCTGGTGACATGAATACTCTAATTTTAGAACACCAAACACAAGACATATTATATGTAATATATAAGAAATATCATGTAGATGACAAGCTAACCTCATGGAGATGGGCTGGCTGAACAGACATGTAGAGAGTGTGCAAAATGAACTAGTAGCATGAACATATATTCCTCTAATTATTGGGGGTGGGTTATGAGAATTTGAGTTATTGTAAATCTTTGAAATTTGGTTGATTTAACAAGAGTTTGATAATTAGCTTTTTTTATCTGCTTCCATTTCTGAGATTTATTTCAGAAGCTTTTTTCTTTCATGTCTTGGTTACATGGTACAAATGAACTGTTAAGACATGTGATGGAAGCTAACCTGATTTGCTGTTATTTTGATAGGTACAAAAGCAACTCCTGCTTTACTAAAAGTGTCTTTTAATCCTTTAAAAATGTATATTTATAGGTGAAACTGTCATTGTCTTTCACATATTTTCCATGAGAAGTATGTTTTGAGTTCAGACTGAACCCTGTCTTTCACTGTCTCCTGCAGGAACCACAGTGATGAGAATGACGGCATTCGATGCAGACGACCCTGCCACAGATAACGCCGCGCTGCGCTACAACATCGTCAGGCAGTCGCCAGACAAACCATCCCCGAACATGTTCTATATCGATGCAGAAAAAGGTGACATTGTCACCGTCATCTCCCCCACATTACTTGACAGAGAGGTGGGTAAACTTGGCAAACCTGTGTGAGTGTGAGTGTGGTGTATCACTCTGCGCTGAGTGATGGACTTTTTCCAGTGAAACAGAGCGGACAAGTTCAAGCATTACACTTGTGAATGGCATTTCTGACCTGCAGCTTGTTGTGTATCCTCTTTTTCTCCACTTGCTAGTCGGTATAAAGTGTGTATATACCGTACAGTATGAGAGTGTATTGAATCCCCCCTGTAGGTGTTAGTGTGTGTCTTTGTGAGAATGAGCGCTGGTGCGTTCCAGCGAGCAGGCGCAGCAAGTCAGATGAGCGTCTCTCCATTTCCCTGTCTAACCGTAGCGAGACAACAGGATGATTGCTTTTTCAGCAGGGTGACGAATGCCAGAACATCGATTGGGTTCGCTGGTGGAAGAGGAATATTAGCTGTTGTCAGACACTTAGCGCATAGTTTAATTGAGGTGATACACACTCATCCGCTGGCTCTGGTGGTGTCCAACAAGCCTGGCTGAAAAACCTCCCATCCGGAACTGCTGGAACCATGGCAGCTAACCGCCCTGATGAGCTGCTCCCCGAGCTACAGTAAACTGTTTAATAGCGCTGTAATTGAAATGAGATGTAATCAATGCAGTGAGCACTCTTAGCGGTGGTTTTGTGAAGTGATTGAAGAGACTGCATCATTTGAGAGATGTGTGTTGGTTACTGTGGTTTCTCCTAACAGAGAAGTGAGGTTTCTGAAGCTTATCACCTCCAGGAAATTTCAAAAGATTCTCTCCATGAAGAGCGTTCCTCCCTTGTCTGCAGCCAGGATTTATTACAACCGCTCACAGGATGGTGTTCGAATATGCAGTTGAATGCCTTTGAAGAAGGCACGCAGCCAAATTGTCAGTGTGTTTGTGGCCTCTATAAATCTCTTAAAATAGCAGATTCTTCCTTTCACTTTATTCTCTGTAGGTGATAAACTGAAGAAGTTATTAGTCAGTCCTTCAGACTCACAGAGACCTCAAACCCAAACCCAGTTCTCCGTGTATGTCAGCAGAATCACATTGGTGTCATGCTTGATCATTTCACTTGCACTGTTGATTTAATGAGCACCTTAGGTGGCGGCCACTCAGGGTTTGACCAGACACATTATTTTTCCCTGGGAGCTGCTTGAACAGGGCTGATTCCACACCTGTCACATTTTCACCTGTTTAGATGCACAGAGATGGGAAGATTTTTCCTATTTTCTGTATAATCTGTTGGAATATGCTGCAGTGTATGTAGTGTATCTTCCCAGAGGAATTATGAATATTATAGAAGCATCAGAAAAATTGTGTTTTTTCCAGTATATTTCCTCTTTTTTCATCATTGCATCATTGCTGTGACAAAGACCTTTTTGTGTATCAGTGTTTCCCACTCATTTGAGTTCTATTACAGCTCAAGGGACACAAATTAATTAAAATGTCTATTAAAATGTCTTTTTTTGAATGATCAGTAGGACAGCCCTTTTAACTTTTGAGCCCCTTTACCTCAAATGAAAGAATGAGTAGAGCACTGTGGTGTTTAAAGCTGGTGTAGGCAGACATCAAGAAAAAAAAAACCAAAAAAACAGAATTTGAAATATGGCCGCCCTCCTGCAGTTCTCTCCTCCTGGGCATAAGGGCACAATCGCAGCTGTGAGCCTTTGGCTATGGTTAGCAGAAAGCTAAACTATTAGCAACGTTCAACATAGCCACTCACCACCTGCTTTCATGGTAAATCCAACCAACTGCTACCACACATTTCGATATTACAGGAAACCTGCTCCTGGAGAAGTGCAGCCAGTTCTCTCCTTCTCTGAAACGCTTTGTCGATGTTGACACATATCCATGTGAAGGGATGTGCACACACATCTGAATTGGTAGAACAGCCAATAGGAATGCTCTCTCACAGGCTTGATTTTCTAAATTCTGAAAACAGAGCCAAGAGGAGGTGCAGATATCTAGTTTGCTCTCAGACCACTTGAATTACAATATGCAAAAAGGTGATTATAACATTTTTGATCATTGATTGTCTTCCCCAGCTTGAAGTGTTTTCTTTAATATTTCAATCAGTGAGTCTGTGTGACAAGAAGAATTGTCACAGTCCATGAAATTTCTTTCATATCAAAAATGCCATATTTTTTCTTTTTCTTCAAAACATCCCAACAGTGATGACTAATCCATGTCTGCAATACAAGCTGGCTTTGGATTTGATTGCAGATGTGGCCACCTAAAAGCAGTACATGCCTGAAGCACTGTGTATGATTGTCTCTACTTTGTATCTACAAGGATCTATCCCTCTCATCCCCACACTGCCATCATTTATTTTTCTAGAGAAATTAAAACATCCTCAGGGAGTTTAGCAATAGTCCAGCCGCAGTGCAGCATCTCTGTAAGAAGAAGAAAAAGGAACTTGTTCAAAAGCACAGTCAGACAGCAGAGCCAGATGGAAGTGCAGAAGGCATAAGTTTTATCCTGTCTTCCTCTAGGTCTGCAGAGATTTAAACCCAGCTTCTTCAGCACATTCTCATAAATATAGCCCCTGCAGGACACTCATAGATTCCATCCAGAGCGTAGTTTTTGAAGTTTGAAGTTTTTCAAGATAGCGTGTCCAGCATGTGTGTGCAGTGTGTGACAGAGATAGTTTTACACACCAATAGAAATACAGAGAGAAGAGGACAGAAACTTTGCCTTTGTCCTCCACATTCCTCAGACATAATTCAGGTGGAGCTCTGACTGTATTTGAATAGACGCCTCACCTTTCCGGGGGGAGGCAGAAAGCAATCTGGTGAAAATTGGAAAATCAATTTTGTCACATTGAAATCAGTTTGATTTTCCCTCTAGTGCTCTCTCTGAGGCGTAAAATCCTGTCTTGATATGCACATTTATTCCCCAGCTCTGTGTTTTTCTCCTCCCTTTACTTTAGACACATCTCCACTCACTGTCTTATATTATTCTGACACACGACTCTGTTGGATCAATGGCAGGCTGTAATTTTTGACAGCTAATATTGCTGCCGGGTTGAGGCCATTTTCTCAAGTCTGAAAAGGCGGTGGAGTGTTCATATCTTTGACTGAATAAACATGGAAATCGGCCTTAATCATCACAATGCTGTTAGAAGTGATCAGTCTACTTTACAAAAATGTCCATCTCAACCTGTTTCCTTAAGACAACAGAAAATGAGGATGTGCAGTGTGCTAGCACATGCAAACACTGAATACATGCAGTGGAAACAGAATTATTTGACTTTTTTGCACATGTAGATTAATGTTAAATTGGATCAGAAAAGTCAATATGAGAAGCAAAGGGTTTCTAGTCTTTAACTGTCTTTTTCTAGTCTTTTTCTGATTAGGTCTAACCGGGACATAAGGTTGAAATCTCTTGTCCTTGTTAATAAGTGTGTTCCAACCTCTTTGGCCTATGTGAAGGCAAGCGTAAGTTTTGAAGACATTCTCCTACTGATCCTGCATACTAGAGAAAACATAATCCAAATATCTCAGCTGGCTGATTTATCAATCGAGCCACAGTTTGCTCAGTGAACTGTGCTTTCATGCACCACCTCCCGTTGTCACAGCCCGACTACGCCACATCTTTTCAGACGCTTGTGAATTGGAGGAGCGGAGATGTGAATTAGAAAAGAAGTGAGAAGAGCTGGAGGACGGAGGGTGGCAGACTGGGAAATGGGTGTGGGTGGGGGGCAGATTTCCCTTTAGTCTACAAAATAACAAGGCTCCTCTGAATATGATCAGATCTACTCATGGGATTAATTGTAGTAAGCTACAGTATGTGTTACTGTATGAGCTCATATAAAACATGTCCTCTGGTCTTCTCATTCATATATCCTGATGTATACTGTCTCTTGAGACATGATTAATACCTGCCTTTTAGAAGACGTGATAAATGTCCCTTTATACAGAGATGAGGACAGGGTGTAGTGAGAGGTCGTAACATACACTAAATAAGAAAAATGGAAGGCTAGTGCAAAGGTTATTGGCTCGAACTTCATGCACGATGTATTTGAAGTTACAGTACAGTGATAGAATGATCACATTTTCTATATGCACAAACACACACAAACACACACACACACTCACCAATCATTGTAATCTATTTTAGAGTGTAGAGTGTCCGTGTGCTGGCAGGCTGTAACCAGAGAGGACAGACTGCTAATGGCAGTGTGACTCTCTGACTCACTAATGCTCTCTGGCCAATCTGGGAACTGTCACTGGTAAGGATAGCCAATCGATGGACTCGGCCGACCCCTCCACCCCCCTCCATGTTCTACAAAGGTGAATTACATGGAGATAATATTGATGTCTGTGTGCGTAAGTGTGTGGGTGATGGAGCAGTGATATTTATATTAAAAAAGATAGAGCTGCATGTTTCCTTATATTTTTGAGGTTTTATTAATTATTTATTTATTTTCTACCCCTTCCATCTGTGGACATCTGTTGTGAGTGTCTGTTAAATATTTGTTTGTCAGATCATCTAAACAACCAACACAGTACAACAACATATTTAATTGATTTATTTGTAATTTTATCACTTCATCATGTGGCAAAAGCATTATTTCTGAGTCTGAGTCAGTCTGATAGTGTGCAGCCTGTTGTACTGTGTACATTAAAAGTAATCTGTGTTGACAGATCAGGTTCTGTGCCTTGTTGAGGCAGACGCATCATCTGTCAGCAAATGATCTTCGGTTGTACGCTGTGCATGTTAAGGACTTACTCACCATCATCTGCTCTGTTATGCTTAACTAGTACGAATCCAGAGTGACGGGTGGATGGATGAATGTACACAACTCTCCTTGTTCAGCAGCATAGTATGCAGGGCTGTTTGTTTGGTTCGACCTTGGCAGTGTGCTTCCTGACAGCGCTGGTCTGAGAAGAAAGCTTATCCTGTCTAATGGCTTATTTGGCTTGATGTCCAGAGTGGCTACATGCCTGTGCGCTGTGATGAATGACAGCTGAATCTTTGGCAGGTTATACTCTTCAGGAAAACTACATTCATTTTCTCTGCTTTCATTGGTGTAATTATTTCCCCCTTTCATTGTCTTTTCACCCGCTCGCTGTGTTCGTTCATTGCATTATTTTCTTGCTTATTTTCATCTTGTCTTGTTTTCTGTCTTTGTCTTCCTGCCTCAGTGTCTATCTCTTTTTTGTTTCTGTCAGCTTCGCTCCTCTTCTCTGTCAACACTTCACTCTGGACATCCAATTACTTGCAGGTCATAGCATAGTGATTCCATTCAGAGCGGTGCCATTCAGCGCAGGCCTCAAACAGCCATTCAAATTACATCCTCGGCTGCCTACTGAGTTGCCACGCTGCAAAATGCTGTTTTCAAACATTTCTGGGGCCAGCACCTAATCTGATCCCCCAAACATAATTGAATGTCAGTCGTCACATGAAGATGCTTTCCTCTCTTCAATTAGTGTCTTGCTTTCTCGTGTCACAGCAATGAGACAAAGCAGACGGAGAAATATTTACTCCTTCCCGGTAGAGGCCGGACAGACTTATTATATTATGTCATTTATATGCAAATAATATAGCACAGGCAACAAATTGATAAGATTTCATTACAGTAGATCTGATGTTCACTTCAGTTTATAAACTTCCTTTCATTCCCCTATTATGATCTGGAGATTGGAAAGGTGCGAGTAGATGAGCTGGGTGGAGAGAGATGCAGGCAAGAATGGACACAGGTATGCTGTAGGTCCTCGGAGTGGATAAGGAGGAAACAGGGATGGAAACACTGACCCGCTGTCAGTGTGAACAGGCGCAGTACTGCCTCTGAGGTGGTCTGAAAAGAAGGACAAATGGTCAGAGAGAGACAGAGTGAAGTGTCTGTTCGATATCTGCTTAGAGATGCAGCCTCCAGGAAGCAGCTCAGTCAAGAAGTGAGACTTGGGTAAAGTTCAGTGGTGCAGAGACAGCGACAGGATGGAGAACAATTTTTAGCAACAGAATGGTGTTTTTTTTCTTCACAACAATGAAGCTATAAGGCGCTTTGTATTCTCCTCCGTTGAAATGTTTTTTCAGCCATATCTATAGCCACGAGCTTCACAGCTGCATGGAAGTAATTTAAAGATGCAGAAGTGTTTATTGCCAAGAACTGAGAGAATCAAGACCTACAGTATATAAATGAACTACAGTCAGTGTAGACTACAAGTAGTGTGAAATATATTCATAGGCATTTTAAAAATAGTCAATACAGGATGTTTCTTCTATACCCTGTTCCATCCTGCATAAAGTGGCTGCTAGAACTTGGTGGTAGCGGCTGTTCACTCTAACCTCATAGTTTTGCTCTTGATTATAACAGTGATGTTTTGAGACCGATTTGCATTTCTATTTTAATTTAGCTAGTACATACAAGTGTATATGTGTGTGTGTTTTGTTTGTCTCCAGTGTTCTGAATAGCTGAAATATTTCACATCATCAACTGAAATTAATTCAGAAAAAAAAGACTAAATAAATATTGCATTTTTGTGACTTTGTAGGTGATTAGAGTATGAAATGATAGATGATTGTAGATTAAAGTATATGTTTATATATAATGTGCTTGACTTGCTCAGTTCTTGTTATCATCAAAATATGAGAGCACCTCTTTCCAGACATGTTTTAAGACAAATAAAAGTTCTGTGAAAAATAGCTATATCAATAGCTTGATATGGTTTTATATGGTTTAACTATCTAGTTAAAAATTCTTAAAGCCCCTGAAAACTTTATTTCACATTTTGAGTATTTTTCTACAACATGTAACAATCAGGACAAAACAAGCTAATAATAAAAGAAAACATTTGATGGTATTATTCATGGGTTTAACACACTAATTTGCTAATTTGTTTCATCTGTGTGGGTGTGGATTGATTTCACGAAGGCTTTGCCATACTTTTCCATCTGTATGTCTGTTTTAGTTGCTCAGATTTACTCTGGATGACTTGTAAAGGAGTTAAATTCATACAGTTGCAGTAGCAGTTCAGCAAGAAGACAAAACCAGTTAGAATAAGCTAACGCGTCCTCACAGAGATGACGACTTTAACCTGAAAAAGAAGTCCAGAAAAGAAAGTGAGACACTTGAGTATATTACTTAGAGATCCCATTATATGAGTGTTACTGCAGTGTCTCCATATGTGATGGCCAGTAGCCAGAGTTGTGGCAGCTGCAATCAATACAGTGTAGTTGTTGTGAACCCAACCACCTCACGTTCTCTTGTTCCTCCCTGAAATGAACAAGGTGGACACCGTTCACAGACATTGATAAATTTACGCCCCCCTTCCAGTCCCCCTCCATCTCAATCCTTCCTCCCCTCAGCATCCTCCTCCTCCCCCTGCCTTCTCTCCCTCCTCTATCATGCCTCTGTCCAGTTGCATTAGTGAGGAAATGAGATTCCCCCTAATTAATTAGATCTCTGAGTGCTAAAGATGAAGATTACATCCCAATGAAGGTTAGAGGTGTCAATCACAGTTTTTTTTTAGGCTGAGCATTCCTCAAGATAAATTGAGTCCCCTGGGCACTGTGGGTAAAAGTGTGTGTTGTGAATCTTACCCCCACTCCCATCCCAATTGCTTTAATTGAGTCTCACCAGCAGTAGTAAATGAAAGCCCAGGACCAGAGAAAACAACAAGCTAGAGAATTATATTCAACAGAGGAGCAGACAAGAGAGGCACAGTTTTAACAGACGAGCGAGGGAAAATGGAAATAAGAAGGATGAAGGTGAAAAATTGGATCATTAAGACTCTAAGCAGATGGAACAATGGAGAAGAATAAGCCAGGACAAATTTGCTAACTGAAGTAAAACAAAGAAAGAAGTGCAAATCAAACAGATAATTCATGCATATTAAAAAAAATGTTTATACCTGTAGCCAGAAATAGCAAATTTTTTGAGAGTGTTTGTCATTAAAATTTCTCTTTTCACATCATGATCATGTCTTAACACCATCTCGAATCATATTTTAATCATCAGCAGTTGGACAGACCTGTAAGACGGTAAGTAATAGAAAAATAATGAGATAAAATGCTTCAGGGGTTTGGTTGACTGTTCCAGGTCAAACATCTAGGTCATTTTTCATTCCCTGTCTGTCCCAGTAACACACATTCATCTGAATAATATCTCTGAATATTCCCAATCTAAAAAAAACCAAAACAATATATATCAGCAAATTGAAGGCATCTCCTCCCTCATGGCTGCAAGAGTGCATTGACCTTCTGCTGTGTACATTCAGTAGCCTCCATGGCATCTGAGAGAGCTGTAATTTTCAAACAGTATTTATGTCCATGTGGCACAGGGGTAGAGCTACTGCAGCAACACAGTCTGTCCAAAGTCTAAAACTTGAGAAGCTGGCGGATGATGGAAAACTTGTCTGTCAACTGAATTGCATCACATCAAGCTGTGGTTAAAGAATTAGGTCTAAGACGATGAAATGAAATAATAAGTGCTGAGGAGTGCACAGAAATACTCCACCAATAGGGTCAGTCAGTTCATCACCAGGAGAACTATACAGTCAGTTATCTTGGGTTAGGCTTGGAGAATACAAACTTATGATAGAAAAAAGGTTGTTTGCATTATAGGAAATGTAATATTTTTTGGATCTATTGATTGAGCTAGTTCTACATGTTTTATATACAAGTAAGTAGATTCATTCAGTTGTCTCATATATATGTACATATTATATGAGTTATCTTGTGTAATATGTACTTTTCCCCCTCAAATCATCTCAAAACAGTGGTAGGGTCACGACTGTAACCTGAAAAGCTGACAGAAAGACTTTACAGTACATAATTTCTCTAAAACAAACAAAGCTGTAACAGCAATAGATGCAAAATACAAGGGGAGCTGAAATTAATGCTCATTTATATGACTATGCTCACAGAAAAAAACAAGAGACCTTTTTAAAATTCAGAAGTTATCTATGAGAGTGGAGTGCTCTGACTTTTCCGGTGTCCTAAGGAGGTATTAAAAGGGCAGTGCAGAGAAGGAGGGAGGAAAGGACAGAAGGGTGAGACCTGAGAATAGAGAGATGAAGGAGAGTGGCAAGCAGAGTGAGGTATGCAGGTGGAGGGTGGAATAATTAGGGGGGGACAACTGCTCACTGCTAGGAGGGAAACGTCAGTGCTAAGTGGAATTGAGGGCTCCAGTAATGTCAGGGAGGTCCTGGTGATGCTACACTGTCATTATCCTTAGAGAGAGCTTTAACACACTTACCTCCCTTATGATGGCTCTTCCTCTTCCTTCTGACTTTCCCCTCACTACCTCCTGCTCTCTCATTCTTCACAAGCCTTCCCTCTGCTGTCTCCCCTCACTCTTTCTCTTTTGTCCCCGATTTTTCCCACTCCCATTGACCTGAGGATGAAGAGCAACAGCTCTTACTCTCTTGTGAATCTCCCTCTTACAATAGCCCTTCAGGCGAGAATGAATTTTACCCCGTCTCCATGAGAAAGTGCATTGATTGGAAAAGTTTTCTGTTATGTGCTCAGTACTTTTTTATTGTTCCCTTTACCATGCTACTTTCTCTTTGCTGATGAAATTTAGCGTGGTTCGTTGCTTCTGCTGAAGCAGCCACAATGCTGTCGGAGCTTATCTCTGTTTAGGTCACCATCTTTAACAGCGTTGGTACAGATCCCCCCCAAATAGCCATCTGCACCACCTCCTTCAGGTGAGACATGGATTGGCTGTCTACAGGTAGGATTTGTGTTTTGATTCTGTTGTAAAAGAGAAAAATGAGAAGAGGAAGTTGGCGTTGACACAAATTGTGGCATAGTGTATATGTGCTGAGGTCATACAGTAATTCTCCATGTGAAGCCTAGCAGTGGGATTCTGTAAATTGGCTTTTATTTTGTTAAGCCCACTGCCCACTGACTATCAAATAGGGAGTTAAACATTCTGTCCTGTCCCTTTCCGTTTAATCTAGTTCGGTCTATTTGTAGCCAGTGGGAGTCAGAGTTTGATTGAATGCACTCTATCTAGCATCATCTTCCGACTGTTCACTCTCTCTTGGGTTTAAGAGGCATTATTCTCCTTGGATACAAATACTAAGAAGACATTGGTTTATTTTTATGTCTTAAATGTCTGCTTGCGATGTATGAAGCAGAATCCAACAGGATGCTGCAGATGACAAGGAAATAAGGCCACAATAACAGTGTGCAACATAAATAGATTGCAAAAGGTCAATATTGACTGTCAGCTATGTTGGTGGAATCCTTTTTTTGGTATCTCTTTATTCTGTGGGCGAATGCCTGAACTGAATTCTTTGTTTCAAATACAACTAATGAAATGAAAAAAAGTGCCCTTTGGGTTTCACGTGTGTCTTTGACTCTACCAGGGTTGTAAAATTTTTGAACCTGTCCTTTGGCCCTTTTTATTGCTTTATTGCTCCTTGAATCTTGCACTGCACTGAATCAGTTATACTAGTGAATTTGGAAAGGAAGTGACAAAATCTACATGGCACATATTTGAAAAAGCACACACATACACATACGGTTGTTATGAGATAGTGTACGAATAATAATATTGTATATTTGAATATTAAGGTTATAGTTATTATTTGTCACCGGTGAATATTTATTGCCTTCTTTCACCCAGATATTCTATAAACAGATAAGGTGAAGCATAGAAATATACATGTCACTAAAGTAAAGAGTAAAAGGCAGAGTTTGTTGACAATTGTCAAATTAGAGCTATTTATACAGAATTATATAAGGTCCTTATTCAGAGTGTTGTCTGATTTTCATCCATCATTTCTTTCAATAAAAACTTTGACATTGGTGGCTCTCTTTCCTCTGGTGAAAGCTGTATAGAGCTGGCCGTGATTAAACAGTGGTCGCAGGAGGAAGATGCCTATATATATTATGGAAAATGCTGAGTTACATGAGAACACCCAGACCACTGTCTGTCTGAAAGTACAGCCAACAGCCAGTAAGCTTAACTTTACATATAAAACTTGAACCACAGGGAAACAGACTGGCCCTGTCATGCAGTAAAACCCACCTTTAAATATCACTACTACACTTAATGTGTTGTATTTTGTTCCTTTAGTTTGTACAAAAACCAGGATGTGAAAACAACTATATGTTTTTTTTACCAGGAACACTAACTTCCTGGAGTCTCCTTCGGTGACTTGGCAATATTCTGGCACATAACCCTAAGTAAAAAAATGAATTGTTGTTTTTACACTTAGTTTTTTTTTTCATGGATTAAATAAATGAGATTCAGATTTTTAATTAGTGAGGTTCAGACGTGCTTGTAGGCAGATTTTAATACCTTTGAACACAACTAAGTCATCTGTTTCCTCCTGCTTCCAGTCTTTCTACTAAGGTTGGCTTACCATTTACTAGCTATATATTTACTGTGAAGATATGAGAATTGTTTCAGTCTTTGCTATAAGCTATATTCACAATGAGTCCACAAAGGGCATTCTCGATCTTGTGAATATTATGGCATTTGTTCAAAGGGCAAGTAAGGCCAGTGGCAGAAAGCAAAAGAGACTTCCTTATCTCTCTGCAAGGTGAAGATACAGTATCCTATGGCTTGGCAAGCTTGTGGATCTACACAGCAACCTCACTGTGAGACAGTCACCACAGAAACTTGTGTGAAGTTTGTTCAGTGGATTGGAGTCAATATTTGATTTTTTTTTTTTTTTTTGCTAAGTACAAACCTGGGGACAGACTTTTGTATGGAAGCCATAGCCCAGCTGTGAGGGAGCGCTTCTGGGCTCTGGCACTGACCTGCATGGATGAATGTGTGCCTGTTAAATCCAGTGGCCTCTGGGCCACAAAGATAAGAGCAGCGCCCCGACAGAGAAAAAAGAATGCAAGTCACTCACAAACTTACTATGGACAATTTATGGTCAGCCAAAAATACACACACACACACACACACACACACACACACACACACACACACACACACACACACACACACACACACACCATTTAACCACATGAACATCTGTTGTCACTTTTTCACTCTGTCTCATTTCTGACCATGGTAATTATCTTCACACGTGCACACACACACACACACACACACCTTGTTCATGTCTTGTGACATCAGAAAGTGGCACAGCTAAATTCATCAGCATTTCTTTGCAAAATATTTGGATCTTCGTGGCGTAGTAGGTTCTCTCAGGGCTAAGTGGGGAGCTAATGTAATGGGTGAACTAACATGCTAGTCAGCTGGGACATGCCGGTATTGGTCAGTCTTGAGAGTTTATGGCAGGGAAAAAATAAGCTCTTTGGGTGAATTAACTTGTGAAGCTGAACACTTGGTTCATTGCCTCTGCTGATGCAGAGACACCAGTTATCTGACAATCAGCGAGCTTGTCAGCTTGATCACAGCTAAAAAGCTAATAAGCTGTGATAGCTTCCTCTGTTACTGGACTCTGTGGCTCACCCCTTTGTAAAGGATCAGCAATGTCAAGATGGGTCGCTATTGGTCAACAGTATGTATTAGTTCACTAAAGTTGGACTAGACATGAAACATTCACACAGAGCAAATCTCATTACTATCACGCAGAAATCTATTGTGTGTATTACCAGGCCATACACATCATGTCTATGATAGAACTGTCCTGCATCCTAACCACACTAACTAATTGGGTTGCCACAAAGAGATATTGGGGATCGTGCTGTGTACCCTCTTTCTCTCTAATTTAACAGAAAATGATATAATAATCTCTCTGTATGAAATGACCACCTGAAGAATAACTGTGTTGTTTAATTCTCTGAATCACAGCTCTTTATGAAAACTAGGCCACAGGAAAAAATAATTTCTCTGTGGAAATAACTGTATGCTGTGTAGCTGTGAGAATATCTTATCCACTGCCTCTGCATTCATTCAGGTGAATAAGAGCTCTATTTAACAGATCATTCATGATAATATATGATTGATCCTGATATGAAATACTGTTAGAAGAGCGTAAATGATGAGTGTGTGAGTAAACTTGTCTCTGAAAACTAGTACAAAGATGAAGTCTTCTTTTCCCCTTCAATAACTGATTATACCAATTCCCAACAACTGCAGTGACTTGTATCAGTTTGTGTAGTGTATAGAGAGAAGGTGCAATCAGAAAACAGATTTCTCTTAACAGCTGATGTGAAATGATGCCTATGAAAGCAGGAAGCAGAGACACATTTAGCTGAAAGTACTGTACATCTATCAAAAGTACCAGGTCTGTGACAATTAAATTGGGAGAGTTTTGCTCTGGCACAGTGGCATTTTCTTTTATTTCCTTGTGCGTCTGTCTATCTGTCTGTTTTACTGAAGTGGGAGGAGAGGCTCTAGGGGAGTATGTCTTCAACGATCAAACGGTACAGTTTAATTTTGGTGTCAAGGATAATGGAGATTTGAACAGATCCAATTCAAAAGCTTACATACTCTTTGTGGATGAGGCATTGCCCAATTTGACTTTGATATAAATCCCTCAAAGAAAAAAAAAAAGACACAACATTTTTCATTTGAACTACATTACACATGTAGCTGCTGTGTGAGTAATTGTCAACCATTATCAAGCTGCCAGTTCAGTATGTGCTATGATGAGTGCTGGGTGAGAACTGTGGAGACTGTTTACTCCAGCCGGAGGTAGGAGATAGATACAGGTAGATACCTCACTCCCAGAACACTGAGAATTATTATTATATCAGCCAACTGTTCTTCTGCCAATGTAAATGTATTAATGAACCATTATATGATAGCTGAAAATGTTCACTGCTCGTAGTTAGAAGGTTCATAGAGGAAAAATCTGGATATACAGACCACTTATTCTAAAGTTAGTAATTACAACAGATTCATTCAATTGGGTTCACTGCACACAAGATACTCATCGATCCTTATACAAGTGCAACTATGCTACACAATTCAGCTACTGTCTTACACTGTTAATGGTCAAGTTAAGTCTGCAGCAGGACTTGGCAGTGACTGCAAGTTCTTAAGAAACAAGCAGGACTCATTGTGCTTAAAGCTGAACTCATAAGAAGGTTCCTGTTTTTCATTCCAATATAATGCCTATACTGTGGTCACAGGCAGAAAATAATGGGGGGAGAAAGAAGGATCCAGCCAGGTCAAGGACAAAGCAGACAGCTGTGTTTTAGACGGGTTGGTTTTATTTCAGAAGGAGATGAAATAACTGACTGCAGAGAAAAACCAGCAAGATTTCCATCTGTTTAGACTATTGAACTGAAGTGTTCAATCATCTCATCCTTAACTGGACAAGAATAACAGTATTTTGTAGAATATAGTCTAGATACTCAGGAGATTTATTGTTGGCTGGATCCAAGAAAGAAGACAGATTCTGTTAGATGTGTTGTAACATCATGTCTACATTTGCAGGATGATGCAATCTTCACAATTTAGAGTATGGAGCATCAAAAAAGATGAGCTCTTTGCATAATGGACTAAACATTTTCTGTAGACACATGCTGTAAGTACCCAGCCTGTTGTGAAGTAGAAATACCAACTACATGTCTCACAGTTTTCTGTTACAAGACAGACATAATAATTATTTGCCAAATGCCAAATAGCAGTGTTCATAAAATAGTCAAAATAGATCAAAAAGAAAACTGAAGCCCAAGCAAGGATGGGCTGGGAAGTAAATTCGTCCTAGGACTTACCTGCTGGTAAAAAAACAGCTGGTAAAAACTTTATGGATTCTTTTGACAGACCACCGATGCAGTGGCCCACTGGGATTTATCCCAGTTTCCCCGATGGCCAGTACATCACTTAACCCAAGTCATCAGTGATAAAGCTAGAATTAATGCACTACAAGTCCAAATCACTCCTTCGTAGGTTCTGCTCACAAACTATATTTTTGCCTCTAGTGCTCCCAGTCTGCTTTGGTTGATTTACAACCTTTTTTTTTAAAGCAGAGATTTTTGTGAATCCAGCCCATTAATTTCAGCCTTGCATCATTCCACTCTCTCAGGACCCCACTCCTGTGGTGGAGTACCACAGCTGCAAGCAAGGGGTTTAAAGTTTAAAAAGACTATATAAAACTCTATCTTGTCTAACAGACATGCAGATAAATTCTAATTTGATCATGGTGACAATCAAAATCTCTCAAATCCCTCTGATTGTCCCCTCGCTACAGTACGGCCTTGACTCCCTCTTCCTTATTCTGAATCATAATCACAGCACTCCACTTAAAGGGTTAAAACAAAAAAAAAAAAAGGCTGAAGCTATTTTAGGGCAGTGTGATTCTGAATATTGATGAGTCAGATTGCCAGTGGTTTGTGAGAATCAATCCAGTTGAAGAATGGGAGTGTCGGAGCTGCTGGGGCCGTGGCCAAGTTGTTGTGCTGCTCCTCAGGCAGACGTGAGAAGCTTTCCTAAACACCTATCTGCCTGCATCTGTATTCCCAGCCTGGCACCCAGCAGATGCTGATGGACCCTCAGAGTTGGGAAAATTTACATATTGGTGAATCCAAACTGGTGCATGTGAAACAAAGCATGGCAGGTGAACAGCTTGTTGCAGACATTGTGCTTATAGGGACAACTGTCAAGAAATGGACTACAGACCTGGGCTCTGAATACATGCATGCATGCATGCATGTGTGTGCGCATATATGCTTGTGTGTTACTAAGGTACCATACATGCTATAACCAAAATCATAAGCCCATATGCTTGCAATGACAAGAATAATATATATGCCTCTAGCAGGTGACATTGTGTGTGTCCTTCACTATTCAAGACAGGCAGGGTTTGTCCTAACGTGTGTGTGTGTGTGTGTGTGTGTGTGTGTCTGTGTCTGTGTGTGTCTGTGTGTGTGTGTGTGTGTGAAAGAAAGAAACTGTTTCATTAGACTCTCACAAGGGGTCCAGCAAAGACTCAGTGTAAACACTAGCATACAAATTGAGCTCCATTTGTATTGTTTCAAGGTTTAAAACCACTAATCTACTGATCATTTACTTGTTTTATTACCAGGAAGCTTAATGACTGCTCAGCAAGAGTTGAGTGGCCTTCTATTTGGCAATTTCTCTCCAAAATTTAAAATCTTAGTACAAGTAATTACTATAGTCTAATTCATTTTGGGGCTTCAATCGAATGCTAATTAAATAAATTTGTCTCTTTTTTGTTCTGTTCCTTTTTTTGTTGTGGATGTTTTGGTTTATTCATTTCATACAAAACTGGAGTTGCTATGGGTTTTTAAGAGGTGCCCATACAGATCTCTTATACTGTACACATAGAGATTTGAATTGTTCTTGGTCTCCACTGTTTGCGTTGCAGTGTCAAGTGTCATGACTTTGACTCAGGATCTATTTGTTCTAAGATTTGAATCTTCAGTGTCTTTAAGCAACACATTTAAAATTTAAAACTCAATGATATCTGATTGCATACATTTTTCTGGTTTTTCCAAAGTACCATTTTTAAGGCATGCACAATCTGTTGTGGACATTTTTGACAGCTGGAAATACTAAACCAAAATAACTCCACACTGACCACTTAACTGAGATAATGGCAGCTCATATCTGTGTGTTTCATTCATTAGGATGACTTCATATGTTTTCACTGACTTGTACAATGAATTTGCATGTGTTTATGTGAGGAAATAGAGCGGAATGAGATGCCTGCATCAGTATGCATGAGCCTCATTAAATATGCACTCATCAACTCTACTTTTATTTGGATTCCCTTTGCAGTAGTACAAATCACTGGTAATCAACTGTGGTGACATTTTCCAGCAATTATAAACAAGCTGTCCCCATTTCAGCTGGAGCTGGAGACGTATCACTCCATTTCCCCCCAAGTGCTACTGTGAGAACACAGAACTCCCTTGAGAGAGAAAGATATTTCATAGGAGAAAGAAGGGACTAATAGTGTTAACAGTGTGTAATGGTTTACTATTTCCAGAAAAAAAAAAAAAGAAATTGTAGAAAAGAGTTAGTTTGTCACAGCTAATTTCAAATTACATTTACCTGAAATACTATAAAAAACTATATAATATATACCTAATTGTTACTAAAACAGATGAAGAGTTTATCAGGTGTGATTGTAAAATAAGAACAAACAAACAAAAAAAAACAGCTAATTTCACGAGGTTAAGTAGAAAATTACTCCCTTGTAAAGAAATTAAAGTTGTTTTACTGTACTGTTTTTTTCTTGCTTAACAACACATAACCGTCAGTCAGTCTGAACTAGAAGCTAAGATTAGCATGTCTGACTTGTAATTTTGAAGATGTCTGATAATTTATTTATGTGGCGATCTTTGGTTACAGCACCAGTGACGGTGTAAAATAAAGAATCTTTGGTGGCACACGATAAAAAAAAAAAAACAAAACGCCTTATGCTCAGTATGGCACTGTATATCCATGGATGTTGTGTTTGATGGTGCGTATTTATACACTTTTACTGCACCAGCATTTTTTTCTTTTTTCCCCATTGAAAACAACCTCCTTGGAGAGATATGGTGAAACAGACTTCAGTCGAAAGACAGACTTAAGCTCTCAGTATGTGGTCCTGCCACTGTATTTCTTCTTCTCTAATGAAAGAGCGCCTCAGTGGTGAGGAGAAGACAAAAAAACAAATAACAGACTCCCTAGATGCTGAGCTGCACATTAAAAGCTTCTCTCTTTTCTGACGTGAGTACAATATAATTGGCTCCAATGTTACGTACATTATTTCCGTGGTGGTTTGGGAGGAATTTAGAGGGAAGCGTACCACCAGTATTTCTTTTCTACATGGATAATACTGTCTCATAGCACAGAATGATGTTACATACATACATTGTTAGTGTTGTTGACAGCTACAGCTTGCTCGTACTACCTTCTGGCAGTTTGAACACTCTTCCATGCCAGCACTCTGGTTTAGGACAAAATCTCTGCATTACAGCTGAGACAGTGAAACTGAAGAACACCGCAGAGAAATGTTCACAAAGTCTGCATTGACAACTTGAGTAGTAAGATACTTACTGATCAGTGATCAAATTCATCTGGGGCTGTGCAAGTTTAGCAGGAAACATTTTGCTTTCTTTCTGAACACATCTTTACACTTTTAAACAATTGAAGTGCAATGGGAAATTCCACTGATCACATTACAGTGATTTGACCAA
This sequence comes from Trachinotus anak, assembly GCF_046630095.1. NCBI lineage: Eukaryota > Metazoa > Chordata > Actinopteri > Carangiformes > Carangidae > Trachinotus > Trachinotus anak. The sequence continues at coordinate 25,689,666 of NW_027273853.1, read as the reverse complement.
TCGTCCAATTTTCAGTCTCCACAAACATTCCGTATTTTGTATTGGAACCTTCAGCTTGAATTGCTTAAATTTCATCGTCCACATAGATTTCTCTCAGTGCTTTTGTCTCCACTGTCACTCCACTCTCTTTTCACTGTGTCAAATTCAGCTACAACATCTTTTTAGTGCTTCAACTTAAGCTGTTATAACCTTGAATTTAAAGAAAAAAAATGCTCCAAAGAATCAATTTTCTTTTTTGTCAGTTTTAAGACAAGAATTCAACTGCATTTAGTGGAAGCTCAGGTAAATGTAATTTGAAAATATTCTTTATCTATATTTTCTACAGAGATTTCATCGGGCCGAGAGGTGTAGTTGATGTGGGCCGATAAACACAAATATATTAGATACAATATCATTCTGGCCCACAGGATATTGAAAGTGATATTGGGCTGTACAGATAAATTTGACTTCATACTTGACACAAATCATTTCCACCACTGGAGTTATGGGACAGGTTGATGGAAATATTGTTAAAGTATTAGGCAGTATGGAAATCTAGGGTTGTCCATATTACTGGATATTTCAGCAGCATTTATATGACTGTATTTTAAGACAAGTATTGTGTCATAGTTAACTACATAACAAATTTATTGTGTTGCAGTTACTTACATACATACATACTGAACTGTTGTGACTGTAGATGACTGCTGGCTTTGACTGTCATTACATTTATCATGTACTTTGTGAGGTCATAACAAAGATTACTCCAGCATCCTCTGCTATATGCTCACAAACCCTGAATTTATGGGCTATTTCAGATGTTTATTGACAGAGTAATTGCACTGATAATTGCATAGAGTTACTGCATTTGCAGAATGGTAACCAGCAGTATACTGTAAAAGTTATTATCACCTGCACATTTTTTATGCAGAGGCAGGTGTTTGCATGTTTGTGTACCAAATGGCAACCTACATTGCCATTTGGTACAAGTAGGCAAAAGTGTTTCTCTAATTTCCATTGGATGATTGTTTCATAGAAACTCAATTTCAATTTCAGGCAAGATTTCTAGTAGTTTCCTGTCCCAGGCATCAAGGAAAACGTCACTGTTTTGTTTGTATAAGCCTTTTAAATCCTTCGGAAGCATAGATAGCATGCAGTAAGTACTCCACAATGGTCACAGTTGTAGGATAGTAAAGATGTGCAGACATTTCCTGGTGTGCTTGATTCAAGTGCCATTACATAAGAGTCATAACAGTCTCTTGGGTTGGGACTGGGTGTCAGTCTGAACCTAGCAGACAGAGTGTAAGTTAACTGAATAGCTCAGACAGTAAATCAAATTTGGGGTTCTGACTATTGTGAAAAGGATTATAGCATCAGTTTGTCATCAGTCCCATCACTCAAATCACACCGAAATCCTTTCATCAACCTGAGATGTATTAGTTAGGGTCTGTAATGTGTCTGGTAAGTGGTAATTTTGAAAATCACTCTTATATTGGGATAAATGGCTTGAACTCAAGTAGGCTATGCCTTATACTTGTTGATTTCTTTATTGTATTTCCCCACTCCAATGTAGCATTATGGGATCATAGTGAAACTGCAAAAATATACTTAGTCATCACTTGGAATTGATGTGAGTACATTTGTAAACATCGATGTGTAACTGCTCTGTCTGACAGATGAGTGACAGATATCTAGCATTTATAAAAAAAAGCTTTTATAATTACTGGCAGCTCGGTTTGCCCCTTGGCCCCTTCAAGTCAATGCTTTCCAAAGTTACCATCTTGCTAGCTGGAGGTTCTGTCTTTGTGTTTGTCAGGACTGTGTTCATTGCCAGGCTGAGGCTAAACTTTCCCACCGATCATTACGTAACCACAGGGAACCAACAACAGCATCTTCACATGACTGCCAGTGAGTTTCCCTCCACTGTGCAATGTAACCATGTTACTAATCGTATAGCGAAGAGGAAAGAACATAACAAACATTTCAAGACTTTGCGCAAACATCTGATGTCATTCCCTGTTGTGCGCTACAGACAATTCCACATCAGTAGGTGCTACTTGATGTGGAATTGATGTGTGCTACCACTGATGTGTCTTCCTGCTCCTTGTACTCTGTGCTTAGGACTCTGTGGGAACGCAGCCACACTTGGCTTGGCTTGTTTAGAAAATGTTCCTGGACCTGGATAAAGGAAAAGGCAGCCTGCTGAGATTAAATAAGGGTGTGTGTGCAGGTGTGTGTCTGTTTGTTTCTTTTTCTAGATCTGAGACACAGACTTTACCTGAAGGACTTTTAATGGGCTTACTGAATGTATGTCTGTACATTAGGCTCTGTATGCAGTTCTTTGGGTACCAGGTTATTCAGAACTCAGCTGTATTTGTTACAATATTAGACCAATGAGAATGTAATGGTTTGAAACAAAAGCATGTGGACGTGGACAGGGAGGGCAATAAGCTATGATGTTTTGTTTTATGATGTAGTTACAACAGTGAGGTTATGGAGATTAATGACATTGCCGGCCAACTCAGTTTTCCTCTGAACTTTTAGTTGTGTAGGCTCATTAATCAATATAAATTGATTTGTGTTGGTTGTTGTGTGAGCTGAGGTTGTGTATCTTTTAAGATTGCTATATTATTTTTTTTATTTTTTAAACCGGCCCTATTTTTGTAGTTTCGCTATCATTTGGAATAAACTCTTATTCACCAGCATCATTGCTGAGATAAGGCTGCAGGCTCTCCACCAAACACAGTTTGTCAAAAAGAGTGCATGGAACAAACCCATAGGTGGGTACACATGTTTCAAACTAGAATCTACTTTAATCACATTTGGCAATAAAAAATAAATTGCAAAATTCTCCACCTCCAACAGCCATTTAAGTTTGCAGAGCGGAAACTGGTTTCAGTCTGGGTCTATCTTAATGGAATTGCGCACACTTGCAGCATTTTAATGCCACAGTCAGAGCTTTGTTTTGTAGCGTCACTATTTCTCCAGATCAGCCACATGTGGTGGATATGGTGGTGGAAGTGTTATCCCAATCAATAAGTATCATGGTCAAAATGACAAGAATTGACAGTCAGGGTATAAAACATATAATGTGTCAACATTCAGAACTCAACTGTTACCACAGACGGTAGATTGCTTAGAGACACAGCTTTTTAGATATTAGAGTGCTATGTGAAAAATGCTAAGAGGCCTCTTTACACATTAAAAAGAATAAATGATGTGAAAAATGATTACTCGCATACTGTAACTCTGTAATATAAAGGGAAACACACAACACTGGACAGATGTGTATTATTCTGACTACAAATAACATCTCCATTAAATGTTAGTTCAAATCTCTAACAAGTCTAAAGTCTGTTGGCCTCCTACTGCATCACATCAGCTCTGCTCCTCCACTGAAATCTGCATACTGCCCTTATCGGGTCGCCACTCATTTCAGTGGAACCAATCAAATGAGTCCAGTGAATGATTAATTCATCCTAATTGGTGGATGACGAGGAGTATTTGGAACTGCCGCCCCAGTGGGATGGCCCCACCACCTCTACTCCCCAGCGAACGCCACCCCCGTTTGATCTGCACTAATCTAATTAACACTTTAACAGCAACACCTGGGCTCTTCGCTGACGGATCTCTGGCTGCTGTCGTGCACGCACGCACGCACGCACACACACACACGCACACAGTTCCCAGATGGGCCTTTGATAGGTCTGATGGTGGCAGGCGCAGGATGGTGATTGCACTTAACTCAAACACTCTCACAGACACACACAACATGACACTCATGCACTTCTGCACACACACATGCACAAAATATATGTGCTTTTAGTGTGGGGGTGTGTGGTATTAGGCAGTCCCCAATATACATCTAACTGCTCGCTAAATGATGCGATTAGACTGTGGTCTGATGGTGCACCTGATTAGATTAGCCCCAGTTTGCGCTTTCTGCTCCAACTCACTGCAGCCTTGAACCCAACCTTGACCCCAATTAGACCCACACTCATCAGAGAGAGAGCTGAGGGACACCGGTGCTGCAGCAGCTTATCATCCTGCTACTAATTGGCCTGATGAGGCTTTATAAATATGGTCAATGCTGCAATGCATGCCCCCCAATCAATATGTACACTGTAAAAAAAGGTAAAGGAGAGAAAAGAGCACAGAGGTAGTGAGAGAGAGGGAGAGGGAGAGAGAGAGAGAGAGAGAGAGAGACAGAGGACAGATGACAGATGTGCTTTTTTGTTTTATGTATCACAGTCACACCATACAATAATCAGCCCACTTTAGTCAGTAAATGTAGTATATGTTTTATTATAGTCAATAGAATCATATTAAATCTTACCCCCTGTCGTATCAGACAACAGTAAACAGAAGAGGCATTTCATCTTGTGCCCCTCATCAGGGTGTTTTGCTGGAGTTCTGACCTCTTTGGACTTTTTCCTCTCTCCACGCATCTTGGAAGTCGGTGAAGTTGTGCCACAAAAACTGATTTTGTGTTCACAGACAGTGGTTTTCAGAAATGTTCCCGAGCCCATGCAGTATTTTTCACTATGAATCATGTCTGTTTTTAATGCAGTGCCGCCTGAGGACCCAAAGATCCCAGCCATCCAATATTGGATGTCGGCTAGTCCCTTGCACACAAAGATTTCTGTGGATTCTCTGAATTTTTTAATTATAATGATAATGATTCTTTGCAATTTTATTTTGAGGAACACTATTCTTAACCTGTTGCACTATTTGCCCATGCAGTCTTTCACAGAGTGGTGAGCCTGTCTCTCTGGGAGCCTCTTTTTATAGCCTCTCATCTACTGGCCTGTTGTTAATTAACGTAATTAGTTATGAGATATTCAACCGGGTTTTTTTTTGTTGTCTTTCCAGTCTTTTGTTGTCCCAACTTTTTTGAAACATGTTGCTGGCATCAAATTCAAATTGAGCAAGTATTTTTCATAAAAACAACAAAATTCCAGCAATTCAACATTTGATGTGTTGTCTTTGTTCTATTTTCAATTAGATATGGGTTTACATGATTTGCAAATCATTGTATTCTGTTTTTATTTACATTTGACACAGTGTCCCAACTTTTTGGGAAACAGGGTTGAAATTGTATGTTTGTTAATTGTATGTTGTTTGAATTACTTTTAACCAACTCCCCAGCACATCTAAAAAAGAGCGAGAGAGCCTGCAGAAAGAACTGCAGAAAGAATGACCATGAATAATTTTGATGCAATTCTGTGTAATACTGTGGCTAATCTGTGATGTATATGGAACCACAGTTGTAGACTTGTGTCTCTCTGAAAGGAGACAACCAGAAACCTGTGGCTGCTTCATACAGATTCAGTGCAGGTTGAATACACCTGTAGTAGACCCAAATCATTTCCTGTATGTAAGGATACAGAATAAGCAAATACACAGTAGTTATTCTGGTGGGGCACATCTCCTTCTGTACAAGCAGCTGGCTGCAACAAACAGTGAGTGCACTCTAAATAAAGTATTTATATGGAGCATTCGGCTTTATTAGTTCAGGTTCAGGTGTTTGACTAAATATAAATTGTGTGGTGTCAATTAAGTAACTTGATTTTTACTGTGAGATGTTTCAGTTACTAAATCTCACAAGCAGCTGAGTTACAGCTGTTGTTTACACAGATTTATGAAATGAACAAAGCACATCTATGAAGTGCTGCAGAGAGTAAAAAAAGGCCCGACTCATTCAAAACAGTTGGACGACAAACAACAGCTCAGAGGTAATTCTCCACAGTGTGTTATCAAATGCTGAAGCAGATGGGCTGCAGCACATGAAATTTAGACTCCTGTCAAAGAAGAGCAGGATGAGAAAGGTGGAGCACATTAACACTAAAGCTTTGTTTCTTTTTTGACTCACTGACAAGAGAAATTGTGAAAAGTGTTTCTCCGTAACAGGAAAGATTCATCACTAAATTTGCAACATTTATAGTTAAAGTCATGTGAAACAACTAAAACTATCCAACATAGACTTAAAATAGAGTTTTTATGTTGAGTTGAGTTATGTTGTTGATTGAGCTGCTGCTGACTCAAGTGTAACAGTTGAGATACTTTTGTTTTGGGGAAATTTCTCTTGATTCTGGTCCCATCTTGGTCTTGGACACTCTTCATACTTTAGTTCTTGTTGTAAGAAAAAACACACCATGTGTTTCTGGCCGCGTGGTTCTGAATGATTCCTCCTGTGGGGTTTAAATATTCATCCATCCATCCATCCATCCATCCATCCATCCATCCATCCATCCATCCATCCATCCGTCCATCCATTCTACCTGTTTTGTATTTGTCAGGGTCTCAAGGGACTGGAAATCATCCCAGTATACATTTGATTTAAGCCAAGAAAATACACTACAGCCATCTATCCCAAGGCATTTATTGTGTGTATTTTGCAGGGTACTAATGAGATCAAACTTAACCCTGCCCACAGATGTGTCCTGTATTTGGGATTGATGTGCCCGTGTTGCCAGAGTTGGGAGATGGATGATTTAAGCAGAAAAATGTAGCATCTCAGTGAATATCTGTCATATCCCAGCAAAGCACAGCACCTTGTTCTCAGTGTTGGCAGAATGCATGCGTACTTACATAATCTAGAGGAATTAACGGTGTGTTATTGGTGTGACTGAATCAGCTTGGATCATAGATATTGTGGATCATTTTTCAGGACCCTGTTCATTACATGCCTTGAGGGATCCCTGCTGTTCTCTTGGCAAAGGGGAATCCAGCAACACATGTTTACAGGATAGAAATAGACAGAAAGACAATAAAGACAGAAGATATGTAATATGACAAAAACAAATCCTTACAACTGTAGTCACAAAATCTTAGGTTAGTAAAGTGTGCACAAAGGAGGAGGAGAGATGAATTCAGAGGATAGCAGGAAGGAAAAGAAAGAAAAATAGAACCACAGAGCCTACTTGACAGTCCTTTGAGCATCAGCTGTGGGAGAAAATTGGGACTTGTTTCACTTGAATGCATGTTGAATTGCTCTCTGTTTTGTAGAGTTTCTCTCCAGCTGAATCATTTGAACTATTCATTTTGTTCTCTGTAGAGAAGAGTCAGAATCATGGTAGCCTGACACTTATACTAGTATTTACTGCGTGCATAGATCTCTTGTTGTAGTAAAGCATACAGACTATAATCCTGCCACAATGGCTCATTAAATTTCTTTTTTATTTTGTGCGTGATGCTGTGTGTTGTGGCCATATGCAATCTGGACTCATTAGCAAACCTGTCAGAGGAAAGCACTGCAAACCTGGCTCTCATTTAATCCAATAGTGATACAATGAAATTTCAATTCTTTGCTCATAATTAAAAATGATTGTTCCAACCACTAGTTCCTCAAATCTGTGTAAGTAAAATGTTTCAGAAGATTCAAATAAATTAGATTGAAAGTTAGACCGTTTTTAAATCTATTTTGATTGACATCAGCATTTGCAATAAGAATTGTATTTTTATATCTCTACCACAAACAAGCAAAGTTACCTAGGGTCGTATTTTGAAACTGGTATCAGAAAGTGAATTGTTTTTTGTGTTTTCAAGTTTCCCACCCTAATGTGCTCATCGAGGCCATTTTGAAAAGTGGGCTTTACTGACGGAGGAGAAAGTGCATTAAGCTGGAGTAAGACTCATTTTGTGCACACACAGTGACCGTACCCTCTTATTTCTACATAGAAGAAGTACTTGTTTGGATTATGTGGCAGACACTCTAAGTACAACTGAATTATATGTCAAGCTGCATCTGAAGAGCCATGCCAAAGAGTGGTACCAAAAACAGGGAAGTGGGCAGCAAGACTGGCACCTCCATTTTCTGTGGAGGAGGCTATGTATGAGTGTCAGTGTCTGCTGCAGAGGTCTGGTACATCTAGTCAAATAGTTCCCTGGCCACAATGATTTTTTTTCTGAAGTGATGGTCAAGGGAGCAAATGAGTAAGACTTTGAACCACACAGACCCAGGCGTGCAGGAAACAAGCTGCAGGACAACTAAAGTCAACTGGACAGGACAGTGTGTTTCCATTAGAGCGAGAGGAGGAACATCAGCCAAGTGCATGCTGCTAAATCAATTCTTTTTCTGTCTGTGCCAAGCAGTGCTATTTAATCTTACACATTAACCTGACTTTGTCAGTGAGAACAAGCCATACTCTTTCTTTAAATGCCAACATAACAAACTTTCATTTTGTAATTAAAATGTGAAAATTAACAACAGACTCCAAACCTGCTTGAGTGTGTGTTAGATCACTGATTAGTGGACAAAGCCTCAGTCAAATAAATCTTAACTGAAGATCAGGAGCTACAAGAGATAAGGTGCAGGAGGATTTGTCACTGCTGGTTTTACAACACGACTCAACCAAATTTGAAGGCATTTAAGATGATTAACTTGTGTCTGTCAGCTTTGGGCTGGCTTCCTGAAAGAATATTAGAAATATCACTTCTGTCATATCCATGAAATTATGTTTTAGTCATTTTGGATCTTGGCCTGTTTACATATTTTAACTTTTAGGCAGTAACATTTTATGGAAACTACTACAATAAAACTACCATACTACAGTAATATTTTAGTACTTTTCAGTCACTATTGTGGAATGAGATGATACTGAGACTCCAATGTAATCATGTCTTTATTTTTTTCCTGGTAAGCTGCTTTTAGGTCGTGCTGAACCTACACACTTTTCCCGCTGGAAAAGACAGGACTGATGATTTGATGTTGAGGCAAATGAAAGAGCATAATTTGAAAGTTGTATCAATTGGCAAGTATTTAAAAGGAAAACTTTCTCTCTGTGTTCATCGCTGTCGCTGCAGAGTATTTAACTTGAAATGGTGAGTTGAAGGAATCAGGAATTGGGAGTTTTTTCAACTCTGTTCCCAGACGTGCCAGCCTGCATTCTTTGACGTAATGATGGAATTGTCTTTAATACATACAAGTCCTGGTTGTTATGTCTCTGCGCAGGCAACAACTGTGGCTGGAGACGTTACATTTTTGGGTTATCTATATGTCCCATTCTTGTGAACATGATATCTCAGCAATATCTTCGGTGCAAACACTCAGTTGGACTCAAGGATGACATATAAGATTTTGGTGGTCAAAGGTCAAGGCAGTGTGACCTCAAGAAAACACATTTATGGTCATAACTCAAGAATTAGAACAACAATTAAAAAGGTCACTGGGAGCAGCCTTGCATGTTGTCTTTGTACTGAATCTGGTAGCAGCAGATGTTGAAAATTGTTGATTCACTTCAATCTATTCAGAATACTTTGAAGTAATTATCCAAACTAAGATTAGTTGACAGCTAAAACTATTTCACAGTCAATGAGTTAGAAAGTTCAAGCTGTTAAGATGTAGCTGAGGTATCACCTTCCCTCATTTAATTGATGCTGCATGCTGTCTGAGATCCAGTTGATGCTTGTTTATACAGAATCAGATCTTCTGGAGAAGAAATGTATTTTACAAATAAATGAATGAACTGAAAGAAAATTAAATGATGGGATGATAAATAATAAAATTCAGACAGAATCCTCGGGGGTGTGTTGCTTGGTCCATAACAATATAAATTATATGAGTTCAAATTAAAGGGGTTAGTAGATAGAGTAGTGTTACAGGTTGCATTCCCCCAAAGGAAATGCAAATTTCAAATTTCATTTTACAGCTGATAGTCAACTTTAATCCATAAAGATTCAAATTAAGTGAGCATGGACCCAAACAGTAAGGTTTTGGTATGAGTTGCCAATATATCATCACTGATTGTGATCAGTAGTTGGTTACAGTTAGTATAGACATAGTTATGTAAGTTATATTTGTTGACCTCAGTCCATTCAAATGGTAGAGACCACATGTTCTTTTGTTCTACAGGTAAATGGGGCCACGTCAACTCAGTCCCCCAGAATCCTTCACTTTTCACACCTGGGTATGAAACCTACCCAGGAACCTAACAACCGGCTATTATTGGTCACTGTGTGACATGTGACCCAGGGTGTCGCCAGGCCAACAAAACCCAGCCAACCTCTACTCCAAATCCTCTAACTGGTAATTTTGGTTGTCATTAAGTTAATTATTAATCATTGTTCCAAGTTGACAGTATATTTTGAGACTTTATCAATATTGTCTGTACTTCCCTGAATAGGGTGGTGCCCCAAGGATAACAAAATATTAGTTGAAGCTATTGTTTAATATTAATATGTTGTTAATTTCTGATGGCCAATTGACAATTGATAACCTACCTATGCCCAACAAATGTGTACATTTTGAACATACAGCAATTGTGTATTTATGAAAAAGAAAGACAAATGACTGTTCCTGTTAGTTACTGTATTAGTATCCCTCAGAGGTTTTAAGGATTAAATCAGAGCTGTGTATTAAAACATTAATTTGGTGTTTGAAAGTTCCCTTCATGTCTTCCAGTTGAGATGAATGCTTCTACATCCATTGTGTGAGGTATAAACTGCATGGCTCATTCTTCTGCTCAATTAACTATCCTCTCATTTGTATGCAGCGATGTTAGTTATAAGAGACGTTAGTTATAAGTGATGAAAGCTGAAGTGAAGATAATAGCATGTGAATCAGATGTCAAGTAATCCTTGTGCAGTAAATGACATCTGCATGCTAAACACAGATGTGTTGATCCCACATACAATTGAATAACATCTCAATACAGAACTTAATAATTTTGACAATATCACTTCATATTGAACTTTTTAAAGCAAAATGCTGCATCGTAGTCAGCAGGGACATGTTCAGTGTGGAAGGACATGCCTTAGGCTACTTGCAAGTCTGATGTCTGAAATGGAAATCATAAAAAAAAAAAAACCTGATAAAATCTTAAAATCCATCTCAAAACAGATTAGAAGTGAAAAGATGTGAGAAATCATGTATCAACCACATGAAAATATTAGAATCCTCCAAGAACACAGGTGCGTAAATAAAACAGTTCCCCAGACAGAGAAAATCATTTTTTAATGTCATGCCCAGAGGTCCCCAGGACAGGGACCTCTGGGCATTTCACAGTGGACAGCCTTTTACATCATGCTCCTCCTGTTCTACATATGCAAAACTTAAAATAATTAATGTCCTATCATTCATTTTCCGTGTAATATTTATTTTCACTTCAGTTCCAAGAAAAATGAAAACCTTGCAGTCACTTGGAGTGACTCTTTTTTGCTCAGTGTAGAAGCTATCAATATCTTTTGAGTCGAATTGTACAGAAGGAAAGAGGGGCAAAAAGAACATATTAAACACTGTTATCAGTGTGTCACCCTCCCACTGCCACCCCCATATTTCTCTTGCTCTGTCCTCTGGGTGAATGCTAACCATGCTTATGAGGCTGATGAAAGAACTAGATCACTTGTGTAGGTTGCAGTGGCCCAGATAAGAGCCTCACGTGGCTTCCATCCGTCTGTAATTAACTATTGTCAGAGTGATTAATCATATGTCTATAGAGGTGGAGTGCAGGAGGCTGCCAGCCACCTATGAGGTGAAGTGAAACTAAAATGTTTAAGCGAGCATTTGGAATCTAATTATCGGTAAAAATCACTGCTTTAATACCCAGGTATTACTAAATTAAACATGAAAGTCTGTCTTTTACACCAATACGACAATGTCACCTGCAACCCAGCAACACACACACACACTGTTTACTTAATTACCTAACTCGTGTCAGGCTACACACACATTCACACACTGGGACACGCCTGCTGTGCACCACAGAGTTGGGCTCCTCTAAAGGTAAAGTACTTGAAAGGAAAATGCACCAGTGAACCCATATTCTCCCCTAACTGTAATTTGGTTGTACCGCTGATCTGTGATCTGCATCTGTCTGGGTTTCTCTGTCTGAGTAACACAGCCAGCTGCCAACAGCATGCCGTTACCTGATGAGCTGAGCGCTCTACTGTCCAGCAGTTTGCCCCAACTAAAAGCTGTGAGCTTATGCACAGTTATATTTGAGGTCAAAGATGCAAAATTGAAAAAAGTATAGCTGTTTGATACAATATTAGTTTCATGTTTGATATCAATCAAGAGCTAATGGAATGGCACTTTGGTCCAGATTGAAACTGTGCTAATTAGCAAATGTTAGCATGTTAACACGGTTAGGTTTTTGACAATGGTAAACATTATCCCTGCTAAACATCTACATTTCCTTGCTCTTGCTTGAGTGATGCTGACAGAGAGCAGTCAGTCGATGCTTTCAGGCCTAAAGCTTCATAAATATTAGAGGAACAGTTCCCACACATCACAGGGACGCAGATGCAAATGTGAATGGGCTTTGACATGATGGATGAAAACACCAGAAGAATCAATCTCGAGTGATGCATTTTACTAACGCAAAGTGAACTTTGCATCCCAGACTCCCGTTCTTTGGTATGAGTATCCTTCTTATTTATTTGATTTTTATACATGTATATCCCCAAACAACAACACTACCAAGAGTGAGAAGCAGAAAATGGAACCTATTTTTTAAAGTGGGCCCACAGACATTTTGGAGGCCATATTATTTGTCACATAATGGGACTGTCTTTTCAATGAAGGAAAAAGAACATGTCTGAATTTTAGTAAAAACTGGTTCTCCACCAGGAAAAAAGAAAGAGAAGTAAAAAGATGAAGCAGATGATGGCATAAAGGTGAAGGAACAATGTTGTGCTCGTAGGAATACTGTCACCGGTGGGTTTTCATATGTCTCTGGTCTGTGGAATTTTTTTTTTTTCTGAGCCTTTTTATGTCTGTCATTATTTCTCCAAGCATTCGAAGAGGCCTGTACAATAGCCAGTGGTTTGGTGCTGAGAGCAAGTACTAGAGGGGGGGCCAGAGGAGAACAAAGAACCCTCTGGCAATTTGATTATAATATCACACCTATTCAGAGAGTTAATGTGGTGTCTCAAATGTCAGGCTGCTCTGTTTCACTTTCCCCTTTCCCCTCTCCATTCCTCTGTCTCTTACTCTCATCCTCTTCTCTCTCTTTGCTTTGTGCCGGGGATCAGCCCTCACTCGAGGGGCTTTGATGAAATCCTTTCAAGGCAGAATGTGACGGTCTGAAATGTCATTCTCAGATCAGATGTCTCTGAAACAAGGCCTGTCATATCATTTGGTATGCTCGACTTCATTAGCTCTTTGTTCACTTTCGTGTCAGCTCTCACAAACACAATCGCTCAGGGAAATCACTTGTGGCTTTCTAGTTTTTCTCCCACTTACGTTTTACAAAGAAAATTATCCCATACATTAGGAAGAAAGCAGTGCTATTCTTCAAGTGGACACAGTGACTTCTTCCACTCTGACATTCATCGGTTCCTCTGATGGTCCAAGAGTTTGGGCCAAAGATCACATTTGGTCCACACAGAAATATTTCAGCAGCTATTGACTTGTGATGAAATTTTGTACTGACATTCATGGCTTTCAGAGGAATCCCACAGATTTTGGTGATCCTCTGACTTTTTCTGTATCACCACCTTGAAGTTAACATTTTTGACTTTTAGTGAAATGTCAGTGACACTACTGGAAGGATTGTGAATTATTGTTTCCTGTGTTTTGTTTTAAGTTTCATGATTCCTTAACTTTTCATCTGGTACCATCATGGTCAAGGTCAAATTTTTAATTTGTCCAATACTTTGCTGTATGATCAAATACCTGCAAAACTAATGATATTCCCACCAGCTGCAGCTGTGTATAGTGTTAATTAACCAATGTTGACAGGCAGCAAAACTAACACACTAAACTCAAATGGTGAAGATGGTGAATATACTTGCTAAACATTAGCATGTTTGCATTGGGATGACACATTACTTTAATAATGTAATGATGTCATTTTTATAAACGTGTGAACATGCAGATTTTTTACTAAATCCCACAGGAGAAAAGTGCAGTTCTCCCTGCACCGTAACTACATCACTGTTCACAAAAGTTGAATTAAGTGTGGCCAGACAAACTAACAAGAAGCTGAAAAATGAAAACTGACTGAGAGAAGTGTCTCAGTCAACACCAGCAGAAGTTTTCCGACACCTGGAGGGAATATTATCTGTTGCTGTAACTCTAGCCCACAGTGAATGTGAACATCTTTTCTTTGCCAGGTACTGCCAGGGAGTTTATAATTGAGTTGAGACTCAGGAAATACTCATTAAGACGTTGTCACTCACCAGAGGAGGCCACACTCAATGTGTTTAGACACCACTGAGACTGCAGGTATCCCAGAGCCCTGCTCTTCTCCAGCTGGAGGGCAAAAGTGTGTGTGTGTGTGTGTGTGTGTGTGTGTGTGTGTGTGTGTGTGTGTGTGTGTGTGTGTGTGTGTGTGTGTGTGTGTGTGTGTGTGTGTGTGTGTGTGTTTCAGAGTGCGCATGTGCATGCATTCATGTGTGATTGTGTGCATGGGTTTAATAAACTCACAGGTCCATGGAGCACCATCTGCCTGCATACTGTTTGATTGAGCAGGAGCTGGTTGTGAGGGACACTCCTGTCACTCATTAGATTCAAATTGTTTCCTGTTTTTAGTGTATTTGACTTTCATGGGATTTTTATGTCTTGATACATAGAGCATGCTGAATTTTATGTAAATAAATTAAGGAACTCACCTATTTTACATTTAAATTTCCTCTCTTGATCAGAGTACATTTTGAACATTAGCTTAGTACACACAAGACCATTAGCACATGATGTTGCTCCTGACCTTAATACGTTATTTCACTGAATTGTCTTTATGTAAGTTCAAGGTGTCGGAGCATGGATCGTCTGATCTCCCTTTGCCTGTCTCAGATGAAATTGTTGAACTAGGAGCTGGTGCATCAATGAAGAATAAAAAACTACTACACTAATACCACAAAAAAACAATTTGCTAGTGGTCTTACTGTTTAAATGGAATTGTGTTATGCTGTAAATAAGACTTAGAACTAGAGCTTGAACAATCGTCCAATATAACTACACTATGAAACTGGCTCAGCCGGAGTGGATTGGTGATTTTTTTTCGAATACAAAGTCCAACTACCAGGTAGATTTTTTTTTCTTTGTGTGTGTAAGTGTGTGTTACACTGTGTTAATGTGCATGTATCATCACGCTCCTCTGTGTTTTGTACCGGGGGTCGATGAGAGAAGTCAACATGTGCTCAAAGGTGAATCTACAATGGAGGAGAGAGCTCCAGCAGCATTTTCAGTGAGACAGATGGATGAAGTTTATTAAGCATGAGACAGTTAACACCCCCAGCAGGGAGAAAACACTGCAAAGGATAAATAAATGTTGGCTTTACCAGCCCCTGCCTCCTGTTATTAATATACAGAAGTCAACATTACTATTAGGTGTGAATTATGGCAACAAATGATTATTGCTGCTATGATCATTATGAATGCCATCTTCTCACTGTATGTATAAGCTATATTTCTCCAAATGTTATATAGATTGCAGATGCTGGAAGGTCGGTTTACATCTCCAATTTGGAGCTTTGAGAAAGCTCCTTTGTAATCAAGCGCAGACCATTCTGCCTGCTGTGCATAGAAATGTTGAATATTTAGATTTAATTTGTGCTGTATGCATGAAGTAACAACGCTTATGTTTAGGTTTTATTATTTCTCAAGTCATTCTTTTAGCTCCAATATTAAACCTGCAAATAAAACTGTGAAGTGTGAATATTCTGAAAGCACAGCAAAGGCCACAGTTTGATCTCAAAGCCCCTGAATGATCACAATAATTTTACAGATTATGTTGAGGAAAATAGTTTGTCTTGATCTTCGATGCCCAAAGCGTCGTGGATGATGTGTGTAAAATCCAGCTCTGAGCTCTTGGGAATCTATAAAATGGATGAGCATAAACTTTGCATCTTATGCTTACACTTTGATCCAATAAGGCACAGCTTCAGGGACACTTTTTCTTTCTTTTTTTACCACTATTAATTTCAAAATGTGGATTCCTGGCCTTTCCCATGAGAAGTCTTTACCGGAGCTTTTAACACTGGTACGTGAGCCTGAGAGTGCATATTTACACTGTGGTGATTTTTCCTCTCAACCTTATGTAGCCAGTTTGATGGTGGGTTTGAGCCTGTAGCAGACTATTATTGAAGCTTTCAAGCTTTGTTAAAGGGTCTTACATTAATGTAGAACATGATGGTAAGTGTTAGCTTTTGGTTTGAGTGGATTAATTTAATCACTCGTGCAGCTAATCATTCATCTAATAATGATTTTTTCCCCCATGATTTGCTTCACAAATAGACTCTCTGTGACTCTGTGTGTGTGTGTGTGTGTGTGTGTGTGTGTGTGTGTGTGTGTGTGTGTGTGTGTGTGTGTGTGTGTGTGTGTGTGTGTTGTGTGTGTGTGTGTGTGTGTTGTGTGTGTATGACTCCTGCCAAATGCAGAGGCTGCTATGATCTTCATTTTGTCTGAAAGTGCTTGTATTTCCTCCTCCATTATTCCTCTTGTTTCTTTCTCTACAGACATTACAACACTAGGCTGTGTTTGTTTACTTCTATAATGCGCCTTCTGTTCTGTTTTCATATCCTCATCTCACTTTTTTTTAACTTTGTGTCACTGTGTGTTTACTCTCCAGACGCTGCCGACCACAACTTATGAGTTAGAGATTGTGGCTAAGGACATGGCAGGAAGTGAGGTGGGCCTAACAGGAACGGCCACGGCTACCATTACCATCACAGACAAGAACGACCATGCCCCTGAGTTCACACATCCGCTGGTAAGAAACATCCCTTTTTTCCCTCTCTATTTCTTTTGAGCAGTGTATTTTCTTCTTTATCCCCTTGTCGCTCAGATGTAGCTTCTACAGACATTATGTGGGAAAACTATATTTGTTTACCCCTCCAGGAAAGTCAGAAGTCAGGGCCAGTTGCGGTTATATAATGCATTTCTTCAAGGATTTCAAACACATCAACGGAGAAGATATTTCCCAATAGCAAGTTAAACCAAGGTCTCCTGGTTAGGACAGGTTCTCTCACTAATTGGTAGAATTATTGAGGCATGAGCTGAGCCCTGTGAAGCTTTTTTAGTCTAAAATGTCAGCTGTACTTTCATTTGCGACATGGTAGAGGATGTGACATTATGTCTAACAATTTTGTTTGAGTCTGTTCTGACTGGGGATAGTTTCTGGTCCCTGGCAGCACAGTTAAAAGTAAAATTACAAGCAACAAACAAGAGGTCAATAATTACCATAAACTCTCAAATAACAGCCACTATTTGAATAATATCCAGGAGTAATGAAGACCAGATAACAAAAAATACATTGTGATTTGGAATTGTTGGAATTACCTGTGCAATCATAGCTCACATACTAAATTCAGAATAAAGTTCATTTTCCCTGCCCTAATTTCACCGGTGCAACAACACAGTTATGTCATTCTCACCAATCTGCTGCTCCGGGTTTTTCTTTTCAAAAGAAAAACAGTTTTTACTCAATCATTTGAATTGCTTTTACTTTGTCATTCTTTTGTTCAGTATTAAGCTGCAGCCAGTGACCTCAACACTTCTGCAGATGGTTCACATTCAAAGCCCACCAAAGAAGAGCCTCCACAATGCTTTTAATATGAAACACCTGTCCAGGAAGTGTTAAGATTTGTTGCTTAAATCTAAAGTATAGAAGACCTAGTGAGTATGAATTAGTGAGTGAAGACAGTATTATTGTTAAATAGAGAAACTCAAATTAAGTGACTCGTGAGTCTCACATGACTGTTGTTTTAGTGATTTGGAAATACACTTTAGAAAAATTTATCAAGACAAGGAAGACAGGAAACATGGAAGACCTTTTAAACTCGCATTTCCACCAAACAATACCAATAACAAATTAAAACTGGAGCAGATCACAAAACTGGCAGAGGTCTTTCTAAAATATGGTAAAATATGCCAGTGAAAGAGAGAAAAAATAGGAATAAAGGCCTGTCTCTATTTAGAACCTATTTTCAAAAAAGGTGTATGCAGCTACAGTATTTGAGAATTTACAGTTATGCAGGAGAAGAACTAAACCTCTACAGACCATGATCTACCCAGCAGTGATGCACAGGTCAGGTTTTTACCCACACTCCATCTGACCCATTATGAAACCCAACCACCCCAACCTGATTCACAAACTGACAACTTTACACTGTCTCACACACACACACAATGCATCCTTCACATCTTGACAGTGAACTTTAACGAAATAGTAGCTTCCAGGTAGAGGTCAATACTGCCTTGCCTTTTTTTTCGCCTGCCCTAATGTATTATAAATGATAGCCTTGGTGCAGAGAGATGTGTGATACATGTAAGTTAATTTATAGTCCGGTAATGATTATTGACAGCTAGGGCACAAGAGGACCTGCTCCCTCTGCTGTTTGTGAGAGACAGAGAGAGAGAGAGAGAAGGTTGAAGATGGAGCATATAAGTCTTTTGCATGCAGTATTTCTGGAGTTATTTATAACAAAACACTGCTTGGTCCACCCAACCGACCCACGGGTTATGGGTCAACCTGCACATTATTATGCCGAGTAATTTTTTACCTCTTGGAACCACTTGACAAATGCACTCACTATTCAAATCCTCAGCAAACATCACTGCACAGTCACACCACGTACCTTTTCTAGAGACAAGTCTTCTGCACTATGCTCAATCCCCCCCCCCCCCCCCCCCCCCCCCCCCCCCCCATTTCATGCACACATGCTTTCACCAGCTCAAAGACATATGTCAGTGGTGGCCTTTAGCTTTCGCATATAAAAATATTTCTGTCCTCGTCTGCTAAAGGTAAAGCTCAGGAGAGGTCCAGCACACATCACAGGCACTGATGCCAAGGGAAGCTTCCTGAAGCAGTGAGGACGAGAACAATATGGCCCTGCTACACCAATACTATTACCACTGTGCTTTTCACTGCCATTGACTCATTACTTATTAAATGTATTTATAAAGGGTTGTTAATAAATATGAATGACAGACTGACACTTGTGTAGGGATTACACTGAGCAGTGCAGTGGAAGTGGGGAAGAGAAAGGAGGGGACATTTTTATTGATTATTATTTCAAAACAGAACTTTCTTCACTGTGCCCGGCTTTGGGTAGATGTTCTTCTTACAAATGATCACCAGCACTTTCACATGGCACCAAGGATGCTGATCAATCAATCAATCAATCAATCAATCAATCAACATTTATTGATATAGTCCTTTACAACAACCAAAAGGTGACCAAAGTGCTTTACAGTAAAAACTGAGAGAACAGAATATATAATAAAATCATGAAAAGCATAAAAAGTGCATAAAAAGACAAAAGAAAAATGTCACAGCACTACTAGGTATTAAAGCCATTCTAAATAAATATGTTTTGAGCTTAGATTTAAAAAGTGCTGGGTCAGTAATAGTGCGTATGTCAGGGGGTAACTTATTCCAACGTGCAGCGACAGCAAAAGTGCGGTCACCCCACAGCTTATATCTTGACCTTGGGACCTCAAGATGATGTTGACCAGATGACCGCAATGCCCGACTGTGGTTACAGGGAGTTAAAATCTCAGATAAGTCAGGTGGGGCAAGATGAACATAAGAACTTCAGTGCAATGTGGTACAGGTGAGGATACACCTGTACCACAGGTGCTCTTCCGGCTCCCAACGAAGGCGGACGCATCTTCCCCCTCTCTCCTCTCCCTTTTTTTCCCTGCTTTGCATCTCACGTCTCGTCCTGTCTTGTCTAAACCTTGGAAGCCTCTCTCCGCACTGCTCTCTAAATCTAAAATCATGGAATTGGTCAACTGGTCTCTCAACGCAATTGACAGGATCTTCTCGACGAGAAGCCCGGGTTCGGGGGAACCTGTCTGCCCTGGCGGAACGTACGCCGCTGGTTACATGAGGGACTCCTGGGAGCAGTGGAGGGTCGTGTGCCTGGCGAGTCTTTCCGTTGAGGACATTGAAGATCTCTATATATTCGGAACTGTGATATCAGGCTTTCTGCTGATTGGATTAGGCATTGCCCTGGTGTATCAGAAAATTCGGAAGACGGTGACAGCAGTCCAAATCCCCACGCTGCCCGACATAATTGATGGAGTGAGTAAAGCTGTAAGCACTCAGACTGTGATTGTGAACCGCAACTTGGGAACCACCTTGGAAGGAGCTGTTAATGCTCAGACTGTGGTCATAAATCGCAACATGGGTCACATCTTGGAGAAGCTTGCAGCTTTGCAAAGGAGAATGGATGGAGATGACCAGAATGGACTAACAGAGTAAGCCGTGTCTATTGAAATACGACTGCTCGCCCTAACCCAAACAATCATAATCTAATCTGCGTTCCGGCCCCCGCAGCACCAGCCTTGGCCAAGGCCGGTGCTGGAACAACTCCCCCACGAGATCGCTGCAGTGAGACGCTTCTACTCCTACCCCCCCCCCTCCTCCACGGACACCTGTGGATTGTTGACTCCGTCCAGGAACCGATCAAGGATGTCTCCATGGCAACTTGCTGTGTTATCGCGATGACACCCTGCGAACTGAGGCACTGATTGTGAACTAGACGAAGCGACTCCCCAGGCCTATGCACACACACACATTCACGGACACCTCTTACATGTACATATGCAACTCACAACCCAACCCCATCCCACGCCTTCGCCGCTTCCTCCCATCCAGCGCGGCGGGCGGGGTCCGATAGCTGCGCCTTAAATGGCAGCGGCTGTGGCTGGCTGCCTGTCTGCACTGGAATCACCTCCTCCCCCCTTTCCCCCCTCCCCTGGAGCAAATTGTCTTGAGTCACTGTGTTGTAAGATGTGTTTGTTTATATATGCCTATGTTGCTGAGGTTTTTTTCCCGAATCCCACACTGTACCCCCCCCCCCCCCCCAGGAGTATAGTTTGGGTTCTGTTATTTTTTCTCCTCTCCTTTCCACTTGTTTTTCTTACATTCCTCCTCCTTTTTAAATGGCGCCGCAGATGGCTGCCTCGGTGTTTTGGTGCGCTCTGCACCATTCACTAGAACAAATTCCTTGTACGTGAAAACATACTTGGCAATAAACCTGATTCTGATTCTGATTCTGATTCTGATTTTGTATATGGAGTGAATCCTCACATTTCAGAACTACAACTACTCATGTTACTAATAATAATAATAATAAAAATAATAACAAATACTCAGCTAAACTCAGTACAAACAATGTTACATTAGCAAAGTGCAAACCACCTACAACAACCCACAGAACGCCAGGTGTCAAGGGCTGAAAACAAACCGAGGACGTGTTTCCTGCATTGCAGAGCCTCATGGTGGTGCTGCATCTGGCACACCCCTTCATACTGGGTACACGCCTCAGAGCCTTGGCTTCAAACGTCCCATCCCCAATCACAGGGTGTGCATATATGCACAGAGAACATATGTGACATGTAAGAACACATCACTGTAGCTGGGTGTTGTGGGTGCAGAGGAAAGATAAGGGAATCTGTGAGCAGGAGTGGGAGTAGATGTGTTGTGGTTCAGTGATGTGTTTGTTTAGTCAGCGGTGCCTTGGTGCATTAGTGAAAAGCTAATAGACTAAACCGATGCCTGTGAGTTATGCTATAAAATAAAATGTACATGTACAAAACAACTGAAAATAGCATACACACTGCACCTTTTGCCTGTTTGTGTCAACTCGTGATGAATTTGTCAAAAGCCGCTACTTCATCCCTCCCTCTCCCTTCTGGAGGTATGAAAACAGGAGAGAAGAATGAGGTGCTGTAAAATTAATAAATAAATAAATAAAATAAAAATAAAAAAACACTCTCCTTGCACCTTAAGGTGCAGTTGTAACATTGAGCTGTGTGGTTTTTAATGGAAATGCCCACAGCTGTTGTCAGATTTTGAGACACATCATGCTTTGCCCCGACCAAACCTCCCCTACAGCCCTCCCATGATGCATTGGGGTGTCAGGGGAGCTTGTAAGGAGCGCAGCTCAGATGTGAAATGTTACAGCTCAGAGGGCTCGGCAGGGCCATGCAGAGTGCACCATGTCCGTGTCCCAGTTAATGTTCTCATTTCTCAGCAGGAAGAGATCCGTTTAACGGCGTGGAGAAATGGAGCCTTTAAAAAACAAGTGTTTGAAGGTGCTAAGCTCCATGTATAAATCCCCCACCCTCCACTCGCCCTGACCGATTCCAACCTGCCGATGAATCATCTATGACCTCTAAAATGACTGCCATCACATTGTGAGTGTGTTTGGGAGTGTGTATTGGTGCTTAGTCTGTGTCAGTGGCAGTTCTCAAGCTTTCACTGTATGAATTATTTAACTAAATAAAATAGTCTTTTTTCAGAGGAATCATGAGTTGTCTTTTTCTGAAGACTCCACCTCCTCCAGAACAGATGTAAGCTTTAAAAGCCCTTCTTCCAGTTTGGGAGCAGAACTCAAGCAGAGTTGAAAGATAAAGAGAAGGATGAAAAGATGAGTGAAAAGAGTCCAACATAGAAGATACAAACAGAGGAAAAGAAAAAAGCAAACAAATTAATGTTCAGGACATGGGTTCCATCCTGTTATTATTCATTAAACCCACTGTAGCTGGGTTTTATGAGTTGACATTTTGTTAGAATTCAGCAAACATAATGTCCATGTGGGGAGCCTCTATTTTTCCTCAGACCTACCTACCGCAGCTTTATGCATAGAGAGAGCTATTCACAACTTGTGAAGCCTTTGCCTCAGACCACCACTCGACTTCAGCCGAGATCCTCAGATCTGCCAACAGGGACTCTGTTCTTTTCCTCTCTCTTCATCTTTCTGTGTTGAGGTTTTTGAAGTTATAATGTTAAAGAATTACAGTGAAAATCATTTCCATACTTTGACAAGGATTAATGTTCAGCTCCTGAATATAATTTATAGTGGATATGCTGTCATTAGTTGTAATTGACTAACATAAACAGACAGCAAAAAATCAAGTTTGGATTCTGGTTTCTAATTTTCCTTGTGTTATTTTAGTAATTCTTATCAAGGATTTGGAGCTCCTTCTACTGTAGAGCCATGACAGTATGTCGACGCAGGACACAGCTGTGAAGCTTCAGGCCTCTGGCAGCAGTTGCTTAATAATAGCCAGTGTTGCTTGGAAACACACTCTTGACTTCCATGATACGCTTCTGACTGAAGCACGTCACGACCTCGTTTGACCTATGAACAGAAGTTGTTATGTTGCTTGTAAGTTGTAATTATGTAAATATTTATATAGAGGTCTACAGGATTTAAAATCATGAAAGTAAAATAAAGATGAAGTCAAAATAGACGTAACTGACAAGCACTCTAGCAACTCTATCTCAGTAATATGCATCTAAATATATATCTAATTGAAAACTAACATTTGAAGTAGGCTTTTGTATAGACTGTGGAGCTGTAATATTAATAATTTACTCTTCTAAACTCAATTTATTTTGACAAAAAAAGAAAACTTAAATCAGTTAAATGAATAAGATCAAAAATAGAGGAGGTCGTTAAGCGTCTGCATTCACAGCTCATTCAAGCTTCAGTCCGCCAGCTGATTCGCTGCTGTTCTCCACTGGACATATTCAGTCCAGAGAACAATTAATAGACTAATACACACTGTCATAGTTAGTGCCTGCCCACACATACATTGGACCAATCAAATTACAATTCAACCTTCACTGATGTGATACTGAAATGTGAACGTATAGAGAATCTTCAAAGCTTTTCATAAAATATATAGAATTAGCTAAATAGCATCCTGAACTGTATTTAGTTCCTTTTAAGGACAAATGATTCTGTGTAATCTGTCATCTGTCCATTTAAATCAGAAAACTCCTAAACTTAAATGTCCTTACTACTAATATATCTTTATTACTTACTTTTTTACTAATTTTTATAGTGAGGGTCTAATCCTGTTTTTTTTTTTTTTTTTTTTGAGGACGGAAACAAAAAAACTGGTTTGGATTCCCCTGGTAGATCTGTCGTCTGAAAGTTCCAAATATGAACACTCCTGTAACAAAAATGGATATTTCTCCTGATGAATTTCTTATCTCAGTCACAGATAGGGTTATATTATCTGTGTGTGTTTACTCTTAGTTTTAGGTCCACTGTCTCTGGGACATTTGGTGCTGTGTTGAATGTGATATTACTCTGACTTACTCACACTGTAGTTGGGAATTTTGGGGATATTGTCAAATTTTGCACTAGCTGATGCTGGTATCTGAGGAGACACTGATTGTCTGTTCTCTCACTGACCACCTTTTGCCCTTCACGTTTCTTGCCTTCTCTGTTCATTCTTCCTTGTCCTCATCCCCCCTTCATTCTATTCCTCAGCACTTGCTCTCCCTGTCTCATCTCCTCTCTGGCTCAGCTAATTCTACGCCATGTCTGACTGGGCCTATTTCCCCCTGCTCCTCATAACAAGACCATGATGGACCTTATCACTCCTGTCACTCAAACTCCCTGACAGCCAGTCTCCCTATATTTTTTTTTTGCCTTCAATTTTGCAGTCTTTCTCTGAGCCTGTCTGTCTTTCTGTCTGCACTCCCTCCCTCCTTCTCTCTTTTTCCTTACCTCTCTCCTCTATGATGACCAGGAGAATATGTTTGCCTGCAATCCATCTGTCCCGCTGATAAAGACGTTAGTGGTGATGAGTGTAACCCCAGGCACAGGGCAGCAGGGCCCTGTCAGTTCTGGTCTGTCTTCAGGGATGGCTCACGGGTGTCACAGATTAGTGCGGGCCTTGCATGATTGCTTCACTAGCTCTGAGATACACGCTGTGTTTACCCGGGGTGATACAGTGGCATAGTTGGCCAGAAACCTCTGTCACAAAGAGGAAGGGATGGGACGGGATTTGTGCCCTGTCAATCAGGTTAGAGGCAGGTTAAGAAGGATGATTGTACATATGTGTTTGTTTGCATGTGTGGATACAGAGAATAGAAACATAAATGCACAAACAAATCAGGTTAAAGCAAGATGTGCTGAGATAATGCATGTGAGTATGTCCTTAAAACTTTTGCAATATTAGATTTAATTTATTGGTCAGATTTTAAGATGGAGGAAAAATCTAAGTCCAATCATAAAAAAATCAGTCTTGTTTTGGCTCACCTGGTCACACCTCAGTCCTTTTGATAAAGACTGAAGAAGCAATAGAAAGAATGGTGAGAGACCACTTGAAATAGGAAGCGATATTGTTCATCAAGTCTAAAGTTTGCTCAGAAGAATATTAATGTGTTAGAAATCTGAAGGCCAGCTGCCAGACTCCACACAAGCTCACACTTATCTGGAAAGATAGAGAGCTTTTCACAGTTTTCTATTTTCTCAAAAGCGACTGATGCTTTCATCAGGTTTTCTTTTTTTTTTTTTTGAAGATTATTACTAAATTAGATGCATTAGAAGCATTAGATGCTTGTAGTATTAATATTGTTTATAGCACTTACCACTTTACAGAAATGTGGAACCTCTTACTGACATCAATAGCAGAATTTAGATTTTTCTGGTAGTCTTTAAACCTGTGTCATGAAAAACCAATGCTACTGGTTGATTCACCTTTACATAAAGAAGATCTTACATTGTAGGTCTAAAGTTTATAATCATATTTTTCCAAACCATAAAAAATGTGTTTTTGTTTTATTTATTATTCTTATATTTTATCTTTAATTTGTTATTTGTGAATTATTTATTGCTGCAAAATGAATATCCAACTTTTATTTTGTGTGTCAAAAACATGGACTGTACTGAAGCACCCCAATAGATACCTTAATAAGTGCTTTCTGTAAAAATCATGTATGCTTCAAATTAACAACTTTATGCATCAACTGCATCATTCATCCAAAGGGGTCATAGATGATGAAGGGGCAACATTTTCATACACCACCATAGAGAACTGGGGTTCAGGTTCCTGTAGTAGTGTCTTATGTTTATTTGAATGTTGTGACGAAGACAACTGGCCATGTCTGTGGGTGGGATCATGTCTTTGCTGTACTGGTGATTGCTACGGGGTGCTTGTGGCACCTCACCCTCCTGGTGAATCTCCCCACTAGCAGGTGAGAAAAAGCAACACTGTAAGTCATGATAGTTGCATATGTCTGCCTCCTGACTATCACCATAACTGGCAGTGGAAAAGAACTGGACATTTAAAATTGAAGAGAAAAAGAAAAAAAACTGTACAGCCAAGCATGGAGCAATAGGTTAACCTTAATAACTGTACTGTTATAATTAAATGATCTTAATTCAGGGTGGCATTAATAACAGGTAGTCAGGGATGTAAGGTCGGGTGGCTGCAGTAATGTACCATTTTGTTGTATAAGAAAAGTCACAAAAACAAAAGAAAATCTCAGCAGAAATGTCTTCAAGGAAGACATGTCACAGCAGGAAGAGCACAGATGTAAATAATGAAAAGAATGATGATGGAATTCAATTCAGCTGCCTCAGTCTCAGATCCTGGTGTGCTGCATGCTGCCTCACTGTCACAGTCATGGATTACTGCATAGAGCAGAGACATAGTTAATGTTACTGGTAGCGCCTACTATGACAAATAAAAAAATATCTGCTGTGTAAAAGCCCCATAGATCAGTTGTTAACCTGTTACCAGACACCCTCAGTGTTGTGGACAAGCCCACAAATAAAGTACCCAAAATAAAAAGGTTATTGTTCTTCTTTTGATTACAGCTATAACTCTAGGCTCCTTTGAAAGGTAACTCTTTATTTTACAACCAAAAAGTCTGAGTGAGTATAAGATAGACTGAACCAAACAGGCACAAACATGGCAGGAATGTAAGTATTTTTTATACCTCTGCACCAGCAGTGGCCAGGGCCAGAGGCATCATGTTTTCAGGTTGTCTGTCCGTCCATTCATATGTACGTCAATATCTCTGTAATGTCTAGAGGGAACCTCAAATTTGGCAGAAATGTTCACTTAGACTCGAGGATGAACTGATTTGAATTTAGTGGTCAAAGGTAAAAGGTCTGAGTCAAGGTTTGATGTGGAAAATATTTAGGAGCTTTTAGCCACAAGTCTGAACCAATGCTGTTGCAAAGTTGTTGCAGTGATATGGGAAAGCTCAAATTTGCACACATAGAGTCAGGAGACTTTCAAACAATGTACAATTTGTCAAAATTGTGTAAAATAAAATGGCGCAAAAGATCTACTGAGATATTAAGTTCACAGTTGACCATTACATATTTTTTTGCTATTTGTTGAACACCAATGTGCAACTTTAAATTTTAAAAAGAAGAGGAAGCTCTTTCACCACAGAGTCATTCATGGTGAGTGGTTTAGCAGTGGTTGCATGTTTGTGGATGTATAGTTTTGACAGTGGAAACTCATACTTTTCACAGGGGAGGGCTCTGAATTATGGCATGAAGTAGGTGTTGACTGTCAGACTGTTGGTTGTCAGAGAGTTAGAAGACTTGTAGAGGAAGAACTCTCCAGTCTGAGCATTGAAGAGGAACTGTCCAACACTAACCAATGTAATACACCAGCTGTAACACTTGAATGATTGTCAGTGCTTTTGAAGCACATGGTTATTTTACACACTGTGTGTCTGTATTGCTTGAAGATTATTCTCTCTTTTTGAACTCACCTGTGCTGACAAATATGAGGGCTGCCATGTTCTGCAAAGGTAGAAAAGCAGCTTTGCTGAATGTCATCGAAAATCTGTCTTTGAAAACAGCCTGAGCAGAAGCTGTTGAAATTTAATAAAGACACAGGTAAGCTCATTAACTCTCCAGGCACACTTACTGTATGCAGGATTAAAGATGGGGGGGAAGGGTAAAAAAGCAAGGTGGAGGTTAAACAGCGGTAAATTGCAAAGCCTTTTCACAGACACTGTATAGAATTGTGTGGGAAGATGAATGATCATGTGCACTTGGTTTCATTCCAGCTTCATGCTGGCACAATGAAAATAGTGCCTTTTTTACAGATTTTTGTCTGTCTGCACCTCGTTCTGCTGAGAGTTAAGCTGCTTTTGAAGTCAGATAAAGGAAAGACAAGTGCCTGTTTGAAAATGCAGATGATTCATGTTTAACTCACAGGAATTTCTTTCTAAATTTGACTTTTATATCTGTGGCATCTACCTCGGTATTTTATTACAAAGGGGCAGAGAAATACAAAATTATTGCATGTCTCCGTCATTCAGAGGTGTAAGACTTGTAAGCATTTTGTAAGATGTTACCTCTAAGGTGCAACATGATTTTTTTCCATTTGTGCATGGTTTTTCCTTTTCTACATCCTATGATGGTTATATCCACGTTATGCTAAAAATGTAGCAGAAAGATGAGATGGACCAAGAGACACCCAGAAAAAATCTACTCAGAAAGAGGTAGTGAGAAAGTAGCCAACATGCCCAGCAAGACGAACTTGAAATGGCTCTGTTGCTGTGCATCCATGCTGTGATGTGGCAGCCGAGCTACTTGGAGGCAAAAAATAGTCTTGTCTTGCGAGATTTAATGTGATGGGCTGTGCCTATGTGTTCCGTGTCAGAGAAAATCTTTGGGGCAGCAGGAACGTGTCACAACGTACTTTTCATTAGGACAAATGAACAGCTGCTCAACTATGTGTCTGGCCACCTGTCAGAGCAGCCCCAGCTGCCATCTGTATTCATAAAAACATTCTGACAGACATCCAGGAATGAAATAAGTTGATCTCCATTCATCTCTGTTTGTGTGTGAGAGAGAGGGAGTGACCATATGTGTGCTTACTTGACTGTAAGTGTGTGCATGTGTTTATTTGTGTATAGCTGTGAGAGGGAGATGGAAAAGTCAGATTGATGAATCTGATGGTTTATAGCAGCCAGTATCACAGTCAAAACAACCACTTTTATGTTTTTTCTGTCTTTCTTATTTTCTTTCTTTCTTTCTTTCTTTCTTTCTTTCTTTCTTTCAGTAAAGTCTCCTTCCATGTATTAAGCCCACAGCGCTGCACACAACAGCACAACAGTCAGATTAGAAGAAAAAGCTCTGGGTCACTGGTTTGTAACAGGCAAACAATGCCATCTGGCAATGACAGACAAATTAAAAGCCTGTATAAGAAATAAGAGGCAATTTCCACAGTAGTGTTAATGAGCCAGAGAACATTTAGTGTTACTCGGTAAAGCTGACAGATGTGCATATTCTTCTGAAGCCTCACATCTCTTTCTCGGGCTCTTTGCCAGAATTTCAGGCTTCCCTTGCACCCACATCTGTCTGAGAAGAGGCACGCAGAGGGTTGTTGACAGTGTCATGATGGAGGTTGTGTGACATTATATTGTGTTTTCAGAAATCTTTGCTGCACCTTGCACCTTGTTTACTACTTTCGGTTCTGTACTAAAACAGAAGCAGAAGACCACTTTTAGGTTGAGTCTTCTCACACTCAGCATCCCAGAGTGAGAGAACAAGTGAACTAGTGACCATGTGTGGCGATGGTGGCAGGTTTTGCTCGTACACACACCAGGTTGTCTTTTGACAGCGTGACATTACCCTGAAGATTTATGGGACGGATTATTGAAAAGTCAGGCATAAAAGGAGATGGGAAACAGAAAATCAATGACACGCTTGTTTTTACGTGTTTTTACTCCTCGGAATGTTAAAAGTCTGAAGTTTAAGGCTCTTTGATTTATGGCAACTTCAATTCTATCTATCTGTCTATCCATCCATCAGTCCATCCATCCATCCATCCATCCATCCAACCACCCTCCCTACTCAAAGTACTGTTTGCGTTTGAGTGTATTCCCTAATGTGCATGTATAAATGTGTGTTGTGTGTTCATTATTTAAACTCCTAGTCTGCTTTCTCTCTCTCCCTCCCTCCCTCTCTCTCTCTCTCTCTCTCTCTCTCTCTCTCTCTCTCTCTCTCTCTCTCTCTCTCTCTCTCTCTCTCTCTCTCTCTCTCTCTGTGTGTCTGTGTGTGTGTCTGTGTGTGTGTGCTTGGTCCTTGGCCTGCACATGAATAAAAGCAAACTTGAAGGTTAACCCTCTTTTCCCATCTTTTGCCATCTCTCTCTCTCTCTCTCTCTCTCTCTCTCTCTCTCTCTCTCTCTCTCTCTCTCTCTCTCTCTCTCTCTCTCTCTCTCTCTCAATGTGTTTAAGTCATTTCAGGCCAGGAGCTCTGCTTTGTAGTTAGTCATTTCCTTCTAGTCTTTCAGGTGACTGGTTGCTTTGTGCTCCAGGTGGAATTGGGGCCTTATCAGCGGCAGGGCAGGGGCCCAGTGGCCACCTCACACAGAATACAGCATTTCGTCTAACCGCATGACTGCCCCACATGATTAAACCCAATCTGCCCAGCTGTTGTCTGTGTGACTGTACTTTATTTGTGTGTGTGTGTGTGTGTGTGTGTGTGTGTGTGAGAGAGAGAGAGGGATGGAGAGAGAGGGAGAGCCTGCAGATGTTGTGTTTGAGTGTGTCTTAACTGCAGTTTTAAGTCGAGAGGAGGGGGATGAGCAATGCCAATGGTTTGTCAGGTGGGGGAAACCTAAGGTTGGTTATTTAATGCCAGTCCAGCTTTGTGTCACATGAGCAGTAGCCTGGCTGTTCAAACTGGAAGTGCATTTGTCTGTCAATCAACAATGGTCACGTAGAGCTTATCTTTCTATAATAACGTAATGAATTTGTAACATACAGCTTTTTCTGTGTTCCTGGTGGGGCATTGCTTCGTCTACATCGTTGAAGTTAAAAATACCATTGCCTTGTGTGATGAACTGCCGGGAGGGGTTTCTCTCATACCCGTGTGTGTCTGCTCATCTGTCTCACTCTCTGTTTAGACACTCAGATTTATTAACTTATTAATCGAAGGTGCTGGAACACGGTTCCAGATCATTCCGGCCTGCTTTAACCTCTGCCTGTAGGAAATATTTTTTAAATGGCTTTCATAACTTCAAGGTTCTTCGCTGAAGCTAATGCAGTCCATGTTCAAATTAAAATTCCAGTGCATCCCACTTGTTAAAAAAAAGAGAACACTGAGCTCTTTTATGTTTCCAACAGCCTCCTAATTTTCACTTTATACTTTTGTAGCAGACTGCTGCAGGCTTACCGGACAAAAGGACCAACAACGCCTGTTTGGGTACAAACATGAACTCCTTCTTAAAAGAACACTGTGTTTCTGTTTCTATTCTCTGTGCCCTAAATGACAGCGAATTGTTCAAAGTGATTTTTTTAAGCAAGCTTTGGATGAATAACAAAAGAGAGAAAGGGAAGGAAAGAGAAGTAATCAATGTTTGTCTCTCTTCAGATAAATGCATGGAGCCAGGCAGTGTAAGGCGGTAAAAGGGTAATCTGTGAAACAACAATACCGTGGGCTGACAGGAGACGCAGTAATCTAGGCTGGACCAGCACTATCCTTAAACAGAGTGTTCTGTGTCGGAAAGATTACACTGTAAGCTCTGACACCATAATAGTCCTGACACTAACACACATACGTACACACAATTGTATACGCAACAAAATTGCTTTGGCCTGCTGGAGCTTCTGCAAGGGTATCTCTGTTCACGATGTAGTCTTTAGTGGGAGCCTTGTTGGGGGAATGCATTGATAGGAAGCTGACTGAGGTCTGCTGGCAACAATTAGCAGGGAGGAGGGGAGTGATTGACTCTGATGAGACAATAAATGAGATGCACTGCGAGGAATCAATGATGGAGGACATGAATAGTGTTTATTTTGCTGTGTGCGTTGTTTGTCCATGACTTCAAGTGTTTACTGTCCTGTGAATTAATGATGTAAATGTTTTTCTCCAGAATATGAAACTCTGCAGTATATTAACTGTTACATTTCTTTGTTGTCTTTCTTTCCAGTAGTTGCTTCCTTCTTCTCAGCCTCAGCTTCTGAGAATTTGTTCAGCCCTCAGTTATACAGGCTGGCCCTGTGACAGCAGAGTCACTCTCTGTCTCACATGGGCGCCCTGTTTTCATATGACAGTTCAAAAGCAAAAATGTCACAAATAATATCAGACATTAAGGGCCTTGTTTTAATTGTGCAAACACAAGAACAAGCCCAAAGCAGTAGGCCTTAAGCACACAGACTGTGTAGAATCCAGCAGCCCCTTGGTTCATGTAGGTGCACCAATGCAAAGTGCAAAAGAGCTGTGTGAAGGACAGTGTAGATCAGAAGGTGTGGTGATTAATAAATACACTCTCAGCCAGTCACACCACTGTTGTTCATTGCAGTGACGTATGACATCAACAGCTCAACAAATAAAAAGTGGGTTCCCCAGGAAATCATATTGTCTGGATGGTGCAGTGCGGCACAATGTGAACACAAAGCACGACAAATCTGCAGCCAGGCAGGCTGTGTGGTTTTTCATTTAACTTGTACAGTGATGACAGGAATAAAAATATAACATGTTGATGAAGCCATGTATATGGCCACATCAATCTGACTATTTCAATTTGAGCTCTACTGTGTCTGATGTCATAAGCTGTCACATCATATCTGAACATGCGACACTGCAGCATTTGCACTGTTCTGCATTTCAAGAATAAAACATGAAAGACCACCTTCGCTAAAATGACACAAAAATGGAGAAATGAAAGGGGGTAGTGACTCACACCATTGATCAACCACTCTCACTGAGTTGTGGCATGTGGTAGCAGCCTGGTTTACTTCCACCTGATACGTCAAGTTAAACGGAGTGAAGAGCTTTGTTTTATGGCATTTCACTTTTTTAGTCTATTCCATTTTACTAATGTGGACTATTAGGTCCATCAGAAGAAAAATTTTCACAAGGCACTGTATGTTAGGAACACTAGAAGTAAATGTGCCTTTTGTGAAAAACATTATTTGGCTTTCTTTGCATTCAATACCAGGTTCCAGATCAATAATAGCTCGTTGATGAAAAGTTGAAAGTCGGCTTGAAGATTGGACATTGCTAATGACTGCGAGGAAGCAACTTTGTATGGAATTCTATCATCTGCTTGAAGTGGTGTTTAGAATATTTTACAGATGCACACATGCTGTGTATTTCCATCCTCATAAAACATTTGCAAAGCCATTTTTTAATGCTGCATTGTTTACGTCCGTATTTGCCAGCTTGCAGTCTTTGAAGGTGCATTTCAACAATTTGCATGTTACTGCCACTAGCAGAGGAGCAAGCATGAATGTGCATCACATTGGACACGTGCAAAATGCACACAAAACAATAAAAATATTGCTCCATTCAACAGTTCATAAACATCTGTTCCCTTCTAATTTTTTCTCACATCATTTTTTTGACCTATTATACAACTGTAATATTAAGTGAATTCTTCCTTTGAACAGAGGTCACAGAGACAGTTCACACAGTTCATGGGAAAGATTTTTTATCAAAGTAAAGCTAAAGAGGGGATCGAGCCAGGGTGGCCAGGTGGCTGGAGAGCAGGACAGGCACTGATCAAACGTAGCTGTTCAGGCTGTGTACAGGTACTGAAGTCAAGGCTTGTAGACAATGGTGGAGTGCTGAGTGAGGCAGAGACACACACACAGGGCTGACACATAGACAAACAAACATTCAGGCTCACATTTACTCCTACAGGCGATTTAAAATCGCCATTTAACCTAATGTGCATGTCTTTGGACTGTGGGAGGAAGCTGGAGTACCCAGAGGGAACCCACGTAGACATGGGGAGAACATGCAAACCCCACACAGAAAAGCCCCAGGCCCCAGGTTCAAAAACCTAGACCCCTAAACCTAACCCTTCTTGCTGTGAGGTGACCTCCAACCCAGTTCTCTCACTAATGGTATTTTATCTTTCTCCTTACTCCTACCCTAACCCTGGCAGTTTGAGGCGTCTGTGAATGAGGGCTCGACGGGGGTGGTGGTCAACCTGACAGTAGACGACAGAGATGATCCAGCCACGGAGGCGTGGAGAGCTATCTACTCTATCATAAACGGAGATCCTACACAGAGCTTTGAGATCCAAACCAACCCAGACAATAATGAAGGAATGCTGTCAGTTGTCAAGGTATAGTATATGAGACCTCCAAATGCATTCGTGCTGTATATTGCACTAAATGGCATCATCACACTTCCATTACCTCAATAATTTTTTTCCCCTTTCAGCCTCTGGACTACGAGACCACAGCATTCCACACACTACTCATCAAGGTAGAGAATGAGGATCCTCTGGTTCCTGATGTTGGCTATGGCCCCAGCGCCACAGCCACCGTCCATGTCACAGTCCTCGACGTCAACGAGGGCCCTGTCTTCTTTCCCGATCCCCTGACAGTCACCAGGATGGAAAACATCCCCGTGGGCAGCTTCGTAGCATCACTCAATGCTACAGATCCAGATATACTACAGATACAGAGCGTCTGGTAAGAGTCGAAGTGAGACTAATTGAAATCGAGCTGCAGAATTTTGCTTGTCTTGTGTGAAGGCAAATGAGAGGAGAGAAAGCATGGGAGAGAGCGTGTTTGTGTTGTGTGATTGAACGTCATCTGCTGTAGCTCGCAGCTCAAAGTTGTCACTATGAGCTGTCTTATTTTCATTCAGTTTCACTCTGTTGAGTTGAGCATTATTATCAAGAATCACTTGCTAAGGGACTTTTAAAGCTTTGTTTGACATAAAGAGTTTTGTCAAGTCAGCAAGGTTTGGATTATTCTCCCTGTCAGATGATCACAAGGTGATCTGACATGTAGCAAAGTGTCAAAGAACCACAGTTTCAGTTTGTCAGATCTGCACTTTCCTGCTGTCTTGACATCTCAATCTGTCAGCTCTCACCTCTGTCATTTGTTTCTGAGCCCTCATCACTCCACCTTTTTATCTCCTCGCCCTGATTCCATTCCTATTTTCCTCATCTCCACTGTTTTCTTTACCTGTTAGGCTGCTTTATCTGTCTGTGTTGTGTAAACAGATGAAATATATTGCCTGGACAATCTGCAATTTACTGACACAGGTCAAACTTTTCACCCCAGTCAACCGTAAAGTCAAAGTGGGGCAGCTCATTAATTTTAACTCTGCTACAGAAAAAGCCCTCTCTCAAATATTACCATCATAACAGGGAGGCTATTAGTTTCACTATGTGCTGCAATAAAAATTGTTCCTCTTGCTGCCAGACAGAGCCCCATAGCATGTGCTGCACTTTCTTTTACAAGATTGAAAACTCATCTTTGCATTTATTGGCCTTCAAATCTAATTGATACTCAATTTAGTTTGCTCTTCTTCTGCACCCTTGACATTACACATCATTTAAAAATAGTTTTAAGTAAACACACGGAGGATAATAATGACTCAGGGAAATAAAACCCACCAGATCGTGACTTTACTTTAAATTATTGATGGAGCTTTATGTGCTGTAAAACATGTAGTCACTTTGAGGGTAACAAATGCTACATAACATGGAGCTAGTGCTGAGATCACCCATCAGGTCTGGTGGCCTCACAAACTTGAATAATCGGGCAGTTTTTGTTTTGTTCTGGGGCTTTTAATGGGGAAGATCAAGAAACACGCTCTATTGAACAGTATGGGTCGCCCCAAAGCCAATTCTAAATCTATATCCATAGTCATGAAACACAGCCCAGTCATAGGATCACAGAACTTGTTAACATTCATTCTTTGGGCACCATGGATATTTGTACCAAATCTCAATAGCCGCAGATATGTTAGTGTGGTTCAAGGTGATGGACTGACTGACACATAGAGCCGCACTGAAAACATGACTAAAAGGGATCTTAGATCAGTTGTACCTTGTACATTAATTCTAAATTGATTTAATTGGAAGATTCAAATGATATCACTTAAAATAGAAATGTATTGAAAAACCAAACTGCATCTTTTTATGTTAACACTGATTTCATCCATGGCTGAGGGGAGCCTGAGCCAAACCCAGTAGGAGGTAGAAAAAAGTTTAATGTTCTTTTTCTTTGTCCTTAATTCAGTCTTGAATTTTATCTACTTGTCCTTCAGTAACCCATTTACCACTTCTGAATATCACTCCAACAGAAAAAAATTCCACTGGTGCAAGACGCAAGTTTTAGTGGTATGTTGTCATTGAACAAACACTGAACGGTATAACAGCATGATTTTCTATATTACTTGCTCAGGTTGATTTTCTTTTTAGCTATATTGATCAGATAAAAGTGTTTTCTTGAGATTTTGGTGATGTTCCATCTATTTATAGCCACAGCAGACGCTGTGTTTTTGGCATCTTTGTTGCATCTTTGACTCATCTTCAAAGGCACAGATCTGCATCCTTCTAACTTTATCCTTCCTGCTCCGCTCCTCCTATCTGCTGCATACATTTCTGTATTTATTTCATGGCCTCTGTGTTTGTTGTCATTTCATCCTGTGACATTTTGGGAATAACAGTGATTTTGAAGTGTCATAACTGTGACCTGCAGGTTGAGGATATTGTGAAAGACAGACAGTTGGATGGTTGAGGTAGCCCATGCAGAATGAAATAGCACAAAAAAAAACCTTCCTCTTTCCTTCCCTTACAGTATCTAACTGTGCAGGTAGGCTGTGTGTTGTGCGTCTGTGTGTTTCAGTGTGTCTGCCTCTGGGATGCGCACATCAAATGCATTTGACATGGAACACAATCTGTCTGACTTGCTGCTCAGAGTCAGCAGCACTCAGTGTCCAGCACAGTGACTGTGTATATTTGTGAGAACAACATTCATTCTTTAACCATTGACCTCTGAGCCAGTTTGTTAACATGGGGAATATTAATGCACATAAAGAGACCCGCTCAGGCCTACTTTATATTTTTTATAACCGTCTGGTCTGTGCACTTTTTGTTAATAAACAGCATGTGAAGAAACACAGGGTCATAACGTAGCCAGCTGCTAAATTTGTTTTAGCAACTCAACTTAATGCTGAGGACTGTTGTTACCTGGGGCCCTCCTGTGAATTATAATTATAATGATTGGAGCGGTCACCCATGTTCTCAAAACCTGAGCAAATCTGTCATGTGTGACATTTCTGGACAGCAGCTCGACACAAAAAGCAGATCCAGGTTCCTCTCAGATGGAATTAAAACTCCAGTGGGGAATGAAATATTTGCTATGTTGCTGTAACTCAGTTCATCAATGCAGGTGGCATTTTAGCCAGCACCAAATTACAGGAGGCAGTTCATCACATATTCTACAGAAAAATCGTGTCCCTCATCACCAGCTGAGCTGATTAAACTCAGTGAGAGGAAACTCAAGTCTTCACGCACATAAACTTAGAGACACTTGCTGTGTCCCAAGTCCATATTATATACTTATTCCACATAGTATACAGTATACTATATACTTATTGTAATTTTTGCAACTAGTATACAATAATCAACATTTCAACCACAAATAGACACCAAAATGTTTTCCCAAGGATTTCATAGAATTTTTTTTTTTATTTGCCAAGGCAAATAAACACAGAGCTGTTTCACCACCATCCACAATCAGTTAGAATGTTTTCCAGCTGGGAGCAGCTCCACTATTCCTTTTGTGTATTCCACTGTGGGAGAAAAGTGTCCATCAAAAATCAAGCAATGCAGATTTTTTAAGTGTACTTTATTTTGTCACTTTTCCAGAGTGAACACACAACATACTCCAAACCTCCCCTCCTCTAGTGTTTTCACTTATTGAACTGATAGACCTCCTCTCTG
This sequence comes from Trachinotus anak, assembly GCF_046630095.1. Taxonomy (NCBI): domain Eukaryota; kingdom Metazoa; phylum Chordata; class Actinopteri; order Carangiformes; family Carangidae; genus Trachinotus; species Trachinotus anak. Next base: position 25,652,309 of record NW_027273853.1, on the reverse strand, counting down.
TACTGCATATAAGAATGTTCAGACTGTACTTTACTAACATCTATAAAACCCTGAAGCATCCATCCTGCTACATTGCACCAAATTACACATTTTAACATGATTGATCACCACTTGCTATTTTAAAATCACCCAATGTCACCTTTAGAAATATATTTGATGAGCACTAAAGGTAAATTTGCTTGTCACACCATCGACATTTAGGCATGCAGATGGCAAAAAAATGAGTTAGAGAAATACAGCTTTCACAAGTGAGACATTCTGACATGTCATAGAAGCATATGTGTAATTAATAACATTGATTATCACTGTATTGCATTACCTGTGTGTGTGTCAGTCCCAGGGCCCACATAAATGTTTTTTAATGAAGTAAACCTGTCTCTTCAGGTTTGAGAGAGAAACTGACTTCTATTATAAAACTGATTTTATTTGTGAGCAAAATGTGGAGTAAAATTAGCAGGGAACATTTATTTAGAACCGAACTGACAAAGACAAAAATTAAATGTCATCAAGTGGCTGGGCTAATTGGAACACATTTACTTTTTAGTATGCCAAGCTTGACACTTGAAAATGAACTGAAATTATTTAATATAATATAATAGTTCAAATATTTGTGACTTTAAAATTTTCTAAATGTGACAGAGCCACCACGATGTTACTAGTTACACCTGTGCTAAAAAAATCTGCCATGAAAGTCAAAAGTGCAAAGGTCAGTAGGCCAATGTGACAATAAGACAGCATGAACAACACCAGGACTCTTAAAGCTAGGCAGCTAAATGGAATTCAGTCATCATGTATTGGATTATTTATCAAAACATCTTCTGTGAATAAGGTCTGTTGTCAAGGAGTCAGCAACATGATAGCAGGTAATAAAGAACAGGGAAGGTAGCATCAATGGCTCAAATGCGACAAAATCAGAGAATAAGTGTCAGTAACTTTGGTCTGAACACACTTCAATGATGCAGCACAGGTGTGCATGCAGGTGGAGATGACAGCAGCAGTCAGGTGACCTGCAGCTGCAGGAAGCTCACTGAGGACATCCAGAGGGCAGGTACAGGATAGCAAAAGGGATAAAGTGGTGTAGGAGTCAGTCTGACCCTTTGTCTATGAACAGGAAATGACCAATGGGGTATTAATTACTGCAGCTTTTGTCTTCATACATGTTTTACACAGGTAAACAGAATGAAAATCAAGACCTTAAGTACAACATTAATTTGACGTCTAATCACTCAAACTGATTGATTCAGCAATTGATTGTATTTGAAGATGGAGACTGCAGGAAAATGCTTCAAACTGCTGTAGTAGTAGAAAGGACCAGGCTGTGCTGTGAAAGGTTGTCATTAGCCTGATTTCTAGCCCACAGCCAAGCAGGGTTAGTCAGGGCTATCTCATTATCCAGGTTATTACACAGCTTTCCTTTACCTGCTTTTTTCTTAATGTTGTTGAGAAACAGGTTATTTTCCTGCAGGGGTGTAACATTTGAGCGAATAAATGAAATCTGTTACACTTTGACCACAAACACTTTGAAGTAGCCCAGACTCTGATGAGCCCCAACCGCTCTCACAGTCGTTAACGATCTCATCACTTCTCTCCCGTCCTTTCATACTGTTGATAATAGGAAGGGGAAGATTTTCTGGAGGAGATATAATTAAAACAGAATGATAAAAGAAATCTTCCACACAACATCTACTGTTCACAAGTCACATGATGCAACTATAAATAGAGTTTCTATTTCTATGTTTCTTTTTTAAATGTTAAATAGCATTAATTAAAACATTGCTAAGGGCAAAGAATAGTTATGTTTTTAATTTATCTTATTTAGTACAGGGATGAAATGAATAATTAAAAACAGGCTGTTTGTCCTCTCTGATTTATCGCTCTATGCCACTCTTTCCCTCAAAATGACCCTAGATAGTCCCTGCTCCTGTTCTCCCTCATAAACAGACAAGTTACATAATTACAGCAAATATGAGTCGTTTTAATCCTGTTCAGTATTTAGGCCAAACTATTGGGCTCTGGGGGGATTTGACTCATGTTTCTGCAGAAGAAGTTTTCTCGCGCTCTTTACTGGTTTAGGACTTTAGTCAGGCAGAATGGTTCTATGAGAGTGCTGAGGAAGACAGCAGAGAGACAGTGACAGCATGGATGGAATACAGGGGAAGTTAGACATGTTTTTGATTCTGGTAAACCTCCAGCTACAGAAGTGTGTTACTCGGTGCGTGGGCACCTGACATTGACAAAATGTATTGCACTTCAGGGTAGATTTGTACCCTGAAATTTGGAAGAAAGTTTAGTCAGAAAGTTTACTCTGATATTCTTCAAATCCTATCTGAAACTTGACACTTCACGCTGCTCTGGTGCCAATCCGGTAGGCTGTGAAGAGAGGAGGAAATAATTTGAAGTGTCATTAGGAAGTCTGGCTAATTTAATTAGGTCTCATTTCCAGCAACAGGCCCCTCATCAGTTGTCAAATAACTATTTACACTCAAGTAATTGGTGCTTGATGGGAAAAGGAGACCGTGTTTTCAGCAGCAAACAAGGAACCTCACCTGCACTCATAGTTTGAACACAGCAGTTTGTAGCATCACTGCAGAGTTGAGACTAACGTTTTTCAGTCAAGAAAATTGTCCTTTTTGTTTGTATTCTTGGTATTTTGTCTCGTTCAGCGTGTGAGGTTATGTTTTTTTCTTTCAGGCAATCAGAGTAAATATTTGACACTTTTGTACACTGACAGCAGGTCGAAACATACCAGACATTTCCAAAGATTTTCCACCACACGGACAAAATGCCTTGAACAATGATTTGTTTGATTGAATTTGAAGCAAAAAACAGGCAATCACAATAAAGAAATAGATAAATAAAACCATCTCCAGTGTTTTTTGAATGTATATGTCATTCCACAGCACTATACTTCCCAGTTTAGCCAACACTCAGAGGCCTCCAGACTCAGCTACTTCTCGATTGTGACTTCTCCTCTTTCAACATACACTTAAGTTGTTCTTGACCTTGATTTTGAAAATAGGGGGAATCTCAAACAGTTGGGTCATCCATTATTCAGTAGCTACCTGTCTGCTTTCACTTCTCACTCTGGTCGTATTCAAGTTAAAAGGGATGGGACTTAAAAGAAGAGGGACGAGGGGCTGGAATGTCAGGCCTGAAAACCAGCAGGAGCCGAGGGAAGTGAAGAGATGAGGAGAGAGAGAGGGTGAGACGGATCGGACAGACAGACAGACAGACTGCGAGAATGACAGTGTCTGTGTGTGTGTGTGTGTGATGCTGTGTCGAATGCTACTAAGGCTGACTTGAGAGAGATCAGACATTGTGATCACCTTCAGATCATCCTGAAATTGTAGCTGTCTGCGCAGGATAACCAAGATAGGAGGAAAGAGAGAGATAGAGAGAGGATGCAGGACATGAAGATGACAGCCAGACAAACCAAGAGAGCAAACTGGGGATGATGTAATGCAGTGAGTAGTAATTCATCCACTGCTTTTGCAAGAATTTAATAATAATAATGAATTGACATTAATGAAGATTTGATTGGCTGCAGATGTTTCCAGCCTGATATGCGGGGCCAGTTAAAATATGCTGGTTGCTGCAAAAGTGCACAAACTACACAGTAATGTGGATGAAACAGGAGGGTAAAGTAAAGAGAAAATCAATAATGAACTTTTGCTAACTAATTCCAAAAGTTAGCCCAAAGTTCGAAGTGGCTGTGCACACATAACAACAGAGCTCATTTGTTTGGCCAGAAGTTTGCCACAAAGCAGTGAAACGCAACTAAATGGATTTAGCCTACAACCACTTTGGCCACGTCTCTATGTTTCCCTTTCTCTCAACACATCACATGAAAAATTAACCTTGCAAAAAAAACAAAAGTGCAGATGCACTAACTTGGTCACCCACACAGCTTAACAAATTCTGTCTGTAGGCTAAATCTTCAGAGCTCCACAGTAACAAGTGAGTGGAAGCAATAGTGGATATTTTAACAGTTTTTAGTCATCAGCAACAATCTATGCAACTGTCATAGATACTCTACACAGTTACCATTTTTCCCTAATGACTCCATGTGCAGATTATAGTAAGTAGCCCAGTTAAACCCGCATACCAATGATAAACCTTTTCTAAAACAGTGTTATAAATTTGTATTCACGCAGATTTTTGACAACATTTTTCAAAAATATTTTCCCAACACCTCTTTCTTTTTTTGTTTTTCTCCTCTGACCTGGTGGTGAAGGCCAAGCCACTGAAAATGATTTCTAGTATGAATTCTTCAGAAAAAATCCCTGAATAATTATATTTACTCTAAAGACTATTATAGGGTATTTATGTGGTAATCGCACTGAAAATGGTGAAGTATGTGATGCATTTCCCCTCATCACTCCCCTGTCAGTCCAGTAGGTTCTACTTCCTAGGCTACTTTTGTTTTTATGCTTGCCCGCACTATATCTTGTACATCTTATTTGTGGGTTGGGAGCTAGAGATCATGTCTCAACCAAAATGTATGTAATTTCTGAAGAGGCAGAGATTACTTAAAATGGTCAATGTCTGACCCTCTGTCATAACTTTATGCTCTAATCTGCAGACAAAAATCATAGGTTCATTGAACAAGGGAAAGGGGCCCTCAGAGATTCCAGTGTATATATTTTTCGGGTCTAATAAGTTCAGTTTATAAGTGTATTCATTCAACCAATATTCCGTCTGTACTACTTAGTGAAGAGAAATAAAAATGGTGATAAAAAATAAACTTATCAAATGTGTTAGTTTATAGAGGACAGTATTTTAAATAGGCTGCTGTTCTGTTTGGCAATGCTGTGAACGCACCCTGAAGTCACATCATGTGCACTGGGCAGTGCTGAGAGTTGAATGATAATAAAGGGATCAATACAATGAATGGGAGCTCAACTGTATGTTAGTCAAACACCAGATAATCCTCACTAACAGCTATTTTTACTTTGCTAGCATCTTTGTTAGCATCACTTCAAACACAGTGCTGTGTTGCTCAGACCATAATGTGACATGAAATGTTTAACTTTTGTAGTGGTTTCTCACAGTGGGTGTGATTAACCTCGGTAAAGACTTCACTTCCTATTACTAGTGAAATAAAGTTCTGTCTAGATGTGCCAGTAGGGAAAATTCGAGGCTGCTATTTGTGTTATTGGTATTCAGGCAGCAATGGTTGATATAATTCAAAAGAAAAAAGTAAGTGAGTTGATAAATTACTCATGATGATGATAATTATATGATAATAAATTTTGTGTGACAGGTTCTAGTGATCAATTTGTCATAATTTCATAATTAATTAAGCATGTTAAAGTTGATTGCATAGATAGGTATAGCCAAGTATAGACTCCACTGATAGGAGCATATTGGTGTGTTTATGGTGTGGTGTACTAACTAGCAAGCATGCTGTCAGAAATGCTGCATTCCTGCCAGCAAACGTATGTGTTACCCACAAATTCTTTAAAATCAATGGTATGTAACTATTTTAAATTTGACCTTTCATTTAGTCCTGTCATTTAGTTTGATAAAATGGACCCACACATTCAGACTCCTTTTTATTTATGCCGTGGATCAAGTCCAACATTAAAACAAACAAGGAGCACATGTACACAGGACAACGTGCTTCTGATGTAAAGTCATTTTTTGCAGTGCACCGGCATCGATACGGGAAATCAATAGTGTCATAATGAAGCAGCTGTAAGAAACAGGACAGTTTGAAGTTTGAACCAATTCTCAGTTCCTGTCTCTTGTCATCAGAAGCTGAAAACATGACATGTATGCACTTTACTGTTGTTTGTAACCTTGACATATCTTCAGCTGGGGAAGAATGTGAATCCCAGTAATTAGCATTTTTGTGAGTTTGTTTGCATGAGCAGTGTTTCTTGCTCATTGATGTGTTCGAATAGCATCAGAAAGGTAGTTCTGTTTTTCTGCAGATACTCTACCACACTGCCAACCAGTGTGGGAAAGAGCAACATTGCTGCTTTACTGTTTGAGGCACCATTGCATCATCTTAAAGAAGGAGATGGACTGTCTTAGAGAAACTTTCAAGAATGTGAGTTTCAGGTTTTCATTCCCCGTGCAGAGCGAGATGGGCTGAGTCTCCGCCATTTTCTTTCTCTTTCTTCTCTCTGTCCTTCTGGAATGTGAAGGGGATGACTACAGGCTAATCATATGTTAGATTTGTTTTTCATTTATAGCAGCCAAGTAAAGGCATGCCAAATGTGTGGTAAAGGAAAGAAGAGTGAGTGAGAGAGAGAGAGAGAGAGAAGTACAGAGAGTGGGGGGCAGGGAGACACTTCATACAGTCAGTGTGCCAGGAAATAATTAAAACAATGCTAAAAGATGCCAAGAGGTAAAGGGAGAGCGGGATGCTGTGCTGTGTAGAAGGAGTAAATTGCTTTTCTTCCTGTTAATTACAGGGTTATGGTTTTCAACTGATGCGACGAGGTTCTATTTTGCACCTTAAATTGATAATAACTTTTTTGTTCAGTGTTGTGTTACCCAAGCTTACTAATTTATGAAAGTGATGTTACACTCAAGGAGGACGGCACACTGGTGTCACACACGTGTATGTATGTGCACACACGCTCTTTAACATACAGCGTCTCTGTCTGTCGTGTGTCAAAGGAGTGTCCTGGCATACCCGTCTCTGATCCTGCCAGATATTGACAGTGCAAACCTTTTATTTCATCTTTGGTTTTCAGTCTCTGTGCACTCACTCTGCTGTTGCTGTTAAGTCGACACAGTGGGTCTTTGTTCAGGGTACTCAGCAGAGCGTCTGCAGTTGTTGAGTGGAGCTAGCAGAGAGCCTCAGCGAGACTTTACCTGGCTCACAGCAAACAATAGTCAATGGGCTGAAAAGAGCAGAGAGAGCCTCTGAGGCTTTTTGAGGTTGTGTGAGAGTAAATCAAACTTAGAATCAATATGCGGTCACACTCTTACACTGGTTTTACTCAAGCTAGGATGCAACACTGGATCACTAACTGTAAGGTGACAACAGGTAGAGCAAAAAGACTGTCCTCCTGCTGTTGCCAGCCATGGACACATGCAAAGAGGATGTCATAAGAAAATAATGGAAGAAATAGAAATGTGAAGCGGCTTTGTTAAAAGCAACATTTAGACAGGGTCATTTCTCTCTGTAACCACCAGCCTTTACCTCTGTGGTGTTTTTCATCTTTTTCTCCTTCATTTCACACTTATATAACAATAGATGTGCGAGTTGCTTCTTGCATCATTATACATACCTTAACTGAAACTGCTTCACACGCTTCCATTCACGCCATCTTTTACATCTCTTACCAGGTTCACATACTTTTTCTCACCAGCACGTAGACAAACCTCGACTGAGTCTCTGACAGGTGATTGATGCCACATGTGCCAGCGTTTGCTTTCCCCTTTCTCAGCGCTGTCACATTTATTTCCCCTGTATAGACCTGCTGCACTGTGCTGATACAGAGCAGAAATATGAACAGGTGTGACGTGGGTAATTTGTCCTCATGGCCTGGAGCAGTGGTTGGCCAAAAGTGGGCAGCTCAGCTCAGTTTATAGTTGAAATCCAGCCCAGGGTGGCTGACTGTGGTCTTTGTATAAGACCCCAGGGGAATCACATATTTTTCAAGCATAATGATTACAAAGCCAAATTCTCTCTCTCTCTCTCTCTCTCTCTCTCTCTCTCTCTCTCTCTCTCTCTCTCTCTGTCTCTCTTTCTCTTTCTCTTTCTCTTTCTTTCTGATAAGAAAATAGACAAAAATAGTGCAATTTCATTACTCAAAAGATCAAAAGGCATTCACTGTACAAATTCTTTTTGCCGTCTGAGATATATTACACTAAATGCGCCTCTTAAGCTTAGTAACATGTGAATTGCAGTGCTTGTTTCTATTGTCTGGTCACTTCCTCAGATTTGGCCTCTATAATCCAAATAAGCTTTCTGTGAAAACCTGGAATCTTTTAAAACAGCTTATTAGTGTGTACAAAAGTGCAGAAGTTCAGTTACCATTCGATGCTGGTGCCATGTCAGAAGGAAATATGCGTCCAATATGTGTGTGTTTGTTGGTCATCAAGTGCTTTGAGGTAGTTTATAGAGGGTTTTTGGAGCTTTTTCACTGAAAGCTGCCTGAAGTGGTGGAAAACGACAACATGAGAGCAGTGACAGTGAACCTCAACAGTGAAGCTGCAGACCATGGACCAAAACAATGAGCTGAAATACACTAAAGCCCCTGAGGAGAGCTGCAGAGTGAGGCAGTAATTGTCTGTGGGGTCAACACAAGTGGTCATGTGATCTATTGTTAATATAACTATATTAATCAAAGCTGCATTATGATTATGCATTATGTAACCTGTAAGTTTGTTTTTTTGTTATTTCCACCATAGCTTCTTTATAGCTCCAGATGCCCTGTCATAGCCCTGTCATAGCCAATAGGAGCTCTGAGCCTATTTGACTATAGGATAGGTCAGGTCACTGGTCTCCTATAAATGGGAGGGGTTGCATCCAAAATGTAATTAGCGATAACTGTGATTTAACGGTCAGTTCGGGCATTGAGGGCTGTGTGCATGGTAGGTAGAGGTTTGCAAAACTGGATCTGTGCTGAACTCTGAGCGGCACCTCTGATCACCAGAGAAGAAGTAGAGTCAGGAGGTGATGGTTGGAGATGGAGAGGGCAGAGAATTCATTTTTATTACACACTTATTCACAGTTCCAGTGTCAAGCATCTATGTCTTATCTGCATTCTCAGTCCCTCTCCTTATCTCACTCTCCCGCTCTGCCCTTCTCTGTGTCTTTCCTCCTCCTCTTTACGTGGTAGCCCCAAAATTTGGATGAACTGTACAGTTGTTACAGCCAAACACAAGTCATAACAGCCCCTGTACTTTTATTGCGCATCTCCTGATTGATGTCCTCATATCTATTGCTCGCACACACTCAGCTGCTTTCAGATATAAACCAAGTATTAACACTGGCACTGGGCCGTCCCCTCCCTGCCAGTAAGTTAGACTCCAATCACTGGACGATCTTGCTGGCAAATGAGAGAGAAGAAAGTGATAGAGAGACAGATAAAGACAGTAAGATCAAGTAAGAGCCAGAAAAGAGAACAAGAGAGAAAGTTAGAGAAACCAGGGGAAGAGAAGGGGGAAGTGAGAGTAGTGTGTAATGGATTTTCCTGTAATATGCTGTCATTGACATCCAAGTGTATAAGTGTTCACTTGTCTAAGTTGCAGTGCACTGCAGAAAAGTGAAAATGGGTAACACTAACACTTAAACTAGCAAAACCAAGCTTTTGTGTGGTGCTGGTGGTGTGTGTGTGTTTTATAATGGAGTTTCACAGGAGTACAAAATGGTCATCTTATCAGGTGACCAGACAGGAGAGGTACACGACCTTCTACTTTCCTTATACTTAAAGCAATTTTAATATTCAAATCGGATGTTTTTCCCTTAACCTCTGATAATAGAACTCATTATGCTTTAAACCTCGGAGAAACACCTGGGAATAACATGTTGCATCTGTGCTGTTTGACACTGATTTTTGTCTCATTATGCATCAGTGTCTTCTCCTCACCGCTGGGCCTTTTAATCAGCCAAACAGTAGTCTAGCTTTCAGCCTTTCCTCTCCCCCTACCTGTATTCATTATGTGCCTTTGAACAACTCAGAACCACTAGAACATGAAGTGACGCACTCTGGTATACAGTAGGCATGTGGGTAATGAGCTTTGTTACCAAAAAAAAGGATTTTTTTCACACAGTTTCATTTTATTATTTAAGTACGCCAAAAAGCTAAGGAAAAAATATTATTCAAGGATTAAAACAGTAATAACACAACCCCCCCCCCAAAAAAAAAAAAAAAATTCAGTTCACAGCACACTGGAGGGGGGTCAAGGACCTGAGGTCACCTCACTACTTCAAACCAATTTACCTGAGTATGCATGACCTGACCAGTTATCCTGGATTGTTACGGCTGTTTTGTCAAACTTAATGATGCACATTTGTAGAGAGGGAGGTGTGTGCATGAATATCCATCGCACTCCTGGAAAACAACAGAGGCTCCGCAGAAAAACAGGCTCAGTTTTCAGGGAGAGATGGATGAATACAGCGTACACTTTGAGAGTTCCATGTGGATTCTAATGTGATCTGTATCTCTGGATGTTGGACTAGTGTGGCTGCAGGTGTGTTTGTGTGTGTGTGTGTTTTGGGGGGGGTGTTACTCCTGCTGTGCAATTCTGACTTGAACAGAAGAAAAAAAGAACAATTGAAAGTGAAAGACTGAGGTTATGAGGCAGCCTGTAATTATTTTAAAAACCCACAATCTTTCTCTGTGTTCTCATGTGTTACTTTAAATGGTGGTGTTATCTTACACATGCAACAATGCAATAGGTGCCCTGAGCATCATCAAAAACCTTAGTCACTGATAGGTTTGCTCTAGTGCTCAGAGAAATTCCTCATATGTAAATGACATTGTTCGTCTTCAAAAATGACACGTATGACTGCTCCAAAAATGATTCATAAGTGGTTTCTCATACACCATCACTATACACAAGGTCTGGTTAAAGCTGCACCATTAAATATTTTTTACATTATATTTTATCTCTTTGGGCACTCATGAATCAGTGAAAACCATTATGCCACACAGAGTCCCACAAGAATCCATTCTTGAGCCCCCTCTGTTCAACCTGTATATGCTGCCACTTGGCCAGCACAAAGTGGCCAATCATAGCTCTGCAGACGACACACAGATTTATTTAGCTCTTTCACCAGATGACTTCTGTCCCATTGACTCATTGTGCCCGTGCCTTGAAAAAGTTATGGCTGGATGCAACAAAGTTTCCTTCACTTAAATAAAGACTGAGATAGTTCTATTTGGAAATAAAAAAGGAGAGTTGCAACTTGGAGTACAGAGCATTAAAGACTTCCTCTGCGTTTTCATTATCAGGAATCTTAGTTTCAGTGATCACTTCAAAGCTATGACTATGAATCTGCATTTTGGCATCTCAAAAATATAATGAACTTCAGAGACTTTGTGTCTGAACAAGACTTAGAGGACTGATTCATGCCCTCACTGGTTTACCAGATAAACCATTAGCTCTAAAATCAACAGGATTGCTTAATATAAGCAATGGGTCCAAAGACTATGTATAAAGTGAAATGGGTGATTAGTAGTGATGAACCAACAGAGCATTACAAGTAACTTTGTAGTTCTCCTCAGCTCTGCAGAACATTGTACCATCTGGTTTTACAACAAACAGCCTTAAAGTTTTGGTTCCGCTACATTGTTGTCATCAACTGTGTCTCCAGATGCAGCAAGCAGCTGTTTTCAGCAAACAAGCTCCAATAAACCCACTGTACACTATCTGTTCAGCACCAAACACCACAGACAAAGTTAGTGAATTTTGTTTGGGTGAACACAGCATTTAGCAGCTGAAGAACCAAAAGTTTCCTTTAGGAGTAGAAGACAAAACCAGACCAGCAGGGGTCCGAGTGTAGGTCGAAATAGGCAGCTGTTTGCTAACACACACATTTGAAGACTGATCCTCCATGGCCAACCTGTCCCAAGGTTCATTGTCCACTGATAATGAAAGCAAACAACACCGACAGAGACCCCAGGGATTAGACTTTTAAATGTATTAAGTATGGAGTTTCAGCTCAGTTTAACAGCTAATGGTACAACAAATAAAAAAAAACAAGGGTCTTAAAACCTCAAGTTTTTGTGATAAAAAGTTCAATCACACTGTTCAATCTGGGTTAGGAAAAGACAGTGGACATGATTAAAGGGCAGTTCACAGATTTTACATAATATGTTTAATTTAGCGCTGTTTTTTAGTGCACAGTGATGTCATTTTTCTGTTGATCGTCTGTCTTAGTGTTCTCTAACACTAAAAAGTTCAATACTACAATTCATATGTTACTGTATGTTTATATAGGAATAAAATGGATTTAATTTACTACAGGAAATGTCTCTGAAGAAATAAGATAACTTGATTCAAACTCCCATTTGTGTTAAGATCACAATTGATATAATATTTTAGTCCATTAAATATTGAACTTAATGACACAAGAAAAATACAAGTCGGTTAAGATTAATTGACAAAACCATTTAAGTCGAAAGTCTCAACTCTGGCATGATGTACAAACAAGTGGAGGAGCTAACAAGCTACTGCTTTTTAAAAGAATGCATTGTCTAAGTCAAAGTAAATTTTTAAACCACATCAGAGACACAGTTGATCCAGGAAAAACTCTGAGTATTTAAAAGAGGAAACTGCACAATAACTGCACCGTGTTACTACAACACAGAAGAAGTGCCAGCAAAATGTCTCACTTAAGTGAAAACAAACAAGAGCAATAATCAGCATTTATGCAAAGAGCTCTCGTTTACGGCATTCACTGCTCAGCTTTTATTTTCTCTCTAAATTACTTCTTACCACAAATTGTCTCTTTCTTATTCTTTGTATCCCACCCACACCTGCTGTTGACACACAAACATGGACAGATGCACACAATGCATACTAGCATTTAGCTCCTGATGGAACTGGATTACAAGTGGGCAGCAAGACTGATTTTTCCCTCCTACTCCCAAAACCCTTTGAGTTGTCGGAGAACACTGAAGAACAAGGCTAAGATCAGAATTATAAAGACCTCATCTGTCGCAACACATCTACAAGAGCGACAGCGAAGTGCTGCTCTCAGATAAGAACTTCTGAATCAGCTGTCAAAATACATTATTTACATCCTCAATGTTTATTCACAAAGAGTCTCTTTTTAGCTTTATTACACAAATCAGTCAAATTAGCAAGTGCCTGCCTGCAACTGCACTTTTCCTACATTTGCGTATTTTCGACTTAAAAGCAGATGATTTCGGGTTTGACTAATAATTTAAACTAACCCTTTGTTTTTAATAAACACTGAAAGGATGGCTTCTCAGAGACGCTTATGTCAAAATAATTTTTTTTAATCCTCATAGGCTAGTGTTGGATCATCTCTAATGACATGTATTGACAGTCAGACAGATGCAATACATTCCTGCCATCCCTTACCAGGCTCCTGTGTGTCCTCTTACTGCTTACTGCAATCCCTTAGCAAAACATACACACTTACCACCGCCCACAACCCCGGACTGGGCTCTGATGTCAGCTATAGCGGCTCAGAGTAACCCCTAAGGGCATAGTTCTGCAGTCCAGTGGAAAGAGTAATATAACAGCCTGCTTTCTCGTACGGTGGGGTCACAGTGTGTGCCTCACAACATGACACTTTCTGCCACCCAAGCAAAAGTCTGGACAAATCACCATGCTGCCCTGAGAATTATTTTACAGTGCAAGCAGAACAGACAGGCCACTTTTTACATTAAGTTGTTCATTTTACTTTTTGCTTGCTCTTGTGTGTGAATATTTGAGGTGGATAGTGTGTGTATTTGCAGCTAAATGAGGACGTGTGTGGTCATTGTGTTTGTGCACTGTCTCATTTGTTGACTGATTTGTTTGGGTCTTCTCTGGTTTTGGAGATAAACACGTAAAACCAGATATGAATATTCCTAATGGCTTTTTAATGTCTTTCTAATTTGTCCTTTAAAGAGCTCTAATGGACTGTCCCCATGTTTGCACAGAGAGGAGGAACAGTGGATCTGACTCATTTAGTAGTTACTTTTGAGTCTGCACTAAGGCAAGCAGATGCATTACACTTCCTCAGAACTTCTACTGTAGTAACAAGCACAGTAGTCTAATCTTAACTCACCAGGATGCATAGCTCCATTGTATTTTGCGAGGTCTGAGCTTTATAGTGAATGTGGGATGGAAATGAAACATTTTAGGGAAGTTTTCAAGAGTGAATATAGGCAGGTTGGCTTCCAGAGTTTACCAGATTTTTACTCGACTGAAGGATGTAGCAAGGCATAACATGTCAAAATGTACATACTATACAGCACATTCTTTGGAGAGTGTCGTTTTTATTTTAAGTCTCTATCAATATGTTACGGCCATAGTGTTGTGCTGTGTGTTTTTGTTTGCTGTCCCTCCAGGTACCGCCCTCCTGCGCCAAGTGGTTGAGCGGACCAGTGTCCCATTGCTCATTAGAGCAGTATAAAGGCTGGGAGTGGAGATGTGCAGGTGCCAGTGGGTCAGATGGCAGTGTGAGGCTGTGTTTGAGCTAGCGAGTGGTGACGGCTCTGATCATTGTTATCGACCAGTGGGCCAGTTTTTGTGTGTGCGCCAGATACTGTCTGTGTGTTACTCCCTGTGGCTGGGAGGGTGTTCTGTTTCAACTTACCGTTTCCTGTTTGTTGCCCTTTCTTTCTTTTCCAGGTTCTACCGGCTTCGCCTGTTATCCGGAGCTCGCTTTGTGTTGCCGTGAGGGGTTTTTTGGTTAACTTATTTAATTTATAATAAATTGCCTTATTTGTGACCTTACATTTGTTTCCTAGTTATTCCTTCTCCCCGGTTTTATTTAACATTGTTACTCCCCACTCCCCTGGACCACTTGGGGACATAACACAATATAACAGTTTGAGACTAAAAAAACAAAAATCTGAAACCAATATATTAAAGGGGGTGACTGTGGCTCAGGAGCTAGAGCGGGTCATCCACTTATCAGAAGGTCGATGGTTCGATCCCCAGCTCCGCCAGTCAAGGCACTGAATCCCAAATTGCTTCTGATGGCTCTTCCATCAGTGTATAAGTGTGTGTGAATGGTAGAAGCACTCCATGTGTAGATGTGAGCTCTGTATGACTGTGTGTGTGAATGGGTGAATGTGGCTCACATTTTAAAGCGCTTTGATTGGTCAATAAGACTAGAAAAGCTCTATATAAGCAGTCCCTTTTTTTTTAGCAGTTCAACTGAGCTGCAACCCAATACTTATATTAAAAAGTGTGATCCTTGGGATCTCTGTCGGCATTGTTTGCTGCCATATTATTTTCATTACCGGTGCACAAAGAATCTTGAGATAGGTTGGGCCACTGTGACGCAGTCGGTCTTCAAATGCAGCCACAGAAGGATGCAGCCCCTGAAATGAGACACAACTTTTGTGCTAAGCTAAGCTAAGTGGCTGCAAAAAAGCATACTACCCAAAATATTAAATTTTTGCTTCAAGGAATTGTGAACAAGGCATGTGCTGAGGCAGCCCCGTCTCCAAAGAAACGGTAACTGGACTGCACTTATCTAGTCTTATCGACCACTCAAAGCTTTACAATACATGCCACTTTTCACCCATTCACAGATCACAGCCATCAGGGGCAATTTGGGGTTCAGTGTATTCACTTCAACATGCGGACTGGAGTTGCTGGTGTTTGGACCTTGTCCTACTAAACATATTTTCCATTGAAATGTAATTGTATATAAGCATACTGTAGTTTCTCAGGGGCAGGGTTGCCTGAGGAGTTAAATTTAGTTGAAAAGATTAATTTCAGTTGTCACTGGTGGACACGCAATTTAATGGAAACACTGAATGTTTTTGGTATTTGGCTTTTTTGTTCTGCCATTTCTAGTTACTTAGCAGCTGACATGTACACTAATGCCAGTACATCTGTGATAAGATAAAACTGGCCAATAATTTTGGTCAATGTCTATGAGATTCATACCGTGTACGTGGTGTATATTGATTGGCCCTTTAGTTTAAAAAAAAAAAAAACTCATGTGCATGCATGTGTGTTTCTTTGTGGCAGTGTTATGATGATGAAACAGTGATGTAACACAGAGATCAGAGTGTGTGTCTGATTGTGTAGTCAGTGATAGGAGCAGTGAGACATAGGGAGGTTAATAACCCACGAGTCTGGTCTGTTTTATTGGAGGAGCTGGCCTTGTGAATCATGTGGTCTCTCTATATGTGTGTTGGTGTATGTGTCTATCTTTGCGTGTGTACCAGAGAGAGACCGGAAGAAAGAGAGCACATACAGTGATATATGTCTTTATTAATAGTGTATTTAGCCTCACAGCTGTGCCACCTGTATTACAGTACAACATGTGCTGTTTATAAGTAGTAATCCCTGGCTGGGAAAGTGTGTGTGAGTGAGAGCAAGAGGGGAAAGGTGTGAGTTGGGGTTGATTGCAAAGCCATTTCCCAAGGCTTTGTTGCACTCTGTTAACTGAAGAGCTCCATTTCAAAGACAATTTGTCTACTGCTCAGCACTCTGGCAAAGAGCAGCCTTGTGTTGAAGAGTGTGTGTATGTGTGTGTGTATGTATGTGTGTATGTGTGAGTGTGTGTGCATGTGCCCTTTGTGCATGTATGAGTAATGTTTCACAGAAAAAGAGCTTATGTATAAGCTTGTGTGTGCGTATAAGTATATTCTTACAGTATATATATGTGTGTGTGTGTGTGTGTGTGTGTGTGTGTGTGTGTGTGTGTGTGTGTGTGTGTGAAGAAAAGTGGTGCACCAGAACTGCTAAATCAATCAATCACTTGCGGCATTAACACAGATGCAAGCCCCTTCCAATCATCATCTACCAGCCATCAGTGGCCTGGCTGAGTGGCCACATTAGCAGGGTCGTGATCCGCTCTTCGGCTCGTTCTCAAGGCAATGCTGGCCTGGCTGTTCGCCCACAGCATTTTTGGAGAGGTCCTCCATCATCTTCAAACCTCCGCCCGGCAGGAGCTGCTGCTGCAGTCACACTGAGATGGGGACTGTGCACAGGCAGTGACTCTGGGCTCATTTTCACACCATTTCTTCGTCTCAGCACCATTATTACAATTACAACTATACTTACAACTACACGACATCCCATTTTCTTTCACTAAATAAATCTTAGTTACATTGTTAATTAAAATGTCAGGTCTTTGGACATAACATAATGACGTCTGTTTTAAAAAAAACGGCGATGAATGATGTCATTTCATCACTCACTCACTCACTCACTCACTCACTCACTCACTCACTCATTGATGTAGTGCCAAAGAAGAAAGTATTTTTTTTAATGTTGTCGCTTTTTAGACTGTACATCTATATATTTTTAGCTAATTGTATAACATCAATTGTCTTGTCTTTTCTTAGATTATAGATCACAAGCAATGAATTTCAATACAGTATTTTACTCTACTTAAGTATATGTCATGTGCTGTAGTTTTGCAATAGTTAAAATCAACTGTTTTGGTTGAATTGCACATGTAGGGACAGGAGCTGAGAATTAGCAATAGCTATAAACTCCTTGTGCAGCACATTAGTTTCATGATCTGTTCTGGAACTATGTTAAATTACATTGTCCTTATCAAATAAATAAATAAATAAAAACCAAAAAAAAGTAATTTTATCCCTTTAACTGCCCTCTCTCACCTCATATATGTGCACAGGTATATGTCATAATCTTTAACATTTGTAATCCTGTCAAACTGGACTTTACTGGTGCTGTATTTTAATTATAGCTTTTGTTATTGATTTCATTTGAGTGTAGCGTTTTATTTATTATAGCATCTTCTAAATTCCTTGCAAGACACGGAAACTTCCTGTTTTTACCGGACCTGACGGGGTCTCACCTACTCTCTTTTAATCATTTGCAGTGGGAGGTAACTCAAAAAGCTGCTTTTGTTTGTAAGGCCATAAAAAGTAAATTATGTGCTGTCTTAGTGATGAAAAAAAAAGAAAAAGTCGACCTTGTATATATTAATATATTTATTTTCCTTTCATGTAATTGTTAGTTGGTCTTGTTATCCATGTGTGTAACACTGGATGAAACATAAAATTGATGATATGTGAGCCTATAAACATTTAAAACATGTATGATTTTTTTATAGCAGTAAAATGTGATGCACAGTGGGAAAAGCAACTAGATTGCATAAGCCCTGTGTCCTAAAAATTTAATATTTTAAGGTATTGTTTCTAAATGGGAATGTTTTTTAAGCCTGTGTTTGGGAAATTCACAGTATGAGACAAATATGGAAAATTTGAATGTCTGTGTTGTTTGTCAGTCTGAGTTGCATGGAACCGAAAACTACAGGCCCAAAATAAACAAGGCAACTTTTCTGCAGGATAGACTGTATATTTGATGTTATGGTGCTTACAGGGTAAAAACTTCCTCCTTTATTTATTTATTTATTTTTCTACTTTCTCTCAGGTATGCTGTTCTGCGAGACCCAGCAGGCTGGCTGAGTGTGAGCCCACACAGAGGAACTGTCAACACTTCAGCCTTACTGGATCGTGAGTCTCCTTATGTCCACGACAATAAATACACAGCTGTCTTCATCGCCACAGATAACGGTGAGTTGCCGGCACTGGGACAGCAGTAAGTGGCACTGCCTCTGTTGGAGCTTATGGTTGCTGGTTGGCCGTGTCAGTGGAGCTGCTACTCTGAGACTTTCCAAGGCACAGATGAAAGTGTTGAGGGCCCCGGTGTGTGTCTCTTTTTTCTCTTTGGCTCACTCTCCATCTCATCATCTCTGTGTCTCTTTGTCTCTCTCTCTCTCTCTCTCTCTCTCTCTCTGTCTCTCTCCCTCTCACTATCAATCTATCTGGTCTCCGGTGCTCAGGGAGATTCTGACAGATCCATTAGAGGAACTGAGAGATTCTATTAGTAGGCAGCAGAATAGCACTGTTGTGCTGGGGAATTCAGCAGCTTTAGATAGATGAGTGCTGAAAGAGGAGTAAGGATGAGGCAGGAGAAGAAGGTGGAGAAGGTGGAAGGGTCAAGGGGGAAAGAGAAAGGAAGGGACATAAAGGGAAGATAACAGGAAAAAGATATAGAGCCAGGGAAGTGAGTAAGGAAGATGTGGAGAAGAAGAGAAACGGTGAAGATTATGAGTGGACAGAGAGTAAGATTAGTGCTGGAGCCAGAAGCAGAAGCAGGGCAGGACGATACAGCTTGATATTACACTGGAAACTGCTTACAGTGATCACATCTGTGCAGGTCAAATTGATCACTAGAAGTGGATGATTATTATAACTGACTTTATTTCTCATGCAGATTAGCATCAAATTGACATTCATATATTTATTACATGAATATAAAGTAGTAAAACGGACGACTTCACTATTTACTAAAGATAAGATGGCATAAACTGTCCTGTGTGATATAAGCTCATGTACACACACTCACACACAATGAGCTTATGTTGGGACAGCAGGCAGAGATGTTTGTTACCGGTCATTACACACTTTGGCAGTCCAGAAACCTCATGCAAATAAGTTGGAAGAGAGCCCAAGCATATGACAGCTTGCAGTACTAGGCTACAACAGTTTTTTTTCCCCCATATGTTGTCATGTATCAATGAAAAATTAACACTGTAAGTGGACTACTTAATTACTATAAGCAAATTATTTAAACAGCATTTAAATAGGAATGATTCTGTTCCAAGCTTAACCAATTGATCGCTGTACCCGTGATCAACAAAGGCCTTTTCCACTACAGTGTAGTTTTCAAGACACTAGAGTCCAAAATTCCAACATGTAACCTGTGATTTTCAATATGAAATGATTTCCTCTCCTGCTAATTTTGACAAGTTTCATTAATTAGACATTAAGTAGACAATACAATAAACTTTAGAGTCTGTTGTATTGTGCATATACAACAAGGGCTGGGTATCAAACTTTCATACGTTTTGATACTGACTGAAACACGTCTATAGAACCAATTATCAACAACTGTCAAGTACTGAAAATTGGCATCAAATGCTTTCTCACATTGATTGACACATTTACTCCTTCACTGATGTGTTAGCATGCCAACAATTAGCGCCAAACACATGCTGATTACAGCTGAGTCTGATGAGAATACCATTCGTTTTGTATTTAGTCACAAACCAAAGTAGAAACTGATGATGCACCAGATGGAAAATTAAGGGATTACCAAAGTCAGTATAGTTCAGCCTGAGGAGGACATGAATGTTTAAGCAGTTACATGGTAATACATTGAGGAGAAAAAAATCACAGGATCACTGAGGTTGAAAGGATACATTGTCATGGAACCATGAATGGCACAAAATTTTGTGCCAATCCATGTTGTAGATGTTGAGATATTTCAGTGGATAAATGAAAATCCTGACCTGTTGGTAGAGCAGAGAGAACAGAGAGAGTCAGGGGCTTGACAGTTGTTAGGATTCATCCTCTGAGGATTATTTATGTTTAAGATGTGGGATAGATTAGAGGCGCCTGTGTCCTAGGCCACTCTTCTGCAAGAAATTACATACATAGATGTAGGTGAGTAGAACCATGACAATCCCTGAACCTCAGCCTTAGACAACTTACTGTCCCAGCGTCTGAGTGCATGTGGTTAAAATGGAAGCAGAACATTTATATCCACTTGACCCCTGCCTCCCCTTTTTGCTGCACGCTCTGCCATCAACGGGACAAATTTGCTCCTTTCCCATAAAGATCTGTGCAATGATTGTATGACGGCCCACCTATGTAGACTATCAACAGGATATGGATTGACCCTTACATCTTCATCTTTATCTTTATGTGGAGACTTCAGGTGAATACATGTCCACCCTGCACTGGAGAGGGAGAGGATGAGAATGAGAGAAGGAGAAATAGAGCCTTGTCAAGCAGACAGAAAGGGACAAGGTCAAGGGGGGAGACATGTTTTAGAATTATCAGAACACAAAGAACAAGAAGGAAAACATATCATAGAATAGGAGAAAATCAACCGAAAAAAATGGGTATTAAGGGAGGTTAGAGAGAATTATATTATCTACATTTTTTCTAGCTATGTTTCATTACATGAGACATTAAAAATCTACTGCATCAACCATGAATTTAGATTTTTCCCTAGATCATGATATTTCTTGAATTTAAAAATGTGCTGCCAGTTTTGTTCGTATAACTGAAACTGGGTTAAATCTGTTTCTGGAATAAGAAACAAAAAATATTTTTTTCTCAATAGCCAATCCCATGGCCAGTTTAAGCCAGATCGACCTTGTGTGGTAGCTTGAAACAGGAAATATACTCATGGTAAATGTTACGCATGGTTAGCAATAGATTGACTGTAGTTCCTGGTTAACAGCATGAGGGCAGGTCAGATGGAGCAGCCCTCCTGGCAGCAACAGATGGTGAACGATGGAGCGAACATACTACAGGGAAGGAAGGAAATGAAGATCAATGAAGACAGGAGAGAAGAGGAGAGAACACAGGATCTGAGGGTTTAAATACGTAGTGAAATAATGATATTGTTGCTGTCAAGGTCAGGGGTCATCTCAGCTGGGGAATTTGCAGAAGTGAGTCTCTAGTGTGGAGGTTACATTCTGCTGCAATAGCAGTCAACTGTAATTGCAGGATGAGCCGTTTGTCACTCTATGAGGTGTAAACTCGTGTGATTTTCACTGCGTGTGCACACAGGTTTGAATGCTCATGCGTACGTGAGTGTAAATCTGTCTGTTTATTTACATGCACTGGTGCTCACAGTCATCTCTGCATCTGTATTTGTGTGCACATCACATCCCTCCTCCCTTCAAGTGTTTCTGCTTTGAGCTAAAGACTGAAAAGCTACGACCCAGTTTTGCCTGGGCAGTGGCACCTGGCAATATTGTTTGAGGAGATATTGTTCCAACCTGAGCAGAGGGCTTGACGGGCTGTTTATATAAACTCTCATCAGTAGCTGCTGGTTTTGCACTCAAACAAATTCTCCTCTGCTCTCTCATTCCCCGCTGGGACGCCAGCTGTTCCCACGTCTTACCCCCTTCTCCTTCCATCACATTAGCTTTTGGATTCAGTGCTGGAGGATCTGTGTGTTTGTGTGTGGGTGGATTGAAGTTGTGTTCATCCTGGTTTTTAATGTCTTTGTCCTGTTACATGCAGTGCCTCTCTGGCTTGCCCCTGTGTATCCACTCACTGCTGTGTGTTGTGGTTCAATGTTTTCTCCTGATCCTCATTTAAATGTTAAACCACCTCCTGGTGGGAGTCATTTGTCATTGGGAGGCATGAATACATTATCAAAGCCCCAGTCGTCTGAAACACGGTGGTGCACACACGCACACACACACAGTGTCCTCTGTGTCTGCCACCATAGAACCTGTTATTAAAAACTCTTAAGTTATGCACGAAAGAGCAAAACAGTGTTTGTTTTGAACACATGGACGTACAGAGGAGAGACCTCCATTTAGACAGTGTGTGTGTGTGTGTGTGTGTGTGCGTTTGTGTGTTTGCATGTCTGTCTGTCTGTATCACAGTGAGGCATCCTCCTCAAAGAGAGCTTTGTTAATTACAAGAATATTAAGTATTACACACGCTCAGACTGAGCAGTGTGATAAGTCTCAGCATTCATCACAGTCAGATCACATCCCCTCTGGTTTAAATCAAAAGGAGGAGGCAAAAGGATGGAGGGGTTTCTGAATTTTAATGGGTCACAGAACAAACTCTTTAGTGCTCAGATGGATGTAAAATTATATAGGACTGTGTGTGAATGTGTGTGTGTGAACATGCAGTATGTGTGTATGTGTCCACCTCTCTGTGACAGGAATAATAGGTTCATCATCTCCCCTCGCCAAAGAGAAAAAGACTGACAGTGGAAGCAGCTGTCAGCAGCAGAGATATCTCCTTCTGTGTGTGTGTTTGTGTGTGTGTGTGTGTGTGTGTGTGTGTGTGTGTGTGTGTGTGTGTGTGTGTGTGTGTGTGTGTGTGTGTGTGTGTGTGTGTGTGTGTGTGTGTGTGTGTGTGTCCACGCACACCTTTGTGTGTGTTTACATGTGTCCATCTTTGTGTGTGGTGTCTGCCACTGTGCTGCCTCATTGCCATACTAACTGCTGGGAATCAGTGTAGCTCATTGGGCTGAGTAATTTCCGTATTTCAGGCCAGCCCAGATACCATGGTTTCACTGCTAAGTGTCTGTCGTGTCACCAGCGAACAGCCAGGAAGCCTGGCAGGCTAAATGCAGATAGATAGCCTCATGTTGCGTCTTTAGCCAGCTGTGATCAGGCTGCCTCAGACTACAGCAGGGGAATGATAAAGCATGAAAGCAAGTACATCAGCCCAGTGCTCTGAAGTCCTCAGGCTGGAAATAGAACAGAATAGAGTAGAATAGAAGTAATTGTGAAGATGAATGTGTACAGATAGTCTTTTAATTCTCCAGCTTTGTGTAAGAGTAATAAACTGATAGAAGTGTATAATAGAAGCAATTTACTCAGAGTTAGTTTAGACAAGTGAACACAAAGGTGTTTCTTCTCGTGATGATTTGAGTGTTTATTCCACATAAACTGAGTGATTTTCACCACACGTGGAAGCTAATAGTGCAGAGGTTTTAGTGCTATTTTTTCTGTTGAATATATTTTCTGTTAGCAAAAAGCAAACACTATTGTTCTTGTGAAAGTAATCTTGATGGTGTTATTTAATAGATTTTTTTCTGCGTTGCCTGCCATGGAGTCCATGGTTTTCTTTTCCTGGGAGAGTTTTACCGAGTTCTTGGACTTTGGGCTTGGATCTGTTTCTGTGTATGTGTGTGGCAGCAGTGGCCGGTGCGCCCACACAAAACATCAGCTGGTGAGCCTGGAATTCATACCTGTGGACTGAAAGGACACAGCTCCAATTGGATTAACAGCATATGGTTTGACTTTGCCCACAAAACACAGCTTCACTGCCTTTGTGCTAGAAATGTGACTTTTCCTTTCACTATTGAATTGAACAAATCGAAGTGAGTTACTGAACTGAAGTGAACTGATTGAACTGAACTTTATTGATGTTCTGCTGGAGTCTCTTATACTGTTATGTTACAGTGTTATGTTTTGAGTTAAAGTAATGAGGAGCTGCAACTTTAAGGGTCATTACACCTAAAGGAGGTTTTAATATTATTTACCTGCTCATCCAAGACAAGAGAAAATCGGTGTGAGGGTGAATTAGTGAAAGAAGTAAATTAGCATAAATTGCTCAAATAAGCCTCTTAGTGCTAAATGAATGTTAAAGACTGGCATTAAACAAAAACATTAATTGATAAGCTTGTTTCAAAACTTTGGTTAAAACTACTCTTCGTGGAGTCTATTTTGAAACAGAGTGTTAAGTGAGTGAAACTTGATTATGTTTTCAATTGGGTGCTTTCATTTAAAGGTCTCTAGATTATTCATCATGCAACCACTTCTCTGAACCGAGAACTGGTCTAGTAGCTTATACCTTGGTCACTGTTATACAGCAGGATGCTGCTACATTAGGCTTTTACATATAATGAAAATCTCTTAAACCCTGATTTAGTTATTGATGAATCAGTGTTGAATAATAGAGGTTTAGGGACTGACCTGTCAGCAGATAAAGGCATAGTGTATGCTAGAAATCAGCCATGACTGCCTGCTTTAACTTTTCAAAGAATCCATTATACTAGAGCAAGAGTGCAAGAGCCAAAGAGCAGACTGTGTCTAATAGAATGGTAAATATAGAAACGCAAGGCTCAGTGTCGGGGAGACAAAAAGAGACATGGCAGAAAATGAGACAAGATAGGGAGAAAAGTGAAAGGTGGAAATTTTAAAAATGACAGGACAAAGGAATTAAGTGAAATTTATAGAAACTAAATAAGAGAGGATGAAGATTGGAGGCTTCGTGAGATAGCATTTTGGCCAAAACAGGGTTATTTGAATTCTGGAAGTGTTTACCCCCCCCCCCCCCCCCCCCCCCCCCCCCCCTTGTCTTAAGGTCACTTTCACTCCATCTGTACATCTCTCTCTTGTCAATCCCTTCATGGAGATAGTCACAGTGGCGAGCAGGTTAACTACCTTGCTGAAATGTGTTCTTGCTCAGCCAATCAATTGTGACCCTGTGCAGCAAAAGGCAGGGGTGATGCCCACATGAGGGAAGGGTGCAGAGTAGGGAATCGAGGCATCTTGACTCAGGGTAATGGCAGTGTAATGGGATATGCTCCGGAAATCACAGAAGATCACAGCTCAACACTGTCTTGCCTTCTGTTGCCTCCCCTGTCGTCCTACACTGCCTCATTAACCCCAAATACACAATGTGTTTTTTCTCACTTTGCCTCTGTCTTTTGTTTTTTGACTTGTTGCCGAACCTTTTGGGGAAGTTGCCACCTTGTAAACAGGCTCGGATAACGTGTGTGATTAAAGAATACCTTTGTGTGGCTTTGCCAGGGAAGAAACAGCTCTCTCTCTCTGCTGTGGGAAGTTATCAGGCCCTGCCTCTCTTGTGTCCTTGAATACTGATTCATCTACAGATCAAAAGTTATCGCTGTGTCTGGCACACGAAAACAAACACTCCTCTACCCACTCAGCAAGAGAGCCTCTGTCTGAGTGCAGTGATGCCAGGCTGAAACATTGAAACAGCTGTGTGTGATTATATTTGATATGATAAAAAATTTAAAAAGTGCCCTCCACCTCCGCACCCAGGACATCTCTTTCAGG
Organism: Trachinotus anak; assembly: GCF_046630095.1. NCBI lineage: Eukaryota > Metazoa > Chordata > Actinopteri > Carangiformes > Carangidae > Trachinotus > Trachinotus anak. The sequence continues at coordinate 25,627,084 of NW_027273853.1, read as the reverse complement.
ATTTTCCACGAGGGCTTCCTCTGTGTAGCTATGAACAGCTTTGGGTGTAGTTCTAATGACAAGGATGCAGATGAAATGAGATTAGAGGGTAGTAGAGATGGAGAGGGATAGATAATGAAAGATGAAGTCAGATGATCGAATCAGACAAACATGGCCGGTGGAGGATGTCTTTCAGTTTATCTTGAAAGCACGTCATTGGAACAACATAGGAAATCTGTCAGAGGCTTAGCTCCTGATGAAGAATTGAAAGCACCATCTGTGTACGTCAGTGTGTGTGTTTATCTGTCTGGGCCGTGCCGTGGCAGTGATGGGACTGTGGTGTGCAGGGATTGGAGGGTGTTTTAATTATAGAGCCTCGTAGTTTCTAAGTTGCTGTAACGGCCAGCTCAATTAACACCTTCTAAAATCAGCAGGGGACTGCTTTGCTCTATCCTCCCTTCTGCGCATGTGAAAACTCCCCAAAGCATCCCACATATTCAGTATACACATAAATTGTACAGAAGTATCATAACAATGTGTCTTAAATTGATAAACTTTGCGGTATTGTTAATCATTGTGCGCTTTCTTGCCAAGAGTTAGATTAGAAGATTGTTACCACTCACATACCTGTCAATTAAATATAACACAACAGCCAGCAGCTGCTCACCTTAGCATAACATAAGGATTGTAAAACAATCCTTATTGGATGATTGGAAAACAGCTTGTCTAGCCCTGTCTGAAGGTAACACAATCCACCAACCTGATGGTGCTGATCGACCAAGAAACAGAATCCTACTGACACCTGCTGGTCCTTGACTTTTCCTAGAGAACCACCTGCAGGTGTTTTTCTTCTTCTTGGATTATCTTGAAATTTTACAGACATTCATGGTTCCTAGATGATGAATCACAGTAACTTTGTTAATCCCTAACTTCTCCTCTGACGCCTCAGAGAGACCATGGCAACAGAGTCAGATCAATTGAGCAGCTTTTTTGGCAGAAATTATAACCTAAGAAAAATGTGTGGGCCAGGGGACAAAGATTCAAATTATTTGCATATATTTTGTTGAGAGTTGTCTCTCAGTGGTTTCATTTGAATACAATTCATAGCATCCTGAAAAGTCTCTTTCAAAATGAAATTATTTGTAGTTTTGAGCCAAGTTTTGTGGTTTTGAGTTAAATTTCTTTTAAATTATTGGATGTATTACCATGAAACTTGGTACAGATGAAACCTTGATTTATAGAATATATACAATATGTAATTGATACGTACATGTACAATACCTACAAAACTATTCTCATTCCCATCAGCTTCAGGTGCACTTTGTTATTAGTGCTGACGTGTTAAACTAAGATGGTTTAACATGGTAACACCATCATATTAATGTTGCCATGAAATGTCTTGTCTCGTATCTCACGTCTCATCTTCAGTGGTTGGGACTAAGATACAAGGAACAGATGTAACTGATGGAAACGCTGATGCAGTTATCAGAACTGGGATCAACTCAGTGTCACTTGCAAGAAAAGCACAGGTGTTATGGCTCTTTTCTACTCCCAGTAAGTCATGACAGTCAGCCAGTATGTGCAATACCCTGAAGCAAGTAAATGGAATTCAGCCATCATTCATTTGAATATTTACCTGTGATTTTCCTACTGTGACATGTTAAAATGTCTTCCCTGGAAAAGGCCTTCAGACAATATAGAAGAGAATTGAGGAAAGTGGCACATATTAGGGGAATGAGGTTCAGGTATGCAGGTAGAGAGTGAACAGGAGTGCCTATAATAATTTTTGAATGTGTAACTAATTTGAGCTTATTGCCGTTTGTACAGTAGATAGAAGGCATAAAAGTGAAAGAGGTGAACTGTTAGAAATAATCTTAATAATTTCACATTGGCCCTGTAGGCCAGAGATCTTGCCGTGCTGTGAATAGTGTGAATTTAACAAACTTGCTAATTAAAGCTGTTACACCTGGATGCGTCGACACTTTTTTCAGTTTGATCCGGCAGCTTATCACAGTAAAAATCCTTCAGCTGAGTTTTTCTGGGAAAAAACCAGTGTTTAATTAGCACAAAAAGAGCTTGCAGTGTAAGCCTACTTAAAGCTGTATCAATACCCTCATTCTCCAATCACTTGGTGTAATAGCCAGCAACTGATAACCCAAACTCTATTCTGAAAGTAATTTGCCAGACTAGCAGCGACGCACCTGTCCCCAGCATCGCTTCTCTCCCCAAAGTCATCTCTCTTAATGACTTGTGCCTATTGTAATTGGCTGTGGTTGGTTTCATTTACAGTTTTGATCAGCCAATCAGATTAGCATGGTGTTATGCGATAGTGTTTGCTGAAGCCCTGAGGAGACTGATGAGTGATGGGGCAGAATGAAGGTGGTTATCTGAAGGGAGTTTTAACAAGGTCTTGGAACGGCACAGTCACAAGATGAATAGTGAGAAACTAGAAAATTCAAAACCAAATAGGATTCAGCATCCTTCAACATTAGCAGCTACTCTTTTCTATACAATACACTGACCAGAGGAAAGTTGAATGGCAAATATGGATAATTTTTAATCTTAACTACAGATTTTCACTTAAATCAATTCACAATCAAAAGAGCATGAGGGATTTTCTCTCTGAATTAACACAGGGTAACTTCTGTGTTTGCATATCATTGAGTCTGTCATGCTTAAGCTTTGGAGGTGTAAGAATAGAAAATACAGTCTAAAGAGACACAATGACACACATTTTTATCCACATCTTAATAAAGCTAATCAATATTTGAACAATTGAAGAATCACTCTGCAAAACACTACGCTCCAGTATCTGTCATGTCACAAACACATTTTTTGTAGTTTTTTCTATTTAGCAGACAATTTTTGAACCTGTTTTCAAAGTGTTTATTCTAGGTTGTGCAGTGTCTTACTGTGTGCAGCTTCATGCTCTCTATTTGTGATTCGTCTTCTGACTGTATTAAGTTGGTCTGCACTAGCCGTGGAAACACATTTCTTAACAGAGAAACAATACAGCGCATCATCATCATTCTACACACTGCAAAGGAAAAAGAAGTATCACAGTGTAATCAGATACAGACCTCAACATAATGTGTATCCACTGTGTGCGAATGTGTTTGAATGGAGTCGTGCAGCTTTAACAAGAGTGGACAAGAGTGGAATGTGTTAGAGGAGATGAAGAGAAATGGGAAAATGCAGCAGTGCATGTGTGTATTATGGTTCAGTATTATGCTGGTGGTAATAAAAAGTAATTTTTTTCTGTTTTGCTGGGCAGTAAAGTGAGAGGAAAATTTTTTAACTAGATTTAGGTGAAATTTTACACCAAGGCAGACATTTCATATAATCATATCATTTCCAAAATCGCTTCAATTCAAAGCCCCTTTCCTCCTGCTCTCACCTCCTCCGTTTTCTTATTTTAGATTTTGCCTTCATTTATCTTTTCTCATTCTCCTCTATTACCTTGCTGTAGTCCACCTGTGAATTAGTCTTCCTGACTGTTTGGCTGCAGCATAATGTATTGTGACATTTTCCAGTGAGCCATTCCTCACATGCAAGCCCCGCTCCTGGCTTCCTCTGGTCCCTGCTTGTTGTTATTTCATTTCCCTCATCATCTACTTTTATGTGGCAGAGGAAAATAATCATAGTAATAACAGTGTTGAATATTTTTAGCCAAGGGCATCATCCACTAGTTGTTTGTACCTAAGCTGTCCTGGCATTTAATGGTTATTCTAATGAGAAAAAGAAATGTAGCTAGATAAGAATAGTCATTTTGCTTTGTCCTTGGTGACAAACTCTACAAGTGGGCTTTCTTTTAATCCTGTGAATTCAATTGTGACTGGTGCACTTGCCAGACTTATTTCACAGTAAGAGAAACTTATCAAATGTATGAATTTGCCAAAAATGAAAATGGAACTGGCTGTACTTTTTCCCTCCTTTGAATTTGTTGTGCTTCTTGTCCTTACCTCCTCTCATAAAACTTCACAGCTACAACACATTTTCCCCAAAGAGGAGAGGCCAAGTGCAAACAGATTATGGATTTTATACTCACCGTACCATGCAGGGGCAGAAATTGGTACATTTCAAACTGCTGCTAGTCACAACCCTGTCTTTCATTCCTTTTCTAAAATAGCGGCAAGAGAAAGAAAGAAAATAGAAAGTGATAACAACCGAAAGTAACAGTGAAACAGAAAGAAAGCATCAGCCTAAAGCAGGAGGTTTGGGAGAGAAAGAGTGTTTGGGTGGGAAAATAGAGAGATGTGGAGAGAAAGCAGTGAAGACAGAGAGGGAAAGTTCTTCTTTTAGCCTGTAGCTGTGGATTAGCCCTGATGGCCACAGGAGTCAATCAGTCTGCTTGCTCCTCTCATCTCTGGGCACACAGGAGAATAACAGGGCTGTCTAACTGCTAGCCAGGGGCAGATGTCGGGAGTAGTGGTGACGATGGAGATGGAGCAGCAGGGCGAAGCCTGAAGGAAGAGGTTGGAGGTGGTGAATTAGCCCTGCAGAATTTCCACAACTTATGACCACTTGAAAATACTGGTCAAATATTACAATAGTACAAATGAAAAATATCTGTGTGTATGTGTTAACAAATTTCTCAAAATTATTCAGACTCTCTGCAGAATCAATTAACTGACACAGCCTAGAATAATTTCATATCAGTAATGTTTTTAATTTGTCATGATTTTGTGTCTGTGTGTGCGTCTGTTTCCCAGCAGACATTATGCAAATTGCTATTCAAAACTCAAAGTTAAGGTTTCCTGTGATTCTGTACCAACTTTGGTTTGTCCATATATTTCTGACTTCCATATGTGATCACGTTTTAATTAAATAGGGTTGTGCTTCCAGGAGCCAGAAAAGTAGTCCACTGAAATGTTTGACCGAAAACAGTAGTATTTTTTTCTGTAGTATCAAATACCCATCTCCAGTCAAAACACTTGACACAAATATATGGCCTCAGCACCCTCGTCATTTTCACATGTACGAGAAACTTAAAATGTACAAAACCTAAAATTACAGCCTAGAAGTGGTTGCAGGGTGGAGGTGGGACTTCCCAGAAGTGCTCTTCAAAGACTGTTTTCAAATGAGTACTGCAGCAGGAACAGTGTACCAAAGCAAACAGTGCCTTGGATATATGTTTCCTGAGTAGAGTTTGTCATGTCCAAGTGTCTGCCTGAACTTGCTCGCTTTGCTCCTTTTAATTCGAAAAAGAGAGAGACAGTTAAATCTAATCTCACTCATTAATTTGTGTTAATTTGTGTAATTCCTGCTGTGAAACCATTTTATCAGGATCAGTCCCCACTTGTGTAAAGTTCATTTTAGTTTTGGCCTGTTAATTTGCAGTGAAAATAATACATCATTAATTATCTTATTTGAAAAAAAAAAAAAAAGACGCTTTTCACTTGAACAGAAGTTATTTAGCTTTTGTTATGTATTTGAAAACTTTCTGACTTCATTGGTGTATCTACTTAAATTTTAAATAAAGCAGAGCAGGGATTTCCATCTATATTTAGGACATGTTAATCTGTTTGCAAGATACAGAACGTCAGAGCCTCGAAGGTGATTGGATTATTTTGAATTTGACAAAACCTAATTTACTTTAAAGTACATTAAGAAAAACTTTTAAAATACATTGTATGGTCCAGGGTCAAGCACTGGTGTAGGCATATGTAATAAAGATAAGGATTGTGCAGAAAGATGTCTCTCCTAATGAATATACAGTATATGGTTGTAGTGCTGCAAATTTTGACCCATGTTAACGGCGTGAGTTCAGGGATTTCAGTGTGGTCTGTTGAAAAGTCGGTATCTCAACATCTATTTTATGGATTGCCATGAATTCTTTCACAGACATTTGAGATCCCAGAGGATTAATCCTGCTGACTTTGGTGACCCTCTGACTTTTCTATTCTAGCATGACATTTTTGTATTTTAGTAAAATGTCTCTATAGGTCATATCAACTCTGAGGATCCCTCAACTAGAACCATCAACGGATCCACCTTTTTATTTGTTGGGGCACGCCAGTAGCTCACCTGGTTAAGCACGTACCATGTGTCAAAGCTGAGTCCAAATCTGGCCCAAGATCTTTGCTGCCTGTCATCCGCTCTCTCTCTCTCTCTCCCTGCCTCTCCTCTCTGTCTCTGCTATTGCTGTCAAAAAACATTATAAATTGTCCAATTCAATGATTTAAAACAAAATATTGGCAAGATAAATGGTAGGAAATAATAGTAAATATTATGCCAAATGACTCATTCCTTCAAGTCTCTGATACTGAAAAGAAACAAACTAGATAAACAAATCTTAAATCATGGCCAAACAATAACAAAGAACCATTCGGGAGCTTAAAAATAACAGGTTAATAGACAAACTGCTCAGAGTGTTACTGGAACTGCGTATAGTTAAAATAAATATGGGCACAGACCCGGAACAGTGTAGTACTAACCTCCCGTAAACACTGGTTATTCGCTCTGGGCACTAAGTTGCCTATTAAGATTAAAAATTTGTATCCTGAACATAGCAATTTCTAAAACTGACTGAGTAAGTCACATTTAACACAGTTCTTCTAGAGGAAGAGAGTGATGCCTTAAATGACACACAAACACAACACTGGAGGATAACACACACAGTGAGCTTAGAGCTCTGTTTTTATTTTTAACCTTGTTTTACATCCATGTGGTAAATCTGTGCCATGTGCTCTTTGTGCTCAACATTTTGCTTTAACACTATTTTTGCAAGAAATGTAAATGGAGATTGAAGCGTCTGTTAATTACACAGGGAGTCACTGGTGCCAGCCAAAATAGGGCAATAGCCTGATGTGGAGATGAAAACATTTTTGACACGAGAGGACAGTCTTTTACACTTGAAGGTTTCATCACCCTGAAAATTATCATTTGCTTTTGGCATCACAGAAAATCCCGTCATATCTTCCTTTAATATCATCTACTTTACGTTTTATGTCCTTTTTTAGTGCCTAACATGCAGACGTGGGAAGACACGCTTCCATAAATTGCCGTCTCCTTTAGTAAGTTACAGTGTGTTTAATCAGAACTTTTGTGACAAAGCGGTGTGAAGCAGAGGCCAACAGACAAGCTCCATTGATGCTGAAGCAGGCTGATGATGACACGGGCATGATGCAACGGAGATGAGGAGGAGTAAGAGACAAGAGGAGCAGAGAAATGTAGTGATTAGATGTGGGGAGTATTCATTTAGGAAGACAAACAGCTTCATTTAAAGCTGGTCAAGCACAGAGATGACCTCTCCCACTCTCAAATGAGCTGAAGTCTGCATTGTCTCTCTGACAGGGGATCCAATCCTCATCCTCACTCTCATGGTCTCACATTTAGAGTGATAATAGATTATCCAGGGTCTCGCCTGAAGGGCTACTAATTTGCCTTTGTACACATTTTCTTCCTGCTTTGGCTAAATTTCTCTTGTGCTCTTGACCTGCTGTTGACCTTGCCACAGCTGTACTTATCTACAGTATATATGGGCTGCTTGCTCTGGCATTTCTGCCTATAATGTTGGCAACAACAGCGGAAACCGAGGGGATGACATGTGGTAAGGCCTCAACCTTTATAAATGGTATGCATTTAACCAGGTGAGCTACAGATGCACCCTGTTTAGTGCTAGACTGCATTAAGAAAAGCAGCCGAGTGCAGAGATGGCTGTAATTTTATGATTATTACACAGTAGAAATACCGAACTCACTGCCACTACATTTGATCTCTTCCTATCTCTCACTACCACAATCAGCTGATGGTTTTACAGCTGAGAATGAAATTAAAGGTTTGAGCTTTAAAAAAACAACAAACACATCCTGACGTTTATCTGCTGAAGACTCTCAGCAGCTGCAGATAAGATTTCTGAAAAAGTTTTAGCTGTGGGTAAATATAAGCCAGTCTGCTTCTGCCATCCGTCATTCATTCATCTTCATCTCCTCTGTTCTGACCGGAAGTCAAGTGTTGCTTAACCCACCTGGTGTTTTATCAAGGGAATAGAAAAAAAAGTCTGATGGAAGTACATTTACTAACTGTTATCAGCATTAGCGTACTTTTATTTTGGCACAGTGAGAGTATTTCGGCTTTGCACTTGATCCAGACTGTGTGTGTTGGCCTATTGTGTCTGTGTGGGTGTGAGTAGGTGTCTGTATTGGTGTGTATGACATTGGACAATTGCCATTATCCTCGAGAATCAGCACCTACGCACGTTTTTAAGGTTCCCACTACACTTGACACAGTACACACATGCATTTACACAAATAGTATATATTTACCATTTGGATATGTGCCTGAATTGCTGCAGGGATTTAACAGCCAGGGCAACACTGGTATAATTAACATTTCTATTTCTTAGCCTGGGTATTCCTCAAGGTAAGCATGTGTACAGAGAGAGGACTTGCTGTATGTAGCTACTTCAGTGCATGTTTAAACCGTTACTATATGTGTATAACATCCTAATGAAAAGAACTATGCTAACCTTACACTAGTGTTGTGGTCAATTTGAGTTAGTATAACTAAAAACTGTGAAAACGATCCCATATTTTACAGGATGGGTTATTTAAAAAAATCAGCCGGAATCAGCTATTTCTACCAACACATGGAGCTAATGTTAGCTTAATCAGCTAGCTAGCTGCAGCTGGTACAGTCTAACAGCATACATGCAGTTATAGATGGAGAAGTTTATTTTATTCTGTTATATCTGTTTAAAATATTGTTTTGTAGATAGTGAGACTCTGACCAACCTTCCCTGTTATGTAACTGGAATAGATTTACCTCACCGAAGTCATATGTCATATTTTAACATCCAAGTCATCTTGCCTCATTAGTTAGTTTTTTAGTTTTTTATATGTTTGTCCTGAAAACTTTCAGGTAATCAGCGTTTCACGGCAGGAACATTTAGTGCTCAGTGTTTGCAGCTTTCTCTAACAGCACTGTAAAAAACCTTGACTGGATTTCGTTCTAGCATCACTTGGTATTTATTGCACATACTGTATATCTTGACTTACCGTGCCCCCCCCCCCCCCATCCCCATTCACACACACACACTCACACACCCTAAATTGTCTGCAAATATTTTTTTTCCCTTGAAAAGGTAGAGGAGACCTATTTTCCAATTACAGATCTTGTCTTTAGGTGTTAATTGCTGACTGACCTCTGGAGCTGTTGTGGATGCCATGTGGGTTTTTTAATAACCTCTAATCGTGGTGAAACAGAGAGCAGTAATAGAGAAAAGCCAAGCTGCTTTTTAACCCAGTGTCCTCCAATAAGGTGTAATCTCATACAAACACAGACACTGGCTGTGTGCCAAGTCAAAATGCTCTTCTGCAAACATGAGTCACTGTGATTCATTTTCTTCTGGCATTGAAATGACACATGAAACAAAACAAGGTTTTGTTTTGTTTGGGTTAAATTTGGTCAGATCAGGAGAAAAGAGCAGAACAGATTTTATTACGTTTATGAGCATTTTGGTTTGTGAAAGGGATCAGGGGTTAGATTTCAGCTGGGAGCAGTTGGAGAATGTAAAAGTTTGAAAGGAGAGAGGCCTTAAGAATAATCATGACGACACCATGTTTCACTGAGGCCACACTGCATTATTGTAGTTTCACGTCTTTCACACTGCCCAGATCATTATGGCTCACATTCTCCAGAAAATGAAAAGCAACCAGGGCTGCATTCGAGGTCCAAAGTGTGCTGAGTGAATCAATAGACTTTTGCTCTTTCCCTGTCCTCATATGTGCAGAACTTCTGTGTTTTGTGTGTCTCCAGGCAACCCTCCAGCAACAGGAACTGGCACATTGGTCATCCACCTAGAAGACTACAATGACAACGCCCCCTACGTCGTCCCATCAGTAGCACGAGTGTGTGAAGACGCCCATGATATGAACGTGGCCATAGTCGGGGGACGAGACAAGGACCTCCCACCCAACGGCGCACCCTTTAAGATAGAACTGGGAAAACAGCCCGGACTAGACAAAACATGGAAAGTTACCAGGGTTAACTGTGAGTATTTCATTTTCAAAAAAGATTTATCTGCTCTTATGCTGCAGTTTTAAACATAATACTAGAGTTTAATAACAGGAAATGTTTCTTCTATTGAAAAATTTTCCTTTGAGCAGTCAATAAATCTTTCATACAAGAAGCAGAACCTTCTAGCAGAGCCACAAAATAGGTTTTAATGTACTGTATGTCAGTCACTTCTTCTTTCCTCTGATAATTCTTCTTTTCACCAAGAGTTCAAGCCAAAAGCACCCTGAGGAGTGTAGGAATAAACATGAATGAAGAAAAAGAAGGTGTGAAAAGTGTGAGAGAAAGCTGCCGAAGCACAAACGTAACTCTCCTTGAAGGAACATTTAAGGTTATGTTCACCTGAATGCAGTTTTATTACCAGTCACACAGTGTCACCGTGTTATTAAGAGTCCATGCTGAACACAGAGAAAAGCAGTCGTACCTGCAGATTCTCATATGGTTCACATGACGACGACGACATGAGGATGCAGAGTAAAATGATACTTTGAGGGAAGGAGGGAGGAGGATAGACAGACAACCAAGACATTGATTCAGGGTTGCATGACCGACAGCGGTGTCTGTGTGTGTTTGAGTGACAGAGCAGAGCTAAAACCTGCCCAGAGGTATTAGCTGTGACTGACAGCAGGAGAGGGAGGTACAGACACTCCTCAATCACCACTGCTGGAAAAGACAGATAGGGCCGGCAGAGAAAGAGTGCGCTCCTACTGAGATGAACTGTGTGCATGAGTGTATATGGGTGTGTGTAGAACCACCTCAACAGTTTATCTTTTTTATAATAATGATAATAACAATTTTCCATGGATACATGTTCAACAGCTGGTTTCAGTTCTTCTCAAATTGGTTCCTTTAACACAAGCAGATACAAATTACAGCCTGATGTTCAATTTGTGTTTGTTTTATCAGACAAGTCTCACTTTCACTGACAGGCTTATTTGTAGGCATTCACGTGCATCTCCAAATTTTAAATCTAGACGTGCATCAGACATTCTTCTTTAAAAAAAAAAAGGTAGTCAGTTTTATCAAACAGATGGGTGACAAATTAAAGTCAAAACCCCAATAAATGAGTTGAGAAACATTATGAAGGATGATGTGTCTATACATGGGAGTCACTGTTGAGAACAAAACAAAGTGCCAAATTGTCAAATTCATCCAGAATTGATACAGAATCTGAACGTAAATCCCTCTAAGCTGCAGATTGTGTTCACACTTTACTGAAAACAAGATATGTAAACGTCCAGATCCACTACCACAACATCATTAGCAGCAATGTAAAAGAATTTTAAGCTCAGTAGTTAGAAGTTTCTTACCCAAATTCACCTTGGGAGTAGTTGTCAAAGTCTCTGGATTTATGTAAACAGGCTTCTACCTTTGACTTTTTATCAAAGTATATATTTTCCAGTCTCATCTTTGGTATTCATCTCCATCCAAGGACTGCAAGTACCCCAACTACCAGTCCCCTCACATCATCTGTGGAAAACATGAGACTCTCACTTACGCAACCCAGAACGAAACTTTGCAATGCTATGGCTTTCACAGACACCAGATCTCAACCTAAATGAACGCCTATGGGAGATTGGGGAGGGTTAAACACCCCCACCTCCACCATCATGAAAGCACCAAATAAGGGAAAAATCCTCTGTAAGAATTGTGTTCATCCCTCCAACAGTCCAGAAATGTGGAATCTATGTCACTGAGCCCTGAAGCTGTCCTGAGGACTTATGTTGGTGTAAGACCTTACTTAACCACTTTGCAATTTTTTCTTTAATTTGTCATTCATTTGTTTTTATTTTGATCTTAAAATTTCAAAATAGACTCGGCTGAAGTGTAAAGTGATATACTTGCACACTATTGATGGATCAGGACATATTTGTTTAGAACACATTCACACATTCGTTTAGACTAGAATCTGTCTGATTGTACTGAGTTTTGTTGAAATGTCAAACCCTGATCAGGCTTTGAAGAAACTTTGAGAAACTCTGCATCTCATACTGCATTCCTGCATTTTCAAAAAGCACTGATGAGCCACTGTGGGGATGATTTGTTCAAAGACGGGCCTCTGCATTTATGAAGTGTTTACTGTCGTTTACAGTTGTCTTGTGACAATGTTTTGAGTTTAAACTGTTGGACAATATAAATTTTGTAAATGAATACAGAACTGAAAGTCACCTGAGCTGGAGGTAACAGCCCTGGCAGACAGGCAGAATGTACAGCTTTGCATATTGTGACACATTTTAGCATGAAGTGAACTGAATCGAGTATTTTCTCTTGTGTCTCATAAGGGATTTTAAAATGTGATGCAACAAACTGTAACAATCTTATGCAACTTAAGGGGTGCCAATGTTTGTCGCTTCAGTTGTCAGGAATGGCTCTATACCCAGTTACTTGAGGCATATAAGTTTTGTGTTGGAATTCACATATTTAGTTCTGCTTTGCAAAGAAGGCAGCTGGTGGACAGTACTTGACGGATGGGGGATGACTGTCCATCCACTCCATTAAACCTCCCTCTTCCTTTATGTGTCTCCCATAGCCACACACTCCCAGATCATGCTTTTGCACAGTCTGAAGAAAGCCAACTACCAGCTCCCGCTGCTCATCACCGACTCAGGGGTGCCCCCTTTGTTCAACAACACAGAGGTCAAAGTTCAGGTGTGTGTCTGTAAGAAGAACAGGATGCACTGCAGCTCTGCCCATTCTCACCGCGCCAGCTTTCTCGTGCTGCTCGTGACGCTCCTGCTCGCCCTGCTCTGTAAGTACCATCACAGCACAACACATCACATCACAACACAACAACAGAGAACTTGCAGCGATGCTTTATTTGCTGGTATCATTGTTAAAATGTGGAATAATAGTTAAGTAATTTTGGTTGTTGCTTTCTCTTTATCATTTTTGAAGAAATCAATAAAGTCAATGTCAAATTGTTCTGCCTTTTAGGAAAATGTTATTTTAAAGGGAAGCAATTCACTGTTCTCTGAATAGTAAATAGTCCTTTGGGTATATGAGTGTCTTTGTGTGCACACTGTTCGCATCACTTGCATTCATCCCTCGTACTTGCAAAAGTATGTCTTTTGCATTTCGCATTTCTATATTTTTCTGCCGCCATGCCTACAGCACTCCCTAGGAAGCCAAACTTGAATTTACTCTGAATATCTCATTTAAGCCATTAGCAGTAGCATGAATAATTCAGCCTCCTCCATTCACAACACAAACGCTAAGGAGGACATCCAACAGCTAGTTGGGTGAGAAGGAAAATCATTTACAACTTTAAGGCCCCCAGATCCTGTTCCCCCATCTCAGCTTGTTCTCAGCAGTTTATAGTCTGACTTGCTGTACGCCAGAGGCGAGGTACAGCGGTAGGGATGGGGAGAGCGTGAAGGAGGAGAAGTAGATGAGGAGGAGGGTAACACTAGGAATGAGAGGGGAAAGAAAAGGCAAGAAAAGAAATGGTAGAATATGATTTTAGACCTAAAAGATGATGTAGTTGTAATTATTCCCTCCTTTTTTCTTCTAATTGGTGTTTGACTGGGAAAAGTTTCACTGAAAAATCAGTCATGTCTCTTGTCTCTTCCAGCTGTCTTTCTTCTCTTTTCTTTGTCTTGTCCCATTGATTGCTCCTGCTAGCATATTTTGACCGAGTCCTGCGTCTCATTCCATCAGCCTTCTGTGTTACTGTTTTGTTACTATGACTTCTCTTGTTCCTTTGCTTTCTATCTATTTAGTAACCAGCCGCACTCCCCCCATAATCCTTTACTTACAGGCAGAATCTCTGCATCTCATCTTCTCATTTTTTCTCTGTATCTACGAATCACAGCCTGACCCATTGATCATCCTCTGAGTGTGGATCAATCTGTCTATCGATGCATATCTTTTCTGCAAGCAGATGACTGCGCTGTGTACGGAAAGGCTTTGTGTGAAGTTACACCTTAAAGAACTCATCATCTCGTTCTCTCATGATGCAGAGCACTTAGTTACCTGCAACTTCTGTTAAAAGTCATGATTCACAGGACACAAAGTATTAAATTAAACTGACAATGCGTAGCGAGCAGCAGCATAAGAACACCGCACTCCAGTGCTGATAGACCATTAGTCCCGGTTTCACTGCAACACACTAATCATGAGCGTAAGCTGATGCTGTGTCAGCGATCGCGGGCGAGCAGCCACCTCTTGGAAAGTATTATGGCAGCGAGCCTGAGAATATCGCAGCTGGAACAGTCAGTTAAATTTTCACACTCTCCTTTTTAGAAATATTTGGTTATCAGCGGTTGCCATGGTAGAAGCCCGAGAGTCTGAACTAGAAAGCATGATAATTGGTTGACGTGCCAAGATGACATTAGGAGAGTTTTCTCCACAGATGTCCTTTTACTCAGAACGACACTAGCATTCATTACTCTACTGTAAATAGTGCAGTGATAGACAGGGGCATTCATTTATCTAATAGCTGCTCCAGTTGACAGATTCTTGGGTCCTGGGTTGCCTGGTCCTGAGTGCGTGTACATGTCCATTCATCTGGACTGAGGCATGTTTGTGTAGTTGGAACACACGTAATGGTGAGCAGAGTTACCCTGGAGCTAGAGGTTGGAGATTGAAGAAAGAGAGGAAACAAGGACTGTGTGTGTGTGTGTGTGTGTGTGTGTGTGTTTGTGTGTGTGTGTGTGTGTGTGTAGAGATGTTCTGTATCTGAATTGGTGGAACCTCTGTTGGCCAGCTGTAATATGTACACACACACACACACACACACATGTGAGTGCCCAGAGAGACGACTCCTGCTCGAGCTCATCACAGAGACCTGTGCTGGGGGACAGATAGAGCAGACTGATCACTGCAGTGTATGGTCAGATAGTCTGACAGCGAGGCAGAGAGGATCCTGTTTCAATTCCCTTATCTCCAAGCTGAACTCTGACCCTGCAGGAGAACGATGATGGGAGGAAAAATGGAAAGAGCCTGAGGGGAAGGATGTGAAAAGGAGATGAGAATAAAGGTGTGAAGATTAAACTCTTCTGTTTTGTTCTGTTTTTGCCCACCGGGCTACAGGTGTACTGCTGTGTGTAAGGCCACACCAGTTTTCTTAATTTCTCTGGCTGCTTGCATCTATATCTCTCCTTCCCTCTGGCCGCTCCCCTTCTCACTTAGTCCCCAACTCTGCCACCTAGAAAATACTTTATATAACTAATTAAAATCAGAAAATATTTTTTTCTGGGTAAAGTAATCCTGAAGAAACATTTTCATTCAACATAATTAGGTAAACATTGATATTGAAACTATTTGCAAACTGTCTTCACTGTCAACATATTTACCCCCTAATATCTACTCCTGGCAACTAAAGATTGATGAACTGTTTATGGTGACGTTTAGGAAACTCAGAGCATTTGAAATGCTAAAGGATGAAAAGTGAACACTGACTTTAAACATGAGCATGTAATACTGGTCCTCATGTAAGAACCACTCACCACCTCAGACGAATAGATTCATTCTTGAGTTGTATGTTCCAGTGATTCACCAATTTTCTTGTACTGAACAAAATTCATGAGTGATCAGTCTGAGCCATGCATCCTGTAAAATGATATTTTGTTCACCATATCGTGATCATCATCGCTGCAAATCGCCTGAGCTGTTTTAGATGTAATTTTTAAGCGTTGCAGCTACATGTCAGTAGTTGCTGGAAACAAATTGTTGACAGCTGTACTATTAATACTTTGTTATTGTTAAAGGTCCTCTGATATGACTATTACTGACACTGTCAAATTTGTCAAGCTGTTTCTTGTCTGATGATTTCCAGCAGGACTTGAAGCTCTGCAGAGTGAAAGTCTTCTTTTTTTACTTCTTGGTAACATTTTCACGACTGACACCTGCTCACAAACACGGGAGAGCACATGGCCTTATATATACTGTACATATACTGTGATGAAATATCATGAGCACTCAGCTTCTCTGAACAGATAGCGTGAAGAGAGTTCAGTAAATCCAACTAGGAACAATCATACAAGCAGAAGAAAGTATGATAGAGCTAGGAAAAGAATATGAAAATATATGATGGTCACTGATTTTTTCAGTGTGTAGCCAAAATCTTACCGAGACTAATCACAAGCTTTCTAGTGGCATCAACCAGTGGGTCCCAAAGTGGGTTCTGTGGGGCCCCAGGTGTGCCTCAAGTTTGAGCTAAAGATGCCATAATATTTGTTCATTTCTATTTTTTACTGTACATCTTTGATAGCATTTCATCAAAATACAATTTCAAACACATTAAAATAGATAGAAAAATAGAAATAAACATGTCAATAATATATTACAATCCCTGTTAAATATGCTGCTGCTAAATTTGTAGATAAGAAAGATCACAATTTCCAGTTGTCGTGGTAGCACAACATGCTTTCTTGTGACTATTTGTGCATGTTATCCAGGTGCACAGCAGTCTAAAATGATGACTGTCAGAGCAATCATTGGAATGATTTGACATTGTCAGTGGACGTCAAACAGTGTTGTTGCTGTCACATTTAAAATCAATTCAGCCTGAGATGGTCAATCCTGAGCAGCCAAAAGAGCTGAAATCACACGATAATGTGAAAGTTACTTAACATACGACTTTGTGTGGATAGCACAAGCAAACTGTCACACACCGGAACACACTGCCTCGTCTGCAGGGAAAAGCTGTCACATGTGCCACTGGTGCCAAGTAGTCTCAAACCATGAAAAAAAAAATCACCATGAAGAGATATCATGGTTCTAAAATTTTGGGAAGCACTGACCGTGAATGACTCTGTATATGATCGACTCTGTATATGAACGTCTCCAGTATCAAAGTCCATAAGATTTCTCTGCAGATTAAGGATGTCACACTTTCTTAATTGGAAGAAAATAGGAAAATGTCAGTGAATTTAAGCCAGACATTAATATCATTTCCTTGGAAATCAATGATTTCTGATAGTATGAATACATTGTATACGAGACTGGGTTGGTGTTTGCTCTGTGTGTCTGAAGTTATGCAACACACGACAAGAAGTGCATGTAGTTGTTCTTAGCCTCCTCTGCGTCAGCACTAAACTCTCAAGAGGACCCATAATCTACAATCTCTGCAGCAGTTAATATTTTGTGTGTATGCGCGCACGTGTGTGTGTGTGTGTGTGTGTGAGAGAGAGAGTGTGTGTGAGTAATATATTTCTGTGTATTTGAGTGTTGACGTATTCCTGAGTGAGGCTGGAGAGGAGAGAGAAAATAGCAATAAACACAAAAGGCTATCTTAATAAGTGCTTCAGGTCCATATTACATCTGAAAAATCATATATTTTTTGCAATAACTGAACTGATTCACATGTGCATAGTTTCTACAAATGTAAACAAAACAGAAAGACCAAGATTAGTTTGTGAGTCTCCATAAAATAATACTTAAATCAGGAGAATTGATGAACCAAGTAAATTTTTGTTGAAGAGAAAGAAAACTGGATCATCTCTGCCCCACTGACAGATTTTTTCTTCTAGTGTGCATCTACTTGAAGCCAAAAGAATTAAAATGATGTGTGGGTTGTGAAGCCTGTGTCTTAATACAGTGAGGAACTGTTCTGCTGCTTTCACTGGCTTCAGCCAGATTGCAGCTTTCCGTCCATAATTTTTCCACGGACTCCTTGAGCATCATTCTTCTCAGCAACACTGCCAGAAGTAAACCCACATCCTCACCGGCTTTCTGTCCTAGCTCTTAGCCATATAACACTCCACTGGGGGTGCTTTTCAGACCCTTAAATAATGTATGTAACCCTGCAGGGCCGAACCTATGCTTGTGTGTGCAGAGTCCCAACATATACTGTGTCTTCTAATGCTTACAGACCTTCGTTTGCCGTTGAAGTATTGGCTGCTAAATCCCAGAGCTTTGCAGGGGCAAAGCTCTGGGATTGTAAGCCTTTCTTTTGTGATCAGTGTGCCATAGACTCTAACACACATAGACTACACAAATATACATACACACACACACCACACACAGATTACCATTAAGTAGGAGGCAATTACGGTATTCTCCTGCAGTCCTGTAGAGGAAAAATGCTTACAGATATATAAACACAACACATAAACTCCACACTCAGCTCTGAGGTGTTAAATGTTCTTGTGAAAGCATCCATTGTTCACCTGAGGTTGGACTTGCTAATTGGGCAAACTCAGTGCAGTCAGTACGTGCTCTCATACATGCGTCCTGCAGATGCAAACAAAAAGTACAGCTAATCATAAGAAGGATTCCCGTTTTAGAAGTAATAACAAGGAGGAATGTTTTACTTAACCTGCCAATACAGCTCACAGGTGGCAAGCCAACACAGATGACCACACTGCCCCCTATCAGTGCTCTTGTGAACTGATGTGCTCCGTACAGAACGCTCACTCAGTATTTCTTATCTCATCTTTCTTATTTAATTTGACTATCTCTCCGCAGCACCCTCCCTCAAAATTAAGTTTTCAAATTGATGATGTGTGGCTGGAGGCAATATGCTGACTGTGATGTAAATAATGTGTATTTCACATATGTGAAGAGGACATAGCTAGACTTTAGATTAATGTAGTCGCCCACTGTGGCTGAGTGTGAATTTGGCTAATGAGGGATGTGAAAATGAAAAATTGTGATGTTTGTACAGGTATTTCTAATTCATTCTTTCTCTCTCTCTCTCTCTCTCTCACAACCCCTTACCCCCCCATATCCATTTCAACCTACGCTGTGCCAAATTCACTCTGTATGTGCTCAGTTTAGGAAGGTCTACAAGCCCAAACCACATGCTAAAATCATTTCTGTGAAGGATTCTGGGTTTCAGCGGCAGATTTGTCTGCAGTTGTAACTTACTGTGAAGACCGGCTTCTTCCCGTTCTTCTCTGTAATTTCAGTGAGAGTAATAATGTAATTTCATGACTGAGAGAGAGGGGGAGAGAGAAGAGTAAAAGCTAAGCATTTACCATTAAACACAACAAACAACTCCCAGCCCAGATGCCACTAATTTACCTCCATCCTCCCAGGGTTTTAGTCCACACTATTCCTCTTCTCTGATCCCTCGCTTTGCTCTGACAGCCACTTTTCCTCTTCCTTCTCTAGCTCTACACTAATCCCCTCTCGGCTGGAGAGACAGGCTGTTTAGGGGCTTATTTACACTTGTAAAAATGACTTTTTCACAGCTTTCTTTGAAGGGACCTCATGCCAGAGTGAAGTGAATGGTGGAAGGCTTGTGACACTCTTTATATCAAGCTGGGAGGGGTTTTGATCTTTGAATTGAGATATGAAACGTTGCTCTGGGGTATTTAAAGAGGTGTATTGTTTCTTAAAACCAAAGTCTATAACCAACTCAGCTATAACTGCACAGTAATGAGCATTTAGAGGTCTTAAGAGGCTACAGAGCTATTGATGAAATACATAATGACACATTACTCTGTTAACGCTGGAAATACCTTTTATCGGATTCAAAAATGTAGAATTGAATTGCGAGTTCATAGCTACATCATTTTCTCATGTTAATGTGTAAACTGTTCTTGTTACCTTTTGAAGAACCCAAAAAGTTATCATATTTACTCCAGGAACAGATGAATTATTCGTTGATCATTAGCAAGTGAAGCTTTAAGGCATCATAAATAGTTTATGAATATAAAGTTGTTGCACCAGACTGCACTCATGTTTTACTCATATATTATGAATGATGTGTTGCTACATTTGTTGGTACATCTGTTAAACAGTTACACAGGGATATACAGAGACTTTTCAACCCCCAAATCTGAAGTTGCCAAAAAAAAAAATGTCTAGAAAAAAATCTATGTTGCCTACACGATGAGGTCCATGAATGTGAACAGCCATGTGTGATTTCTACATGCTGACCATTATTATGTATAAATACCAGCATTTGTAGCCTTTGAATGCACCTTTCTAACATCTTATATTTAATAGACCTGTCAAATAAAGGTGTAACCAATAACAACCATCATGGCTGTGTAACATTTAAATGTTGCCGTTCCTTGGATTGTGTGTGGGGTCTCACTGGCATGTTTGCTGGGACATTTGCATGGAATGGAGCCATTAATGTGCTGTCACAAGTTCTGTTAAACTCTATTAATCATTGCCCTCCACTTCCACTCGCTGCGCTCATTTCATGATACTATGACAACGAATGTTGCTGTTATAGTCATTAAGATTTTAGTACTGCTTGATTTGCAGCAAGTGCAGCTCATCAAGTCCAAGAATTCTGGGGGTAGAAGAAATTTCACAAGTAGCTGCATTGGTAGAAATACAAAAGAGGATCAACTGTTGTATCAGTTTACAGTGCAACTAAATAAACTCTCAAAATTCTAATAAAAATAGTAATTCATTGGCCTTTTTCCATCATACTCTGACAACCTGACACACCAGACAGTTTGTTACACAGAACCAACTGGGAGGGCTTTGTTGCAAACTGTTTGGAAAAGGGCAGATGCTTTCAAAAAATACTTGGCAGGTGATTGGCCTGCCAAGTATTGGGCATTGGATGGACCATCTGTCTATCACCGTCTATCACAGGCTTTAACCATGTCGGGAGACTACTGTGGTTCAGCAACAGGTGGAAAGCTTGGAGCCTGACCAGATGGATTCTCGCTTGCAAGAATTGCAGGGAAACAGTTAATGTCCCGTGCAACCATGATCTAATTTCATGCGGTGCATGTGTGAAGACATTTTGAATCCTAAGTGGGAATGGCCTCCTGCACTCACAGCAAAAACTGCTATACAGAGAGATACTTAAATTTTTTAATATATTGGATGATTACTGCCAAAAACCTGACAGACCACAACTACCATCAAAATAGGGGTTTGGGATATTTTGGCCTCATTTTTGTACAGTGGCGACACATTATCCACCTTTCTATATAGTCACTGGTTATAAACACACAGGATTGGAACTTACTAACAAAATTTGTAAAAATTAAAATGAAATCTAAGTCTTATTTTCTCACACTGAGAAATTGTGTGTACTTCAGTAATGTATATTAACCCTGAGGTAAAAAGATAAAGGTCTTTATTTTTATTTGTGTATTTTACACTTGATTTTCAAAGTCAATCTGTGACTACATCAGCTCTCCCTTGATTTGTTTAGGAGTGGTTGTCACCTCATTGGGGTCAGAGGGTGGGCACCCTCCTCATTGTTTCAGTGATAAGCCCACGCCACCTCCTTAAAGCTCAACAGCAACACACACATATCTCATAAACCATATCATAGATGTGAAGTAATTTGTGTTTAAAGCTTTCTGAGTTATCAACAACATCATTTTATCAGACAACCAGATATGTAATAACATCATAAAATAATGTATACTCATTTTAAGTAGTATCACAGCCACCTATTCACTTGACCGTTTTTTTGAATAATTTTTTTATAGTTAACTCATTCATCTATAAATTCTGGGTTGGTTAGGCTTATTAACTTTCATTGTATACAATGTTACCCTGACAGACTCTCTGTCTTCCTCTCTAATGTTTCTTCTTCATGCTGCAATGCCGCTGTTTTCGTCTCGCAGCCGTGACATACCTGGGCTAATCAACTGTCACCCTCCTCTCCTCTCAGCAATTAAAAAGGCTGAGAAACAGTTACTGTTCCCTCCAGTGTCCTGTTTGATTCTGCCTCGCCTTCTGCAGCTTGTTAAATTTAAATTTTACGCATTAAGCTGACACTTCTACCCACAGAGGCTTTCAATAAGGGTTGACAGTAAGATAAGTCAACATCAGTGAATTTCTGTAATAGTCCATTAGGTCATTCACATGGTGAAAGGACGTTTGAGTCCAAATATATTCCTTTCTGTCTATTGTTGAGAAATGGAAATATGTTTATTATCTGGCTTGGGTAACTGTTTTTCTTGTAGTGTTGGAATACGAGAGTGACAGAGAAGGTTATTTTCATATATCCAGAAACCTTTATACTAAATAAAGGTTGTTTATACTGTAAGCAGTTGGCAGATATGAGAACATTATTTTGAATGTGTTAAAATTTCACATTCAAACCTTATATTTATACATACACTTCTGTGCATTTGCTCATGTTTGAAAGGTTTATTCAGATCAAGAACAACAACAACAGCCGAACATCATGAAAAAATGTAGTGTAGCAGGAATCATTACAAAACTTCCCTCTGCTCCACAGTGTGGTATTGTAGCTAATTCTGCAAGCTGTAGTGACATGAGTGACTCATTCATAACCAAGCCACAGTCATTATATTGTATTCATCCCTCACTTTCTCACTCCTTCTTCTACCTTCCTAATTCACTCTTTCATCTTCTCCTGACCTATGCGTTCATAGCTGGTGTCTGCATGGAGGATGAAGTGAATTGATTCAGCAATGTATTTTCATGTCAGGACCTTGACTTTTTTGCCAGAGGGGGAGAATTTCCTCTTTTCTATCCAGTGCTTCACGTGAGGTGAAACAGGTCTGCCGGAGTCTCATTAGATTTGCAAAAACCAATATCTGAGACTTGACAGCCTTCGAGTGTTTCTCCACTTTTATTTCCTTTTTTAGGGAACACTTAGGCCTGAGCCTTCTGAAAGGGGGAAGAAAAACAATAGAGAAAGAAAAAGCCCCAGTCCCTCCTGTTTCATACCCTCCTTCTTATTAAATATTCACCCTCATTCAGGCACGTTTCGATCGCTTCAGAATTTTCTGAAGTGTATAGTCCAATTCATTTCACAATGTCTGAGAAAATTATAGTTCACATTCCTCAAGACTGCTCCCTAATCTGATCGAGAGAAAGCGATATGGAGAGAGACTGTGAGGCAGCAATGGGGGAGGATAGCATGTCAACAGTTCAAATCGCATGACGAGTTTGTCTGACTGATACTGACTGCCATCTTATTAAACAAAGCACACAAGAGCTGTGACCACAGCATAGAGAGCAGCAGTGCAACCCACTCAGGCACTCACAATAGGAATGGAGAAAACAGTAAACCCTTTAGAAACAAACACTAGCTATGACAAATTGCCACCTCCAAATTGGTTGTTTTACACCACATTTTGCTGCTTGCATTTTGCTAGATTAGCAGTAAAAGGCAAGGCTTAAAGAAAAGCCTGTTAAGTAAGGCAGAATGCTTATGGTACACCTGATCCGTTCTTCACTGTAACCACGGCTTCTGTGCGCTGACGTGCTGTACTCACACACAGTCTCAGTCAGCAGAAGTGAATACAAAAGTAGTAAAGCAGTGTAAGGTCTCACTTTCTTTGCTACAGAATTTGCTGTAAATTCTCATATTACATGGTTCTGAAAACTTGTATCCTTTAAAGGCTACTGAAAATGTCAGACACGTATACTGCCATGGTACCTATGGGCATACAGTGGACGTAATTACAATCTTATTTAAATTTGAGCAGATTTATCAATCCTGAATTGGGCTAAAACAGCTGTTCTTTTTCTCTTTACCTTTTATTTTTTAATCTCATTGTTTTACTCTTTCGTCACTAAGTTTACTAAGTATAGCCCTTTCTAAATTCTTCTAACTACTAGTTAATTAATAAACCAATAAGTAACTAATTTCAAACCAATGATTTACTATTCAGGCTGCACCATTAAGGTTTAGGAAATATTGTGAAGACATAAGTTTACACATTACTTATGTCTTCACAATATTTCTTAAACCTTATAAAAGTGTGTAAATCAGTTGCGAACATCTATAGCACTGTTCAATCAAAAGTAATCAACGTGTATAAACAGGAAGTTACTGTTGTATCACCAGTTATAGCATAATTTACACTTTCACAGGGAAAAAAATACATTAAGGTTAGCGGTCTATCTTTTGCAAATGTATGTATCACTTTGCACAGATGCATGTGTGGAGAAATGTTGTATCTCTATGTTTGGGAGTTAACAGGAAATATCCAGTTATGCTAACCTAGCCGACACTAGTCATTCAGTGTTGAGTGCGCTTGCTGCGCTAACAAAGGACCTGTGAGTCAAGGTGAATGCAGTGGCTTGCGAGCAGCCAGCAGAAAAAATAAATAGTTAACTTACACTGAAAGAGTTATATTGTGATGCTAACAGTGTTCATGATTAAAAGAAAACCAGCGTCTTACTCAGTGTTATGGGAGCAACGACGTGTGGGCTGCTACAGAGCTTGTTAACCCCTGAAAAGCCAGTTCACAAAACATAAGCAAATAGTAGATACTGATTGGCAGCATTTAAATACCAGGTTACTGTGTGACATGCACAGTGAAGCCATACCAAAGAAGCCCCTGTGTGAAAAAGACCTTACATTAGAGAAGGCTCAGAAGATTGTTACATCAATAGGCACACCAGCACAGGGTGTTTCACATACACAACAAAAAACAAAATGTCACTGAACCAAAATGAAGGATAGAAATGTAACTGTCATGGAAATGTCACATGTTTAGGATGTTGGCTTAAAGACAAATAATGAACACTTTGAAGAGGATGAAAAGCTCGTGAACAGGAACAAAAGGACAAAATACAGAGAAACAAAAAGCAACAACAATGACCCCAGGAAGGAAAATACAGCAAGTACAATGTACACAAAATGACAGAAAGAAGCTCTGATGAAAACAACTCAAACAATAGTGGATTGCCTAGTCTGCAGCTTAACAGTGTGAAAGGGACAGATGATCGAAGAGTGCTATGGATCACTCCACAAGCGGCAGGCATGAGACTGAAAAAGAAGTTGGACACAGACTCAGCTTTAACAGTGATCTCTTCACACATCTATGAACAACTGTTTTCACACATACCTCTGACATGAACTAAGCTACTGCTAAAAACTTACAGAGGACAGAGAGTGTGTCCCAAAAGGAAAATTGAAGTGACAGTGACGTACAGAGACGCAACACACTACGACTGGAAAAATGAAAAAAAAAAAACAAAAAAACAAAAAAAAACATAGCTGGGAAGTGAACGGCTCAGGAAAATCCAGTTGAATTGACAGACAAGCAAGGCCACGCCTGAGAGACTGTCACAAATACTATAGGAACACAGGGCATGAGGGCAAAGATTAAGATTGAAGAGAATGTCCAGAATTTCACAAAGCCAGTCCTACAGTAGAAGCAGCGCTGAAAAATCTGGATCAGACTTGGGTCCTGCCAAAGGTGGTCAGGAGTGAATGGGCCACACCCATTGTTCCAGTGATGACGAAAATGTCCAGCACAAAACCAGGAAAAGCAAGCAAGGCACACGTATGTGGAGACTTTGAAGTGACTGTTAACCCAGTTCTTTGCATGGTACAGTGCCCTCTACCTCAGATTGAGGACATCTTTGCTTCCCTGTCAGCATGATAATGTTTTATGAAAATCAATTTGGCTTTACCAGTAAAACAGGTTGGTGTGTGCGATAGCATCAGCTCCTGCAAAGGTCCTGCAGCAGATTTCAGGGACTCAGTGTTACCTTGGTGACATCACTGCCTTTGGCAAATGATGAACATCTTTCTTACCTTGCACAGCTTATCACCAGGTTGAGAATGGAAGCTCAGAAACAACAGAAATGTGAGTTTTTTCAAAGAAATCTGTGGACATGTAATCAACAAAGGAAGACTTACATATGCCTTTACACAGAGAATTTACGAGGGGGATGGGGGGTGGACCTAAAGTGGACCGTACCATTTCTTAACCTTGACGTTAAGTCTTGTTTACCAGCCTCACTCCATCAGCAGCTCACAGGGGTTAATTGGACCGAAGCTGAGCTCCGTCTCCTTTCAATATCATAACATCATATCACACTAACCCTAACCCATTAAAGCTCAAAGTGAACTGTAGCTTATTCAGTTGCAAGTAGAACAATTAGACACTCAGTAAGATTATTTTGCTCCGTGGTAAGTTTAAGGTCGCTGGCGGCTCACAGACAGAGCAGCAAAGAGTTTTTCAGACCATCAGAGCAAAGTGAGAAATATCCACAATTCTGTTATTGTCATTTATTCCATGCTGCTGCCGCTCCTCTCATGCCGTGCGAACACAGGCAGTAGTGTGAGTGGTTTACTATGGTTACGCTGCCGCTGCCTGTCCTTGTATGATTCCCTCTCTGCCTTTACATATGACATGTCTTTTCTTGCCTATGTCTCAAGAAAAGACAGAAGCGGTGCTTAATGCACCACCACCTGAAAATGTGCCTCAGCTGAGAGCATATCTTGGACTGGCGAACTATTACCACAAGATATCCACAGTCCCACTCCCACTTAATGCATTTTTACAGACAAGGAACACTGTGGAACTGCACTGAGAGCTTTCAGGATACTAAATGACTCATATCTTCAGAAGAAATGCTCATGCACTTTGACCCATCCTTACCAATCTGACTGACATGTGATGCTTCACCACAAGGGTTTGGAGCTGTCTCATCGCACAAAGTTCTAGCCAGCTCAGAATAACCAATAGCCTTTGCTTCAAGAACATTAACTTCCACTGGATGAAACTATACACAGATTTACAAAGAGACCCTAAGCCTCATGTAGGAACCAAGAAATTGAATCTCTACTTGTGTGGTCAAAAGTTCAACCTGTTGACTGACCGTCAGCCTCTCATATCGATCCTTTACCCAAGAAAAAGCTTTCCAGTGATGACAGCAAAAGGCTGCAGAAATGGTCTCTTGTCTTCCTCCTGTGTCTGACACTGAACCCAAGGGGTCTAAGCAACATGGCAATACAGATGGAATATCATGTTTACCACCACAAACTTCAAGAATAACTATGAAAATAGATTTAGCACAAGAATACTTGAGCAATTACAAGCAATTACAAACAGCAAATTGAATTGAGAAACAGACAATGAGCCTACATTGTCAAAAGTGTATGGCTTCACGATAAAGCAATGGCCAGTGCATGGTAACACACTGCAGCAGTTGTCATGGTTTCAGTGAACACTAATGTGTGGTTCAAGAGTTTTGATTCCTCCCAAGCTATGCACCAGAGAAGAGCTGGAGGAACTGCACTAACGGCACCTGGGAACCATTTAGATGAAAAGTCTCGCACCAGGAGTCAATGAACAGATTAAGGTCAACTCAGTTCCCCATACGCAGCTAAAGTCTTCCCACTTTACAAAATTAAAAAACAGCATTTTATTAAGCGTATGACCTACATGGGTTATTGGCATGCTAACTTTAGCTTTGTCAGTTGGTTCGCAGTATGTGTAAATATTCAGTGACAACCATTTTCTATTTAAGAACTTGTTTATTTGGTTCAACCTATTTAAATTTCATAATTTTTCTACGGAGTAAACAGGTTTTAATTCGGCTAAGTTTGAAGTCAGAAAGAGCTGTTGAGCAGTAAATCTGCTACCCAGAGCGTCACATGAGGATGCTTTGTTAGCAACTACTGTAGTTAGCATTGGCAACTTAAAAAACATAGTACAGAAGGAGTGTTTGCTACCTTACAGATGTAAATGCACCAAGTAGAATCACATCACTATATCAAAGCAGATTATGCAAATTTACAATACAGAACCTGGAAGTCCGTTCTCTCTGCGAGGGCGTCCTTTGAACTAGCACACAAAAAGTGGATTAGAGGAATGGTATGAAAAAATAAAAAGCTGAGAGATTTGTTGCTACAGTCATTTAAATTCTAGTTTTTATTTATATAATGTTCATTTTTATTTTCTCTTCAGAGTGCACTTGAGATGTATGTAATAAATGAACTGAAGTGCTCATATTAAAGCGAAGCACAATTTCAATTTAGTGGAAGCAAAGCGAGCTTTACCGAATGTAAGGTCAAGCACCTGCCTGTGTAACCATTTAAATAGTTTTCAGTTTTGTTCGACTGCTTGTCTTCCTTCGTCCTTAGAGTAGAGTTTAAGGACATAGCAGAAGCCTAGAGCATCTAATTCAGTCATGTCAGAAAACAGATTTAAGAAAAAAAAGGACTCAGGAAAAGAAAAAAGAAGGGAGAGAATGAGCGAAATGGTGAGCAGGAGTGAGGAGGGTTTCTGTCGAATCCTCAGCCATCTCCAAACATGTCAGAAATAGAGAGCAGACTAGGAAGGAGATGGCTGGCTGAGAGGCAATCAATAAACTCTCACATTTCATTCTGCAGTGTGCATGTGTATATGTGTGTGTGTACGTGTATGTCTGTGTGTGTATGTGTGCACAGGTTCCCGCTGTGGGTATTTATGTGACTGTGTGTGTCTTTGCTGAATTGAATTTCGAACCAGCTTGTTGTAAGCAATTCTACCAGACTGATGAGACAAACTGTCACGTTAGCAGAGAACATACCCTCCTGTACCCTTTTTTTTTCAGACTGATACCTCTGTATCACCAAGGAAAACATAGCATCAGTGCAAAATTAACATATGTTCTGGGATGCTGTGAGGCTCACAGGTACTCATAAAGACCATGTTCTGCGAATAGAAACAGATTAGCCTCGTAGAAATAAGTGGTGAGTTCTGTCCAGCCTAATTTGTTGGACACATGGTCATATTTTCTGCTTCAGAGCCTCATTCTGAAGTGGAAAAAAAATTAGGTATTCTACAAGTACACGTCAGTAGCCAATTAATCTTCACTGTAGACACCTCAGAAAATGTCTCTGGATGGAATGATAAATCAAAAACATGGTGCACGTCTCTGCTCTCTGACTTTGGAGAGAGTTGTTTGTGTTCGACCAGAGTGACTGAACTGTCAAGGATGTTGAGGAAGGTGCACGCTGGCACAGTTTCAGGGTGGATCTTCTCATCATAGCCAGTTATTAAGTTGCTGCTGCTTAAGAGTGAATAATTATAACTTCTCCGTTCTGTCCTCACTGAATCTCTAACGACGCAGTACCATCACCTGTCCTGTGTAAACGACTGCATTTGATTTGGTTGATTGATGACCTTGACTTTACATTATCTCTTATCTTCTTGCACATCTCTAATTTCCTCTTTTCTCTTTTCCTCTCATCCCCCTTCCTCTCCTGTCTTTTCCTCTCTTTTCACCTCCTCCTCTCCGACCAGGCCTGTAGATCCTGCTGAAACCTCCCGTAGCCCTTTTCGCAACACTGAAAAGCAACGACTTATCTCCCCCACGCAACCCAGGCTTAGGAGAGAAGAAGAAGAAGATGAAAAAGAAGAAGAAGAAGCAAGAAGAATTCTTCTCACCGTGACAAATCAAACAAGAAAATAAACACAATCCCCACCGGCACAGCTGCTGTACAACTACACTCTGTTTTTTAAAAGATTTCTCACTTATCCTCTCACCACTCTCGTCTGCTTCTCTTCATCTTTACTTTATTTGTTGCATCTGGCCTTCCCACCATCAATCTTCTCTCATCTCATCTCTTCTTCTTTAACCGACTCAATTTTGACTCTCTTTGACTTTTTTTCTCTCTCTGTCCTCTTCTCTCAGCACTGATTATTCAATTTTTTTCCCACTTTTATTTTTTTTATTTTTTTACAGTTTTCATTGGATTCCATTTTGGCAATGCACCATTGAACTGGCAGACAAGCACTGGGTGTTAGCAGCTCTCATGGCAACATGCCACATCTGTACGAGATACTTGAAACATCATGTATATTGATATTGTAACAAAATAAAAGCTATAAATCATTGGACCTCACCTTTAAACCTCTGGTCTGTTCCCACAGTTTATCTGAAACTTCTCGCTGCATCCTGAGCTTTCTTTTTCTCCTCCTTCCCCTTTTTTTCCTGCCATAGCTACCTCTATTTCTCTGTTTCCTTTTCCCCTCCGCTTCACTCTCCACCCACCCACCCCCCGACTCCCCTCCGAATGCATTGACATCGTCCCCACTATCTGTCTGCCTCAACCTTCCCCGTCTCCCAGTCTATTGACCGCTCTCTGTCTCTCGGTGGGCCAGGGAATACTGCAAAGGCTGAGCTACTGTCCTGGTCGGGGAAGAGCATTGACTTTTTGATGTGTTCCTTTCTTTTCTTGTCACAGACTGTGTTTGATCTTGTTTCCCTCTTTAAGTGGAAAGAACAAAGCCTGTTTTCTTTGTCTGCAGTGGTTGTGGTCTTTTAGGACAAGGTGGTAGCCATAAGCCTTCAAAGTCAGAAACTCTCTGGAGTTGTTCCTTCGATTTGCTTCTGTTTTTATTGCATTAGTTGTCATGGAGTGGAAAACAGTATATCTTTATAGTAACGGTGTAAACCTTAAAAAAAAAAAAAGTACTATTATATAAATATTTTATTTTTTACCATTGTATAAATACAGTATTGATTAACTTATGTACTTTGATTGCAAGTTGTTTGGTCACCCACACAGTGAGTGAATAAAAAAAAAAGAGGAAACCTTTTTTCTGTGAAATTTTAGGCACTATTTCTAATGCTATTGATGTGTTGACTATTTTATTGTAACATCTTCTTTTGTTATGTTTGTTTTTTTGTTTTTTTTTATTTTAAATCTGTGATTAATTGCAGAATCAGGAGTCTTGTTTTGATGACTGCCATGTGTTAAGGTTCGAGGTTGTCGCCCGTCCGTTCTGCCCTCTCCTGTTCTCTCTCCATCTCTCATCACAAGTCACAAGACGATGTGTAAGAAGAAAACAACGGCAGTGGTTTGGTGGATAGTTTCGCTTGTTTCTCTTGCGCTCATCAAAAGAATGTAGCGTGTGGGTTTGTGTGGAAGATCACCTTAAAGAAAAAGATGACATTTTGAATGAGTTACGTCTGTCTTTTGCACTAATTTAATAAAGCCGTTACTGAAAATTCCCACAACAGTGGACAGTTTTTGTTGTGAAGCAAGCAATAGCTTCAGCCAACAGACGTAGGAATGGTATCAATCTTCCTATCTAATGCTCAGCAAGAAAGTCAATAAGCATATACTCCAAAATGGTGAACTATTCCTTTAACAGAAATTTTAACCTCCATCAAAGAATACAGCGTCTTTATTGGTTGTAATGTTTTTGTACCGCATTGCCTATGGCAACTTCACATTCAAACAATGGTATGTGTTTTTCCTTGGATTGTCAGTCGGTGACACTGAACTTTCTTTCATTAAAGCTGCATTAATCATTATTTTTATATTGACAATACGATTATGCAGAATTATCACGCAGCTAACTCCCAGCTAAACTGGGGGATCTTTTCTTTTCCCACCTCCTTTTGTTTGAAACAAACAGCTGTTGCTGCAGGACACAACTCATCTCTGTGTGGCAGGTGATTTGTTGCTGGGGAAGTTCTTCCTGACACTTGAGGTTTAGCAAAGCAAAAGCTTCTCTACTTGATTACTGGTTCTCTCAGCATTGTGTGGCATCAGCATTTGGGTTATTATTGAAATAACTGAATATTTATCACAGAGAAATTTATAAACATAGCTTTTTAATCATTGGAGCTCTGATAGAGAGCACGCTGCTCTTGGGTCTAGATTAAAAGCAATGTTCTGCCCGAGCACATCAGGGTGCAGTTATTGCTCGCAGGGATTTAGAAGGTCACTCACGTACACCAAGTGTTTATGTGTTACCAGTCAATGAAATCTCAACATTGATTCTTAAAGGCATTTTTAGCCTCTGTGAAACCCGTGCAGAGACATTTATGAGAGTAGTTGGAGATTGAGCCTCTTTGGCAGCGTTTTTAGCATATTTTTTAGATAAACTGGCAGTGAGGAGGATTAACAAAATGTGTAAGTTGCAGAAAATGCAGGCACAGCAGCCCTAGTTTTTTTTTAATTATAATTAGAATCACAGAACACAAATAAGTTTGTTACAGAAATGTCATTAAAATAGCATACTGATAGTATACTTATATTTAGGATTGCAGGAGGGAAGAAACAAATTGATTCTTTATTACTTTTTTTCTTCTAAAAGACACTAATGCAGACTGTGAAGACAGCTGACAAACAGGCTTTGAAAAGATGTTTTAGTGACATCATGATAAGAACATAAATATACCACACTACCTTGAAATTAATATGTGACACTGAGTGCAAGCTACCGAACATCTTTTGGTGTAAACTAGGCTGTCACAATTCACCTGGTGTTGAGGTCAGGGGGCTTCGCCTGGGTCTGTGGATCCATGACACAAGCAAAAGAGGTTGATTTTGTTAGAAATGAAGGATGAGTTCTGTTTAAGGTTCCTCTGTGGCTGGAACTAATAAGTAGCCAGCGTTGTTAGCCATGAGAGGCACACAGTTTTCTTAGCTAACGTCAAAGCTTGTGGGAGCACAGTCTGAAATTACAGTGTTCTGACAGAGATCTTGTCTAGGGTTAAAGAGGTTTCTTCATCAGAGAACCATCAGAAACATCCATTGAAATCTTGAGGGTTTCAGTGGTGGCTGCTGTGTAAAATCAGTGTGTGCAGGTCTTTGGCGACACAGCAGAAAGGGTAAGTAGCTCAGATACAGTTCTCACTGCCTTCAAACTGCCTATGACAGAGAGTGACCCATGAAGTCTGTGTCTGAAAGAACCGGTAAGGGTAAAACTGCCAGAGAGCCTCATCAGAAGACTCAGGAAAAGACCTATTTTATCTTATCTAAGTTATCCAACCATGGCTGTGGAGAAAACACAAACAGCCTGTGAATGAGGGTGACTCACCAAATGATACATTTGAGCCTATTTGTACAGGAAGTCCTCAGCCTCTCAGACCCTCTGATTTGTTTTTTCTTGGACTGAAGATGAGTGGGGAAAGTGAACAAGCAAGCAAATAAGAAAAAAATGGGGATCATCATCTTTGATAGATGCTGGACACAGAAACAAAACAGTTTCATTCAGACAGGTTAAAAGAACCAATAGGTCCTCCAACTTAAACTACCACATAGCTCATTTTTTTTCAACGCTCCAATATGACCCATAGGAGTGTCCCCTGAAATAGTGGAAGATGGACCTTGGTTGTCATAGTTACAATAATAAACATGCCTGCACTGTGTCTAGAGCGGCATACCTACCTTCATCACCATGGTTACTATAATAACAGTCATGGCTTGGTTAGGTTTAGGCTCTAAAACTACTTGGTTGGGTTTATGAAAAGATCGTGATTCAGGTTTAAAAAAGTTCTTCTTCAGCATAAGATGATCTTTGTTGTCATGGTTACAGTAATAACAATGTGCATAACTTTGCAGAAGGTCATGGATAATAGAAACAACATAAACTTCTTTTTTACATGGGAGTGGTATTGCATTTTTGATCTCAGCTCACTACACAGGTAGTTGTCAATTTTAATGAATGCAATCAGCTTTTATCAAAAACTCCCTGCACTTTTCTGAGCCATTTTAACAAGCTGTGAGTCTTAACAACCGTTATCTTCCTTTGTTACTTGTGCATCACTTTTCACTTGAGATTAGTTTATATCTGCTGAAACTCTGTTATTGCCCCACATTACTCTGAAATCTCTAATCTCTGACTTTGACATTTATAGATGTGAACACTTCACAGTCAGACTGTTTCAGTTAATCAGCGTTTATTCTACTAAACCTGTTGTTTGCACTGCAGTGTATTGAATTTGGGTGTGTCAGACCTATTCGAGAAGCTGATGGAGTTTTTAAAGATGACCTTCTGGATCAAAGGGAAACTTTTGGCAGTAAAGGTGAGTAAGAACAAGCACAATTGATTCAACAGACTATTCTAGTGTTGCAGTTGACCAGGGATTGTCAAAATCTGATACTGTGGGCCAACCTCAGACAAAATTGACCCCCGCCCTCGTTCACTTTGGGGAATAATCATTTAGGGTCTTTGAGGGATGAAAAAAGGAGGTATGTTGTTTCCATGGAGTCAGTGATTTAGCTGTGGGCTGCAACTTGAGCCCTGTTTTTTTTACCCTGTACTTGTTTTCATTTTGGCAAATTGACATCATTGACACAAATCCAGATTAGAAATTGGCAGTCCCTGCTTGCCAGGTACTTGTGGATTTGGAGTCAGTTATCACTGGATTACTTTGATACTTCAGAAAACTTAAAAATAGAATGACTCACGAGTTCTGGAGTTATAAGCAGTGTATTTTTTCTGTGACTTATAGGCAAATTTATGGAGACTCATTTGCAGTGGACATATGAGATAATGACATCCTCTGAAAGTGTGAGTCATGCTGATTCTAAAAATATGTTTATCATGTCTCTGTGCTCAGATTGACTGAGTTCTGACTCCCAGAAGGAATATGAATTCTGACACAAATTGTGGCAGGTTTTGCTGCAGCTCCTGATGTTGTTGATAAGCCGGTCCAATCAACAAGTCAAACTTTTTTTTAGAACATCAGCATTCAGCTGTGCCCTTTCACCAGACAGTATCTTTGCCTCACGTCTCTCCCTCCATGCCTCGTCTTTAACTCCCACCTTACATACATCTGCAAACACATGCAAACATCTGCACCAGGGCAAGCACTCAAGAGTAACTGCTTATTAACCTATGCTAAATATGTTCGTAGAAAGGCTTGTTGTCTGCCTCTTTGTGGCTTCAAAACAAAACCATCTATTGGTTGAGCACTTTAATTTTGCTGCCTAATTAGAAATGGCTGTTTTATAACTTAGCAAGCACTGAGGCTCCCCTCTGTAGAGCTATAACCTATAACTTTAATTCTGGAAATGCCAATAGCAACCATAGTATCCAATAATAATGATACTAATATCCTCCATCCGCCATCTCCCACTCAGCCATTCAGACTCATTTATTCCCTCCTAGATGATCATTTAGCACCTATTAACACAAGATCCTCATCTGTAATGGCCACTCAATTATCATTTTCACTCTCATTCTGCTTAGGCTTAGCAAGGTTAAGTAACGCCCTGAACCTGTGACAAACGTTGAGTGGGCTATTGGCAGATATTGGTGGTAATTACAGCAGCAATATTTTCAACCAGGCCTAAAGGGTTTCATTATTCTCCCCTCCATTCATCAGCTGTTATTTTTCCTTGCTCATCACTAATGAGTGAGGGAAAATAATGATATATATAATATAATAATGTTGCATCACCTGTCTCAATCTGCTGGCCATGTCACCCTGATCCTGAACAGCAGCCATTGCCCCACCCCATCACCAATACTACCACACGTGCATATAGACAAAGTTCAAAATCTTGCACTCAAACCATTTTCACTGGGGTTGTGCCTCAACAGGGATGGCGTAGCACCCGTCATGGACATCCCATAAAGCAGCAATCCCATAAAATATACATTCTAAACAAAATGTTGACAGATGTCTCAACAACTATTGGATGGGTTGCCTCCAAAAGTATTTTGTGCAAAATAAAGAAGAACAAGTCTAACTCTAATTTGTATTGAAGGATGGTCCTGATATGTTCTCTAAATATAATCCGAAGTGAATTATCTGTATTGACACAGCAGGGGTGCTGTTCTCGAGGGGCATAGATATTCATGTCAAGCTGTACCACACACTCTAGATCAAAGAATCGAAAAGATAGAAGGAGCCAACATCGACCTTGATCTGCACTGAGATGAGGATACCTTCCTCCAGCTTGTATCTGTAATGTACTTTGATTAAGTCTGCAATAAGAAGCTGTTTTTCTCCTTCATTCTCAAGGTCTTTCCTTCACAAGGTACAATGTAGACACATGGTTCCTCTCTGCAATTTCATCTCATTACAATTACATTTAGACATTGGGATTATTTATTAAATGAATCTCAGAGACTGTTTTCTATTATCTATGACTGTTCGGCAAATTTAACCATATTATTATTATTGTAACCATGACAGCAAAGATTGTTTAATGTTGAGGAAGTACTAATTTTAACCCAAATCACTTTTCCTAAACCTAACCAAGTCACGACTGTGATGAAGAACCACCGCTCTCGGTACATTCTGCGTGTTTATTATTGTAACCATGACAACCGAGGTCTGGTACACCTGCTGCAGGGACAATATTTCAGGAGAAATTCCTATGGGTCGTATCAGTGGGTTTTCATAATTATATTATCTGTCTCTTAGTCTGAAACTTTTTCCAAGAAAGAGTCATATTGTGTGTAAAACTGTCTTTTTCATACATTTTGCATGAAGAATATTTATTCCTCTGCACTGGAAATAAACACAACACATGGGACACTCTCCCACAGACACACACATTGAAGAGCCTCTCATAGTAGAGCCGCTCGCTCTGCTCCAACAGAGGTGCACTCTCTCAAGGGGCCATAAATGTGATTCTAGTGACTATGAAAGCTCTGCTGGACTCCCTGTCTTTCCAGGAGAGGAACTGAGAGTCTGGTAGAAGCTTTGTGTAACTTTCCAGCTCTGGCTCCACAGTTAGGGCATGAACATGACAGTGGTGTCAATCTTCTTGTCTAACACTTGTCAAGAAAGCAAATAAGGGCAATTCCCACAATGCTGAACTATTCATTTAACTTGTCTGGAGGTTTTTATTATCTGTGTAACTTGTGTAATGTGTTTAGCTTGTGCACACAGAGAAGGTAGATCTTCACCTCATTAAGCATCCCTATCCTCATTAGCAGGACTTGTAAAAGTGTCAGAGAGTGACACTACAAAGACCACTAAGAAAGAACAGCGTCCTTTATCACATGCACTCGTGCACAGCTAATGTGCTGTAAATATTGCTCTTAATAGCCTCTCCAAGTCAAATATCCATTTTACCAAGTAAACAAAACACTGTGTGAAGTCATTTCCTACTCCTCTCAGTTTCTTATTCATATGTTTCAAGGTCACTAACACACCACTCTCTCATTTTCTGTGTTGTCTTATGCACATAAAGGTGTTGAACAGGATGCCTTTATTTGCAAATGAGGCAGTAAAAGATAAATGGAGGTTGTGGGTGTCAGTGTATGACACTAACAACACAGCATCTGCCATCCCATGATAACCCATCATATATTACAAACTGAATTAAAAAACAGAAAGCCTCAAGATAAAAACTAAACTCATAAACAAACTCCATACCCTTTGTAAACTTTAGGACTAACCACTGATAAAGTAAGGTCACAGACAGAGAGAGGGAGAATATTCAGATGTTGTGTTCTCCTCAAGCACCGTGTTTATGTAAAACAGCTAAAGTTCATTTTGCTTTTGTTTCACTTTCACGGCTTTAGAATACTTTGCTTTTATAGGCTAACGACATGGTGCCTCAGAGGTTTTATCATTAAGCTACTTTACATTGTTGGGATATAGGAAGCTGTCATGCCTGTTCCTCTGGGACCCATTTCCAGCCCTGTGGTGTTTTAAAATCACATGTTGATTTAAGTATAGGTCGTATTAGTATTGTTCTGTCCCTGGAGAAGTGTCTCCTCTCCAGGTTGGTTAACATCACAGTCTGAGCCTTTTCTGGATAAACAAAAGAGTGAAACATAAATGGCTGTTGGGGATGGGAGCGTCTCATGAATGCAGCACGTCTGTGTGTGTATTTTAACGCTGCATACAGTGTGTAATGCCAGTCAGTGGTCCCAAGGGATAATGAATAACAAGTGGAGAACAACCCATGAAATCAATAAGAAACATAACCAAGATGATTTACTTGTTAACCTGAAGATTTATAATAATGAAACCCATCAATCTGACCTCTGCATGTTTTAACCACACAAATACAGACATAACTGTGTGTGGGTGCTGAGCTGCTCCATGTGAATATACATAGTTTTCTTATTGTTTTTACTTCTAACACACCCTACACACACATACCCCTCTGTGGGACTAATCGCTGCAGCTGAAGTATTTTATTATGTCGTCCCCACCAAACCAGGTAGCAAAGAGGCGGCATCAGAGCTCCCCAGAGTACCAATTTGTTTTCACTGTTGGGCTCATTCTGTCTCTTTGTAACTGGATTCCTGTGATTTTCCTCCCGATAACTATGAGGAGCAGCGAACAGGCTCAGCACATTCACTTCCTGGACAGATTTACACTGATGCAGCTTTATGGACCTTGGACTTTCGTTAGTACTGACATAAAAGGAATAATTTAATAGCAACA
Source organism: Trachinotus anak (assembly GCF_046630095.1). Classification (NCBI taxonomy): domain Eukaryota; kingdom Metazoa; phylum Chordata; class Actinopteri; order Carangiformes; family Carangidae; genus Trachinotus; species Trachinotus anak. Next base: position 25,589,353 of record NW_027273853.1, on the reverse strand, counting down.
AGAGATGCAGGATTTCAGTGAAAAGACCCCCCCCCCCCTTTTCTTGTGACGTAGGAACTGAACAATCACATGCTATTATCCACAATCTTGGCTCCAGCAGCTCCATCATACTTGTTTGGGAAAATCAAATCCTTTGAGAGTGAAGAAAAAAAAATATTTGATATCCTGATAATATGCTGCATAGCCAAATATACTGTCAGTTTCTATAAGCAGAATGAAAAGCTGCGAGGGAGGTGTCCATTAACATGTATGGTTAGGACATGATTGTAGCACTTTAAAGTTCTGGGTAAAAGTGACATTTAACCGCAGCTCTCCCAGCTTCTGTGTATGCAGATCATCTGAATTAGTGCCATTTAGTGAGGATTTACAGTAATGTTCAAATCAAGTCAATTTGCATTACAATTAAAGGAATTTGCTGGGAGATTAACGGCTCCCAGGGATGAATTTCCTCTCTTATTAGCTGTAACATCACTATGGTGGGAAATTACAAAATAAAGTCCCGGCATTACACTTGTAAATTATTATCTGTGACAGGAATAAAGTAAGAGAGACGACCTTACGTTCCCAGTTCAACCAGTCTCATTAAAAAAACGTTGACTATCAGTTGGAAACAGGAAACAAACCATCTCCAGACATTTTAGTGAAACATCAGTCCACCCTGACATCCTCCATGCGCCGACTTTGTCACTTAATAGGAACCTCACTTTACGTCCTCCTCTGTCCCGGTTAGAAGTCCTGTGGCTGCTTTGTCACTGTAGCATTAACATACAGCAGGTAGATTCGGGACAATTGCTGCAATGACTAATACTGTTGTTGTTTCCATGGGAGGTCAGTCTGGTTTTACAAACACTCAAACCTGAGTCTGAGGGGAGTCAGACACACCACCTCCTCCTAATCTCACTTTACACCTTATAGCACAGTGCTTCCTAGCTGGAACTGGAAATAGATTCTGAGGAGTAAATTGTCCAATAATTACTATATAATTCATTATATCACACAACAACAGCATTAGCATTGCCTCATATTTCTAATGATCCCATGTATGCAACTACTGTGTGCTACCAAAATAAATTAAAATGTGTTTTGTAATGATACCCAGATTTTATGGGTAAATCTGCAAAACATTTAGTCCCACGTGTGGCACTTAAAGCAGCGAGAGGGTTTACAACAGACGGTTAAAGTAAAAATGTTATTATTGAATATTTAGTCATTGTTAAATAACTAAAACCTTAACCTTCCTTTTCATTGCACCACATTAAAAGCTCATTATGTCCTGCACTGGCACCTTTACTGTGAAGCTTAATTCCTTCTTGGTGAATAACTGCAAATGGACATAATCTGTAGTAAACAGGGTTTCTTTGTGTCACTGCTGTGATGAGTCGTTGAGTAAATTGTCACAGTCTAGGCTGTGACTTGTTTTTTCCCCATGTTTTCTGTCTTCCTCTGACTCTCCCTGTGTGTGTGTGTGTGCGCGTCTGGGAAGTGGAGCCTCTCTCTCTCGCTGTCTCTCGCTGTCTCTCTCCCTCTCTCTCCCTCTGTCAGTCACCTGCTTGCCAATCTGCCAGCACACCTGCAGCTCATCAAGCCCAGCACTATCCATTCCCCGGTCCTGCAGCAACTCCTCACCAGACTGTTGTTTCACCAGTCCAATAGCTCACATTCACTCCCCTTGGAATCTACCTTCCTGCTCCAGTTTTTCTTCCTTGTGTTAACCTTTGTTTCCTTGTGCTCAGGACCACTATCTGCCAGCCTGCCCGCTCATTATTCAGAGTGCCATGCTCCAGACAGCCTGCAGTCTCCAGCCCCCCAGACCTCCTCTGGCTGCCCTCTCATTAGCCCATTCCTCAACCTACCAAGACAGCCCCCACTCTTCACTCTCGATCCCAGCCTGCTGCCTGCACCCCTCTGCTCCTCACCCAAAACCCTCACTCTGACCTCAAATTCTGCCTTCTGAGCCTAAGTAATAAACTCACTGTTATTCATTTGAACTCTAAGTCAGTGTCCTGCATTTGAGTTCCTCTGCTGACCATGACAAATATAGTGATTTGCTATTTGTTAAAAGCTGTCATTTGTAAAAGCTGTAACTCATGCTGCTGCACTGTCACTGCAACTCTCAGTAAAAAAAAATCACTATTTTATATGTGTGCAGTTGTGTGACAGCAGGAACATGGAGATATGTCATTGACGATGCCTGCGCTCTGATCGTATATTGACACACTGAAAAAGTGATGACAGGAAGAGCCCGAGGAGACTGAGCGTTGCCTCCTGAACATCGCTCCTACACAGCAGCATTACCAGTGCCTGGTAAAAAAATGTGGGAGAAAAACTGAAACCCTGATAATACCACTATGAAATACTACTCCAGTGCAATGAAATGTGAAGGATTCTGCTGCTGTGAGTTAGACTATTGCTTGAACATGTCATGCATTAACTTATATGCACTTTAATGCCAACTACTGCACATGCAGCTGGCCTGATTAAAACTGTGACGATGCATCAACTTGTATGAGTCCAGTATGTTTTGCATGTTTTGTGATTATTCTGCAACGTGACTAGCAAACCATCCAACCATAAATGAATGTTGGAAAAATGTTTTGGAAAAATTCATTTCTTTCTTTGACATGTACCAACATAAAATGAAGTAAGAAGTTTCACACAAAGGGGACTTTGAGGGTTTACAATTATTCATCAGCATTTTTAGAATTCTCCATGTGTCCCGTTCACTTTACAATTGCGTTTAAATGAATTATCCACAGAGTGTAGACATGGTCTGATTCAGGCAATTAGCTTTTTCAGAAGCCACTGAACTCCTCTGTGATCAGGCCACTGCCTCAGACACATTTTGTCCTCTGCCTCACACTTTGCTCTAGTCCAATCAGTTCCTTTTGACTTCATGGACCAGTGGATTTCGGTTCCCGTGGAAGAAATGAATGCTAACATTGTCACAGTAATTTAGAAATGAGCCGTGGTGCCTCAATCAAATCAGCAAATTTTACAAAAACAGCAGGGCTGAGAATCACAGCATTTTGTAGTGCATTATCATAATGATACCTATGGTTTGTGAATTCTGGGTAAAATGTATTAAGGTGATTCAATTCAATTCTGGTCAAGTTCAGATTCATCTTTGTATATTTTTTTATTTGCTTGCTGCCATTATTTTTAGGCATAGATACAATTTACATTGCAGTGTATTTGAATGAGAAATGTGCACTGATACATGAATATTTGTCTCACTCTCTCCATTGTAAACATTTTTCACTATCAAATTTTCTCTGCAGAAAAAAAGAGCCCCAACAGTTGATAGTGTGCATAGTAGATACTCATTAATTAAAAAGCTGCATTAACTGAGCAGTTAATTTATTTTTGGCCACATGGACATAGTGGAACAAGCTGTAGACACAATATTCACAATTTATTTAACTATAAAGTTATTACTGCAGATGTAAGCAAACAGTCCCCTCATTACACATCCAGCAGACATAGAGCAAGTTGTGTTTCTGGACCCTTGATGAATGTGAGTCCAATATTCACTTTCTTTTAGCTCCATTTCGGTCTTCATCTCCTCCTTAGGGAAACATCTGCTTCTTTAGGTGCTAATTGCTCCACTATGTCCATCAGCTACCAGCTAACAGTGTCTGTTGGTAATTGTTTAATCTTATAATCTATATTTCTCTTACACACAGCCAAACACAAACACACACATGAAAAAGTCTTGTTATAGGAGCCCTCTCAGGCCGTCAAGAGTGTTGCAGCAAATAACATGGCCTCCTAATTCATTTCAGTGAGAGCTTTACAATGCACAGCAGTGATACCTCTGCAGGGGACTGTGCTGAAAGCTGGAGTTTTAACACAGAGCAACACACAGCACTACATGCCAACTGTCATTCAGGAAAACACATGATTATTCAGTTGTTTACTAAACACTGTGCAGTATCTTTGCTTTTAATAATAATAACAATAATAATAATAATAATTGCTAAATAAATAATGGTTCACATTTCACAGTTTGCCCTAACACTGGAGCAACACACCCAGACCAACACAGACGCTTGTGTTGATTAGTCGACATGCTTTTGTCGGCTTGATGCACTGAAGTGTGGGATAAGTCAACTTAGGCCGACACTGCAGGCGCCCTCAGTGTATTGAGTTAGGCAATGAAGTGAATTACAAGACAAACACTGACTACCAATTGGAAAATATACTTTGCACACACTAATTGCAACTATTTTTCAAACCCAATCTTGCATCACCTCGGGGCTTTGATATCAAACCTCTGCCTGTTAATGCCTGAATTTGATTTGACACAAGAAGCCCTGAAGTTGAAGCTGAGGATTTGGCAGACCAGTTTAGAGGTTGTGTCAGCAAAGTGGGTAGCTAAGCTACTTATCGTATTATACAGAGTTATTGTCATGTTTTGCTTGGTTCTGTCTGAGAAGCCTTCATTGCGAGCACTTTGCTGTCTTCCCTGAAGGAATATGGGAGATAAATGAGAAAAAAAACACAAAAACAAGAGGACAAAAAGAGATAATTCCTTGATTCCTTAGCAATGTGGTGAAAGCAAATTGCAAAAAGCTGAAGATTAAGCTTTTCTTCTTTTTAACGGATTGTGGAATAAAAGTTAAAAAACAGCACAGCACGTGGCAACACCAACACAGTTTCCATCAAGGTCACATTGAGAGAGTTTTACATGTTGATTTCCCATTTTTTAATTGCTGTCTACCGAAAGTAATTAAGCATTTGTCACACTGAGTTTTCAACAACTCTGTTTACATTATTGACCCACAACACACTTCTCCTCCTCAGCCTGTGTCAAGTACAAGCAAGAGTCTAAAAGTTTTTGTTGGTAATGTTTATGATAAAGTCGAAAATATAACTGGCAGCCAATTGTTGGCATTTCTTACAGACAGCCTCTAAGAGCCTCACACATCCAATTTACTTTCTTGCAGTGGGTTCCAATACTGCCAAGTTCTCACTGCACAAAAATAGTATAGGGTCATCAGCAGAAACTTCTTTAGGCGAGCAATAATTTAGTAGATCAACATAATAGAATTACGGCCCAGGGGCTCGAGGAACCTCTGCTTCTTGTTAGAAAGTCATTTGAGTTATTTTGAAGAGTTTAAAAAACAACCACACAGAACAACTGCAAAGAGACACAAAAGGACCACAGAGAAAATGACTACAGACAGTGAAGCTGTGTTGTTTGCTGTCATTTGGTGTCTCTCTCATTCTGTGTGTCTTACACCTATGTATGGTGCTTTTAGCTGTCTGACATAATGAGACAAAGGAGCCTTGGGCACAATGTATCTACATATGCTGGTATTTAGCTGGACCTGTCTAAAATGTGAATACTTGTAACCACAATCTTTTGTCATCCCCAAGTGCTGTATTGTATCAGATTTCTGTCAGGTTGACAGGAGGCTCATTCCTGCTCCTCGCCTCACTGTCCCTGCAGTGACAGAGATTCAGCGTTTCAGAGTATTTTTTTTTAATTAAATGGAAATTAAATTTGTTTGCCTAATTCTCAGCAATACCGTATATCATCTAGGAAACATTTGCTCTGCCTAGCTTCCTTAAGAGCACATTTTTCTGTATCAGTGCTGATGTTTGACTGCACTTGCATCTGTTTTTCACTACTTTTCAGATGGAAGATTATTATTGAAAAATCTATTGCTAAATCTAACAAGAAGGATGTGATTGTACACTATACGCAATGATGTGTTGAGCTGCAGTGTGAATATTTGTATCTTGGCTCTAAACTATATCTTAAATATGCCCATATAATGACTGCAGACAGCAACTTCATTCATTTTTTTTTTTTTTTTTTGTTTTTGTTTTTTTTATTGTTCGATCCATTCATACAATGGAAACTTGGAGTCTGTATCGCAGTTCTGACTGAGATGGTCAACCTGCTGCACAGTTCTCAGGGATCACCCCACAGACATCAAATAGAGAAGATGCAGGAGGTGTTGGAACATGTTGATGCAGTGAAGTTCAGTAAAAGAGGAATTACAGCGATTGAGAGATGCAGTCCGAGGCAGCGCACTCTCTGGAGGATAACATCACAAATCATGGAAACTTTAGAGTCCTTTTTTTTTTTTGATAAATAAACTCTGTGTGAAGTAAGTCACTAAGTGCAAATAAAATAGTGAGAAGATGCACCTATCACATGCTTAAGGCAGGTTTTAGGTTAGGATGTTTTCCTGTGCAATTTGCTACAACTGAGGACATAGCATCCCAAAGGCAATGCTCTCATATTTTAAAGGTTGTTGGCAACACAATCCAGTGCAGTCCTGTCACACTGGTTCAGACTGGTCAGTATTTTGTTTGGCAGATGTAACAGAAATCATTGGTACAGACATGAGTTACTGCATCAGTACTACTACAGCTCACATACTGAATATGACAAGTAAAGGCTGCTCCACACCCAGAGACACACCGTGTTTGGTCTTATGCACATTTGTTAAACCTTAAGAGTTCTTTTCCAGTTCTTTTCTCTCTTGTTTATAGCATTTCCGTATCCTTACAGGCACTTCAGAAAGTTATGTTGATATTTTTAAGACAGAGTTTGTCAGGGTCAGACAACCTGAAAACTACTGCAAAACATCAGAGGCTCTAAAGAGATAAATAAAAGCTGCCCAGTTTTTCACCTCACCCCAGACAGAGGATGTAAACATCTGCCCACAGAATGGTCCTGACAACTCACAATACACGAAAAGTGTGGCAAGTTTTCAATGTAGCTGCTGATACTGTAGGGCTATGATCTTGTAGAAGAGGAAAGGGGTGGTTTATAAAGGGCAAGTGGTGAGAGAATCATAACTAAACAATCCCTGTGAAGTCCTTAAGCATGTTTATCTGTTTGCTCCTGTAGTCTTGGTTGAAGTCCAGGAGAGTGTAGATGATTTTTTCTACACATGAAGATGCTTTATTCCTCTTAAGTTTTCTTCACTAATGTGTTTAAATCTGTGTTAGTGAGCATTTCTCTTTCACCAAGATAATCCCTCCACCTGACAGCTGTGGCATATCCAGATGCTGATTACACAGCATGATTACAGGTGTGCCTTGCACTGGTCACAATAAAAGGCCACTCTAAAATGTGCCACACCTCAGGCAGATGGATTATCTTGGCAAAGGAGAAATGCTCACTAACACGGATTTAAACACACTGGAGAAGAAATTATAAAAGAAACAAACCCTTTGTGTGCATGTAGCAAAAAAATCATAGACTTTTATTTCAACTCATGAAAAATGGGAATAAAAACAAAAGTGCTGTTCAGTACATTATTTATAAGAATACATAATACTTTTTGATACTCTGTTTTTAAATGATTTATTTACAATTTGTTGTTTTTGGTAAATTTCCAAGACCATTAATGTCAAGTACACTGAACACAAATTTTAGATGTTTTAAAATCTGGCTCCATCCATTAATTTTAACAGGTTCAAATATGAACAAATAACAATGTAAAATGTAAAAGGGATCCTTCAACAGAGAATTATCTCCAAACTCTGCGGCCCAACTCAGCTCTGTGGGCCATTTTATTCGGTTTTTCATTTCATTGTTTTGGCTTTTTTAGGCCGCAAATTTACTGATTTTGTTTACTCTCATCATTCTAATCTACCTCGATTCTGATTTGACTGATGGCCAAAAACACAACCAAAAGAGACTGTACTGTAAAAGACAAAATAAATGTGCATGGGTTGTCTTTGCAAGCACATTCTTACAGCCCACAGTTATGTTTTATTGTTACGTGACCACTAGCAGGCGCAGTAATTATGATGGGAGCAAAGGAGGAGGTCAGGTGATGTAGTATGTACAAGTATTACACAGTAGTCCTATGTGAAACCAATAGTCAACAGCTTATTTTAATTAATGACCATTCCACAACTTTGACCACATGTTATTATTACAACCACGACACTGACGGTCTTATTTTCAGGAAGTAGTATTTTTTTAAAAACACACCATGATGTTTACTTAAACCTAACAAAGCAGCTGCTGGTCCGCTCCTATAGGTTGTATCATTGTTACCATGACAACCAAGGTCCAAAATGTGAGTGAATACATGCAGCTTTAGACAGTGCCTTAGTAATTATTAGAGACCCCACAAACCTGCACAGGTGTTTTCAGTTGTTTTTGCTAATTAGGCCTCCACTCAGGCTGAACTTGGCAGAGTAGCAGTGGAATAATGTGACGCTAGCGGACTACATGAACCAATAAGAAGTGTGGAACAGGTGCAACAATAGAAATGAGACAGATGTCAGTCCAGCAATGTGTGTACACACCCACACAGCCCGCAGAGGAGGCAGATCAGATCCAATGAGCAAAAACACAAGTGTGGGTGGACCTTAAGGCCTCTACAATGAATCACAATTATCAACGTAAATAACTCAAATTCTCTGCATCTGTAGACATTGAGCAAAATTTCCACATAAGCAAAGACAAATTTGGACACAGGTTTAGGGGGAAAACAAATACTAAACCAACTTTGTGAAAGTGATTAGTATTTATTTGAATTTGTAGACTTTGAGACACAACAGCACAGAGGAATAATGTACCTACACCAAAGGTCAACCTGCCATGATTAGAATAAAGTTACACAGACACTGAATACAGCTGATCTGAGGGACAGATACTTTTGCCTTTTCATTAACAGGAACAGCCAATCATGACAGCACATTTTTATGCTATTTATATGATATATAATATTAAAAAGATGTAAAGATGTTAAGGGTGTTAACACTTACAAGTGTCTGGCAGCTTAATGCAGATACACTGAAAGTGAATGAAACGTTCTCAGTCATTCCAGCTCTGGTGACAGATAAGTGTCGTCAGCTTAGACAATGTTTTAAAATCTGCATAATTGTGTGTAATTTTATGGCCTCTAATCTCATTGGCATGTGCATGTGTAACTCCCATACAAATGTTTGTGTGTCTAGTGGTTAACTGTCGTATCACAGATCTTGCCGGTGGAAGATGGATCGCTGCCTAACGACGCAGACAGAAAAATCACTCTCACTCTCTTCTCCTTCTAGCTCTTATGTTTTGTTTTGTTTTTCCTCACTGGCAGTGCTACAATTTATTTTGCATTGGATTATCTCTGGCATTTGGCCTCTTCAGCCCATTACCAACATTTCAAACTCCTATGTTACTAACATAACAAACTGATAACCATGCAAACCTACCGTTAAACCAGAATTTGCTATTTAAAACCCAGCAATGTCAAATGACCTACAGCAGGGTTTTTCAAACACTGTGCCGCAGCACACTAGTGTTCTGTGAGAGATCATCTGGTGTGCCTTGGGAAATTCTCAAATTTCACGTTACTTGTCTAGAAAAATGAATCTTAATTTGTGCCAGTGAATTGTTCTCATACAGTTCTCATTGAGCGTCTATGGTTGCACTACTCTTCTGTGCCTGTGGGTGGCGCGAGCACAATTAGTAGCCTAATGACCTGACAAGTGGCAATGCTAACAAAAAATGGCCTAACCCAGATGAAGAGCATGCATGCAATTTATACAGCTCTTCAAATCTCTTGGTTATCATGACAACACAAATGCACATCAACACGTGTGTGTAGGGATTTTTTCCTGATCATCAACAAAGTGAAAAAAAGTTTAAGCAGAGGTGTGTTGTGCTGTATAAAACAAGCCAACAGTGCATCAGTTTATTCCAACCTATAGTTAACGTTATTGTTGGCCAACCTTGAGCGGCTGTAGTAATTATGAGAGGAGCAAAGGAGGAAGTCCAGTGATGCAGTATATAGGCCAACAAAGACAACAAAGGTCGGTATGCCTGCTGCTAAAGGTTCACTATTTCATGAGTCCCATAGGTTGTATCTGAGTGGAGGGACAAACAAACTATATGGTTGTTTAGATTGAAGGACCTGCTGCTTTGTTTCAGTTGGTCCATTTGTCCATTTTCAAACTACTCTGAAAGGAACCTAAAAATTTACTTTCATTGGAACTAAGGAGCCTATCACACCATATAGTACATGTCGTGACCATCACAGCATCATGGTTACATCCAGATCCTTTACAACAGCTGCATTGTGCTGTTTCTTTTCAATTTCCACCCATACTCAGCATTTCCATAATCACACATCACTAGACGAACAATAATGAATCAGATCCAGAGTGAAATGGGAGAAGGAAGTGTTGCTTTGAAAACAAATGAGGCAAACTGGGTAAACAAATGCAAAAATGCTCAGAAACAAGACACTATACCCTTTTATGACAATGCCTGAGCAGAGGAGGAAGTATGAGAAAGAAAAGAAAAATACAACAGAAAGACTTCAGTGGACTTGCAGATGTCTGAAGGGCAGCTAAGTGAAGAGCAGTGCAGTTGGGAGACACAGGGAGTCGACTGGCTAAGTTATTCAGCTGAGAGCAAATGAGAATGAATGTTTGCCTTTATAGCCCCCCTCCCTCTCGCTTCCTGCTGGCCTCCACAGATAGCCCACACTACATTTATCTTCCCACCCTGACACCTTTTTACATAGAGCATAGTGAGTAAATAAAAAGGGGGAAAAATTAGAAACATCGAGGAGTGCAGGCCTCACCTTGAATGACTTTTCCTCTCCCTGGCTTGTGCTTTTCTGTAGAGAGAAAAAGAGGAAAGACAGGGGGAGAAAGAGGGAAAGATGGAGAGAGGGATTAGATTGGTGCACTGGGTCAGTTTGAATGTTCAGTGTGTTGGTGAAAGGGGACACTACTGATACGAGAGGCAACAGTTAAAGCTCTGCTCTATGAGACAATAGTAACTGTAAATATGCCGACACCCACGGCATGCTCTTATCTCGAGAGGAACGAAGTAAAGAGACTGACCCAAAGGTTGTGGGTTAACTTACCAAAATAGATGTTTTGAATAACTAATGCATGACATCTAAATAAACCCATTACACAAACCTCTCAGCTTTGTGTCCCGCCAATGCTTGCCTGTGTTTTAACAGCACTTATTCTGCTGTCAAGTGTGGACAGTAGAATAAATTGTGCAATAAGACCTTTCAGTGCAAGCAGCCTTGTTAAACTCTGACAATCCTGAGAGCAACACCTTGCTAAGAGCATAGTATTGTAATATATACCACAATGGGTAATGAGTTAATGGAGGGCAATTGTGTAGGTGACCTCTGCAGGTAATTCTCAGAAGAAGTGAGAAAACACTATGAACGTGTCTAGAGGGCAGAAAAGGCACCAGAGTAATGAGCACAAGATGAGTGCAGACAAATGCAGAGGCAGGAGTGAGAGGGAGCGTTTCGTGTTTTGTCATGTCCTTCTGTCCAGGTGGTGTCCAGCAAATAATGTGGGCTTTGTAGATTAATTGACTCTCTGGGGTAGACCTGGTCTTATTAAGAGAGACGGCATAGCAGCTCTCATATCTAGAAATCTGGCCAAGTTTATTAGAAGCCAAAACCATGACAACCCACAGTCGAGACCAGGCCACTACGTGCTTCTCTGCACTTCTTAGAGCAGCCACCTGCCACAAACCCCATAAAAACTGTGCCAAAAGTAAACAGAAGAGGAGTTATACATAAAAATAACTAATAAAAATTATACCTACTATAAGAAAACCAAAGAAAAAAAAAATCAGTGATCTGTTAACTGATCATCACATTTATCCGTCTGTCTTCTGTCTTACTGAAACCTGGTTGCAGCAGGAAGCAGGAATATGTCTAAAATGAATCAACACCCCTTCTCAGATTAATTTTCACATTCCCTGAAGCAGAGGCTGAGGGGGAGGGGCTGCAGCCATTTTTCACTCCAGCTTCTCAATCAACCCCGAACCTGAACTTATTCATAACTCACTTGAAAGTCTTGAGACACAAATAACAGTTCTTCTAGCTACTGTCAAGTCATCCACCTCATCATCAGATTTTTTTTATCTGAGTTAGTTCTACATTCATGTCGGTGTTGACAGCAACAGCCTCAGTTCTGCACTTAATTCACGATTAGACTCAATGGGCTTCTCTTAATATGTAAAGCAATTTACTCGCTGTGTGAATCACATCCTCGATTTTCTTCTCCTGACGTATGGCTTTTCAAATTTTGAACATATAATAATATTTCTCCGAAGCCCTCTTTTGTCTGATCATTTTCTAGTAACATTTGAGGTTCACACCACGTCATTGGGGGGGGAAACTCCATTACAGCAGTTGTCTGTCTAATAACACAGTGACCAAATGTAAAGAGAGAATTCCTGTTATTTAGTCCACTGTCATATGTCAATACAATAGAGGACAGCTATGTCTACTATGCACCTACAGAAGGTGATGGCCTTGTTGATAGTGCTGCAGCCTCACTGCATACAACACTCAACACTGTTGCCCCCCTGAATAAGAAGCTGGTGAGGCTAGCTCTGTTGTGCAACTCACAAATGCATCCTCTAAAACACAAAAGCTGGAAAGGAAGTGGTGTTCTGCCAGTCTAGAAGATTTTCACAAGGCTTGGAAAGACACAATTCAATAAAAACACACAAAAGGGCCCCATTCATGGATTTGGAACAAAAATGACACAACTTTTCTGTTCACTTATTGGTCAGCAAGACGGAGAATAAAATGGTTATGGCCATGATAACTTTCCAGCGTTGTAAAAATCCTGGAGAAATTTGTTTGTAATATTATTAAATGTGCAGTGTTAAGCCTTCAGATGAAATGATTTATTACTTAAGCAACAGTCCCTACACCAAGACAACACACAGACGGTTGTGCTTTTTAAACAGTCCTGTCTTCAGTATGGATGCACAAAGGCAGTGCAGTGTTTTCCTCATAAATACTTTACTTTCAGCTGGAGATAGAGCAGGTGCTGCCATGATAGAATCAGTGTCTGATCATGGCAGAAAGTGGCACAGCAAAAAGAATAACAGGCGACATGTAGAACATGTAGACATGGTGACTAGTTGCAGGTTGTCACACAGCTGATTTGACACCTTCTGTAGTTTGCCCTTAAAGGTCAGCACAGTCTGCAGTTGGTCAGTGGTGCAGATTCATGAGTCACAGTTCACCACTTTCTGAAAAAAAAAACAAAAACAAAAAAAAACACCACCACTAAGCTTCTAAATAATGAAACAGAAAATGGTCAATAAGTAACAGGAAAGTGTTTGAAAAAGTACAAAATGTGTTTTTGGTTCTGTAGTTATGGAAACATTCAGAGGGTTTTAACAGAGTTGGAAAAAGCTTAATGCCTCTAAGATGTATGAGGACAGAGTGAAGTGTTTCCACCATCAGGCTCTAACAAAGAATTAAGTCTCCTCTGGAGATGGAGCATAATCTCAGACATTTCCTGTCAGAAAAAACTAAACCTTTCATAAAACTAAATTGAACTTAAGGCAAACAACACTGGTCAGGCAGGGGCCTCTGGTTAGAAAATGAATACAGTGGGCTTCCCTCTTGAGGATGAAATCTCTCATTCAACAGCCCTTGTCAGGACAGGGGCCAATCAATAGCTACTATGATGTATAAGTGCTGTGATGCTGAGGCTGAAGCAAGTAACATGTAATATATGGATTAACATCTTTCTGTCCCACCAGACCTGCAAGACCTGGCATTTATCTCTCTGTCTGAAGGTCTAGAGGCAGAGCCTATTACCACTTTTATTAAAATCAGCTCTGGGATATAGAGCAAAGACGCTCGAGCAGCCCGTAGCTATCTATCTATCTGGACAATACTGTATCTCTCTCTTCCTCCTCCTCCTCTATCTGTGCTGGTGGCAGGAGCAGGGTGATGGATGACATTGCCCAGCAGGGATTGAGCAGGCGGTATTATCATGGAGCAGGTATTAGCATGGAGCCTCTCAGTCCCTTCTCGGTCCATCGATTTGGGATGCTGCCTGACCCTAACCTCCTAAAGGGTCCTTCAGACTGGAGGAACAGAGCCACAGTACAAGCCCTGGGGATAAACTTTGCCCAGGCCCTGGTCCTTTATCATCCTTATTCATCCCCTGCTGCTCCCCTACTCCTCCCTCCCTTCTGTTCTCCTTTAGTTTCCTTGCTATCTTAGTCTGTCTGCTTCCATTGTTACAGCAACTGGCAAATATTAATGCCCTCAAAAAAAACTGATAAATAACTGAAAAGATATGTCTCATATGCTGTTATCCCTTAGCTGAAAAAAAATGACTTTTTCCCAACTTAGTTTATTCTTAAGAGGCATTTTTCTGTTTTGAATTTGAATGGAAAGCAGGTAATCATCATGTTGATAGAGATCAAGGAAAACAAAAGTCATGTTCTCCTTTGTGTCTGTTTGCCTGAAAAATATATAATACTCCCTCTCCAGATTTCTGAGACAGAGGCAGTAACATCACAGAAATGAGAACAATACGTAGGTGTTTTTTGATTTACACACACACACACACACACACACACACACACACACACACACAAATAAATGCAAAAGCTCCACCACACCACTTCTGTATTGATGCCGCTCCTGTTTCAAAGGTGATTAGAGAGACAGGAATTCCCAGCATCATCTTAGGAGCAGTATGGCTCCTTTCACTGTTGACAAGCACAACCCTGTGATCCACTAACTGTCTCGATTGCCAGTGAAAAGACCCAAACAGCACGTGGCTTAGTGAAAGTTCAGTCATCGGGACAACTTTTCATATTTTCCCTCTTTTATTCAGCCACTATCCAAATCAGCTGTGGGGATTTCCTCTGTCCACTTTAGCCAATCTGATTTTGCCAGTGACCTCTGGTAACCAATTACTGGCTTTCACACACAAATGAATTGCATCTCTTCTGATTCATAACTTAGTTACTGTCTGTTCTCTTGTTGTATTTATTTCACTGGGTAGGATTCCTGCATCTTGTTGTGCCAAACAGTCAAAATACTTGTGTGTATAGTTTTTTTACATACTACACAATACTGTATGTTATGCAAACCATGCATTACATATATGAAAGGGATTAGAGCTGTAGTTAGTGATTGCTAACCTGTCTCCATAGGCTGGTCTCAGGGTTGGTGCTCAGCACTGGCTCCTCCCATCCCGTCCACATGCTGAAGTGTCTCTGCCTCACTGTGTTGCCTCACTTGTAAGTCGCTTTGGATAAGAGCACTTGCTAAATTAGTAAATGTAAATATAAAATCTAAGTGTTGGTAAATCTCTTGGATTGCAGAACAATATGGAATGAATCTGAAATCACTGTTGCAAGCCACTGTAGGGTTCACTTTTAGAAAGAACTCAGCAGAGAGCAGATATAACAACAACAACTTGTTTTCTTCAACAGGTAACCTAACAGCATATGAGCCGAGACGCATTAACACTAGATGGTAAAACAGCTTTTATATCCACTATGTCCTGATTCACAGATTGATCCAACACTGGCCACTTATCTTTATGTGTCAGTGACAGGAAGGATGAATGATCAAATGAACACCTGTCCCAGTGCTTTTATTGATCTCACCTCTCAGTGTCAGTACACTGTCGTTGGTGATTGGATTGTGAAATTAAAGTGTACGTTTTGAAACGGTTTGAGGTTCAGGCTATTGATTGTGTGTTATGTCAGTGTTGTGTGTATGAGTCCGCACTGTAAGCTTGGGCGATGTTTTTGTTCAACAAGTAAAATCAGATTTATGATCACACAGTTTTTCTCCCTATTTGATCCTCAAAGTGAAGAATGGTTCCCTGTTACTATGAAAGCTCTGAAATCTTTACACACTTCTGCCAAAGCAGTGTCAAAGAGCCATTAAAGTCTTCTAACATTAGATGGTAGATAGAAGATGGAAGATATTGCTGAATACATTTTAGAATAATGTAACTAATGCTATGTATTGGAAATGCATCCATTGTAAAGCGTAAATGTTGTAAACCACTCAAAGAAATGTTTTGCACTAAGACAACATTTACCAGGAAAACAAAGCTTTTAACTGTCTCCAGCTTTCGGGTTGCTTCTCTTTGTAACTCATGTTACTACCATATTATTTTATTTATTTTGTAAACATCACTCATTCTTTTTGAAACGTCAGATAGCAGAGAGCCTCTCTGGTCATATGTTGATTTAAAAACTTCAAAGGAACATGTAGTTTTTGGTTCCTCATGCAGGTTATTAAGATACTCTTCGTCGGCTACAAGCGCGTATGATCATTTCAAAGAGCATCTGAAATTATGATACTTTAGGGAGGCACCTCTTAAAGACGGTTCATATGATGGATTTTAGGCTCTTAAGATGCAAAAGATAAAGTTGTGTAGTGCTTCTGTGGACTGAACCCTGATCCACCTACACACCCACATCACTCCAAGCGACTCTGTTCCTAACTGCTCTCAGCTATCTAACCTAGTGCAATTATTACAGGAAAAACATGCCTCAGTATGCCGCAGCTATTACAAACCTTTGTGTGCGTATGTGGAAGGTGTGTGGGTGTTTGGGCCTTATACACGGCTCAGTACAACAGGTGAAAACTTAAACACTTTACACTCTTGAGATTTCTGTGGAATTTCTCTTAAACTGATGGGATTTAAAGTCGGGGCTCGTCACCTCATCTCATCCTCTGCTGCTAATGATACACACTACACACGGAGAAGACACGTATAAACAGAGGCTCCTTGCTTTTAGGCACTAATGAGAGGGAAATACACTTTGGACTATAAATCTGAATAAAAGCAACCTGACGTTAACTGTTCACTCTTCCCTTGTGATTAACAGTGATACTAATGTGACACATTTACATCACACTTTCCACACAGAAACACGGGGGGGGGGGGGGGATATCATGCAGCAAATTTGATACATGGAGGAATGAACTATGATAAAGCGTCAAACCTACCAACCATCTCAAATTTGATTCTTTTGTCTAATCTTTGTGAATAGGAGCGAAGAACGCAATTATGAGAAAACAATGCCTTTTCTTCTACAAATGAAACACTCCTCAACTCCAACTTTTAGTCTTATCACAATGAAAACTCCAAACAAAACAGACATATTGTTTTGTCTTGCTGAAATCACACAGGATTACACAGCCTAAATCCTCGGACAAACATAGATCATAAATATACATAAATCCAGAAATACACAGTCTTGGTTCTGGGAAATGGGGAACATATGTGGTTAGCATGGATGATTAGCACGTTGAAGGCTAACTGATAAAGAGGAATCCTCTTTTATCAATTAGTGTGATATCACTGCTTTAGTTATTTATGATTAAACAAATTTCTTGCGCAGTTAACATCCTACATTTGGTTGTCCTAAAGTAAATCCACGCTTCTGCCTCAGCTCTGACTTCTGGTGCTGTCGTGTGAGTCTTTTAGGCAATTAAACATGCAAAAAACACATCATATTTCCAAATTCAAGTTGTGACATTTGCACATCAGCACGGGGCGCCACCTCTAACACCTCTCTCAATTCGGTTCATCAGTAAATGAGGATGTCTTCACAATGAAAGTATCTGTTTCACCTGCTCATTAAACATTCAGATGGGTATCCAATTTACAAATTACCAATTTCACCCCAGCTACAGTTACAGAAAAGATGTGTGACACAGTTTGCATAAAACGACACTGAATACATTATTTGATCAGTTTTCTTTTCACAGTGTGTGACACTGACTACAACTTTCTATGACTCACTTTACACCCAGTCACACAGTATGAGTTTCCTCTCAGTTTTGCTTCTACTGTAAACATTTCTTGGTACATGACACCAAACTATTGAAGGTGGGCTGTTTCCTACAGGCAATAATGTTCACTCCTCTTCTGTTGT
Organism: Trachinotus anak; assembly: GCF_046630095.1. NCBI lineage: Eukaryota > Metazoa > Chordata > Actinopteri > Carangiformes > Carangidae > Trachinotus > Trachinotus anak. Next base: position 25,571,667 of record NW_027273853.1, on the reverse strand, counting down.
AATGTAAAGAACAAAGGAGTTGAAACAGGCTTTTATGAAACTGTAACTTGCTTCCCATTGTCCTTCAGTCAACTATTCACTACGCCCCAACCTCCGGTGTTTACTTTTGCTACGCCTGTCAAACTTTCCAGTCTCATTGTACTCATTAAAAAATGGTTACAGTGATAATAATGGCAGATACCACATGAAATAGAGGTTTTATAGTTTTTTGAAACACTGGGTTTATTTCTCTTTTACTATGTTTTTGATTTAGGAGAAAAAAAAAAAAAAGCACAATCCCAACTCTTTACATACTGCCCTTAATGCAGCCTGTGTACATTGTCTCAACATGTGGAAGAATCCAAAGCTTGACAGACATGCTATATTCTAATTATAGACACTCTCCTAAAACACCTCAGAAATTATAAAAAATGCCAAACAAAAAAACTTATTAAAAAGTGAGATTAAAGCAAGCTTCTTATTTCCAAAGGCTTTTTCCGCATGTCTACTTTTATAAATTAGTAGTCCAGCAGGTTTCAGCCTGGCCTTCATCAGGGAGCATCTGTGCATATCCATGCAGTGTAATAACCTCACCAATCTTAATCAATGATACGACAACCACCCGCCGATTGTCTTTTGGTGTATTGAATTTCTCACCCCAGTGTCTGTGTTTTTATGTCTCTCCCAGTGTAAAGGCAGACTGACAGAGGGAGGTTTACAGTGAGACAGGGGGCCCAACAGATGCTGTGGGATCTCTAACAAAACAAGCACGAAAGAGGCAACGCTCTCGTGGTCTGATTAGAGCAGCCATGGGGGAGCACAGCGAGGAGACTTAATTAAAACTCATCTAGATGGAAAATGCAGTGAAAAAAATGTCATTTTGTTCAGGCTGCTGCCAGCTCCAGGGTTATAGAAGATACAGTACCTAATCGCAGTGTTGGAGGGGTGGGGGCATAAAGATGAGCTCACTAGCCAACTGACTAATGTAGATTGAAAAATGATCACAATTAGCATGTGATGGGGTGGCTGGGTTACAGCCAGATGCAAACACAGTTATGCTGTGAACAGAAAAAAAGAGATCTCTTTCTATTTCTCACTCTTCTCTGTTGTTCCTCGTTGCCTCCTCTCTCTCTCTGCAGGCATGACTCTGATCAAAGTAAACACACATTAAGACATTCTTGTGGCTGCAACAACGGTTAGAGCACACCTCTACCACAATGGAGAACTCTCTTCCCCATGCACCTCATCCATTTTTCCTTTTCATCCCGCTCCCTGCCCAGGCATCTAAATGACAGCTCACCACTGCAATGGAGCCCATCTCAAACACCCATTAAAAATAATGAGATGGCCATTTTCACTGCCTGTTACTTGAAAATAATCCATATCACACAGGGGGCAGAGACTGAAGGGGAGCTGAGTGGAAGGCAACAATTGCTGAGAGTAGATTTACTTAATAACCTCTTGTTGTCCTTGGCCGGACCGCTGAGCTGGTCTCCTGCAGTAAACCTATTCAAAAAGACAGAGGGCTTCTGTGTGCAGTAAACATCTGAAATAATACTGGTGGACTCTTAAACAACACATCTGACTTGGTCCAAGAAAAGCATTGGCACTGCTGTTTTTTTCCCCAGTTACAGATACTGAAACTCAGTGTTTATCACCTCTTCTTTGAGATTCATATTCACAACACAGTATTTGGATGCATCATGGAAACATATGGTATTTTTGAATAGTTAGACAACAAATTGCAGCATTAATGCAGTAGAATGAAACTTTCTTTGGGGCTGTTTTTTTTAATGATAAGTAAAGCCATATGTCTTTGTCAATCTGAAATTACAATGGCTTCCTGCATGCACAGCATCACATCACCATAATGAAATTGTTTACTAATCACCTGCTGGTTCCTGGGGAATGCCAGCGTTTTATAATGGAAATTAAAGATATCACCTATGATTTCTTCCAAGCTCAGATACAAGGAGTTGTGTGATTAACGTCTTTCTGTGTCTGTTTGATGTGTTGCCAAGGGGAACGTGACAGAACTAACAGAAGCTATAAATGTGAAGGCAGAATTACGCCTCTCCTTTGGAGGGATATGTCATGGGGATGGATTTATAGTTCAGTGGAGGATTTAAACCAGGAATTATTGCTTCCTTGATGCCACACATATTTATGTTTACGTTTTGATTGATAGGCTGCATTGTGGATTCATAGTATAATCATGTTCACATTCTCTTATTCACCGTGTGATTGAGAGAAAGTCAACCTGTAGTAACCACAGACAGTTATATGTGTGGTGATACCACAAAGTGACATCCACTGGTCCATGCATAGTAGGTGGGGCTGGAAGCTCGGTGATGTGACTACTTGCAGGGCTAGCTGCTGAACTGCTGTACCTGGCAAGGCTTCTATTTTCTCTTTACTGTTCTATCAGGCATTTTGTTCACCAGGCTCACAGGAGGTGTGGAGGCTGCAGTTGTAGCACAAGTGCCACTTCTTATCATATTCACAGATATTCCTGTGTACTGGGTCTTTGTCACTACTTGAAAAGCACATTCAGTGCACAGTATTTCTGCAGGTTTCGGCCGGTGGTTGCGAGTTTTGAGCAGCAGGGGTGTGTGAATGAGCTCACGACCCCAAAAACCTTTTGTGCTGCTAATAGTAAGGACATACTCAGGTGTATGTAAGCTCATGCTATTTCAATAGAGACTGTCGCTGAAGTGTCAGCCCTCATGTGTAACCCTCCTTATGTAAAGACCCACTCAGGTAAAGACCAGCGAGTCTACCTGTGTGAGTCCACCAAGCAACGTAAACAGTACTATTAACCCTGTGCACTTAAACTCTGTAGCCATGTGCCCCCAGCCAATTCCTGTGGTCTCAGATATCGCTGTGCTAACAGACAGAGGAATCTGGCTAATCTCCAGCCATTGCAACAAATGGCTGCACAGCTAAGATGCTTGTTCCCTGTATTTTGGACTCTCCAGCTTTTCTTGCCCTTAAAGGTCAGCAGTGTCATGCCAGCTTGCTATTGCTCATGGCACAAGTTCACCAGGGCTGAACTCTACTGGCAGCTCCTGTTAGATTGGCTGAACATACAATAAATTGACATGCAATGAAACTAATTCTTGTGGAACATCAAAAGACTTTTTCAGGTCCTCCTACATTGTTTATTTGATGAAGATTGCATGAAATTTCGAGAAGGAAGAGGTAAAAAAAAAAAAAGTTTTGTAAAAGAATCAATATGCTAACAAAGCAAGGAAAAGTAATGTTGCTTCTCTGCCTCGTGGTTCAGAAGCCAAACTTGTAGTGCTTTCTGCATGTCTTGCTGAACATCTGTTTTCTTTCTTGACACTTGTCTCAGTTCTGCACCAGCTAATCAGCTTCACACTGAAGTTTTTCAATGTCCCAGACTGCAAAAAGACACTGATGCTACTTCAGAATGAAAACAGATGCAAGTCATAGTAGCAATGGGACATTTAATCTCCCTGGTGCTGTTTGTAAGAGCCTTTGAAGTCATACTAATTGCAACAAGAAAGATGATAGGTGTGCAGCTCCTGTCGAGACCAGAGATAGGTACAAGGATGACCTAATGAGCATCCACCAGACAAGCTGATAGTCAGAGAAAGAGTGAAGATCAAGTCAAATCAGACAGCCTGTCAGTCCAGAAAGGGGTATGGTGAGACCAATTTCTTGAAGCAGAGAGGAGACCAACACTGACGGAACAGCAAATTTAGAAGCTGCAGCAGAGGAGTGCACAGCAGCTATTTATGATACATCTCTGATGTTGACGTAGCATGCTTTTCTGAACACCTTATATTCTCTTGCAGTGTGATGCTGTCCCTGGGTGTTTAAAATGCCCCACATTTTGCACATCTGACTGTACATTAATTACAGAGAAAAAAAAAGCAACAATCATGGACAGTGAAGAAACACTATAGAGGCTGTAGTTCTTTCAGATCTTTTATTCCAGTTGGTTTCCAGTGAGTGTAAGCCGCACACTTTTGCCTCTTAAGAAATTAATTGTGGGAAAAGATCCTAAGAGAGAAGATCACATCCTGCCTTACTTCTCTGCAGACCTAGCCAATCACTGTGTGAGGTGGGTGTGACTGTCAGATTGTCAGCTTTGGAAAGTTACAGACACTTTACAGATTCAGCTTGACCAATTCTGACAAGTAGTTCCTGTCTCATTCCCTCTAGCATACATCATCATTCACATAACCAGCTCACTGACTGCTGGTATGAAGTATGAAGCCCCTCTGTCAGGTTGGACTAACCTGGATCTCCTGTGCTCTCAATTTCAGAGCAGTCTTCATGCCGCCGTGTTTAGCCAGGGTACTTCCTGTGATGAATATTTCATTCAGGCTTTAGGAGGAATCCACAAAACAGAGAGTACAGTTACCAACAACCAGCTCGCTGGTGACAAAGCTGACAAAAGGTGGTTGTTCCATGTCTGGTTTTGACATACAAGATAAAAAAAAAAAAAATCTGTTCATTTAGCAATATTATTATTATATAATAATACTGTTTACTTTGTTGTGTTTTGTTATTAATTGTTATTTTACTCACTACTACTCTAAAAGTTATAGTAGCGGTAAATGAGTTCTACAGTTCTCCTGATTGAAATAACATTAATGGTATTATCATCTACCCATTTTAGCATTTTCCTTCCATTTTTTCTGATGAGCCAGAGCAAACAAGTCACACAGTCCCAACAAAACTGTGAAGTAAGAAGAGCTTGAGGAAAAAAAAGAGGAGGAAAATCCATTTATAAAGGAGTTGGTAGTGAATTGTGCAAACAGCTGTGCCAGGTCACACTGAACACAAAAGAAATGAATGGCCCAGTCTTTAACAAAATGAAAGCAATTTCAAGCACACTTCCCCTGGGTTTTCATCAAGAGACACTGCTGCTCAGACCAACTTGACTTTGTGTGCAGAGAGAGAGAGAGAGAGAGAGAGAGAGAGAGAGAGAGAGAGAGAGAGAGAGAGAGAGAGAGAGAGAGAGAGAGAGAGAGAGAGAGAGAGAGAGAGAGAGAGAGAGAGAGAGAGAGAGAGAGAGAGAGAGAGAGAGAGAGAGAGAAAAAAAAAAACAACCTTGTGTCGCTAAAACAAAGATGAGAAAAAACACACACACACACAACTAAATGCAACACAGGAGATGGCAGAACTGTCCGAAGATGATAGCAACATGCTGAAGTGAGACAGTTTTCCAAACAGCATATATCAGGAAACGTTCTGTGTAATGCTTATGGTTAATATGGCTGCAATGTTGTTTGCCCTAGTGCCTCTTCAACAAGTAAATTAAACATGCTAATATGCCCCTTGCAATTTTCCAGAATAGCCCTGTGTAAAGCCGGACTGAGGGATGACATCTGTGTGTGTGTGTGTGTGTGTGTGTGTGTGTGTGTGTCTGTCTAATGAAGCAGTAATACTGAAAAAGCCCAATTGGCATTGGACCACCCTCCAACAAATTAACCACAACAGGCTGATGTCCCACCAGCTGGTCCCATCAGCGTAAACACACGCAGGATATAAGTTCTGTGAGTGTATGAACAGCTCAGCCTCCTGAGCCTTTTTGCAATCTCTCAAACTAGACTGAAAATACCTGGTTTGTTCCTTTATAAAAGGAGAATGCAGGGAGAGTTATGGTTGATCACAGTGACCACTCTGAGGCTGTTATGCTCCTGCAGGTTTGTTCTCACTGCATGAAAATTGTCATTTCACAACACATTTTTCGTTTGTTTTATTTTGATGTGTGCAAAAGTTTTTTTTCTTCTTTCAGTTTGTAATTTTCAAATTCAGCCCTAAAAGCAATAATTGATTGTTTGTCTCTTGGATAACTATGAAGACACTGACAGTCTCCAAGTTGGCATGCCAACCGAGGTCATAACGATGCAGACAGAGATTCCAGTATAATACCCTTCAGCTCAGGGACAGACTGTCCTCCTTTGAGGACATGTAATTGCCATACGTGAGAGCAGGAAACTTGCCCCCCCACTGTGCAAAAGATACTTGTGAATTTGATATTATTTCAAGCTCATACTTTTCTGTATGAGCAGGTGGGGGCACTATTTATACAACGCGTAGTGGAGTACAATGAAAGACAAAGAAAATCTGTAAGAGTGTGTGTGTGTGTGTGTGTGTGTGTGTGTCTTGAGAAACTTCCTCCATCATGAGTTAATCAGCTCAGATTTTCATCACAATGTGCATTGAGGCACAATATGGAAACAGTATGAAGTTGCACATAAAGCGAGTCAAAACACCAGTCGGTGATAAAGATAAGAAATCAAACAGCTTTTTCATGTACTATAGCAGCAGCTGCATGAATATTAAGGTAAGCAACATTTTCCTGTTCTGTAGCTTATTAGTGATAAATTAATGATGAGAAAATTTGTTTTTCGTGCAGTATCGTTCTGTGATTTGGGCTCTTTGTGTGTAAGACAGACACATCTATACAAAAATGGTGCTTGGGTGATTAGGCTATAATCTCTACTGCTGGCCCAAAACGAACAAACTAATCTGGTATCTTTGTGAGTGTGATAAGATTCACGTTTATCCAGGTACACACAGTCTGAAGGAAGAAGCCATGTCCTCAATCTACGCTTGTCACTGACAGAAGCTCTCAACTTCTTATGTGGCTTTTGTACATAACTAAATTAACACCCAGTCATATCCACAAAAGCAGCAAATTGTGTTCCTAACTCATTTGACTACTGTGTGACAAAATATAACAGGATGGAGGATCTAAATGCAAACACAAAGACTACAAAGCCATTAATGGTCAGGCACCATCGTACCTTAAAGAGCTTATACTTCCCTATTTTCCCAATAGGACACTTCACTCTCTAAATGCAGGCCAACTTGTGGTTCCTAGAGCTTCTAAGAGCAGAATGGGGGGCAGAGCCTTCAGCTATCAGGCTCCTCTCCTGTGGAACCAGCCCCCAGTTTGGGTTCAGGAGCCAGACACCCTCTCTACCTTTAAGATCAGGCTTCAAACTGTCCTCTTTGATAAAGCTTTTAGTTAGGGCTGGCACAGGTATGTCCTGAACCATCCCTTAGTTATGCTGCTATAGAGCTAGACTGCTGGGGAGTTCCCATGATGCATGCCCGGTTCTGTCGGAGGTTTCTTCCTGTTAAAAGGGAGTTTTTCCTCCCCTCTGTCGCCAAGTGCTGCTCTTTGTGGGAATTGTTGGTTCCTGACTGGATTCAGGACAGCAAGGAATGCAGAGTCCAATAACTCAGGTAAAAGTCAACAACAGAAGTACCAGAAACCTTGGTCAAAACAATGAGCCACTGGGAACAGGAAGCACAAGGGGACAGATGAGCTGACAAAGAGTGAGGGGAACAGAGTGACTTAAATACACAAGGGAGGCAGGGGTAATTGGGAACAGGTGAAACACATCGAGGCAGGGCAGACAATCACAGAAGTGGGGGGAAAAAAACAAAAACAACCAACAAACACGCAAGGAAGTAATTTCAAAATAAAACATGAGTCCAAAGAGTCATATAAGGGGCATATTGTGACACCCATACTTGATGCTGATACCAGATGTCATACTTCCCCCCCCCCCCCCCCCCCCCCCCCCTCAGCCCCCCATCAACATTTCCCATACATACAGTCTGTATGCTGCAGAATGCTTCAGGGCTCACCAGTTTCGTTCATGTCACTCATTCAAATCAGATAAAAACATCTGTTATTAGAGGAGAAAAACTTGATGGAAGCACACTGACTGACTTACTTGAATTTACTGACGCTGACAAAAGCAGAATGCTAAATTGAATATAGTACAGTATAGAAGATGTATATGTATGCTTCAGTGGTCAAAACCATGAGTGTGAGGATTATTCAAGGGTTGTGATGTATCTACAGTACATATTAGAAAGAAATTGTAAACAAACATAAAAAGCAGTATTAGGCTGGATTTATAGTTTACCTGATGCAAGAGATTAATGACAGCCCTGCTTGTAGCTACAGTGCAGGTTTTGATTTGTAGTTCAGAACAGATTTCACTTGCTGATAGCCATGCCACATCAACAAATATATCACGCCATATTGTGCTTTATTTATATTCCCTGCAGTATCTGTGTTTATATCGGTAAATTTATTTTGTGATAAAGGTCGATAGCGGAAGATTGATCTTGAATACCAGACTGCTGCCATCCAAATACAGAAAACCGAGCCTTTGTTCAACTTGCTTGATGTTGTTTTCACAATCTCAACCAGCATCAGAAAGGTCTTTAACAGGAGTGGTTTAAGGGGATTCATAGCTGTTATAAAATGTGCCATCAAAGTGAGGGGCCACTGGGGGACCCTTTCCCCCTTAACACACAATTATAAAATCCTCTTTAGAATTAAAATAATTTCATTTTGTAGTTGTCAGTCATCAAATAAAAATAATAATCTTTGGCAAAAGAAATGGGCTTCAATATAGAGAAATATCAGTTGACTGCTCCAAGTCAGCTGAGGTGGTCATCTTGATGCACCTGAATCTCATCAAGTGAGATTATTCTCCCTGGATGGATCTTAGAATTGTGGTAATTTTAGCAAACTGGCAGATGACAGCATAATGCTTTCCTCACACTGGGCAATTTGATGCAACGTTCCATTTTGTTCTGCAAAAGGTTGTACCCAACCAGGTAATAACAGAGGAGGTGATAATTTACTTGATGAAGAGCATTTAGAATGAGTCCAGGACTTTCTGTGCTGACAGAAGGGGGTGTTTGTCTAGATGGAACTGAAGTTTTTTGATGGGGGTGATTATCTTCCTTATACTCATCCTGGGATAATGGCGATCTCGTGCATTTCTCAAAGCATGTAATTAGCCAGAATTTGCTCAGTTAGACATCGTCTAGTACCAGATCATAACAGAAGAGATGATATTTGATGATAGACATTTATTTTTCAGGTTACAGTATCCATCACAGTGCACTTTACTGTCTGTCTGCTGCATTTAGTTGCCAGGAGAAATTGTACTAATAACAGAGGTGCCATCTGACTCCATTTATTTATATAAAGATGTTAGGGGCCAAGCTGTCCAAGGAAAACAGAGCACATGTTCACTTTTCAAAAGGTGGGTTTTATTTCACATAGAAACATGGTTAAAAAAATACAAAATAATGAAAATAAGCAACAGAAATCTGCTCAAAAAAACTGCTCAACTAACTGACCTAACCCGATAACAAGAATATAAGGATTCTATAACACAGCAGAAGATGGCGATAATGCCCCGTCTAGATGCAATTTCGCCATTAAAAGGAAGAAGAAGAAAAAGAGGAAGAAGGAAGGCACCCCAATTAGCCAGACCAGGAAGGAGAACTGACACAGCAGACATGGTAACACATTTCTATTTCAACTGTGTGGCTGTAGATGGGGCCGTCATAAAACATATAACATGTAGAAGCAGATGCATATTCTTTCTAATGCTTGTATATCGCTTATAAATCTCTTTCATCTATTATCCTAAAGTAAGTACATTACAAAATCAATATTTTCATATTAACGATGGATTAAATGGCTACTTTTGAAGGGAGTGACAAACAGAGAATTGTCACCATCTCTACAGTTAATCTTAACATCTTTCAGCTCATTGTTCTGGTTTTCCGGCCCCCAACTTTACTGTTTTGTTTCACTCTCACGGCTCATTAATGTCATTTTCAGCTGCAGCACAGCTTTTTACAGAGCTCTGACAAACCCCCACAGTACACTGCCGTCCCAGCACCTTGGAGATTCTCACATCTGGTTGGTGGAGAGCAAAATAGAGCTGAAGGGAGAGCTACTATCAGACTTGTATTTGTCTGGCGAATGCTAATGAAATGCTAATGCTAAATGTTTATGTTGCTCTGTGTCTGCTGGATGTGTAAATGAACTGTTTATCTGTCTGATTGTGACAGCTATATATGATTTCTTCTTTGCAGATTAACATTTGACAGACAAAACATGATGTTTTTGTAAAAGAATGATGATTGTCTGCACTCTACATATTTTGCAGTCCTCTTATAGTCATGAGTTCTGGGAAGTGATCAGCAGGATGAGGTCGCAGATTTAAGAAACCAAAAAGAGTTTTCTGCAGAGTGCGGCTTCACGCTGTGGCACAGCTTGAGGAGTTCTGAAATCAGCAAGATCTAGCTCAAAGTAGAAGTGCAGTTGAGCTGGTTCAGCCGTCTGATCAGGATGCCTACTGGTCACTTCCCTGTGGAGGGATTCTGGGCACATCCAGCTAAAAGGGGGGCCCCGAGACACGCCCAGAACCAGTCTATACCCAGAACACACTGAAGGGCTTACACGTGGTTACTCACCTGGAAACGCCCTAGGCTTCCCCCAGAGCTGGATGATGTGACGGGAAAGAGGTACTTCTGGGCATGAATTACTTCCTGCCACGTGTGTGTGTGTGTGTGTGTGTGTGTGTGTGTGTGTGTGTGTGTGTGTGTGTGTGTGTGTGTGTGTGTGTGTGTGTGTGTGTTTGTTTGTGTTTTAAAGAGGAGAATTAGAGTAATGGGTTAAAAATAAAGGAAATCAAAGCAAGTTTAAAAAGCCAGAGAGACTGCAAGGGAGAGAAGGAAAGAAGCCAGATGCTTATGTCCTCTGGCAACAGACATTTAATTTGAGAAGAAGGACGCAAGTTTTGCAGTGTATAATAGGGGTCGTCTATTTATTTATGTTGCACTGTCACAGTATAAGGTGATTATTTGCAGTTAAGTCCCCTGGAATTTTTAATCTTTCTGCCTGTGAATGGGGATTACATGTTTTGCAGTTTTATTATTATTTCTGTTATACCCCACAGCCTTTCTAACATTGTGACATTAGTGAATCGCTCAAATGACCATGAAATAAAAGAAAATATCCCCAGTCACAGTTTCTGCCCAGCCTGCTACCCTGTTCCTTTTCCGCCAGTTACAAGGAAACAACCATTGCCGATGAATGGACAAATAACACAAATCACTTCCTGTGCAAAAAAATGGATTTTTCTAGGAAAACAGTGGTTGTTTACAACATTCACCACATTAATTTTTCATAAACAACAGTACTGTAAGTAGCTTGAATCAGAGCAAAATGGACATTTGATTATGTGAAAAGTTGCACATTTGTTCAGGGATGGAGCAGAGGGGAGACCACAGAGCTGCCCTGAGACCGAAGCAGCTGTTTGAGGCCCCAAAGCAACAGTGGGTACCAAATGAGCAAATTGCAAATGTGGCTAAACACACTGCTTCTGTGTAGCATTATATGTCCCAAGTTCAAGCTCCAAACACATACATACAACATACAAAATACATAAAACAAACAGATTTAGTATATGTAAATATATGGTAGATAGAAGATATTGAAAAGATATGAAAAGGTGTTGATAGTCTCCAAGATAAAGGATCTGAAGCCAACATATGAACTTGTGAGGTTGTGTTTTAATTTACACATTGTGTTATCAAGAGTGATGCACACTTGTCACACAAAGCTACAGGACATGCACTCTGAACTTGTATACAAATGATACCTGCAAAAAAAGTAAAATTTTCCTTCTAGAAACCACCGAATGAAAACCAAATGCCACAGTAAATAATTTTTAGGTGATCTGAAGACCTGCCCAAAACTCTGCTAAGCTTATTCCAGCCTTGCTAATGGAAGAGAGAGAGAGAAAAAATAAATATGAATGACGAGGAAATTATAACTTCATATACAGAGAGGCAAGATATAGCAGAAGACAGCTGGGGCATGGGGAGCAGTTTTTAGAGGCTTAAGCCAAAGTTCTATTTTTTACTGCAGAAAGATTACACAGAGTCCCCACACTGTGACTCAACGTGGCATAATTGTGGAAATCAGTCTTCTGTGAGCCTAACAATTAATATTTCCAGTCCCAACAAGCTAATTCACCAATTTGTGCGGCCGGAGTTTTGTTATGAGCGCATTTTATGTCCATCATTTTGAAGTTGTTTTTAACAGTTGAGGAGCTGAATGTGAATCAGCTTTCCAGCTCGAGTATCATAATGTGCTTTGTGTGCTGAGTAGCTGGGTTCTTTGAAGAGGAGCAGATATAAAAGGGCAATTTAGTGGTGAAGAAGCTAGCTGTTAAATTGATTTCCAACCCATATATTAATTTAAGATGTCAGGTGAGAACCAATTAGTTTTACCAACTGTCCTCTTCTTTTGGAGGAACATTTGATAATGTAGCAGATGCCATGAGTGTCCCAAGAGACTGGTTCACTTAATGGATTTATTGCTTGATCATGTTTTTCATTTGTTCATTAATTTGCATCTAATTGCTTAATGGCCAGCTCTTGCCATTGTTGTGAGGCCTGTTTTTAATACTGTGACCATCATGATTTTCAGAGACAGAGCATAAAACAAAACAATTTAACATCCATAATTTGTCATGATTTATAAGACAGTAATCTCTGAGAGCACCCTCAAACTGACTTGAAATGCAGAATTTCACTTTCAGTGTCAAACAGTTAGCGTTGTAACCTTGTGGGCAAACAAGCAGAAGTTGTGTTTACATTGAAAAACAAAGCTTTGTGTCTGCATACACACATGCAAAAGAAAGAAAGACAGAAAGAAAGAAAGAAAGAAAGAAAGAAAGAAAGAAAGAAAGAAAGAAAGAAAAAGAAATGTGTTGAGATGTGTTAAAGAGGCAACACAGAGAAAATCTACATTATCTGCACATCACATTACAGGTGCTTATATGCCGTGTCTTTCCTGCCTCTGAATACTATATAAATATAGTCATGGTGAGATTTTCTGTGCATGGATACTGTAGCTGTATCTTTTTTGCCTGAAGCACAACAGCAGGCCCAGCCCTATAGATGCAAATGTTGCTGACTGACTGAGTGATCAAGTTACACCAATCACAAACATTTGCAAGCAAAGCAACCTCCTGATCCATCTTCATGCCTGTCAACTCTTGACGGTCTCTACACTGTTGCCTCACTAATGTTAATGCAGTTCTCCCTTTGCCTGATCATAGAACTTTTTCCAATTTTGGTTGTTCCTGCCTTTTCCTTTTTTACTGTCTTTTTCCTTTGTTCTTGCAGCCATGTAACAGTACCCTCTCCTCAGATATTGCACAAAATAGTTCAGTCTGAACGTGAGTATATTCACAGTGTGACCATAAAATAAATGAGAACATTCCTCCAGCAGGTCCTCATCAAACATAAAATCTAACTCTATCCTCAGTAAAATGTCAGTGAACCCATGTCCACTGACATTTTGCCCTGGACAGTGTATATGGGCACACTGCCCCTAAAATTAGCTTTGTGTCCACTTTGAATGCATCTTAAGGCTCATACCATCAAGGGTGGTTGCCTTGGTTTTGAATATGGGCACATGTAACCCCCACCCCCACCCCCCACCCCCATTCTGCCTGTCACTCGCCCATGTGCACTAGCTAATGAATAAAATAAAATAATATAATTCACAAAGACAAAAAACATAGACCCACAGACATTAAGGGTTAATTTAAATTTAAGTAAGGTGGAGGTGGAAGGCAGCTTGGGGAAGAATGTAATCAAAGATTGCCATAAAGGGGTATGTGTGTGTGTGTGTGTGTGTGTGTGTGTGTGTGTGTGTGTGTGTGTGTGTGTGTGTGTGTCTAACCTTGGGGATGAATGTATAAAGGCACAGAATGTTTCTGTACATAATGCATGCTGGGTGCCTTGACAAAACGGCTCTGCCCTTTTCTCCCTCGATACCGTCTGCTACTCCGATCAGATAGAATGCATGAAACAGCTGGTGTCTTCAGACACCATGTAGATGGCTGTTATACATCATATGATGCACTTTTTCAGATTGTCTACCTGTACATGTGGTGCATTAAGTTAGCAGAAAGGACCTGTATGCAGACAGACACAGAATTATGTCTCCTGTGCTTGATTGGTAATTACATCCTCCATCTGTCTCTCTCTCTCTAAGACACTCACACATATAAACACAGGATGAAAAAGTTTTTTTTTGTATTTATTGTATTGGACAAAACTGGGGATATAATATGAAAGTACTTCAGGAGTGCACTAGTCCCTCCAACCAGTGCTCTCTTTATCTATAAAATCAACTCTCTTCACTCAATGGAAAAAATTACTTTCACTCTTCTCCTTCAAAAAGAGACAGGGTATAGACACTGGGAAAATTGTGATTGCTATAATTATCCAGACTTTTAACTTTTGCACTTTTTCTGTCTGAACATTTCTATGCAGAACAGTGGTTTTGGGGTTAGGGTTAGAATTAGGTTTAGTTCCAGGTCAGTGATGGTTAAGGTTAGGGTTAGGGGCTAGGGAATGCATTATGGCAATGATGGGTCCCCATAAATATAGTGCAACTGCCCAACACTGCCAGCTGCACAGCTTAAAAGCCACAGCTATCAGTCTGCACCTCTGTCAGCTGTCTCTGAGTCTCACCTTGAAGTCTTCTTGCAGATCTCTCTTCAATCAATACCTGTCTCACAGGAATTTCATCATTATATTTATCAATAATAGTGAAATATATATATATATATATATCTCACCACCTCTTTTTTACCATATTGATATACCCACCTGTGACTAGGTGGATTTCACCCAGTGATGGTTTTTAAGTTGCCTTGCTGCAACAAGAATCTCCTCTTGTAGGGAAAAATTAATGAACTCAACTGAACTGATATAAATGTATTAACGAGCTATTACACAAATCAAGCTGTTTATAGGAGTCACATAATTATTATAGCTACTGTTGCTGTCGCTGTCATCGCCATCCTCCTCATCACTATCCCAGCTTTTATCACCATGGATTCAATAATTCACTTTCCATATATAGTTTGTATTTACATTATCATGGATAACCCAAAATGCCATACTTTTTCATCTTTACTTTCCTCCATAGCTATTTCAGTTATTACTATTGATGATAATAATTAATATGATGACAGTCATGTTGATGATTGTTGTGGTGACAGTCATAAATACCCAAAGCTGCATTGCTGCTCCTGGATAACCATGCTCGCAGTGACTACATAAATCGTTATAAATATGAACTGATATAGTAAAGAATAAATGCATAAAGAATAAATGCACAATTACAGGCTCTCAGTTTAGCACAGCAAAACATAGACAAGCTCTTCATTTGGCAATAAGAAACTTCAAAACAAAATAACAAAACCCTGGGGAAGAAGAGTGGTAGCATGACTATCAAGCACCTTTTCCGAAACATTAAATGAATAAAACTGGTGAATGCAATTAAGAGTCTACAGAGAACACTGGAGAGACAGTTTTACATTCCTAGAACTGATGCCAAAAACACAGAGAACAAAGAATACAAACAACACCAATTTCACATCAAACATGGGCAGGAGGACGAGGAGACTATAAGGCGAAAGAAGATCTCCTTCCCCTGGGAGACTCTCCTTGCTCAGTAGGAAATAAACAACAGACTCAGAGCTGCTTGTGAAGAGCAACAAGATCAGAACAGCCTCAAAAGACATAACAGTGATCACAAAACAGCAGGGGAGTTCAAGAGAGAGGTGGCTAAACACCAAATGATTGAAGGAGGGGGAAGGAACATGGCAGACGAAGGTGAGCAAGCTGGAGGAGGTGAGGAGAACCTATTAATGAGGGTCGCATTAAAAAGTCAGACTCTAACAAAAGGCGACCCTGACTCGCGCCTGATGAGAGAAACTACAGCAAGTTATTGAAGAGGAAATTAAAGTTGTGGTCAGTCAGATCACACAGCTTTAGTTACGCTGCCTCAGATCATCATAAACAGCTGACACTAGCATGCTTTGCTAGCTTGCTGGTTCTGCAGTAGTGTTGCATTAGAGCCAACATGGCAGGGCAGGACGCTGACACTGTTGTGCTACACGTCACATCTCTGATTCCTAAATGTTTGGTTCAGTGTAAACGAGCAAAGCCATCATAACGAAGGGTCTTCATCACAGTGTTGCAGCGTGGGCTCTGTGTAAAAGGGGCTTATGTGTAAGGCTTCCTCAGTTAGGGTGAAAGCTTCTTTCATAAAAGCCAAAAACATTGTGAAATGTATCCAATCCTCTTGAGAAATATGAGGTTTCATGACCTCAGCCATGATTAATTTATTCAATCGCATACTGAACATACTAGTTGCATAGTCATTTAAATTGATATTGGATACTAAGTGCATTCACCTTCCTTGTTCCCTAGATACTTTGCACATCACTGTGACAGAAAGATGGATGAACTGTCTCATTTTCATTTTAATGAAAACAGATGGGAAGAATCAGTACCAGCACAAACATTTCCTGAGCTTGATTTGATTCCATTTTTGCTATGATTTTGCCATTTTGCCAACAGATTTCTAATGGCTTTGCTAGTGACAGAAAGAGAAGGGAGGACCAGAGAGCTGTGTAGTCTGCACGTGTGTGTACTCTGGCTTCCTCCTCTAATTCTGACATGCAAACATACACATGCTCCCCCTTGCCTTCAACTCAAGGGCAGCTCAGCACTAGTATGATTTGATATGCTAATGCAGGATGTCATGCATGGACGTCATAATGAGTCATTTAGTGCCTGACTTCTCCCATTTCTATTGACACTACTGGTACATCCAGAGGACAAGGATTTTTCCTGTCTGCCTTTAACTCATCCTTTATGGATTCATCATTAACTAACTGCATCAGCCTCACACTTTAAGGTGGTAGACCCTTTCATATTTTTCCCTGTGGGATGTGTGTAGATTTCAGCTGGAGAAAGACTGATAGATATCATATATCTGACTGGCTGAATTGCATGCACCATTTCCTCTCCATGAAGTTACCCTTAAAGAAAACAATGTCCTGGTTACTCAATGTAATAAACAGACCCTTGGTAGAAAACAGATGCCAATGAGAACTGTTCACTGTGGGATTTGTGGGTTATCCTGAGTGAATAAGTTTATGTTATACGCTATACAGCAGTCAAAGAGCCTTATTAAAAGTTGACCGTAAAGAAGAGGCAGACAAAAAGACATTTGAGACGTATTAGGCAAACAGGGAGAAAGAAGAGGAGAGATAACTCATGGAAAAGACCAAGTCAAGTAATATTTTATTCATTTATATTTAGATGAATATAGCTTATTATAATGTGCTCAGGAGGGAAGAAAAAATGGAAATGCCTGGAAGGCAGAACTTCTAACTTTAAGAAATACAATTGAATGCAGTAATAACATTATGATATACTGTACAGTGGGTATTGTATGCAGAATGTGTGTGTGTGTGTGTGTGTGTGTGTGTGTGTGTGTGTGTGTGTGTGTGTGTGTGTGTGTGTGTGTGTGTGTGTGTGTGTGTGTGCATGAGTGCCTATATGAGTTTAACCATACAATATTACTGCAGAATAGTATAAGGACTGTTGGTCCAGCAAAGGCCTTAGCTTAGAAACGACCTGTTTTTGTGCAACAGGCTTTATGCAAAGTTTGATGATCACAATTTTTTGTCTCTGCTTGTTTAAAAAAATCTGTTAGTTATGTCCAAATGCTATAAACACATCAGTTCAAAGTAGGAGCCCAATAGCATGTCTACACATAGAGTGTTTCAGCTGCTTTTTTCATCCATCTCAAGTGCGTCTCATTGAGTTGAGGCACTCCTACAGTTATGTAATCAATCCAGCTGTCTAGACAGATGGCATAACGGTCTGTGTGCACCAATGTGTAGCTTTATTTTCCTGCATTTTACACAGATAACTACCTTGATCATGTATTGGGTCCTGAGCACTTCCGAGACGCTGCTGTAGGTGACCCACAACACAAAATAGTGCCTAACACCTACAGCCACATATAGAACTGAAGCTGCTGCTGCTCTGCAAATGGGCTGCTCACACTACACGTCTTGTGCACATACAGTGTAAGCAGTCATGTGTCACAGAGTGAGCAGCAGTTGACAGGATGTATTTCTATTTTGGTGTTGCCTCAACAAAAGGTGGAGTTAATATAGGGATTTGTGTCAGTAAGAACCTATAGTGGAAATCCACTGCTAACTTCATGCAGTCTGGCTAGATGTTAACTGGTAGAAATATGCTTTGTATTATAAAAACATGTCTGCCACATGTGATGACTTGAGATGATGATGAATTGAAGGCTTTGTGCATCAATGGATTACTGTGCAAATGTGGCATCCTGTGCATTTATTTGGTTAATATTAGAGACAGAATTATTATTGTTTGTGTTACTGTCTCTAATAATACAGTTTTGCCACTTTTGACCAGGACCACTCTTCCTGATGGAACATCTTCAGCTTAGCTATATAATTAGGATTTGAGGTGTAAACAGGTCTCTTGAGATCACAGCATCCCTGTTGGGTAAAGGTCTGCGTTCTGGCAGGGCCACTTCAAAAGGTGGATTTTATTCTTTAGTAGATTTACTTCACTGTTTATGGTCATTGTCCTGCTGCATCTCCCAGCTCCTACTGAGCTTCAGCAGGTGGACAGCCACCCTGACATTATCCTTTAAGATATCTTGATAAACTTGGGAATTGATTTTTCCCCTTCAGCCTGTGTCATCGTTTCCATAACTCCTTGGTGTAATTTGACTGATATTTGCAGAACTGGTGCCAGAGCATTGTGAGCATATGTGATTTGAAAGAGAGAAAGGCACATTGATAGCACTGTAGATAAATGGAGATTTCCCGATGACTAGTGTACAATATTAAACATGGACTGTGCCCTCTGGGTTTTGTAAGAAATATTCATCCAATGCCACGGCAAACTACATCTAATAGAAATGGAGTCTCAATTATATGCAAAGCCATGGAGGCACACTAGACATGAGGAGAGGAGATAAAGACAGAGGGAGATGGAGGAAGGCTGTGCCATGTAAAGTAGGTGAAACATGAAGAGGCAGAGGAATAAAAGGAGCTGGATGGAAGAAAAGACAAGGCCTAGAGTCACAGAAGGTGAGTTAAGATTCAAAACGTATACACACTGCATAGAGCATCCACTTTTCCTGATCACAGCTGAGGCCATTGCCTAGTGGCAGAGGCAGAGTTCTGAGAGGCACACAATCATCTCTCTCCCTCCTTATATTTGTAAATGGAGTTGCCTCATGTTCGAGAGCTAATTTCTGTTTTATCTCCTTGTTCTTCTCTCTCAGTGACAAACTCAGAGAAGAGGAAACAAGGATGTCTGTTTCCTCTTTTTCCATTGTTGGCTTTGTGTTGACTTTGGAGGCACCATGGCTGCTACGTCCCTGTTAAACTAAAATATTTTTTACTAATTTATAATATTAATATTTATTCATCCTGTCACTCCCTCTGTTCCCTATAAAATCTTGTAACATGTAATTCCCTCTGTCAGTCAACAATTACTTTCACCCCTCCGACCCCCACCCCCAAAGGAAGAGTTGTGGGTCAGTTTGTGGGGTTGAATAGATATATTAGTAATACTGCATATGAACCACGAAGCTGCATAAAAGCCTCAACGCTCTCTCTATTTATATATCTTATTTCTTTCATGTTCTTCCTCTCATCCTCTCATCCTATCCCCGCTGCTCTCTTTTCATCTCGTTTCCTCTCCTCTGCAGACTTGTTTATTCGCCTGCTTTGCCTTAGATTGGTTAAGCTGTCCGTGGCAGAGTAGCAACAAGGTTGTTTGTGATGTCGCTATGGTTGGAAGGAAGACAGCGAGAGGCTTGATAGATCCATTAATGTTCCTTTGGTCTTCCATTTCAAGCCTGCACAAACACTCTAATGCATGTGTCTGTGTATGTGTGTGTGTGTGTTTTGTGTTTCTAAAAAAAAACCAGAGAGAAAAAAAAACACGTGGCGTGTGCATGTATGTATATGTCTTGATGGCAGGAAAGAAGCTGTTCTTTAGTCTGGACGTTCTGGACCCGATGCTTCACAGTCTCTTGCCTGAAGGGAGGGGGGCAAACAGTCCATGTGCAGGGTGGGTGGGGTCCTTTTAGATGCAGGAGGCCTTTTTCCTGCACCTGCTGGTGTCGATGTCACTGATGGTGTGCAGGCTGCTGTCTGTGATCCTCTGTGTGGACGTCACCACCCGCTGCAGTGACCTCCTCTCTGCAGCAGAGCAGTTACCATGCCAGGACAAGAGGACACTTTCCACAGCACACCTGTAGAAGGGGGTCAGAACCAAGGTCCCCAGGCCTGCACGCCTCAGTCTCCTCAAGAAGTAGAGGCGTTGATGAGCCTTCTTTATTAAGGTACACTACATGCACCATTACTGTCGTTCTGTTGTTGGAGCTAAGAAATCCAAAGGCAAACAATGCTCTGTTCAGTTCAGCACTGATGCTACGCTGCAGCGCCACCCTCGCCCGGCTGTTCCAATCTGGCCATCTGTGTAAACACTAATCACTAATCTACCATAATAAAAAACACAATTCCCTCACCAAGGCATCTGTCACAGTGGACAGCGTGTCCCTCTTTTTAACAACGGGTTGCAGTCACAAGTGACATCTATATTCAAAGCCAAAGCTGCGGCTCTTCCCACACAGCTCTGCTCCACTTTGACATTTAAAATGTTTTCATTGCTGTTGTTTACTTTCCTAAAGTGACGCTGTCCTCCCATAAAAAAACAAAAAAAAACCCCAACTCCATAGGTCAGTTGTGCAAGCAGCTCACTTTAAGCCATAGTTATGTTTTTTTGTTTTTGAGACAGCATCGGTCTTCTCAGCAAATCCTTCAAAACAACATATACACATTCAAACAAGGAAGTCCTCCGGTGGCTGTAGTAGTGCCTGCATGATGGGCGCAAAGAGCAAGTCCACGATCAGAGGAATGCAGGGTGGAAGGATTGGTTGGTTGTTGTTTTATTTCACCATGACCACGGTCATTCAATGTGTTTATTATTGTAACCATGACGACAAACATCCTCAAACTTTAACAAAGTACTTATTTTAACCCAAACCACCTTTCCCTTTTTTGGCCTTTATCAGAGCATCATCACATCCTAAGAGGGTTAATTATTTTTCAACAGTGTTTTGTAACCGTTTATCCCCGGCTGCTGTAGGGCCTCTGATTCAGGACACGGTCCTATGGGTTGAATCTAAGGTTAGGGACAAACCACCTATGTGGTTGTTTCAGTTGGAGGACTTGTTGACTAAAAGAGTGGAAGTGTAAATGGCCAACGACTGAATGGATGACAGCAAAGAGGCTCTGGATGTTTACTGGAATTCTGCAATGAGTCTGAGCCAAGATTAAATTCAGTCTACTCCCACCACCCCTGTCTTCTTTTACCTCCCACTTAATCTCATCCATGCAAATTTTCCAAATCAAAAATTCACATATTCTCCATGTCACTCATGTCACAGGTACCCACCACCACCCAGCTCCACTTGCAACTTGATGACTCGAGACTCCGTGCTGGGGCGGGCACAGATCTAATTCAGCCTTGGTTGGGTTCATGGTTGGCGAAGTCTCTTTCAGTTGCAGCAGTAAATGTTGGTGCAGGTTTCAGTTTGCAGCAGAAAGATTCATCAGGTGTGCCAGTTTTCACCCTGCAGTTTCAAGAGATCACTAAGGCTTGAAATTGGCTACGCACCCTGTAGTATGGGATGTTAGTATTTTTGGTTTTTCCTTGCGTGTATAACATTAGTACTTACTGTATACTTCCACTTACTAATGAATGTTGGCACACTCTGTGTAGTTTGATGGAGTATGAGACCTGAATTCCTACTTTTCCTGCACAAATAAGTCTGGAAAAGCATGAATATCCTGCTGCTCTTTGCCGCCACAGTTGCATTTTAGAAATCAGCAGAGGACAGCTGGGCTCTCGTCTCCAAAACCCTCCAACAGGACTTGATGTCCACATAATTACTGCTAACATTTTTTAATTTTGGCTTGATTCTATGCAGCAAATTACCATGTGTGGACAGGTGCCTGCCACAGGTGGATTGGTCATGGAGGAAAATGGGCTCTTTAGCAGATCCCTCTTGAGGAGGAGTGTTTTTTCCTTTTTTTCACGCATATAAAAGTGAGGTTGCAGCTGAAATTGGATCAGCCTATATTCCTTGCAAAAAGCTGACAAAGTGCTCAATACCCAGCATTTAGAAAATGCAGCAAGGGAACTGGGTGGAGGACATCCTCCTCTAATCAAGTATTATCTAAAAAAAACTGGCTAAAAATGTCCAAGATATATGATAGCACATTTTTTGTGTTGTAATGCAATATCCATGCAATCTGTGAAATAGTTCCAATGGCATCCTGAACACTGCTCCTCTCCTTCATCAAGTGTTCAGCTTGACTTTCTGAAGTAGGAGAGCACTATCATTAATTCATTAGTTCCTGCACACATTTTATGCGTTATTGTCCATTCCAGTGGGCTAAATAAGTGTATGTTATTCTCTGTCTCTCTTATTCACTTTTAGAGCAACCAAAGTCTTAAGAGCTGCCCCTTGATGTCATGTGACACAGCCTCTTCACAACAGTTTGGTCTGACCTTGGGTGATTGTAGTTTTAGTTTTTTGTGTGCGGAGGTTGTTTGTTCTCTCAGTTTGCCCATGAAGCATTTACAGACTTTCATGTGGTCATTTGTATAAATGAATCTTGACATAGTGCCGGAATATGAATACACACTTCAAAGGCTTCTTTAAATCATTCATAAACGGCACATCTGAAAACATGCAGCAAGGCAGAGGGAGATGGGGGCAAAAAGTCAAGAAGAGAAAGTAACAGATTCTTGATGGTGAATAGGCAGCAGTGTTGAGTACAACACATGAATATGCTCTGTGGAATCCATCCGTCTGCCTGCCTCTTATTTTCTCCAACTGTATTGATTTAATCAAGTTCTCACCAACACTCGACTTCCTCATGTGCGGTTGTGTGTGTTGTTGTGTGTGTCCTCCATACACTTTGCATGTGTCGACTGAGTGAACAGGGGTTTCATTAAGTGTAAAAGGCTGACTTTATAGTGATCAATGGCTCTGCTCATCGGTCACCTGCAGTGGCCTAACTGACCACAGCATCAAGATGGATGAAGGGACTAGAATGGAGAAAGAAAGGAGTGGCTATGATGGAGTGGAAATAGAGAGGAAGGAGGTGGTTTGTGCTGATGAAAGTATGGGTAAGTGGAAAGAAAGAGACACATGAGGAAAAATCACACTGACCTCCCAACCTTTTCCTGCAGACACTGAGTTATATGCTCCAGGGAATAACACAAAAATACTGTAGATATTACAAAACAGTTTCAGTGGTCATTTCACTTTTGTTGAGATAAAATGAATAAACACATACCTGTAGGTTACACTGTATACTTGGATGGACTGATATATATATAGATATATATATATATATATATATATATATATATATATATATATATAGTCAGCTGTCCGTGTGCCGTGCAAAGACACACACTGCCAGATAATTTTATGCGGTACATGTACACAGTGCACTTGCAGCAGTCTAGGGCTATTGAAATCACTCTTAACAAGGTGCCTTTCATGGCCACTATTTGTAAATGATATTAATTATGTAGATTAAATTCGTGTAATTTTCTCAATAAGCTAATTTTGCATTTCTTTGCTCTTATGGCTGGTGTGAAGGCCATTATGTGCGCAAGGCAATATTTAAGGTTTCACTTTACTATTTCACTTAAAGGACCACACAGGTAGTTTCACATATTTGAATCCATTACTGTAACTACAAATTCAGTGCACTTAAGAATACCGCTGATCATTGCATATGATTAGCTTTTTGACTGACTCCCAGTATTCAAGGCAGCCAATGAGTGCCATATGCATATTAGTGTCCCTGCTATTTTTAGAACTTTTAAAACTCTTAATCTTGTTGGACAGCAACAGTAGAGAGATAATAGGGAGGAAGGGAAAAAAAGATGATAAAGGTCACAAGCTGGAATTGAACCAGGGACATTATGTTATTCCTGCTACAGTAGTGCAGGACCACATTTTGCTCTGATGACACATGGACTCAAAAACAATAAAATACAGTGTGAAACCAGTAGCAAGAGTTGCACATGGATATGAATCCTCATGCACATACAGAAGACAAACAAAAAGACAGGGAACAACTCACAAGAAAATTGCTCATAGCACTACTGCTACTAGAAGTCCCAAACTCCACAGAGAGCTTCAATTTGAAGGGGTCAAGTTTGGGAATGGGGTTGGGGATGTGGTTGGTGGGGTACACTATGCCCACCAATAGAGACATCCATTCACTGCTTTGGCATGTAAAAACTTTGTCCGGATTTCTGATCACTTCTTGCTGTCTCAGCAGACGCATTCTCAAACTCAAATTATGTGGTGTTTAGTCAATAATGATGGTTTATGATGCTGGAATGGAAGTCTGTTCATGTTAAATGATAAAAGAATCCTCACTCAGTCAGTACAGAAATTACAGAAAGTTGCTTGATATTGAGAAGTCAGACATGATGCAGATGATACAGGTTTATGAATAACTTTTGTTTAACATACACACCATAATAAAGATATCCAAACCTAGTATACTGGTGCGCATTAAAACTCTGTATGAAGTATAGTTTAAGTATAAAACACACAGGATTTTCATTCATCTCATTATGAAAAACAACCTGCAGAGACTAGAAAATAGCTTGAGACAGGTAATCCATCACAGAGAACATTTCATCTCCTTATTTTTTGTCAAAGTTGTCCATCATTCCATGGAAATGCAAATTAAGTCAACTTTCAGATGACATGGAGTATCAGAATGTGACCCTCGCGTAATTGTATAACGTTAAAGGTGTAGAGTCTGTGTGAAGCTTTCCCTCTTTTATCTGCCCGCTGCTTTGATAAAAAGGACCTCTCAGTGGGGGAGATTTAAGATTATGTGAAAATAGGTAGGCATCCGGAGAAAATCGAGAAAATTTTCACCCCCCCTATTGTACCACAGCCAGCATCACTATCCAACCACCTAAAGTCACAGCAAAGCCAATTAACCTTCCTCATTACCACTGCAATAGGCCTTCCGCTCCAGAGGACAGAAGGAGATGGGAAACAGGATGGGGGAGTGGCTGAAAGGTGTGGGTGGTGGGAGTGTGGGGGGTGTTGACGGTTGGAGTGCAGTAGAGGAAAGGAATAAATCAGCAGAATGAAAAATAAGAAAACGCAATTTGTCACACCACTGTCGGCTTCCGCTCGCCCTTAACTCCCATTGCACGAGGAGCATGGCTTCACGAGGCGAGCCTTGCGTGTCAGCCCAGCTGCTGCATCTATTTAAAAGAGACACAGTTTCATGAAGTGCGACCGCGTATCCTTTCAGTATGCAGCTCTGCAACCACTGTGCATGTCTGGATGAAGGGAGGGTAGGTGTCACCGAGTCAAGGCGGGGGGAAGACGGAGAGAGTGCAGTGTGAACCGATCTGAGGGAGAGAAACAGAATAAACCGATTTCTGAAGATAACTCTGCAGGTGCAGGAGAGAGATTGAAAGTGTGGAGGAGGTCTAAAGTCTCAATGAATCGCTGGGATCCATGCAGAGACTGCAAAAGACAAAACCATGTTGACAGGAAACGTCATTGACCAGTTATTCAATTTGTCTGTGAGGGAAAGACAGAAAGTCTCTCAGTCACTGCACGTGTTATACAGTTCATCTGATAAAGGAATATTTGAGACAAGCTAAAATTCATTAAAAATGCTTGTCTCTTCTGACATTGGGAGCTTTAGATGAAGTATAAATGACACACCTGTGATCTTTTAATCAAATATTATTTAGTAGAATAAATGATCCTAAAATATTCTGTTATAAATATGAATAAGAGAAAAAAGATTCTGATCTTTCATTTTTGTGGGATTTGGCTTTAAAGAGGCTTCTTCAAACCATTTAAATGGAACCTCAACAAATTTTACACCTAAAGGTTTTGGGGAGGAGTAGGCAACTGTGCTGTGGATGGGGCCAGCTGCAAAAATGTGTTTTGGCAAAAAAAAAGTGTATGTTAAATTTTGAATATTTTCACCACTTTATCTTGCCATCAAACAGCCCTTTCCTTTGGAACTACATTTTCTTAACCATTGAACGACCATATTACTATGCTTAGTTCTTTCTCACTTAAAACAGCTGATCTGCAGCGTAATACAGTGTGCGCAGTAGGTGCACTTGTGCATAGTGATACTTTAGTTAAACAGGTACTACACTAACCATGTATAAGTACCTCACACAACAATACCACTTTAATCTTGTTTAATCTCTCTCTGAGTCAAATTGCCAAATTACATAACAGTGTAATAGTAAAACTCTGGAATAACCAGTCTCTCATAACAATTTCTGCATATGCATCTCCAAGGAGTGGATGATGAACTAGTTATATTGCAGGATACCATTCAAGTGTAATGGCAATGGTTTCAATAAACTTAAGGTGTGACAGCACTCCTGCACAAAGAGAAACTGATCATTGAATTGCCACAACCATTACGTTATAGGTTGCAAATGTTGAGCTGCATCTTTGTCTTTTCTGCTCAGAGAATAAAGATCATGCTAAATCTTGCTGAAGGATATAGGAGAAATGTGACTTTTCAAAGTCAAACATAACATTTTCCAGATTTTTCCAGGTGGTTCAGATTTCAAGAGCAAAAGATGAAGACGGAAGGACAAATGAAGAGTGATTTGTGAGTGATCATCACGTTTTGGCCCCAGGCTGTTTACCTGATCAATGAACTCAGCAGCAGAGTCTACTGTCTATGTGTGTGTCGTACGCATATCTGCATACGGGGGCTCTTTATGGAAGGTGTTTAACTTCTCTTCAACTTTTTCAAGTTCTGTGTTTCAATGAAGGACGGACAGTCTGTGTGTGTGTGTGTGTGTGTGTCTGTGTGAGTGTGAGTATGAGAGAGAGACACACATAGCAATAAGGAAAGAGACTTTTCACACTCTCATTTCAATCTGTCTGGCAATTGTATCAGGACTGGAATAGCTGTCACCCAAGGGTGCTGCCACCTCTGCCTGTTTACCTCTTTTTCATTCAATAACCCAATCTGATACAAGACGTCAGGTCAACCAATACTGACTAATTGCAATGAATGAAGGGGGGCGGAAAATGCCATCAGCAAGCCAAATGAGTTTTAATTACAGCCTATAACCAGATATAGCAGATCTGTCAATCTCCAACTCACTCCACAACTGGGACAGAGACAAGGGGGTGGGTGGGGTGAGCTGAAAGAAAGAACAGCACGGATCCAAAGGGAGAGGAAAGAGAGAACAGAGAGAATGCAAGAAGAGGGTATGAAAGAATAGAGAGAGGTTGCAGTAAATTAGAAAAGTGAGGGGAAAGAGGGAGCGCATCAGAGAAGCATTGTTTGAACTATCAGAGTGAATTGTTTATCAGCCTAAGTGAAACTCTGCTGCCCTCTAAAGGTTACAGCTGGCAAAATATGGGCAGACTCAAAAGGCAGTGTGTATTGTTTGCACATGTGGAATGTGTGTCTGTGTGTGTCTGTGTGTGTGAGTGTCCTGATTGGTTGTAAAACCGTGAAGCCCTTTGAAGACAGACCAAGGGATTGGATGGGCTGGGGTACAGGGTCGGGTTACCAGGGGGTGGAGAAGGAGGAGAATGGCAATGATGTGAGGTGGGAAGCATGAAGGAGGGCCACCAACAGCAACCAGGAAGAATGGATTAACACACTTGGATGAACCCTCCCCTCACACACTCTCACACATATACACACGAAAGTAAATGGCCTGCAGGTAAAGCCAGCCTTTCAGTATCAACTAAAAATCCCACTTTCCTCATCATCACTTACCTGCGAATCCTGATGTGAATAGACCACACAATGACATTTAGAGCATGTGTGCGAAAGTCCTCATTATAAAAAACGACTCAAGCTGAAAAAGTGGGATGCATTGATTTCCCTGAAATGTCAGGATGGATGTTACAATAAAATACCACACACTATATAATTCCAAGGGATACATCCTTCAAACTGAGCTGATGCCCTAAAAAAAACACATGCAAAAGTTCAGAAGGAACATAAGTGACTCTTCTAACACCAAGGCAAATGCACATCACTGATTGGAAAAGCAGGCTGTATTGTTGCTTGTTAAAGGCCTTGAAAATCATTTCTCTCAACAAGCATCTTAATGTGAGTGATGGAGTAGCTATGTGAGCGCAAAATTTTCTGCCAAAGTTGGAACGGTTTTGGTTAATAAGTGTGAGATTTCTGTCTGTGCTGTTTAATCTGTGTTTCTTTTTACTGGTTTGACGTGGGCCGGGCTCATTTGGAAAAGTTGTATGTAGTGATAGTTGAGTCAAAATCTGTAACAGTCACAGTTGGTGGGCTGTTTGGCCACTGTCAATCAAATGTGGTCAAACCGAACCCACACAGTCCTGATAAAGCAGATTAGCTCAGGTTTTGACTGTGAAATGTTGTAAAGAACGATGCCTAAAGATGATCTTTATCAGAACATGACTGTACCTATTTAATCATGAATACTTTAAAGACCAGGTTACCAGGGGCTTTAAGCTTGGCTTCAGAGAAGATTTTTTATTCCCCCTCAAATAAAAAAAAAAAGTTTTTAACCTTCATAACATCCATTTGGTGTTTTTTTATACAATGCAAGACAGATCATGAGCGAAATAATCAGTTAACGCCATGACTGCATATTTCCTTGGAACTGTAGTGAACCAATGACAGTCTCATAAAAATTGATTCAGACAGCCAGGACCACATACCTAACAAACCAATCCCATGAACCTGTTTGGGCTTACAAACAACAACAAAAAAAAAAAAACTACAATAAGTGTTCAGATACGTCTTCCAGTCTCCGATTTTGGTACACAACAAAATCCTCACTGCTCAATGAACCTACAAGTCTGGTTCTGACTGAGGCTCAAACATGTGGTGGAGTCTCTCCAGTGTTTGCTCAGCTAACCAATCCTAACCTCTTTCACCTGTCAATCTAGCGTACGCAGCGGTGATGGGTGGGGCACAAGGCCTGATTCTGAATTTCTCAATGAGGAAGTAAGTGAAGATGTGCTTCCAGCCCCAGTTTTCCATTTTTCTCACTTTTTATGTGGGAATATAATGTTAAACAAAATATTAATCATAGCAGTATTTTTACATAGTTTATACATGTCTGGAGAGGAACCTTAAAAAGAAACCATTAAGCTATTCCTCAGCATTTGGCAAAGGTCACTGGATACTGGCTTTGACATTAATTTGACACAGCTAGCATTTAAGGTTTAGTAAAAATTAATTACATTTTTACTTTTTGTTATGATGTATTTGCCTTTGAGGACAGCACTGGTGGACTGAATTCAACTTGGTATGTTAATACATGTTTTCCAGAGTGGCACAGTGATTACAAGAAATATTGGACTAAGCTGAGTTGGAATGGGTTTGTTTGTGTCCTGTGCCAGCGTTTATACTTCATACCATTTATCAAGCACTTCAATAAAATGAAATGAAATTGAAGCATGATGTTTGGGTGAAAGATGATATGCAGTGTTTAGATGAAGTTTTGGAGCTCTTTGATAACTAAAGGTGACATTAGGGATCTAATGACACCATTTCCACTGTTTTTATTTTAGCATTTTTGTAATTATTATTTTCACATTCTAATACTTTAAAATTCAACATATCCAAGTTTATCAGTTACACAGACCAGCATTTCTATTGTTGTCTCTTAAAACTCTGTACAGATGAGGACAAAAGCCCTTTATATCTCAGACCTTATCAGAATGAATTAGAACATGAAAATGCCGCTGACTTTTCTGGTCACCGTGATCTGTAAAAAATGGATTAGTTTCATTTGTAAGGCAATTTCCTCTGAATGAGGGACAAGAAATGAATACACCACTGTCACGCACACACATATTCCCCATCTTAAAAAAAGAAAAAAAAATGAAAGGACTGTCTGAATTACTGGATTATTTTTAGATGAGGCATGAATTTCCACGGCAGACAGTTTCTAATCAATTGTAATTAGGTCTTCTGTTGCTTTTTGGAAAGTATTGACTCTAAGACGTGTCAGACAACACAGCAGTACAATATTGAACTTGGCTGTGAATCCATTATCAACATGTGCCGGGCTGGAAATGTGACAAAACTGCAATCTGATTAGATAGAAATGAAGACTGGCCTGAGCACACACTGCGCCATTGTGGAGATTGTCAGTGATCAGAATACTTGCTGCCACATTTGTCTACAAAGAGCTTGAACACAGCAATCCAATTTTACTGCAATTTGATCAGAGATGTTAAAAAGTATCAAACACTTTGTTACAATGACATTTGGGGTAATTACGTGTTCAGATGCCACTAATTTGAACAGCCATTTTCAAATTAACTCCATTTAACACATGAAAAGTGGACTTGATTTGCACTTTACCGTCAGCATCTTTAAAACAATTACCAGCCTTTCCATCAGATACTGAAGGTGTGCAGCAGGGACTAACTCATCCACTGAAAAGCCTCCACAGGTTTGTATCATTTCATTTTGCTCGACCCAACATGTGAAGAAATCAGATTTCGGTGCTGTTCACCGTTTGCCATTTTTCTTCACTGCGCAGCACAATGTGTTTTATAAGAGAGTTTATAATTAAAAACTACTGGACTTTTAATTTAAACTGCTCTGTGGTCACCACCATTGGCCATTCCTGGACAAAGGTGACTAAAAAACAAGCTCTAGCTGCCGGTGTGGAATATGTCATTGGTGTTTCCCTGGCAACCCGCACCACAGTGTTCATTCTCCTCCATTGTGAGACAGCATGACAGTGTTGCTCTTTTCCGTGTTCCCCACGCACATCGGTGCACACAGAGGTATGGGTCTCTCTCTGTCTCCAATATCTCCAGAGATGCTCACATTGTCTCTCAAGGGCATCCTTTAAACAACTGTCCTTTTTATGCTTCTTTATCTTCCCCCCCACCCACCCCCATCTCCCTTCTTCACAACTGAACACCATCAATCTAGCCATTTACTTTAACTTTATTTCTCACTCCATTAGTTTCTAGGACACAGAGCGGCACAGGCAGAGAAAAGGAGGGCCAGGGAGGGGGGGGTGTAGAGAGCGTGAAAAAAATGAAAAGAAAGTTTGGCTCCTTGGAGAGATAAAATGTAATTTCACAGTCAACTTGCTGTGATATATTATTTCACAACAATGGGGTGTGGGCTGATATGAGCCCTGCTTGGCACCTGTACAGAGCAGTTAGGACATCAGTGATGGCTCTCTGGAGAGGTTGTGTGTGTGTGTGTGAAGGCAAAATTATCAAAAATGCACTTGAATGGAGGTACCAGGATCAGAGTTAGCACAGTCGTGACAAACAGCAGAAAATAATGCAGTTTTGTTTAGAGTTATTTAATATGAAATAATATTTCCAGTCGGTGGTTTCATGCCTTTAGTGGGAGTAAGCAATGTAACAGCAGGTGTATATAAACCCAACCGAACACAAAAAAAAAAAAAAAGAAAAAGAGAAGGAAAAAAATCCAATACTCTCCCATTCCCAAACATGTTTGCAGTGAGACAGTATAGCTAAATGAAAGAACCTAAACATCATTTATTCCAGTAGCTGCACTCCCTCATTGCTCCTGCTTCACCATTACACACACTGTTATCCAAGAACATGGAGAGGCATTGATAGATGCCTCACGCTTCATTAGCTGCAGTCTCTCAGCCTGGGAAACACTTGCACAATATCAAACACTTTCTGCTAGAAACCCAATGAGGCAAACAGCCTAACCCATGCACTACACACAGCAGATGGGATGAGACACGTCATGTGAGAAATTTTCTAATTTCAAATCAAAAACAATATCAGCTGATGTCCATTCAGTGGGGCTTCTGGAGCCGTTTTTTTAATTAAATATTAAAGACAATAGACAATACACGAGTGATATCAAGTGCAATCTCATCTGCAGATCAAAAGAATAAGTATTTATGGGTGTCTCTTTGTCTCTTGTTCACAGCTTGCTGTTCTTCTGAAATTGGGACACCAGTCCCAGCACCTGCTCTGATGCCATGACGACCTTATTCTGCAGGTACAGGGCGCTGTTTTTAGACGTCTCGTTCAGGAAGTAACGATAGTTCACCATGATGCCGCAGGAGTTCGCCACACCCCTGGGGCTGGTGTCAGCGTGCCAGTTGAGCCGCCACATGGTGGCACCATTTTGCAGGTGGAAGTTAGCCACTGGGTTGAGAGCGAAGCCTCGTCTTTTCTCCCCATAGAGGTACCAGGCACAGAGACGCATCAGGACAGGCTCCAGGACACGGGACAGCCGCTCTGAGCGCAACCACTCGCTGGTGGCGATCAGCTTGCGAAGGGCGTCTGTAGCCAAGGTCCCCGAGGATGAGTCAGTGGCCTGTTCCACCTCCTTCCACTCATGCTCAGAGAGGAGGTCAGAGCCCCGGCCTTCCTTTCTGTACTGGCTGAGGAGGCCTTGGAGCCAGGTGGAGAAACCTGGGATGGGCGACAGGCTGGAGAACTGGGCCATGTGAGGGAACTCACTCTGGAAGACATGAGGAGAGAGGGAGGTAGATTTCGCCCTTAAACATTTGACACTCGACATTTTATTCAGCTAGGACATAAAATCCCCTTGTCCTCACACATTTCTGGTGTCAAAATGATTTAAAAATCACAGATTTTCTAATGTTTTCTGTGTTTAGTTTTCCATCTTTAAAGATCAAAGGTTTTTAAGGGTGGTTTACTTTCTTGGCTCAATTCAAGACTATAATTAACACTGACATATGGATGAAGATGTTTGCTCATGTTGCAGTAACCATGCAGCATCAGTGTATCAGGTACACTGCAGGTTTTTAGGACGGTTCTGAAAATGAAGATATGTCTGAAGCAATTGAAGATGAAGCAACTGATCAGTCTGATTTTACAGAAGCAAAACTGGAGCATGAGGAACTGTGATTTGTGATTACTGTGCTGACCACTCTGTGTTTGTGATAGTGTGTGTGTGTGTGTGTGTGTGTGTGTGTGTGTGTGTGTATACACATACATACATTGAAGTATATCAACAAGTTTAGATTTTTATTTATTTTTTGGCATCTATAAATGATGGCAAAAACATGTTTTGCGGAAGGTTTATTGTTATGAATATTGTGCAAATGTCAGAAGCAATGTTATTTAATTTGTGTTAAATATGGAGCAAGTTTCCAAAAACCAAATGCATACTGGAATGTTTTTGGAAAAAAAAAACAAAATACAAACGTACATGCCAGGGTTAAAAGTTTTCTTTTTTTAAAATCACGTTTTGAAAGACGAAAAGTTGCAGAGTCATTTACATGCAGACTCAGTTCAGTGCAGAATTGCTTCAACCTGCCTTAACCATGTGGAAGAGAAGAAGACAACAACAACAACGACAAAAAGAAAACGAGGAAAGGGATGTGAATGAGAAAACAGGTAAAGGTATAAAGAAAGCAGATGAGAGGCAGCACAGATTTGATCCCCACTAGAATGCAGAGGGCACACCTTTTGCAACAGCAGAAATAAGGGAGATAAACATTCAA
Source organism: Trachinotus anak (assembly GCF_046630095.1). NCBI lineage: Eukaryota > Metazoa > Chordata > Actinopteri > Carangiformes > Carangidae > Trachinotus > Trachinotus anak. The sequence goes on along the minus strand of NW_027273853.1, from coordinate 25,538,370 downwards.
CCTCAGCATCAAAACACAGAACTAAATTTTTCTCGTTTGTGCTCAGGCTGCTGCTCGGGTCTTCAGTTCTTCAGACAGGGACCAGCGTTACAAATCACTTCCATTGCTTCATCATCCTGCCCTGCTGATGGAGATGGATGATCCCCTCTCTCCTTCCTTCCCTCTTACTTTGTCGTCCTCCTCCTCCTCTGTTCCCTCCCTCTCACCTTAAATACCCGTCCTCTTGTTTCACTCCTTTCTCCCCCGTGCCTCTGTCTCGTCTAGACCACCCACCCATCTCTTGAGTTCTCTCCCACCCCACTATCCTCTCCTCTTGTCAAGACACACACCCCTCCGCCTGTCTTTGCTTTCCGGCGTCTGGGTTGATAAGTGATGGAGAGATGTGGCAGGCAGAAGGCAGAAGAATGAAAGGCTGCAGATGAAAGTGGAAGTGTCAGACGAACCCTGGAGGAACGTGTTGCTGTCTTCCTGTCTGCCTTGCTCTGCAACACTGTTTTCCTTTCTTCCTCCGTCATTTCACCCTCCCTTCACTTCATAATCCAGACCTCTTACTTTCCATGTCCTGCCAGCTCTCCCCTTGTGTTTCCTCTCACTCATGATCTCGCCTTCCTCACTGCAACCTCTACTTTAAACTACTGGGTGCTAACATGTCAAGAGTGGGCAGGATTCACAGAGAAAAAATGGTGCTGGAAATAAGGATAGAGATAGTAGGAAAGGTGAAAAGGGAACAGGGAGGAAAGGATGAGCAGAAAAAGAGGAGCAGTGCCAGGTCTGTGCTCCGGGGTCTAATCTACAAAGACAAGCAACACCGCCTCCCCTCACCTTAAATCGCTACTGTGACCTTTTCTTTTCCACTCTATCATCTATCCATCATCATAGTGTTCCCTCTGTGGCTGCACTGCTCCTCTCTTCACCTTTATGTAAGGTAAAGCCCTGTCAGACAGCCAGCGCCTCTGCAGAATACAAGTCTGTGATGTGGCTTTGTGCAGCCTCGAGGGGAGAGAATTGCACTTACACTGCTGGGGTCAGGGGTTCAATTCTCACAAAAAAAAAAAAAAAAAAAAAAAAATGTATGCACTCATGGGTACTTTGGATAAATGAGCCCAGAAAAGGTTTGAATACGTGTGTGTGTGTGTAGCGTGTATGGCAGTGATTTATTTGGATAAAGTGATCTGCATGACTAAAATAGAAAAACACACAAAATATAAAAGCATTACAACTTTCCTATCTGTTGCCTGTCTGAAAAACCTTTCTTCTCAGCATCACTGGTTTGTAGTTACTGCTTTTTTTTTTTTACAGGAGTAGATGTTGACATGCAGAGCAAGAAGACCCCTTGATGAAGACAACGTTCCACATTAGTAAAGCTTTTACAACACGGTACAATAACCCCGGTCATAAACAGCACCTAATGCTGAAGCAGAAAGCACAAAACAATATCTGCAGAGCTTGCTGAACTGTATGTTGCCATTAATAAAAATGCCAATAGGTAAAAAGCTTGCAGCAATCAAAACAGAACTGATGCATGAAAAACTGAAGTGGAAGCAGCTTAAAGCTCTGAAATCTGATTTTTATGAGGATGCACTGTAAAGAGCTGTTTCCCATCTGTTAGGTAGAGTGGCTTTTGATGTTCTGTTCAGTGTTCCAATCATTTAACAAGTGCTAGCTTGAGTGGCCCAACAAGGGCTCTTGCACTTATTGAGGGGGATGGATGTAATTTCATTACTGCCTTTCTGGTGGCTGCTCCTCTGTTTATATGTGTGTGTGTGTAGTCATGTGCATATAAGCAAGTAGGATATTTATGACTAAGAACTGAGACTAAAATAAAAACTTTTGAAAAGCAATCAAACACTAATCTGGCCAGTCACAGCTATATTTCTTAATGGTATAACACTGTGCCAGCTGGGCCACATCTGAAGGCCAACGTACAGCTTTAAATTGAATTCAGCATGTGAGTCATACAGAGCAGAACATCTTATTCCTGGGGTGGAGACAAGCAACAATTTTTGATACTACACCGTAAGGAAGGAGGTGCAGAGCTGTGTGGGAGTTAACAGCTCTATCAGTGAATGGGCCATGTGCAGTCAGGATAAAATGTTATTATCTAGCTATAATGGGGCAGGAAGTTTTAAATGCTTCACTGATAAAACTGGGTACGTTATGGTTACTCTATTTAGATAACAAGTGTTTACATAACCTCTCCTCTTACCTTAAGAGCCACATCTGATTTGCCCAAGGCCAAGTTATTATAGGAACTCTAACAGATTGGATTCAAATAATTCCTCTTCGACCATATTTAAAGATGGCTTTGGCTTTGCTCTATTTCCACAAAATTCTTACACTACATGACTGATTAATACTACCAGTTTAACAGTTAACATATCCTGGGACATCAGTACCATCTGCACAGGTATTTTCCACCACGGGTCAGACAGTTAACAGACTGAGCATCAGACTAACCGCACAGCATGTTGACATGTTGCCATTTCTGAATAAAACCCAGTAGACAGGCTTTCCATATGCTGAGGCCTGAGGTTGGCCCGGCCTGTTTATTTTTATTTTGAGGTTAATGCCAGCCTCATTCTGTGTCACCCCAGCTGCAGCCTGGCTGTTCACACCAGAAGCGATTCTGCTCCTCTGCGCTTCTTTAATCACACGTAGAGCTGATCGTTATATTAATCTCATTACTTTATAATGTAGAATTTTTTATGTGTTGCAGCACTTCATCTGCAACAATGAAGTTAAAAGGACCATTCCCTTGTGTGATGATGAGCTGGGAGGGGCTTCTTTCCTGCCTGTGTGTGTGTGTGTGTGTGTGTGTGTGTGTGATATTGCTGGTCAGGGGGGTTGAAGACACTTGTCTATTCTAAACGGTACATTTTAATCTTGTCAGTTTACAGTTAATGGTCAATTAATGAGTGTCAGCTATCAGTATTTTTTAAATGAACATTCATAATACTACCCAAATTCAAATATTTAATCATTCCTGCAATTTAAAATTAAATGGTAATTTACTCAAAGATTATTTAAATACTAAGGAGAAAAAATATATAATTTATGCCCAACTTATGTTAATAGAAAAGAGAAATGCTTGAAAAACCATGTCGCATTGAGACAAGGATTTGTACATTCACTCAGAAGCATTCAATCTTGTTTTAATTTGATGTGGCTGTGAGAAAGTTGTTTAGAGTATTTCAGGGCAGCAATTTGTTAGAGTGAGAATTTAGGTGTGATGTTTCCTCCAGATCTCACAATAAATATGGACTCGCCCAAATAAATGGATCTTTGATGAGTCACTTTCTTGGCTGCCATATTCTTTCCTTATAGTTAATAGTCCTTTGACTAACATTTTGCTGAAAAGAACCTTAATTACATCGCAAATCCCTCCTGCACCCACCTGCAGTTCTCGCACCACCCTCTTGATGAGGTAGTTGCCCAGCTCCACCCCTTGGAGTCCAGCCTGGGTGGAGGAGATGGAGTAGAAGATGGCTGCATTTATCTTATTAACATCCTCCTCAGAGTCGAGAGTGGCGAACTCACGGACGATACTCTAAAAGAAAAACACACATTTTGTAGAGTCACAAAGACAAAGAAACAAAATTCTATGTTTGTATCATTCAGCTACAGGCCCATTCTCAAGGATAGGAGTAATACATCACACAGAATATGTAATATATTTCCCCCACCGTAAACAACAAGACCAGAAAGTCAGCACTGTAGAGGTCCCCGCCAGAGGGACATGCAGTTTAAAGGTCTTGGTATTGTTGTTCTCACAGATAAAATCCATTTGTCAACTGAGGAGGAACAAAGCAGTCATCCCAGATGTTTAACCATCCTCCAAGGTGTGGTTAAGTTAGACAAATCATTACCGCAGCCTGTCTACAGCTCTACAGCAGCTTCTAACCTGAATGTTATCGGAAATGTCCTCAGTGAGGGCCACGTGCAGTACAACCAGGGGCTCTCCTGGCATGGCAGCATGGGTGAAGGCATAACAACGGCGGTATGGCCCCACTCTGCGCTTCAGGTCAGTCCAGTTCCTTACAGGGTGCACTGCCTCATACCTGAAAGAAAGCTGATAGTTAGTCTTCCAGTCTTTCAGTTGACCGTTCACTGAGCTCCACCTTCATTGGTTACTGTTGCTAAGCCTGCGAGGCTTTCCATTCCCGTACATATACACTTTACAATGATAATGGTGGCAGATTTGCTACTCAGAATGCTCCTTAGTTTAGCGAGAGGTAGTTTTAATTTACAGCTCATTTTGCTGGCAGATTTTATTTCTAACTGCTCTTTTAGTTTTGAAAAGGTGAAATAAAAGCATGTGGAGAATTATACTGTTCGACAGGCCTGCCACACCTAGTTATAGTCGCCAAGCTACGATTGGACAATCACTGGTCACAAGAGCGGTAAAGTGACCAGTCAGTTTTCATACTGTATCATTATTATGTAAGAACAGAGATCACAATTAAATGAAAAATAAAATGGAAAACGGAAATGGAAAATAGAGGAAGAAGAGAAACAGTGTGGGGGTGCACGAGTGCTCTTACTGGCTGATCTTCTGCAGGATCTCACAGGGGGACTGCCAGGTGATTCTCTCCAGTCGCAGCAGACCTACAGAGAACCACTCAGACAGCAAGCTCTTCAGCGTGCTGTTCAGGTCCTGGGAAAGTTGAGTTTAGAATTAAAATCCACATCCAGCTGATAATCAAAAATTCACCTCTTTCTTTCCCTTGTCGAGAACAGCTCAGCAGCCAGCACCGGGGAGAATGAAAACTTTGTCTTGCATATGTATTTTATGAAGGTATAGGACCTTCACTAGATAAGGTATAAATAAAACAGTGGTGTGCAGATAAATCTTACATACAGATGAATAAGAAAAAGAAGGTATATGACATTATCTGAGCACTGTGGGGATTATCCTTTCACTGTAACAGATTTTGTTTTTCTTTTTTTTTTATATCTTAGGAGAGAAGAAACACAATAAAATTATTCTCTAGAAATTGTACTTGTATGACTATTTAATGAACTGGATAAACAGACTCTTTCTTTACAACCTCATGAACTCTTTTATGGAGAGAACTCACATGCTGCATCTTATTTACTGACAGCAATGGGGCTCAAGTTTGTCTGTTGTCTATGATCAATTCCATACCCATTTCTTACACACTTTGCAGGGCATATGGTCCCTTGGGTGTCTGTATCCTGTTTGACTGTTTTCATATCATGAGTAGTAATTTGTTTGAGCTTGCAATGGGTGAATGGAAGGCACTTCAATAAACAGCTTGCCATTTCAAAACAGGCCTATCCTCCTGCAAAGGTCAGACTTCATTTAAAGCAAATCTCTCGTAAACACACAAACAAGTGCACAAGGTGCAGACGCGTAAGCACACTCAAACACATAAATACAGCTTATGTTGGCTGTTCCATAGGATGACTTTCTCTTACTTTAATGCCCGCTTGTCAGTTATAATAATAGCTCATACAAAGAAATTTAAATACAGCCATGGTACAAAAGCCACTGAATGAGATTCTCTGTGAGCAACTATGAAAGCAAAAACTAACAACATTTGAAATTCTTGCCCACATGTAATCTATCATGGTTGATAATCCCAGCCTGGCATTTCTACGGAAATCACAGCACATCCAAAACCCACGAGGGTGCAGTTGAAGCCTTGGGCAGCCAATTCTCATCCACACAAAAAGAAAGCCGGACTGAGCAGTGCACTCTATTGACCTAGCAGAAGATGAAGCCTTTTGAAATGGAAGGATCTAGCATTTGAAACCTGAGGTTAGGAAAGAGATCGAGCAAAGGAGGGAACGGTAAAGAAGAAAATACTACACTCAATTAGAAAGAAAATGAAGCGACACTTTTTGACACTGGAGCTGTATCAATGCCATGTGGTGCTGATGTTGGGAGTTGATACGTCCTCCGTTACAAGGACCCCCTATACCTTGAGCTGCAGTTATTGTGTGATTATGTAGAGCTATAGAGGCTGCGGAGCCTGGAGGAACAGTCTGTCTATCCAAGGCCAAATGACCACTGACTGCCAAAGTGTAAACAGGTCAGGCTCAGAGAGTGCCAATACCTTTTCTCCAGTAGGCTGCATGCCACTTGTCAGCCTGGCAGTATGTCTGTGGGGGAAAAAATAGCCTCACTAATACTTTGTGTAATCCCAAAGAGCCAACTAAAATGACATCTCTGACTTGTCTTTACATCTTTCATCCACTCACTTTGTGGACAGGTGAACAAGAACGAAAGGCCTGGAGGCAGAAGGAGTGAGGAGGAACTTCAAAAATCAATTATCCAGCCAAGAGAGACTAATCAAAAGTAGAATTCAAAGTGACACACTGGCAAAAAACCACAGTAATTACAGCCTTGAAAATTCCAGACTTCAGTAATTTTGTCTTTTTCTTATCTATGATTTACTGCTACTTTGATTATCTGTATCGTTTATTTTTTTCTTTTTTCTCTCCCCTGGTATGCACATACCATCAATACAGGTACTAAAAGCTTCATATTTACCATGACCTTTTCTCATCTTAAGCTCGATCAATTCTAGCAATAACAGCAAGCAAAGATTGCTGTGCGCCATCAAAACCAAGGTGGTCAGTACATGTGATTACTCCATAGGTAGCTTAGACCTTTTTAACAACAAAAGCTCTCAGTGGGCCTGGGTTATCGAGATTAAATGCATCAGAACCAGCTCTCAGCTGGAATAAAATAGGTACTGAGCAGGAGAGGAGAGGTTCCCTGGCAACAGTGCAGTCAAGCTGTATGAAAATCATATTAAGCAGTAGCTCTTAACTCTAAGGCTTTTAACCCTATTCCAAAGTAACACAGAAAATAATAACTGATCACACAGACAATAGGAAACCTTTTTAACTCCATCAACAATCAGTGAAGGGCAGTTTTAATTTGATAATCTCAGCTTTTGATGGCACACTTATCAGTTTTGTTATCTTGATTGAAGCATCTCAACATAACAAGCTAGCAAATCAGCAGTGTGCCATTTGAGGAAAGTGGACAAGACACGACGACAGTGACCGACATCAAACAAATGGGGTTTTTTTCCAATACAAAACTAAAAAATCTTTCTTGATAATGAATTTTTTTGTAGTTGGTTTACAGCATATATGTCTACATCTCCAATACACCACAGGGGTTTTCTGATTCTAGTTTCAATAAAAAGACCCGCTGATGGCCTGTGACACAAAAAGCAATTTACCAGTACAAAAGCTTATATAAAGCCACCAGCCTATGAAATTATACATGTGGTTTCATGCCATCTCAGAGTGAGTCCAACTTTGGGACAAAGCCAACAATAAGTACTAGAGGCCATACTGGGTTTAAAAGCTGCAGTTGCCTACTCACCTGTAGAGACTTCTATACACTTAGATTGCTTAGATATGGTGAAAAAGAAAATTAACATCCTTATAGTACACTAGAGAACTATCATACACTATTATCACTTATGAAATTAAAAAAATCACAACTATCTCTTTTTGTTAGAGATTGATTGTTGAAGTCTTTTTCAAGCACAATTGCCAAACATTTCCTAGTTTCAGGTTCTAAATTGTCAGAATTTGCTGGTTTTCTTTTCTGATGTGTTAGTAATCTGAATATATTGAGGTTTTGCTGCTGTTGGATTGGAAAAAACAAGCAATTTGGAATTGGAACTGTGGATTTTAGGGAACTGATGGGCTTTTTTTCTCTCCAAATTCCTGACAATTTATGGACGTAACGATTAATTAACCAATCAGATTAATTGAAAGAACTAATGAAAAATACTTGTTAGCTGCAGCCCAAATTGAAATATAAGGTAGAAGATAGAAATAAGTACACCCCTACAAATACAGTTATTATATAGCTATTATGCAGCTTTAGTTTAGGTGGTGCTCCTGCTAATAAAGTGGTTGCATATGTAACCTTTAGGTGGACTTTAATTATAAGCTACATCCTTTGGCATGTTATTAAAAGAGATAGCAAGTCAATTTAACTCATTATTACACAGAATGAGTGAATGTATTAGCCTAATAACAAAGACCATAGAAACTTGACTGGGGAAAAAGCAGTGGGGTGCATTCGATGGGAGTGCTAATTTCTTCTTGGAAAAAGCGCATGCACTTAATACAACTGCAAGCTTGGCACTGTTATTTTAAAATATGTATGGAAGCAGCTGGATTTCAATCATTAATTGAACTGAAAGCTGTAATAACATCTGACTAAACATGGATGACTGAACAAGTAGGCACTTGCTGTAAAATAAGTGGCCAGAAATGTGCCATTAAGGGGACAAAGAGCATGATTTGTCTCTTTGTGTGTGTGTATTGGATTTTTTTTTACCGCTGCTTTTCCTTACAATATTATTTTCACTTTGTCCTCAAAAGGTTCATTCATATTTTTTCATTAGATGGGTGAGTGACCTTTTTGCTGCAGCAGTTACTCTCCTCTCTTCATGAACAGACTGAAACTGGGTCTAAGTCTATTTTAACACAAGAACTTTCCAGCAAGAACTGAAGGCAGCTCTGATCAGTACTGTAAGTTGATCTCTTCAGCCAAGACGTGCAGAAAATATGAAGGAAGCCCTAACATTAACATTGTCTTCTGCCAAACAAGTTCTGTGTAACCTGTTTGCAAAAACCTCCTAAGCTTTGAGGAAATTAAAAAAAATATTTTTTTTTCCCTCCTGTTTGGTATAAATGGAAAACTGGAGCAAAGGTCATTGACACTCAAACTGTGATGAAATGTGAACCATGTGATGGGGGGCAAAGCAAGGGGTCTAGTTCACTCCTCTGTGTGGGCTAGCTGTCTAAGCGGTTTCTGCCAAAATATACCCCGATCAATGTTTCTAAATCACCCAACATACAGGCCCAGATATTCAGGCAACAGCGCCAAATGTCTAAACGCGCACTGCTTGACTCATGCGAGCACCCGTAGAAAATGTAAACAAATGCTTTACCTTGATGTGTGGGCTCTCGCTAGCTTTTGATGAGATTATTTCAAGCACATCTGCTCGGAGATCCACCAGAAACTTCACCCCACCCTCGACTCTGCTTATATGATTAAGCAGCTGTTTATAACGGGGAGTCAATGTGTACCGAAGTCTGTCTTCAACTTGCAAAATGGTCGCTAAGTCCCGCAGCTGAGTGTCTAGCAGCTTCAAGGCTAGCTCTGAAACACTTTTGTGATCTACGCCGAAGTCTTGTGACAGCTTCGTCAGGAAACCGAGCCTGTCTTCTTTGTCGAGGCTTTTGTAAAAGTGCATGAAGTCCAAGCTGTTTGATTCAGGGGGAGGGGGGGATTTATCTCTCGTTTCGTATGTGGGTAAAGGTGCGACGACCCTCGCCAGTATCTCCTCCATGCCCGTGACTCCGATACGACTTGGGGAAGAGTACCAACGCCAGCCGCTAATATCCGAGGCCTCCAGAGCCGCTTTGACGACAGCTCGGTGTCGCCAACACCTCAAGCTGCTACGAAAGCCCCAAATTACAGGGTGGGATATCATCGCCGGGGGGGTGGGGAGCTCAGCTGTCCGCTTGGAACCTGCAACCAGGGAACACACAAGAGGCAATCGTTTCCGGGTCTCTTAAAGAAACAGTACAGCAGCAAGTTAGGAGGTTGCACTGATCCATGCTTGTCCACTCTTTTAGTATAAGGACAAAATCAGGTATTAAAAACTTTTTGGTATTTAGGCTTATGAGTAAATATGGTGATACCTGAGGTAAAACAATCAACCAAAAATGACCACCATTAAAGCTCATTTGTAGTACAGCTCACTGAGTTCACATTCAAAAGTGGTTGGAAAAGGAGATCATTTTGACTTTTCCTCCGCAGCCAAGGATTTCAAAAAGTGTTAAATAGTGTCACAAATATACAGATACTCTGTTGTTTCTGCATATGTGTGGTGAAACTACAATGATGCGTGGCTTTAAATGTTTCTGCAGCAAGGAATTGTTGGACGGCAATCTCTCCTTTCCTTTCATAGAGGAAGGTCAAGTGTTTCCTATGCTAAAGGAGATAAGACAGGAAACACAGAAGCTCTTTTCCTTATCACTTATAGCAGAGGTTTTCGAAGTAGGTGGTGGGCCTCACCAGACGGGCTCCCAACAGTTTCTGGGAAGGCTCAGTGAATGGAAGGGAAATAATATTATTGTATTAGTTGTTAAAAGGAGATAATGTAAATTATTCTAAATGTGTGTGATTTGGTTAAAGAGATACTTCAGAGACACAGCAGTTTTAGGGAATTTTACTGTTTTCCCACTTTCCCAGAGTTAGAAACTAATAAAAGCCTCAGTAAAGACCTTTTCTATGTATTTGGTTTAGTCTCAAGTTATGTCAAACAGCAGTGTTAGGCTATCTTGGCTCAGTTGTTGAGTGTCTGGGGAAGCCCACAGTCTCAGACTTTGAAAACCCCTGATTTAGAGAATTCATCCAGCTCTTATCAAGGTTGCCACTTAGATACTTGCAGGCCATTTCACTCAGTTAGGAACCTTCCTGAGCCTCACAGGTGTGCTGACTGGGCAGCTCACACAGGTGCCTTGAGTTCTCTTTGTCCTGGGCTCATTGTCTGTTTGCCCTTCAGTTGAGCTGCTTCCCTTCATCATTTCACCTTTGTTCCTGAGTGCATTGAGTGAGTAATTTATTTCGCTACATTATATTGTAGTGATGTTTATTTTATTTTAAGATGATATAATAGAATTTGACCTGTATGTTCACCTTCTTTCATTTGTAGAAATATAACCACTCAACTGTAACTACTCACCTGACTGACTGCAAGTAAAAGATTAAATACTTTCAAATGGAACCTGCAGACTGCTTCTCCTGCTTTGTTCATATTCTTGAGGTCAAGTTCAGTGTTATCCCAGAACACAAACATGTGTGGGAAATTACATTTTCAAGTTCATTGATGATCATTTGATCTTCAAGCTTCTATAACGACCTTAACATTTATAATCTTAGTCTGTTATTTCTCTGCACCAAATGCTTTGAGGGTGAAATCACCATTATGTAATCATGGATTGTGCATTTAAAGAGGAGCACTTTTTAAGTATTCACATTTCTTAGTCTGGTGCCTCAGAGCAGTTTAATCAATATTTGTGAATATGCAGCTCTCCCCTGAAGTTACAGACCAGAGGGAGAACCTTAAAATGTGGTGTTCTATAACAGTGAATGGGGCTCTGATGCTGTGAGGCAGTAAAATATTCCTTTAATATCTTACACCAAAATAAGTGTTTCAAATCTTAAACTTTATGTACAATTTGAAATCTGGATGAGACCTGTTAGGTGGTACACCAGTGGCTAAAAGTAATTTTGGCTATATAACTTAAACAGCCTGACTTACAAGACTAAGCCTTTGACTTTATTAAAAAAAAAAAAAAAAAAAAGATATTTGTAAGCAATTCTACATTTGCAGAGTATTAGTGTATTAGTATGCTGTATTAGTTCATCATTTGCACTCAGTAGCTCTTAAGGTGGGGAGTTCGATTAAAAAAGAGTGATGCAGTTCCTGCATTCCACCTTTTTATTGGTCACTTAGGACATTTATTTTTAAAGAACATCCACTGATGCTTAGTCAGTGTCCCTTGTCTTGTCTACGGCGTATCCTGATTTGAGGAAACTCTTGATTTCTGGCTTTAGGACAGAGTGATACATGTTTCTAAATACAGATGTAACTGTCTGAGTGACATTTAAGCCTTTTATGGAGTCAAATGAATGAACTGTATGTTTATGATTAGAATTTATTACTAACTTGAACTTTGTGCTCAGCTGCTGTTGGTCTTTACCTTCACTTCTTGCTGCAGTTTATGGATTTTTGCCTCATTTTATGAACTTTTAACTTTCTTTCTCTCAGTGGAAGTTTATGGATTTTGTTTCACCTGTTGCTTCATGTTTGCTGGTTTACTCTGTGTGTCCATGAGGATATGAGTACTGTTATGTAAATGTGTTATTTAATAAAATAAAGAGTCATTTCTCTATGTGACCTGATGCTATTCTGCATCTAAGGGCATTGGGAAATGAACAAAAACCAGAACTGGTAATGGGCCAACTTCAGGCTTAGTTGTGGGTTGTTAGACACAGGACACCAGTCAGACCACTTTAAGCCGATTCTCTTGGCTCATTTGCGGCTGGGTCTTTGCCAGAGTAATATGAAGAACAGCATAGGAAAATGAAATGGTGAACAAACAAAGGAGGACCTGTTACAATTTCAGAAGTAGCATGAACAGGAAACGGGGTGTGCATGGAAAAACCAGAGCAGAGCACAGTTACCTGCATTCAATGTGGGCGCACATACGGGAACTAGGCAGAAATCCCGCCAACATAGCTTTAAATACAGACGACAGAAAAAACATGCATGGTTCCGTCTACAGTTCACCATCAGTGAGGAAAATACTGGATCACCTCCTCTTCATCAGGCCGGCCTCCAAACAAACCGGACCTGGATCAGCAAAGTAGGAAACTTCCCCCAGGCTGTTAGATCCTGTTTGAAGGAAGAAATCGTCTGCCCTTACCAGGGGTAAGTCCAACTACAAGCAGAGTTTGAATTTACTTTGTCAGCAGATTGGTTCGAGAAAAGGTTCATATATTGATGGAGGAGTGTAAAATAGGCACATGCAAATGTTATAAATTAAATATGACTATTTGATAGTAATATACTGTAAAAGCAATACAAATATATTTTTTCTATGTGGCACTGAAATTGTGAGTACAAATTTTTACCCTGTTTTTACACCTTGATCTGATTAGACAATGACAGTCCAATCACAAAGCAGAGTCCAATCAAAGGTCAGGTGGTTCTGTTGCCTTCATCTCCACTGCAAGATACTGAAAGGTGTAATGGATTATCAACCCCACCCTGTTGTCCATTTTGAAAATCAACTACACCTTTCAGTATCTATGGTGGAGATGAAGGCAACAGAATCAACTAATGTTAATAATATATGGCATTGTATGTTATTTCTCTCTAGTACATGATCTTGTAAAACAGTGTCTAATAGTATTTTAGGGTCTCCTATTTGCTTTGTAATAAGAGTATTATCTGGTGTAATACTGTCCAAGTGTCCTTTATTTTGGATTCAATACATGTGGTTATGTGTGGTTTCAAGACTTAACTAATTGGACTAACAATATCAGTGGTGAGATAACACAACAACACTTTTTTTTTTTTTAGCATCTGTCAACAGATACAAAGCAGGAAGTTGTGTAAAACTTGGTGCTCAAAGTTCCCACACAGTGATATTACAAGTAAAGATTTTGACCTTGTTTTAACACCTGAATCTGATTGGTCAATGACAATCCAATCACAAAGTGGAGTCCAGATTGTGAAAGGTGTGGTAGATTTTCAAGATGGAAGACAGCTCAGGCTTAAATCTACTACACCTTCCAGGCTCAGCTGCAGAGATGAAGACAACAGAACCACCTGTCCTCTGCTTTGTGAGTGGACTGTCACTGTGTCATTATTTTCAGGTGTGAAGATGGAGTCAAAGTCTTCCTTGTAACTTCAGTGTCACACAATGTGTGGGAATCTTTGTGTTATCTCGTCACGGGAGTAATTTCTTCAGTTTTATTCATTAAGTCTTGTTTTTCTTGTTACAAATACAAATCTCATTCACACTTTATCTTATTGTACCATAATAAGATGCAACACGCTGTACTTTGTATCAAATTACACAAAACTAGAAATATGTTATTAGACAGTGAACAAACGCAGTTATGCCCTAAGTAGACACCACAGACTACAGCTACATTATGCTGTAATTAGAAACCACATATAATCCTGTATTAGATCCAAAATAAATGCTACTTAGACACTATTACACCAAATTGTATTCTAATTGTACATCAAAGAGGAGACCCTAAAAGACTATTAGACACTGTTTTACAAGATCGCAGACTAAAGAGAAATAAAATGCAATGACATTTCAAATCCAAAACATGCTACAGTTAGACACTATTCTTCAATTTTCACTTTCTTATGCGTCATTTATTGCTCGTCAGAAGAAAACTGTACCGTGAACTAATGGCAAAGCATATCGTGTCACATCTGGGCGCCCCGTCCCCTCTCCATTTGTAGCCTGGATGTTACCCACAGTCCCACTGAGGTTGTAGGTAGTGATAGTTTCTGCCCCCATATGTCACAGACATTAGGCTTTAAAAGATGTCAGGACATTGCATCTTTATTTCCCTCTAATTAGACTCTTATTGGACTTTCTTATAAGGTAATTTGGGACACATGACAACACAACTGTATCATAAACTAAGGTGAAATCCCTCAGCATGTTGTGGTTGTTTTTACAGTAGTTCCCTCATTACTTCATCATTATATCACAATGAGTTCTTTCACAACAAATCAGCGACAGTAAGTTTCCAAACAAGTATTTTAATTATAATATTCAAGCCCCACACATATTAATGATCACATCCATGTTATTTTCTGATGCATTAATGATTACGATGATGGCTTACAAATAAATACAACAAACAGAATATCATTTAAACTCAGCTTAAACATTTAACCATGGATCTGTGTGGAAAGGCAATTACACAAAATACAAACTGCCTTTATTAACAAAAAAATTTAGAATTTGCATATTCATTAAATGTTAAAAGAAATATTTTAAAAAGTAATGGCACTTGTAGAGAAACAATATACTGGCCTTATACTTTTGTTTGTCACACTGATAGCATATTTCTCCTAATAGGTTTGTCATGTGTTGATGGGCACAACTGTAGTGTTACAGTCCTACACACCAGGAGAGAAAGCTGTTGAACAGACACAGATGACTGGCATTAGGAGCTTTAGGATAAATATGAGATTGGATCAATCAAGTAACTCTAACTGTCACTGACAAACATTAGTAAAAGGCCAGTATATTGTTGCTCTTAAGTGTCAGTCAAGTCTTTAAGATATTATTTTTGTCAGAGCGTTTTGTGAATATGCAAATACACTTTTTTCTTTTTCATAAAAGCAGTTAGTATTTTGTAATCTCCTTTCCACACAGATCCATGCTTAAATGTTAAAGATGAGTTAAAATGATATTCTGTTTGTTTTTTGTTTTTTTTTAAGTGTGATTACTAATATATATGTGGCTTGAATGTTATGATTAAAATACACTTTGACTCTGATTTGTTTTTGTGTTTTTTTTTAAATAAACGTACTTCAATACAATGATGAAGTAATGAGGAACTACTCATTAACAAATCTGTGTAATGTATGAATTCACTGACCAAAGCTATACAAACTGTAAAATGCCACAGCTGAGCAGTGCTTGGTTTATCATAGCCTTAGCTGAAGCTACTATTAAATGTCACCTTTGCTGGTTGATCTTGAACTAGTAGATTTATATTAGTAAATGTTCATACTTTTGTACTTGCAGTACAAGCTAAATGAGATTTCTAAATCTTTTATGGTCCTATCTCGTCAGTATGCGTCAAAAACATTTCATATTCAATCGAAGAGCTGCTTAAAATATCCTTGTTGCCCTTCAATGGAAAATTGTATTTGATACAAATACTATTATGTGTTTTCATAGGGACGCTTGAACCCACCTCAGGCTGCATTCACAGCAACAGATTCAACCGTATTTTAGAAGCTGCTGTTGTACTGTATACCATTACAGAAAGGTGTGTATGTTGTTTAGCCTACCCTCAATGATTTGAATATGGTGGACAAAATAAAAGGAACGCCTGTCAGTACAATGCAGTGCAGTTTAACAGCAGCACAGAGTGCATCCTCGAAATGATCTCACAGCTGAATCATCACGTCTTTAACAGTTCCAATAAAAACTGAACATTATAACCTTCATGAATGAGGATTTATTGCTGGACTGTTATATTAAACTGACTTAGTTTAGGTGTTCCTAATAATCTGACAACCACACAGTATGTAGGTATTAGTTTTGTAAAGTATGCTGCTTGGAATTATTGTTAAGTGTGTTTAACAATGATGATGCCTGCTCATTTGAAAACGTTTAATAAATATTTAAAAAATAAATATTTGTCATTTCTGCCATGTCAGTCTAACATCGAGATTCTAAGTAAGTGAAAATGAAACTTTTTTCCTACTCCAAGTAGATCATAAACCCTTAAAATTGGTTGAAATGTACATGTTATGTTGGGTTTTTGTTTTTTTTAATTGAAAAAAACTGCAGTTCTTTCGTTTACTTGTAATTTTTTACAGGCCAGCCTCACCAGGTCCAATATGGCGGCGATGTTGATGTCTGATGCAGCAGCCAATGCGGCGTCTGGTGTTGAAAATGGCCAATCAAAGGAGCAGAGACATCAGCCATTGTCCCTGCTTCCAAATTCTTAAAAGTCACATTCTGTTGAAGCTGTCAGGTCAAAGCATTGCCCTGTATAGTTAAGCACCACAGAAAGAGGTGACACAAAGGATCATAAGCATCTTTCAGAGTAAAAACACTTTTGGCTTGGCTTCCAACTATCCACAGACTGTATCACTTCTGGAAGCAGATTTCTATCTTTATCACTGAAAGAACTGGAGTACCTGAGTCCTTGGCATTCATAGACAAATTTCAGTTTTTCAACCACCACATTTAATTAATTCCATTTATTTTGTGTATAGTTTTGTGTATATGCAGCTTGCCATTAATATATTTTAAAGCTGTCACTGAATAATGGTAATTTGTTTCACTTTTATCTGCTTCGGAAAAGCTGTAGGGGAACAAACTCACCGTTACACACACCACAGTGCAACCACTTAAAACAACCATTTGTTGATTAGGTTTTTTAGCCTCAGTGCTACTATCATCTAATCTTTGCTGTGTTTATGTTCAGCATCAGACACCCTCCTGGGCAACAATATTTTATATGTATTAGTTTGACAATTTGATGTCAGTATAGTAGTTCAAGGTTTGCTCCCCATCATCTTTGGGTTTTATAAAATTCTTTCTGGAGCCTATATATGACTTTTTATTGGCCTTGGTCTATTGTAGTCCCGCCTTTGAGAATACAACGGGCTCTGAGACAAAAACTCTACTGACAGTCTTCTGCAGTTCACCTCTGTGGACCTCCGTGGGTACATTGCAGTAATGCCTCTCCTTCACTCAATGTAAAAACATAAAACATCTAGCGTTGTCCTATATTGTTTCACAATATTTGATCTGCCTTTCTACAAATTGATATATCAGTCAATATTTAGAATATATTCACTAACTTTTTTGGTGGAAAAATATAAAAACAACACACACACACACACACACACACACACACACACACACACATATATATATATATATATATATAAAATGTAAAAATCTTATTGCTGATTTATACAGTAAGGTTTCTACTCTAACAAGAAGAGCACTCAGATCAAATTCAAAGTCAAATATTTTTTATTCAGATGCACTCTGGTTGTCTGGGTTTGGGATGAAGTGGGGCTGATGGAGATAAAGACTTGCCTCGGTATAAAGGTGGGCTGAGAAACAAAATAGTGCAGACTTGAAGAGGGGGTGTGAAGGCACTGCCATAATACAAACCAAATGACTAGAATGAAATAAACTTGTGTCAAGACAAGAGGTTAATCAGGAGCTAAACAGAGGTCACTAAGTCAAGTGGTGCTTGAGATTTGCTCTATTGACCCCTGTTAAGCACAACACAGTTTTTTTTCATTACACACATGGCTTACATCAGTTCACAACACATTTTGTATTCCAAACACTAATACTGTCCCACGCAAAGCAAAAATAAACAATGCAAGAGGTTTTGCCAGTTTATATCAAGATGCCTCATCCATCCAAATTACAAAACATTTAACACCACTGCCAAACCAATCCGTGTAATGGTTTAAATGCCCAAACACAATTCCTCCAAACAAAGTATTGTCAGATCAGTGATGTTATAGAGATGTAAAGTGTTTTGGAGGACCCCAATCTACAATTTCTACAACACCTGAACACAACTCAAGTGGCAAAACAGGTCACTGAATCGCACGGATCTCAGTCATTGGCGTAACATCATCCAACCTGGCAACCCGGCAACTCCCGGAACTTCCTCAGCCAATCAGAATTCAACTTGAAGTGACGCCGGCGCAGGTCAATGCGAGCAAAATCGCGGTAGATCCCGCCCTGTAAATTAAGCGAATTTAACCGCGCTGAAGTTTGTGTTTTACTCGAATAACAACCCAGTGTTTGCCGACATTAAAAGTGGTGAGCAAGTCCATTGATACTGTGGAGTTTTACTGTCTAGCTATGTAATATAATTTCCTTTATTTGGTAACGCTAATGCGGAATGCGTGATAATTGTAATTAGCTAACTAGTAGTGGTAACTAGATAACGCCCAAGTTATTTTTTATTTTTATTTTTCAGTGAACTGGGGTTGGCTGAAGTTTGCTAGGTATTTGGCTCACTTGGAGGGCCAAAGCTTTTCTGGACGGTTAACATTTTAATATTATGAATCCCTGTGTGTTGATGTGTTTCTGACCGGTTTATGTGCACCGTCCTCTGCTAAGGTCCATGTGAGAGATGGGAAGGGAGAAGGACGCCAAAGGAGAAGGGAAGGCCAAGCACAAAGCAACGAAATTGAAAAGGCTGAGTGATCATGCAAGCGCTGGTGCTGGGGGAGATACGCTCATGAACAGGTGTGTATGAAGAAAGATGGACAGAAAAAAAAAGTTTGCTGACAGGCACAGTGTAGCCAGCACTTAATCATTATTTCCTCAAGGGCGAGTTAAGTGCCATTATCAAACAAGTTACCTGAATGACTCCCTGTCAAAAGAACAAAGTTAGAGCAGCTCTTTAATAATATATGCATGTGACCTGACTGCATCACATCCAACATCTGTTCACCATCAACGCAGGCCACTCATCAAAGCTGTGTTTTGCATGAAGAAAGCAAGAAGCCTTTCCTTTCATGTTGCTGAAATGTGGAGAGAAATTAATTTGCATAAAGAAAAAAAAAAAAAAAGAATACTTGCAATGGTGGTAAATCAGATGAGTGAGAGCAATATGGCGTGTGTGTGCTACTAAAGGACAGACTCAAAAGTCTTACTGAGAGAACGCTACGCTGGCTGAGCTGTCTAGCAGGCATTCACTTCACTGAGTACAGTGGGTACTCCATCTTCATATGAATAAATTAATTTACCCTGATATCTGATGCGTTTATTACCATGCATATGTGAACAGACAAATGAATGCGGAGTGATCTGTCATTGGCTTGTGTAATTGATGAGAGCAGAGAGATGAATAGACACCTGTATGCGGTACTGGCAGTAAGCAGGCAGCTTTCTGTGTCAGCTCATGTTATTTCATGGCACACTGACTGAATTACTGATTAAGCATCGACTTATCATGCTCAGCTGCAAGACTCATGGGACTAATTTTACTGAGCATAGAAGTGCCTCATTCTTTAACTGTTGTATTGCCATATTCAAAATTGGAATTTCTGAATTTGAAAAAATTTGCATAGCTTGGAAATAATTGCAGCTCAATTCCATGATACATTCAGCCCTGATGGCTTGAAAGGTCAAATTGAAAAGAAACATTTTCAAAGCTGTAGCGGAATCCTCTGGGACACTGCTTGTGTAATTGGTGGCATTTTACAGCGTTGTCTGACTAGAATGATACTAACCAGACAGAGATATGAATCTAACATCAGCCTAATATGCTCTCACTTTAAGTCTGCACTTGAAAAATGCAACTCAGAGGTCTCTAAGGGGCCCTCTCAGTCATATCACAGTAACAGGGAAAGCTTTTTTTGTTGTTGCAGTTGTACTATTTTCCCCTAACAAATACTGGATCACTAACAAGCCTTTCTTCTTCTTCTTCTCATTGTCATTCCTGTAACATCTTGACATCCTGATGAGCAGCGCAAAACCAACTAAATCTACAGAGAAAGCTCATAATGGAAAGTCTCAGATTAAGGTAAATCACTAATTTTCTTCTCTCTGCTGTATACAGAACAATAGACCTCATCTATAACTCTTGCCCTCTGTGGAATTGGCCCCTATTACCCACCAACCCCAGCTCAGACTGACATAGCTACAGTATGTACAACAGCTTGTCCCATTAGGTTCCTTCCATGCGAATGGATTTCCACAACGGAGTATATTTATGGATTCAATACCCAGGCTGTTGGCAGTAATTTTTTTTTCTGGCAATGTTTTGATTACACTGTTTAAATGGTAAAACAATTAATAACATGAGTTCATTTAATAATCATTGTACTGCCTCCCACTCCACAGCTTCGTGCTTTGTTTAAGGCAGCAACTACTGATTATTTTCATTTTAATTGAATCCGTCAGTTATTTTTTCAATCAATAAACCATAAAATTGTTTTGTATATGAGATTTCAGAAAACAGTGAAAAATACCCACGGTGACATCTTGAAATAGCTCGATTTGTCCGAGCAGCAGTCAAAAAAAACAAGAGATGTTCTTTACAGTAATTTCAAACGGAGTAAAACAGAGGATCCTCACATTGGATAAGCTGAGAAACTGTGATTTGTGCTTTTGCTTGATAAATTGATTATCAAAGTTGATTATACTGGATTATGCCCCAACTCTCTGATCAAGAGCCTCAGATGAAAGACTTTGCCTGATAGTTTTACATGTATCATGAGTCAAAATAGTAGCCTACATTATTCAGATGCATGTGCATAAGTGTATACACTGTGGCTCCTAGAAGATATGATGTGACCTGTTGTGTTTGTATGAATGTTTGAGGACTTAAATTAGTTTATGCAAGAAGTAAATGTGCAAAGTGTCATGGGAAAGCTGTGTGAATGTGCCTGGAGTGCAGCTACGTTGTGTTGTATAAGCTTCATGCATGTCCTCCCCTCAGGTCAAGATACCTAAGACAGAGACCCTCGAGTCAGCCCGGAGTCCCAGGTATGGATTCAGTCTTAATGCCAGTAGATTTTAAATTATTAAAGGACAAGTTACTGTGGACCAATTGTGCCAGAAATCTTATTTTTCTCTGCTTTTTCTTCTTTCCCCTTCCCTCCTGAGGTGATGGAAATTGATTCATGTGTTTTGATGTTCAGTGGCCCTGGACGGAAGCTGGTCCAATTTTATACAATGTTTTAAGCTCTCACAGAAAATTAATTTTACTGTGCACCTAAGACAAATATCTGTAGCTTGTCAGTGAAGTAATAAATGAGAATGCATGGTTTGAGTAGTTGGATGCTCAGCAGGGTGTTGCCGGGACGGCAGACTTCGGCCGAAGGCCTGCTGCGTCAAATCTGTCTCACAGCAGTGTTTCTATACAGTTGGTAATGGATTGTTTCCCAGATGCGGAGTTAGCCCAAGCCAATATGGCGAGTGACATTACAAAGGAGATTTCCCTTGGATAAACTATTTTGCTAAATTCTGGCTTTTAATGTTTCCCTTTAGGGTTTTTTTTCCTTCAAAAAGGCTCAGGTGGTAAGCGTGCTAGTTGAGTGGGTTTCATGTAGGGAGGAAAGTTAAGGCAGCAGAGTTAAGGAAGAAACATAAGGCTATTAGAACCACAGACCGTAAATGTCAATGGACGCAGTGACCCACCGTCCTTTGTGTAACTTTTTATAGATTTTGCTCAGTGGTGCAGTATCCCAGAAAACACAACCATTTTTACACACCCCCTTTTTACCCTCTTTCCACATTGAGCAGTTCAACTTAACAGCTTAGCCACAGTACTCACTTAGATTTGAAAAGTAAAAAAGAAAACAGGCAGAAAGTTAGAAAAAAAACTTCACCTTTATGTGTAATTTATAGTGTATTTAAAAAAGAGCTTTGGCTCATAGGTAGTTAACCTACTGCGAAGGTTAAGAACATAAATATAACAGTAATTTGCAATTGTGACACCTGCAGGCAGGCAGTTGGATTTCTGCATTCACTGGTCACATTAAAAATCCCTTAATAGTAAAGTGCCAATTCTCAGCTTTAATTTGAGTAGATTCATGTCAGTATTGAAAGAACTGTGTTGGGGATATAGCCCTTTTAACACATAGTGCCCTAAGTTGAGGGATTTGAAACTAGTTGGACAGATACACAGGAAGGAAGTGAAATTTAATTATCATATCTGTTATTTTATGGAAAATCCTTTGCATCTTTCTCACACAGTTCTTTCTATATTGAAGTAAATAGGGGTGTCACGATACCAAAATTTTGGTAGTCTCTACCAAAACCATTTAAATTCCACAATTCTCAAGACCAAACTCGATACCACAACAAAAATCTCCATATAGTCAGTCTGCAAGCAACAGTTTAAACTGAGTAACAAGGTGCTAGACCCTTGGTGTGGAAATATTCATTTAAAAAGTCATCGTTATATTTTAACAGACTGGACAGTGATGACGGTAGCCTGCTGATGTTGTGAGCATCCAGCTCATGTTTCGAGCTTTCGCTAAATTAGCCTAAACACACTAACATTAGGCATTGTGAACTCACTCAGCCTGGATTCTGTGTACAGATCCAGATGCCCGTCTTCAAGCTGCTTAGATAAGATTGAGGTGTTTCTTCCTGTGGCACCGAGACATTTTAGTGTGGTATCCAGTTCTTAATTTCAATTTGAATGTGTAAAACATAAAATGTGTAAGTGGTCAAATACTTTTGGTCTCGACTGAACATGAGTAGTTTTGTATAGTCAGTATGATTTTTCATGAAGAATGTTGGACTAAGCACAGTTTTTGTGTAGCGGAAGTGTAGTTAGGGCAGGAGTCCCTCATTATGTTGTCACGCTTTGTGAGCTGTGCAGGTTCTCCTGTGAGAATTTGCAGGGGGGGGAAAAAAATACATGGCAAAAGGGTTTGGAATTTATATTCACAGTTTAATTGAACTTGATGTGCTGCTTAAATGCAAAGGTCAAAAAATGATTAAAATGACAGTGTGATGCTTGATTAAAGAAATTGCAGTGTAAAGCCTAAAGGTCAGTGATTATCATCCCTGTTAGTAGAAAGTAACCTTGTTTTCTTTTCTACTAACCTCCAGTATGAAGGACTAGACTGCAAATGGTGATTCTGCTATTATGTTGAAAAGGTGCAGGGCAGCAGGTTCTGCTTTATACCAAGATGCTGACAACAGGGCAATTTGTAGAGAGCAGTGACTGACGGATTTCAGATTCAGCAAAGGTGTTCCTAATAAAATGAACAATGGCTCAGTTCTATTCAGGTGTGAGTGACCTTGATACCAGTTTTATTATTATGCCTCCATACCAGCGCTATCCAGACATTATATATTCCGGTCGTCTGTCCCTCTGTCCCATTCTCGTGATCACTTTGACCTCACATAACACGTTTTTGGCCATAACTCCCAAATTCATCCACTGATTATGACACAATTGAACACAAATGTCTAAGAAGATAAAATGATAAAGTGATGACATTTTATGTCCAAGTGATCAAAGGTCAACTTCACTGTGACATCATAATGTGCTGCAAAAACACGTCTGGCCATTATTCAATGCTGTAATTCAGGAAGGGGAGATTGTGACCATATTTCCTGCAGCTGGTTGGTGGAGGCATACAACTGCGAGGTGGTAATTCTAGTTCACACCTGTGCTTTTACTACTGTGACACACAAGAGAAAACTCATTATCCTCAATCAGAAGCCATCAGGGATCAGAATATAAAAGAGCAGAGAGAGTGCATTAGGCCCGTATCAGATGGTTGCTAACACAGTGGCCTGTAAATGGGATTCAATTAGCCACATCGACACTTTTGAACTACAGTGCTTTACATTTTCCCCATTTCCTCCTTACTAAATGTTATGTGAAGGAAATGGGAATGTTGCTATTTATTAGAACTGGTGACTCTAATTTATTGATTTCTTAATTTGGGCCTCCCTACCCATCAATTTCTCACTCTGCAGGGAAATCCAAGGTTGCAGTTGTGTAATTCTTTTAATTTCTAATCGCTGCAATTATGTCAATATCACTGGTGCTTCGTTAATGTTGTTTAATTAACATAATTATGTGTGATTTCTTGTGGTCAGTGAATCATCATTGTGTGCTTAGGGATTTTTTTTTTTCTCTATTCCAAATAGCGGGGTAATTTTGTCCTGACTCTTTAGCCAATAATTTGGCAGATAGCAGTGAGAAGGAGCCATTAAGCCTTCATTCTTCATTCATTCCTTGTTATTTGCCTGTTCAGTAGAGGCTAATTCAGAATCAGGATTTCAAGTTAGATTTTACTACGACAAAGTAGAGAAAGACAGTTAATAATTATTCAGGAATATGCTAGTGCTAAGATCACGAGGTCAGTCAATTGTATATTATGGACACTGACTGTTTTGTTTGTGGTTTAGCAAGTTGGTGAAACAGGAGCCAGAGGATGAGGACTTTACTGTGAAGAAGAAAGGCTTGAAAAGGAAAAGAATTAAAGATGAGCCCATGGAAGGCCCTTCACTTTCCACTGACATGTCTACGTAAGTGTGACCAGGTCTCTAAGCTTTGGAAATTCAAGCATGTATTTAAAGATAGTTGCTAGTGAGTTCCACCTGTCTGTTTTTTTTTTTTTTCTTTCTTATAAATATTGCGTAAGCTATTAGTATTCCTTCTGTCTCTGGATACCTTCAGCACTAAAAAAAAAAACAAGCAACGTCAGCAGGAAGACGAAACTGATGGAGAAGCTCAGAAAAAGAAGTCAAAGAAAAGAACAGAAAAGGTAAACGTGTCTTCCTGTGGTAATCTGTCATCATCAACAATACACCTGCTATAAGAAGTTTGTTTGTGGATGTGATTCACGGTGGGGATGTTTGAATTTATCGTAAGTGTTTTTCCCTTCACAGACAGTAAAGAAGGAGGAAGGAGAGCATTCAGCCTCAAAAAAAACAAAGAGGACAAAAGAGGAGATCGAGGAGGCGAGACAGCTGAAGATCAAAAAGAAGGAGGAGGAGGAGCAGAATCGCTGGCGATGGTTTTGAAATGCTGCTTTTTTTTCAACTTGTATTGATCTGAACCCCCCCTCCCCCTCCCCACACACACACACACACACACACACACACACACACACACACACACACACACACAATGGAATATAATCAAATATAAAGAGGAGCAGTTTTCACTTTCTCAGATACATCCTTAAATGTTCATCATATTGCTTTCTGTCAGGTGGGAAGAAGCAAAGTATGAAGATGGGGTGAAATGGAAGTTTCTGGAACACAAAGGACCCTACTTCCCTCCTGAGTACCAGCCTCTACATGACAACGTTCACTTTTACTACGATGGTCAGTTGAGTGTGAAAGTTGAATGTATGGTTCAGGGAGAAAATGGTTAATGGTTAAAATGGTGATAAGAGGGATTTACTTGACTTTGACAGGTGTTGCGAAGTAATACTGCATATGTGAAGATTTGTGGCTTCAGAGGGACCTGCATTGAACGACATTAAAAAACACCTCAGTAAGCGTCAGCTGGGTCTTAAGAGTACAAGTTTCAAAAATACTAAAAAAATAAATAAATGGGGGTGTGAAGTAAGAAAGGCATGAGTTTAGCAGACCTGTAGCCCACTTCTCATCTCTGCTTGAGGCCACAGGCTACATTAATTGGGAGTGAAAAAAAGACTATCTCTGGTACTGCTGAATAGATATTCTTGTAAACAATCATTAGTCTGATGATGTTATAGGAGCACAGGGACAAATCTGTGGCACACTCTTTTAAGATCAGTGAGAAAGCAGCAGAAAGTACGTACACATATGTACATGTATTTTAAATACTTAAATTTGTGAAACAGAAGTGAAAGCAAGGATGAGCAAACAATCAATAGTTTTAGTAACCTTTGAGAGGTGGAACATTTCAGCCCTGTAATTGTAGTGTTTAGTTTAAACTATGTGAAACAAGAGAAAAGTGTCCTCAGAAGTCTTTAAAAAAGATAGTGATTTCCTATGTCTGAATTTCTCAATTAGGTTGTTCTGGAACTTAAGTGGTGTTAGTGCAAAAGCCCTGTCATCTAAACTCTGAAGTATCACTCTTATGAAGTGCTTTCAGGCTTTGTTGTTTAGAAGAGGAGTCCTCTTTCAGCAGGACACTTTACCTTGAACGTCCACTAATGCAACACCAGGCCTGTATGACGTTCAAGAAAAAGTCTGGCGTGTTTAAATTACATAGCTTTCCCTCCAGTCACACGACCGCAGTAACATGACCTCGACCCTTCTCAGCATGTTTGGGAACACTTGAATAATACTGGAACATTACAGGACACTGTTGGCGATGCTTTAAGATTGTCCTGGACTGATTTAGATTCTCAAAGAGTTCTTTGAAGTTTATCTATGAATGCAAGTGTACGGGCACCCCAACTCAGCTGCTCGCACACACTTGACACATCTTTAGGACACCAAAGGTGTACTGGGTCAAACACTGATTGATGACTGTAATTGTTTTTGCTTTGTTTAGCAGTCAAGGCACAGCGGTGTTCTATGGGGAGCTGCTTTGATCCGTTAATTCCTGTGCGTGCATGTGGCTGTTTGTACCTCACTCTTAGTCGTGGGGCTGAATGTAGATCTTTGTCCTTGTCTCTAAACCTACCTCTTTAAATTCATGGATTAGTCGGCAGGACTCTAGAGGAGCTGAGGTGGGTGTCACTGCGTGCTGCAGTTTGACTGAAGGTGTGAAAGTAAACTGTTGGGACTGGTGGACAAGCTGCATGCATTTTATTTATTGCCAGAAAGCCTTTATGGTCCACAAACAAAAATATTGTTGAAAAAAATCATCATTGTAGGGGTGTGCTTGTGTTTGTACGTATACAGGTAAGAAGGTGAAGCTGAGCCTGGCAGCTGAGGAGGTGGCGGTCTTCTTTGCCCAGATGTTGGACCATGAGTACACCACCAAAAAGGTCTTCAGGGAGAACTTCTTTAAAGATTGGAGAAAGGTAAAGCCAATCATCTTTTCAACTTTGAAAGTTAAGAGCTAAAAAGAGTTAAATCCCAAGCAGTAACATTGAAATCAACAAATGAAATGAAGTGAGTTTGACATTTACATTAAAACCCTTAATCTCTTTAAAATTTCAAATAAGATATTCTCATGCTGTACAGGTTTGTCAGATTTTTGAATGTGAACCGTTGTGGTTTTCATCCAGCTACATTTCTCCTGATGCTGCTACAGCGATGATGACTGGAAGCTTTGCAGCCATGGTTAGTTTGCTGTAGACTTGGGTCTTTACTGTGTTTACTGTACCTTCAGGGGAACAGTGTTTACCTTGGCATAAAAAGTACAACATATCAACAGTGTGAGCTTCTGCAAACGTCAGCTGCAGAAACTTCCTCTTGATAACATCCACTTACAGTTCTAGTTGTCTGTAGTTACAGCTTTGTGTTAGGATATCTGTGTGCTGTAAATAGTAGAGAGTGTGTGTGTGTGTGTAGTGTACAGGTTGCGTGTGCAATTGGTACACGGATGCCGGTGTTTGTCAGGGTGTCCTCTGTATAGAGAAAACACTGTGCCAAGCCCCAAGGCATATCATGCAGAATTAATTTTGCGCTGCTTAGTGCTCAATGCACTTGAAAATACGATTTGTGTGAAGGCATTGATATGCTAATCCATACAAGTAGCTCCCCTGCATATGAACAAATCCAATTAAACTGTTTTATTATAGCCGGAAAAAACTCTCCTCGCTCCACTGCCCTCAGTGCCCGCCCACTGTCAGGTGTCAGTCATGCTTAGACACACAGGCTGACTGCCGGTCCACACTGCCAGAGTGTGTCTGCATAGAGGTGTGTGTTTGTGCATGTGTGCTGATCTAGAGGTTTTTATATCTCATCTCTTGTGACCCTAGATAACACAACTGGACTGGTGCTGCTCTGAAAAGCTTGATAGATGAGTCGTTTTTTTTTATCCTAAATAGATACGCTCAGGGCAAGTGCCCATTGTGTGTTCAACAGTTAACCAATTTAAATCGCTTGTATATGATTACTATTAGGGTTACTGCCCTGTTTTGGAGGAGCACTGCTGTTGCGATGACTGTCAAAAAGATCAAGATGTCCAGGTCATTATGAGCCCTTTTCATTGTTCAAGGTCAGTGTGACCTTGAAAATACACATCAATGAGGTGTACATGACCCAATAGTCCTCAAAAAGCAGTAGCTTTCTTGCCTGACAGCAGGAGGCCATATTAAAAGCCATCATGTTGTTGTGACATTTTAACATGAGAAAGTGCTCGGATGAATCATAAAGTCTCTGAGTCTCTGTGAGTCACTCTGTATTGCTGCTCTGTAAGTAACCTTTTTGATGGGGTGACTCCTGTGCGATAACTTTAGAAAGTCGACAGTTGAAGCTCTGCTGCTGCTGCCTTTAGTGCACTGCAGTGTCAACAGTGTTTGTGTGGCTCGCTTGGCAGTGGCCTTCCTACGAGGAAACAGTCTAGACTCTGGCCTTTCATAATGACACCACTTTTTTCTCGTTCTGTCCTCTCCGCCTCTGAAATGTTCCCACTCAGCTGACTTTAGTGTGCCCAGAGGGCTCTGCAATCTAAGGGTTATTATCCAGTTTGAGCTAATTAAACTGCCATACACGGTTGGAAGACAATAGAATTGGTGTAATGTGTAATATTTACTAAATTTAGAGCTTGCCCTAACTTTTAAATAGAATTTCAGAATCACTACACCCCTATTATGTGTATTATTCCCAATACTGATGCAGTCGGAAATTGGCAATGACAGTTAATGGTGCATTCCTGGATTATTTAAAATGCAATGACGAATTATTTCCATTATTGATTAATCTGTTGATTGTGAAAATGTCAGTATGTCTATAAGTGAAAAATGCCCAACACCGTCTCCCAGAGGCATTTTCCCTCTCTGTTTTTACTTTTGTGATAATTGTTTTAATGACTTCAGTGTAACACACGTTGTGCCTGTTTAGGAAATGACCCATGAGGAGAGGTTGCTGATTAAAAATCTTGACAAATGTAACTTTGGAGAGATCCATGCAATGCATAAAGCCAAGGTAGAGGCCAGGAAAAACATGACCAAGGAAGAGAAACAGGTAAGGCTCAGGCTTTTTTCTTCAGTACATGTGCATGCTGTTGCTTTATCATCTTTCTGTAGTAGATCATTTGGGGTCTAAATAACTAATTTTTTTGTTTTTGTTTTTTTTGCTTCATATCTGTTGAAGGCTTTGAAAGACACTAATCAGAAGGTAGTGGATGAGTATGGCTATTGTTTGCTGGACCACCACAAAGAACGCATCGGCAACTTTAAGATTGAGCCTCCAGGGCTGTTCAGGGGTAGAGGCGAACACCCCAAACAAGGCATGCTAAAGAAAAGGATCCAGCCAGAGGATGTCATCATCAACTGCAGCAAGTAAGAGTGGGATTGTGACATTGTAGTGGAGTACGAAGTAGTCATCAAGCCTGATGAAAAGTCATCATCATAACTGCTATAAATACACCTCTTGGTGCGACCTTCTGGCTGAGCACAGGAAAAATAAGTTAAGATAAGATCAGATAGCCTTTATTAGTCCCACAGTGGGGAAATTCACAAATGTATCCATTCAAGAAAATAAAGCAAGACCTCTATGCACAAAGTGTCTAAAGGTTTGGATTCATAGTGAAATCATTTCAATCTTTTTAAAATGTACATTGCCATCTTTCTTGGATTGCAACAAAGCACTGCAGTTTTGATCGCTGCACAGGTATTGATAATACACTGCCACACAGAATGTATTTTCTTTTACTAACCTCTGGTATATGGTTAAAGGCTTCACATCACTCAAGTATTATAATTATGCATCACTTATTCACTCTCAGAAGCCTGGTGTGCAAGGCTGTGTTGTTTATACTCCAGTGTTGTAACTGCATTTTCTTGCTCTGACAGAGAATCCTGTGTCCCAGTGCCGCCTGCTGGTCACCGCTGGAAGGAGGTACGAAATGACAACACGGTGACGTGGCTGGCCAGCTGGACAGAGAACATCCAGGGCTCCATTAAATACATCATGCTCAATGCCAACTCAAAACTCAAGGTAGCCTGCCAATCAAAGGCTCCTACTTAATTAGACACAGGCAAAGTCATAAAAAGTTGCAACCAGTTTGCTTTGTTAAAATTTAGTAATTTTTCAGTGTATTCAGCACCATTAAGGTCTTGGTCGTTGCCTCACAAGGAGAAGTTCAGCCAGCAGTGCATGTAGACTGAGCGTCGGTGAGAGAGCTGTTATTTGCTGTTTAGCTTTATTTTTCATCCTCTATTCTCAACTTGTAAATCCATATGCAAAATGTTTGATGTTTTTTGTTTCCTGAATTTGAAAGACAGACCACTGTCACCATGTGTTAAAGTGCAACTTCCAACAGAAGACATAAGGAGACCATGAAACACTTGATCAGCATGGCTTTGTTGGTACTAGTTCCTTCAGCTTTGCTGTTTGGTCAAGTGAACAAACAATGAACAACTATAGGGCCCAGAGTCTCAAATTCACAATAGATATTGAGGGATTCTTTTTTTTTCAGTTTCCTGCCTGCCTCTTGCAAAGCACACATAATACCCAGGCCCAAATCTTCCAACAGGATGCACAAATCAGTTGTTTTTTTTTTTTGTTTGTTTGTTTTTTTTTTAAATCAACCTCACATGAGGTTTAAACACTTAAACAACAGTTTATGCTGATTCTGAATGTGATTTCTCAATCACAAAAACATTCATAGAAATAAAAGTATATTTTTGAACAAAGTGTAAACTTTAAAAATTTAAAAACTTTATAAACTTTAAACTCTTTACTGATGCCAGTTTAAACCCTGTTAAAACTGGTTCCAAATCAATGAAACATTTGTTGTTGTTTGAAGCATTGATTTCATTTCCTCACAAATTCAGAAGCAGCTCGTTCTTCCTGACACTGTAGGTTTTAGACTAGAAATGTGATTCTGATTTTGATCTGTTTTGTAGAGCAATAAGCACCTAATATGCATCCTTATCATCATGGTCAATAAAGCCAAAACGGTTTGCAAAGGATTTGCATTTAAATACCCTGAGGTTTTTTTTAAATTCTTTTTATGAACTATTAAAATTCCATAAGGGTTTTGTTTGACAGTAAATGGCAACCCCTGTGAGTTATGTGTGTTAAAAAAAGACTTGTGTGCGATGTCTCGTTATTCCTTTCCCTTTCTTTCATTATCTTTCTTCCTCCTCCATTTGCTCTCTCTTCCTTCTTTCCATCTTTCATCTGTAAAGGTTAAGTTATTCCACTTTCAGTCTCCGTGCGTGCGTGCGTGCGTGCGTGCGTGCGTGCGTGCGTGCGTGCGTGCTTGCGTGCTTGCGTGCGTGCGTTCCCTGATGGTGGGTTTAATTGTGCCTTGGTTGCAATCTATAGCCAGCAGTGTGTTTTTTGTATTCCTTCTCTTTTGTGTGATATAACAGTCTGATTGCTAGATTTGAAAACAATTCGATGCTTTTCAAGAAAATGACTTGATTTTGTCTCTTTAGTTTAATGTTTTACTTTTCTCATTTTTCCCCTTTTGCTCACTCTTGCTTTCTCTTTTCATTCCTGTCATCATATCAATGCAGGGAGAGAAGGACTGGGAGAAATATGAAGTTGCTCGGAAACTGAAGACATGCGTGGACGACATCCGTAACCAGTACCTCCAGGATCTGAAGTCTAAACAGATGGGTACTCGTCAGAGAGCTGTGGCCCTCTACTTCATAGACAAGGTCTGGTTCTGAGTTGATGCTCAAGGAAAACTTCAAAAAAAAAAAAAAAAAAGATGCAAGAATACCAAGTTGCATATGTTGACACACAAATGCTAGAAATCAGATTCTCCTTAGTGCTCAGTTCGAACACATTGGAAATCAGTGCAATGTGTCTTGACTCCTTGTCTGTTTTTTCTCACAGGTAGATTGAAGATCTTTTACAATGAGAAAATTGATTATATGTAGTCATTTTCTTCCCATGACCCCAAGCTAATTATCTCAGTCTGCATTGAGTGAATGATAGATTGAGAGTGTGATTGCTTTTTGCTCATGCCAAAGACTTTCTTCAATTCCAGTTGAGCTTTGTTGTGTTTACTGTGCGGTTCTTTATTTCTGCTTCGTGTCGTGAGCGTATATATATTTAGTACTCATTTGATTGGCACACGTTTGTTGTGTGAATAGGAGAGATGGTGCTCAAACTGCTCGGTGTGTGTGTTTGAATTTGATGTGTATGTATCTCACTCTAAAAAAGCTGGCGCTGAGAGCTGGTAATGAGAAGGAGGAGGGAGAGACGGCCGACACGGTGGGCTGCTGCTCGCTACGAGTCGAGCACATCACCCTGCATGAGCAACTAGAAGGCAACGAGTGTGTGGTGGAGTTCGACTTCCTGGGTAAAGACTGCATCCGCTACTACAACAAGGTCCCTGTCATCAGGAAGGTAAAGGGACAAAAGATGCACAAACCGACTAACACCTCCACACCCACATTCACCCTCTCCTCTTTTTATATGTGGATCGTTTGGACCTGAAAATTGTATTTTGTCAATATTTTAATGCTACTTAATATAACTTATACAGCACAGATCTATTCTCCATTTGAGAAGACATCAGCAAAATGTGAGCTTTGTAATTGCAATGCCAGACCAATATATTTCATTCCAATAAGTTTTGGCAGAAGTCCCTGTAGAGAAGGTCACTTTCATGTACAGCTACATGCGCACACCCTGAAGCAGAGAGGCAACTGAGAAATGTCCTCAGGGCACAGTTGTAGATTGGTTTTCTGTGGCTGTGGTGGTTTAATTTTTCTGTCTGTTCGAACATTCCCTCTGCTTCAGTCTGCTTGTGTTGGATTACATCTTCATGGAGGGGAATTTTTAACCTTCTAATTGAGGTAACCTGGAGTGGTCAGTGCGTCCAAGCATCATGACATGGTTTAAATAAACTGGCCAAGCTTGTTCTTGATGAGCAGTACTTAGTAATACAAAGAATCAGTATTTTATTTTCCTTGTATTAGAAGAAAGTCAGAAGACTGTGGTGTTGCAGGTTTCACTTTGAAAAACACTATCTTGATGAGATACCACAAGTAGGCAGAGCATTTAGTCAGGGCCAGTGCTGAAATCAGCAGCTGAAGTCATTTATGAAGACTCACAAAAACAACTGCTGGTGTTACTATTCATCATCTTCTCCTTGGCTTTTTGACTGCTGGTCAGACAAAATAAGCAGTTTGAATACATGACCATGTCTGGTATAACCAGTGTTAGGAATCTGGCATTTTATAAACAATGATCAAAAGAATTAGCAGCAAACTAATCGCTAATAAAAAATTATTTATTGTTTTTCACTCATGAAAACAGGATACTGAGTCTGTGGGTGCAGCTGATCCATAAGAGCAACTTTACAGGAGTTGAACAACTTAGTATTTGAGCTTGTCCATACTTGTATTAACTTCAAATCATTAACCAGAGTGGCAACACACAGCACAGACTGTATATATCTTAATCAAATTTAGACAGCCCTGTGATTAACAGAGATGTCATGCACATCAGTTTTAGTGAGAGACAATATTTCATTGTCAACCATTTATTCAGGTAGGTTCATGTTCTCAAGTATTAAGTTGAAGTTGCCCTTACATAAAGTTGGGGGACTTACAGGAGACAGATTAAAGAATGGTCAGATCTGTATACATTACATCTGTTGCATTGCTTATCTGTATGTAACAGTGTTTATCTGTATGATCCCTGTTAAATAAACAAATAAATACATTTTAGTCCCTTGTATGGCTTAACCTTCAAAAACACTAGACTTCACTACACTCTACATTTCCCTTCATGCTAATCAGTAGTATTTTTCTTAAACCCTGACCTTCCCCCTAACTAATCAGTTCTTTCACACTCCACACCTGCAGTGTCTAACTCAGGCTTTCTGTTGAAAATCTGACATCCAACCTGATGACAGACCTGATTTTATTTTATTTTTTTCGAACTATGTAATTTTCCCTCCAGAGCCACAGAATTATACAACTATTGTTGCGGGGTGAGTTATGCTGAGTGTGGTAACAGGAAATGTTGAAGTGTTTCTCTAAATTTTTTCAGCACTTCAACTTCAACTTGGTGACATGTTGCTGAAAGACAGGCTGCAAATCAATTACAAACTGTCACATATCCATTGACAATGTCACGTAATCAGTTAAAGTCAGTTTAAGTAGAATGCCTTATTGGCTTTGCTGTATTGTAATTTTAGAAACAATAAACTTTTTTTGAAGGCTTCATAATGTTGGATGTTTGCAAGGGTCACACTATACTATTGCCCCTGGGACAGCATCAGTATTATAAAATAATAGAATGTAATTAAGCATTTCAGCAACCCATCAGTTGTTAATTTATCTGTTACAGTAAATGATCATTCATAGTGTAATGATCAGCTTAGCTAATGCCACAATAGAAGAAAATAAAGTGTCTGGAACCTTTTTTTTGTAATCCTGTTTAGTTGTCTGTGATCTGTCAAACAGCTGTCACATTTGTGTGTATGTAAATGTCCAAGCTTACCTCTGGTGTTCATACTATCTCCAGTTCCAGAGATGGAAACAGAAATGTTAGCACCTGACAGCCAAAGTGTTTTGTTTCACAGCAGAACATATAATTATTCAAATGGGTGCATCCAAAAACAACACATTAGCTAGAATTAATTAGTCCCTTGCATATTTTAGCATCATCAATTCCCGGGGAAATCAGGGGGATTGCTGCTAAATGTCACTTTGAATAAAACGGAACAAGGATGGAAAGAAGGTATTTCCATATTTAACCTCTGGAGGGGTTTGAAATCAGTGAATCTAATACCTTGGCTAATGTATTTTGTATTTTATATGTATTCTCTGCAACAGTTCTCTGTGCAGAGAATACAGGACATTACTGAGAATTAATGCAAAAATGTTAATGAAGTGGAGCCATGTGCCTGATGTGGACAGCTAGGAGTGTATGTCTCATAAGACATAAGGGTTCATAATAAGCAATCCATATGAACACTTGTGTGCCTTTTCTTTTCCCATCAATGAGTGTATCTGTTTATTGTTTAAAAACAAGTACCTACTCATTATTCACTGAATGACTTTATCACATAGCCCCAGAGTGTGTGGGGATAAATGTGTTGTGTCAGGTACATTCATGCTGCTGAATATTTATTTATTTTTCTGAACTCCATTCTACACACACACACACACACACACACACACACACACACACACACATCACTAAACTAATTAGGCAAGCTCACTTTGGTGTGTCTGCTTCTCTGAGACTTTAAGACAGATATTGATTTACATTTTCATCCAAAAATTTGCACTTTCACTTTTTATACTTTCAGTTTATTTGCCAAGGGGGAACCAAATTGCCACACAAACCAGACAGTGAAATATGTCAGTGTGTTTTTATAAAGCAACACATCTGTTGCTATTAATTGGTGTCTTGCATATTTTATGAGTTAATTTGGCTAATGGTGCATCTGTGGAGCCCACAGTGTTGCTTGAAATGTCAGACGTAATTGTGCTCTGAATTGTACAAATGAGTCCAGATTTCAATCGCACACACACTACATTCTTTGTCAAAAGTGCATTATGTGTGTGCACTGTGTATGTAATGTCACCATTTACGATATTTTAGATTTGACTTTGATGTATACTTGAAAAAGTACACGTCCTTTGATTAAAAATGTGGTTCTTTTCAGGTTTTTAAGAATCTTAAACTGTTCCTGGAGAACAAACAACCTGGAGATGACCTCTTTGACCGCCTTAATGTGAGTATCTTACTAACTGCCTCTACAGTGCTTTCTTTCAGTATTTTACATGCTGTTAAGTTTTAAACCATTTGAAAAACATTACTAGGTGATGCTGCACATCTTGGTGTTAAAACAAACAAATTGTTTAAAAAAAAAAAAAAAAATACTTGGTATCAGTGAAAACTGCTCACAAGTAAAGAGTGCTTGGATTTTTTATCAGGGTTGTGTAAAAAGTCCCCAGAGGTGCATAATATTTGAAGAAAAAGCTGTGAAAGCAAACTAGAATTAATTTTTTAAATTTTTTCTGGGGAAAGAAGGCTATGGTAAAGGAAAAACAGGGACTAAATTGTAAAGTGTAAGAGATGAGATTGAATGAGGATGAGCCATTGGTGTGGAGAGATGAAAGGAGTAAAGTGAGGAAACGGGAGGTGAGGAGAAGGGGACGAATGTTGGAAGTGGGGAAATTGAAAGCAGAAAAGGACTTTCAAAAGAGAGAGTGGATGGACTCCGGCAGATAAAAATGAAACTGCGCAAGTGAAAATTGAGAGTGATCATGCTGGGTGGATGAATTTCCACATGAAAATCTGGCGTTCTCTCAACCTCTTCCTGTAGCTGCAGGCAGCAGGTCCACACAGACTGCAGCAGTTGTGGTTAGTCCATTGCAGGGAGATGTGGGGCTTTTCAGGCTAATCTCAGTCTTTATTAAACAAAATTAACGGTATTATTTGTCTATTTAAATCTCTACCCCAGTCATCACTCATATACTGTATACAGGATTGTTGTAGTGGAAACCAGGCTACAGCAGCTTTTGACTTTGGCTGACTTTGTCTTGTGATGTAGGTGGGAACTGATGAATGGTCACATCAGAAGAGAGGGGTCTAATGAAATGGAGGGGAGAAAGATATGCAGATTAGAAAGCACAAGGAAGTTCTGAGGGCCAGCCACATTGGCATCTAAAGATTGATGGGCAGGAAAAGGAAGACTCAAGACTGGACAGGAGTGAGAGGATGAGATGAAGAGATGGAGCAATTGAGGGAGGGAGTCCGGTGCCTCTGCTCTCTGCCCTCTAGTGTGTCAGGAAATGTCAGGGTATGTTGGAGGTGGAATGGTAATGGCTGCTGTGGGCAGGCGTGATTGACACCCAGAAAGGCCAGGCCACTAACAGAGTGGAGGGGTGTGTGTGCATGTGTGTGTGTGTGTTTGTGCATGTGGACACGAGTAGACGGCGTGGTAGGAAAGTGACAGCTGGTCCAGGTGAGGGGAGTTTAGGAGGGAGAGGATGGACGATGGCTGGAAAAAGGGAGGAGATGGAAGAGAGGGAGGAAAGATGGCAGGAAGGAGAAGATAAAGGAGCAGAAGTGACAGCCAGGCAGCTGCTGTAAGACCGAGGTGAGGGGGGAGGAAGATGTGGAAATAGGAAGAAAGATGGAGGATGAGTGATGGAACTGTAGAGTGTGCTGCTCTCCTCAGCTGGCATTTAAGAGAGACTGGGGAAGGTGCTGAGGAAAGACAAAGGTGGAAATCTGGGGCTAAAAGGTAAATGGAAAAACACGATTAACAGCCTCTCTGACGTTTGGACCTAAACTAACTTGGCTGGTGAGCATGGTGTTAATTACTCCTTTACTGCTCAAGTGTGAACAAGTAACAGAATGAGGAGTTTTAGATTTTTTATATTTTATGTTTTATATACGACAGACTTCTTGAACAAAAGCTGAGACGAGTGAAACCAGTGGAACCACTGCCTTGCTCAGGGTGGTGAACTATTTTTTCCAAGTTGTCCAACTATGTCTAAAGGTCTAAAGTGTTTATATTGTGCATTCAGAAAGTATTCAGACCTCTTCACTTTTAAATGGAGAGATGGGAGAAACTTCCGGAAGTACAACCAATTGAGGCCAAACAGTTCAATCTTGGTTTCATCAGACCAGAAATTCTCACAGTCTGAGAGTCCTTAAGGTGCTTTTTTTTTTTTTTTTTGCAAAGTCCAACCAGCTGTCATGTGTATTTCACTAACTTCCGTCTGGCTACTCTGTCAGAGAGCTGCAGTGATGGTTGTCCTTATGGAAGTTTCTCCCATCTCAACACAAGACCTGGAGCTTAGCCGGAGTGACCATTGGGTTCTTGGTTACCTCTGTTACCAAGGCCCCTCTTCCTGATTACTCAGTTTGGCCAGGCAGCATGCTCCAGAAAGAGTCGTGGTTGTTCCAAACCGCTTCCATGTAATATTTATGAAGGCAACTGTGCTCTTGGGAACCTTCAGTAGCAGAAATGTCCCCGCAGCCTTCCCCAGATCTGTGGCTTGACACAAATCAAGGAGAAATAGGAGAAACCTGAGCTAAATTTCAAGAGTCACAGCATAGGGTTTGAATACTTATGTCAATGTGATATTTCAGTTTTTCCTTTTTTTAATAAAGTTAGAAACAATTCTAAAATTCAGTTTCCACTTTGTTATTATGTGGTATTGAGATTGATGAAGGTAAAAATGAATTTAGATGATGTTAACATGAGGCCGCAACATAGTGAAATGTTAAATAAGTGAAGGTGTCTGAATACACTGTGAATGCACTGTAGCTGTGCTGGAACTATACAGAGGAGAGAGATGCAAAAATTCTTCAACGCCTTCATAGCATGGCTACTTCAAACAAAAAGTGACAGAAGTGATCGTATCGTGTGAAAATGCTGCTGCCACACACCTGGTCAGTTGCTGTGTGAAGTGGGTTTGCTGAATGCTTGTCTTGCTATGTTCAAAAATTATTGGATGCCATCCCACAATTCCTACATGAGAAAAGCGTAGGACATTCATCAACCATCTGACAAGCACCTCAGTTCAAGCATACTGACACTTTTAAAGCCACAGCCAAACGGAAGTTAGGGTGTCTTTGTTCTCAACAGTGTGATAGATTTTTGAGTAACATTGAATGTGTAGGTGGAGTTTAGTTATGAGAGGGATTTAAATTTAATTGGATCACTCAAAAATGGGCATGGCTTTACAAAGATGGCATGATACAGAACTGTGGTGAAATATGGAGTTGTAGAGGACTGTTGCTCTGCACCCACATCTTCATCTCCTGCATTGTTAGATAAGGAAGAAGAGGATGAGGAATTAAATAAATGAGAACATAATCCTTTTAGTAATGTAAACAAAGTACCCACCGAATGATATTGCTCTGCTAGCTACAACTACCTACACTGTGAGCTAACTGTCAAGTGTGGATTCAGATAAAACTTTTGCCATATTTGACCACATATAGAATGAATTAGAACTTGGAAAGTGTTTTTTTTTTATTTATTTATTCATTTAAGCTGCATATACATTATTTAAGTGTAACATTGTGTGCTCAAATCTGGTAAAGGACCTGTGGTGTTTATTACCTTCTGTCCTGTCTCTGGCTACTTTCACAAAATGCCAAACTGAAGTGCAGAACCGCAGGTAATTGATTTTGCTGAAATAATGTGCTCTGAAGTGCACAAAATACTTGAGAATGTTGGTTTAATGTGGCCTGAGCTTTTAAATATCTGCAAAAATGTTATTGTACTGAATGACATTTCAGAGAGAGGAGATGGTGCTCATCAATATAAGGTCACAAAATGCTCAGCCGTGATGATTGCATGTTGAGTGTACTAGCTTGAGTGTGTGTGCAAGTGCATGCGTGTTTAGGTCTGAGTTTCTGAGCTGAAAATGCAGGTTTACATCAGGCTTGTCTGGAAGCCTTCTCTCCTGAGTCCACATCATTAGAGCTACAGTACACACACACTGTCTGCAGTTTCAGGTGAACTGTACCCTCAGTGAGATCTCTTTAACTACATCTTTGTCAAATAATTGAAATTACTACCTGTGGATGAGTATAGTCCCTATGAGCTGCTTTATTTTGGCACATTTCATTCTTTTCCCTCTACTCTACTCTATTCCCATTCACTGTCTACCAGAAAGGAGTCTTTTTTTTTTTTTTTAATGGGAACTGTTGCAGAGAACATACAAATTAGGGCCAGTGAAAAATGAAAAGCAAATGAAATTAGAAGTGAAATCATGATACATTGTAATAGTACCTTAGGAGGTGACATGGATGACATGCACAAACACACAACACACCATGCCTATCATACCTGCCCCTCAAACTTGCACACACCATCATTAGCATTGCAGGGGCACAGTCAGGCTGCTCATTAGCAGGGCAGGCATGACAACAAATGTGTGTGGATGCGCTCACCTGTGTGCTCTCAACACATGCATGCACATATATGTATATACATGAAAACCCTCCTTCATCCTGTTCCTAACAGGCTCCTGCAGTGAGACACTCTCATTTATACAAGTCTACAGCCCCAGACAGCCGGATCTTGACCCTGGTTTGATTAAACCAACCTCATCATTATTGTAATCTTCATCAGAAATATTTTATCTTTTTCCAAAGCTGTGAGCTGTTTTTTTTTTTTTTACATTTGTCTGCTTTCATCTTTGTTAAGAAATGTTATCTGCAGTGAGCATAAATGTTTTTTTTCTTTTCAACCATTGTCTGTTCCCTTATATTGTGTTTCATGTCTTTGCTGTTCGGCTGAAGCTGTAGCCATTTGACAGGAGCTAATGGTTATCTAACCACTGGATATGACAGTTCTAACCTCTTATAATACCTAAAGAAATGTCAGAGGGGAAACAGCACTGTGATCTGTTTTAATCTCTCTGCTCTAATGGATAATGATAATGAAGGCTGAGATAGTATTTTATGTGTTTTTCTATGTTTTAGGGTACATAACAGATGCTTTAAACACTGCAGTGGTACAACGCCACAGTGCCATCTAGTGGTAGAGGGAGTGTTATGTTTTAGCGGGCCTACTGGTTTCTGTGTGTTTGTTCGATATCACACTGGTTGAGTATGTGTTGCTCTTTGTCAGTTTTTGCCCACATTTCTGTTCATGGCAGACAAACATGATGAACAGGCATCTGAGTTCCCTAATGCCAGGTCTGACTGCAAAGGTCTTCAGGACATATAACGCCTCCATCACCCTGCAGCAGCAGCTCAAAGAGCTCACAAACAGTAAGTCACATTCATTATGCTATAAAGCAGTCTAATCTTACATCATTTGCCGCATGACATACTGAGGCTTATAAAGCGCTGGCTCATACTCAGCTGCTGGACAGGTACCAGCAGCTTTATAGCAGTAACCCTTTATCAATCTGTCTCTCATCATTGTCTCATTACCTGGCTGCTTGTGCTGT
Organism: Trachinotus anak; assembly: GCF_046630095.1. Classification (NCBI taxonomy): domain Eukaryota; kingdom Metazoa; phylum Chordata; class Actinopteri; order Carangiformes; family Carangidae; genus Trachinotus; species Trachinotus anak. Next base: position 25,497,583 of record NW_027273853.1, on the reverse strand, counting down.
AAAGTCCCATGATAAAATGCACTGCCACACTTTTGACATTTTTTATTTTTAGCTTGTTTGATTAAAGATATCCTGGCGTTAGTCAGCTTTTCCAGCCATGGCAGCAGTATATTATCACTGTACCCCGTGTGGGGTGTCTGCCTCACTCTTATCAGGGTCCTGTTGGTTGCCTCTGCCACAGTTTCTTATTCAGAGATAGAAGTGTCACACTCTGTTCTCATTTCTGGATTGCCACTGAGAATCAATCTGCAAGCTGACATGTGGTTGTAACGTGTCTTGTATTGACTCAAGGAAGAATAGACAAAGCTAATGTGAATCTGAAGAAATGAAATTGCACACGTGTATGTTTAAGGTTGAGATTTGTGATGCAGATGGCAGGTGGGCAGTAATAACATGAGGGATGTCAGCATGACTATCTTTTTGAAACTCTGTGCATAATTCTGGTCGGATATGTTCTTGATGGGGTTTTTCTGTGTAAATATAAATGACTATTCTTTCACCCTCCAAAGAGTCTGACAATGTGGCAGAGAAAATGCTGTCCTACAACAGGGCTAACAGAGCAGTTGCTATTCTCTGTAACCACCAGCGGGCGCCGCCAAAGACCTTTGAGCAGTCTATGGCTAATCTACAAGCAAAGGTAAGAAAGGCTCATTATGCGTTGTCATTCATCACATTAACAATTGCCCCACAATGCATAGGCAAGGACAATGATATTTTCTCATGTTCTTGTTTCACTGTAATATTTTATTGAAAGGGCCCCAGGGAAGAATTCTAGAGACCATGAAGTTTTGCAACCATTATAGCACAGTCAAGGATAGCTTGAAGCTGACAGTAATCCATGTATGAATTCCTGCCTCTGTCCTAATGTGCTTTACACAGATTGATGCTAGGAAGGAACAGCTGGCCCTAGCAAAGACGGAGCTGAAACAGGCCAAGAAGGAGGCCAAGACCAAAGGCAGCTCAGACCCCAAGCTGCAGACGTAAGCGTTGCAGTAGTGCAGAAAAAAATATAAAGCTGTGGACATCAAAACAATTATAAATGATTAACAATCTTGAAATGGAGGCACCTCTTTGTGAACTTATTATCAAACTACGCACACTTAGACTTTCAATAGAAAGGTACCCTTTAGGGTTAAGCACCTCTAAGCAACACACAAACTTCTTCAGTTCACTGCTTCAGTTTCAGTATGAGTAATGAGCTGTAGGTTGAAGCCATAGGAAATATAAGCTCTTGAATTTGCAATCATGCAGGTATTAATTGTTTTGGTAGCTTTGCTGTTAAGTCTAGGAAATGAGCTTCCTCGCTGTTAATTATTAACTTTGCATGTAGAGTCAAAAGGCAATTACAAGCACTGTTAGTTGTACTACGTAGTATTGAGCAAAACATACAACATGAACACTTTATTCAGATTACATTTTTCAATAAAATATATTAAGCCATGTGAATGTTAGCCTTTTGTGACAACAGACAGGATATCTATAAAGAGTGTGTATTTAAATTAGTACTCAGTACAAAACTACCTAGTGTTGGATGGTGAAATATTTCTATTTTACTTGCTTGTCATTCCTTGAAAGTTTTACAACAGCGGATCTGTTTATTTTTTGTAGATGCATTGTGTTTTTAAATGAACATTTTCCTCTGAATGAGGCTGCACACTGAAGACACACTCCTTTTTGCTCGCTCAGATCCTGGAAAGGATTCATATTGAGTCTCTTCCAAGTCAGGAGTCTTGTTTCTGCTAGAGTTAACTGTGTGGCTCTATTGTATTTTCCTTTTTGTGAATATTTTCTGCCAGGCTGGTGGAGCGGAAGAAGGCAGCAGTGAAGCGCTGTGAGGAGCAGCTGCTGAAGATGGAGGTCCAGGCGACTGACAGAGAAGAGAACAAACAAATTGCGCTGGGTACCTCAAAGCTCAACTATCTGGACCCACGCATAAGCGTGGCTTGGTGAGTAAATTCAAAGATGTATGCTTGGTGAGAACACTTGTGCAGACTTGCTGCCTACAATTTTTGAATCTGCATACCTGCATGAGAGCAGCCAAATTTTGGTTTTCAAATTGAACTGACTGGACCAACTCCACCTGGGTCCTGTATCACAAAGCAAGATTAATGAATCTGCAAATTTTGGGATTAATTTGGGCTTTCAAATATCATGAAGCTGGTTAACCTTTGATAAGGATAGATCACCATGGCAACCTGCACTGTATGGCTAACCTGTTCAGGCAGGTTCAGCTCAGTGGATTGTATCAAAAAGTATTAACCCACCTCCTGGTGAATCATGTCTTTCTGGAAAAGCTGAGTCACCAGTTCTACAAGGACCCAACATAGACAACAGCATTACAATCACAATATAATAACAGAGACAGATTAATGTATTTCCAGGTCATTAGACCCACTTTGCTGCCTGTGACATTCATATAAAAAATGTTTGTAGTGAAAGCACTTTTCCTCTCTGGTATTTCGACCATTTCTATTACCTGTATTTTAGCAGGAGGTTGTTTTTAAGAGAGAAATTTTCATGACCTATTAGAACCTTAACTAGTTATTGTGTTGTTTAATGTTAAATTTACAGTGTATGCTTGACAGTCATTTTCTATATGTTGTAGGTGCAAGAACATGGAGGTACCCATAGAAAAAATCTACAATAAGAGCCAAAGGGACAAGTTTGCCTGGGCCATCGACATGACAGAGGCAGACTTTGAGTTCTAACTGAAATCTTCTCAAACTCCAGTCTCACAATCTGATACTCTGATGCAATGAAGGAACCATTCACTTTATATAACATACAGTACTTTAATGTTGCATTTATAACATGTTCAAAGACTGCTGATGTTGTACTCTGAGATTGTGTGACATGATCAAGATCCATCCTTATGCTGTTTGGTTTACTGCTGTTCATTTCTGTTTGTTGCTTTTGGCACTTTTGTTTATATCTTTTGTATTTGTATCAATTTTGAATAAAGGTTCCCACTATGCAGTAAAGGTGTAGAAACAATTTGTCTAAATGTCACTTCTAAGTGGACATTATTGCTAATACTGAGAGCTGAAAACATTTTGACCAATATTTAACATAAGTTCCCAATTCCTCAGCTTAGTGTAATACTAAAATGTTATTTCAACACATTATAAACAATGTAAATAAAAAAACATGCAACACTGAGACATTCCAGATAATTTGCATGATAAAATACAACTATAGCTTGAAAAAATAAACAGTGAAACATTTTGAGCACCTCAGAGTTAATTATATTTTTAAAAATGTACTTAGCACCTGGCCATATATTTATTATGTAATACATGACAAACAGCATTGTATTAAATAGCTTTAATAGAAGAAAATCAGTTAGAATTGGAATGCATCCAACACCTTGGTAGTAACAGTGCTGTTTGTAAAACACTGCAGGCTTCTGATGTTCACAGTGCCCATTTCCCAAGTTGGTATAGATGGAGGTTTTACTGGCCTGCTAGCCTGGGGGTTGTACTTCTCAGCACAGGCTTGGGCAAAGCTGTCCCCATCAGGTATCATCTTATAGGACTGAATTAACTATGATATATATAATGACAGCAAAATAACCTCCAGGTCGGCACACTAAATCCATAAATTGCATTCCTGCACATAAGCATTTTTAAGTTCTGGAGGGCATATCACTATTCTAGCTTACAAATAACGTTCATCTTTTCAAATCATTACATAACTGTAACCGTTAATCACAATATTCAATATATAAAAAAGCATTTCACACAATGACACACCAAATCAATACAAGTCATTTTCAGAATGGAAAAGTCTGCTGCTCCTGAATCTAGGACCAACTTCACACCTTGTTACTTAGGAACCTGTGGGACAGAGAGAACAAATGGTCCACATTGTTGTAAGCCGAGACTGAATTCATTAACATTTAACATGCATTCTTCCACATTTACAGGAAACCAGACAAAGCTTAATTAACATGATATACTAGGTGGAAAGCTAGATAGACTTCCTTCATACCTTCATTATGAGCCTTGACCTTCTTTAGCCTTTTCTGGTGTTGCCTCAATCTCTTCAACACCAGCCTGGGTCATCAGGTCAGCAATGTTCTTCTCCAAGTCATCAATACGTGTGCTCATCTCATCGAGTGGAGAGGGGGTTAAGGCACATAATAAAAATGAGACGACTCACGGAGTTAATCTTAAATGAGCAAATCGGGGTCAGTCTGTCAGTCAGTGCTTTGATTGTGGAAAGAAAATGCAGTGAGAAAGAGATGCTGGATAAAAGAAATTAACATGATTTATCATTGGATAAGAATAAAACTAAATTTAAACTACAAATGTTAATGCATTTACTCAATGAACAAGTGAGTGCATTTTCAATGACAAGGATATTCCTTCCTATAATCTGGTCTGACATGGTCTGAAACTTGTCCTGCATCTGTTGCAGCAGTGTCTGGACCTGCGAAACAAACAACACAAATACTGTCAGTGACAAAAAAAAAAAAATTAGTTGGTTTCCTGATTGTGGCAGCCATTCATCATGTATGACATCTCTAAGAATTTAAGTTGCAATACTGCTAGTGGACCATGCAGTATTAATAACACCTAAGGCACCAGCACATCAACTCTAATGCACTGTGCCTGTGCTCTGTGAATGATTTTTAAATAGCAGCAGGGCAGTAATAACACATGTAACTTGTTTCCTTGACAACAATGCAAAAGCTCAGTAACCACGGGAGATGATTCTTCAGTTCACCGTCATACATGTCTACACACCGTCACTTAATGTGGCTCTATCATAGCTTCGGTTCAAGTTCAGGCGTCAAATGCCAAGAACTTGTGAAAAAGTGCGACCCTGAGGGAGATGCACACACACACAAACAAAGCAAACGAAAGGACTGTCATGGCTGAACCCCTTTTACTAAAGCTCACTATCACCATGACAACACCCAGAAACATTACCTCAGCTGTCTGTGCCGTAGCATGAGTAGGATTTAATTTACACAACGAAATGTGTAACTTTTCCGTGTGAACCTGCAAATCATTCAATATGATGTAAACTGACTGAGTTTCCGTCGAAACGCAGCAGCGTAACTTCTGCTGCTGTAATATGCGTTTTAACAGACCAACTGACCATCACTTACATAAGACGGGGAAGCTGAGCAAAAAACACGGCATTGTGTTGTCATTTAACATGTTGAATACGCGAAACCCATGACCCTATTTTATCATACAGTCAAATAAATAGCACGAAATGCTACATATTAGCTGCACTCTGGCTAATTTTTGCTTGCTTAGTAGCTAGCGATAGCTCGCCATCGTTAGCATCCTCATTGCCACTGCCTGCTAAGCTACTGTAAGCTAACGCAGGCTGGCCAACGCGATCACGACTCACCACGTTGGTAAGGTCCTGAACCGACTTGGGATCCGTCTCAGCCATGCTGTGCTGTAAACGATTATCGGCGCCTAAACAGCTCTAAAACTCAAAAAGCCACCAAATGTTTTGCTATCAGGTTCGCTACTGTTCGGAAGAGATAGCAGCCCGTCGCACCACCCACTGCACAGTCAGCTGTTCCCGGCGGCTCCACAACACGCGGAATCTCGCGAGAGTTGAGTCAAGGAGCTGAGAAATGTGGAACATTGAGTTTTGAATGGTGAGAGTTTATATTACTTTGTAGTTTGTTTGGTTTTCTAAACGGTATTCACTGAAAGCGTAGTTCTGATAGATTAAGTTGACCTCATGAAGTGCCCCAGCCTTAAAGACCCTTATTTCTGGGATTTGGTAAGTCTGAAAATTATACTGAACAATAGTGTGTGTGTGTGTGTGTGTGTGTGTGTGTGTGTGTGTGTGTGGCTTCCTCTCGTATGAACGTGTTGAGATTTGAAAGCTGGAGCTGCTCGGGGACTGTGCGGGCTGGTGTCTTTGATAAGGGGAAGGAAAGTGAATGAGGGCGGCTGGTAAGTTGTCGGTGGTTTGCCTATAAAATGCTGCATGTACCTCACCGGGAACATTGTGCCCTTTGTGAATGTGCTTCTTAAAACTAACTAATACTACTCTTTTTAGAAGAAGACGCGGTTTCTGTGGTGATTTCTGATGACTGTTTACCTTAGAGTTTTGAATTCGACATTACCCCCGTAAAAAACCTCTCTTGTATTACTTTATAACAGCGTTAATTGCTGTTTCCTTGTGTCCTGTTATTGGACCTTCAGTATCCAGAAGCCCCAAATTGATGTCTGTAAGTTCAAGCATGTTCGCCCAACCCCATGAAACTATGCTTTGCTTACATAACACAGCTTCATCTGTTGCAGGAGATTACCCAACGCTACTTTAAGGCTGCCATACTATACTACAGCTAGAAACGCCTTGTATTGTTAATTTCCTGAATAATGTTTAACCTCTGGGCAACCTGGAAAAACATCCTTTATTGAATGTGTTAAAAATCTAAGATCCAGAAGTGGGAGGCAGACTTTGAATCTCACTGAGGTATGAGGAGAGAGCTTCCTTATGTTGTCAGTTACATCTGAATTATGTGAAATAACAGATGTCTAATGAGTAACCAGACTTCTGCATTACTCCACCATGTAAAGATGCATCTGTTGCGCTGTTGCTCTGTTGAAATAGCCCATTATCAGCAATCATACCCGAGAGTGACACAGACTATTACTAGAGAACCTGCTAATGAGGTTCTTCTTTTTTGACATGTCTAAGGTACTTTTTCAGTGTGTTGACCCAGTGTTGACTGGTTCACTAAACTAAACTGAGTGGCTTGTCAATTGACTGACTGCCAAACATGCATGGGAAGAAAAGAGTCTATGTTTATACTGGGCCTGGACAATGAAAATAGTGCTGTGTTATGCAGTGATACAAGAGTCATACAAGAATCACGCCCCACCAACGCCCCGTACTTCTCACTGTTTGCTCTGAATGTGTAAGTCATGGTTTTGTGTATATATCAACATACCTGCTGTTACACAGAACACACGCACATGCCACGTCCCAGGAGCTCTTTATCGGTATTAGAAAATCACAAAGACCTGTAAAAAACACCATTTGTTCTGAAGGTTGCTATGGAAAAGGAGGGAATCACGACCGTCCCTTTAGTAATTTATGTAATTATCCCATCAAGAATGCTTCTAATACTTGGCTTCAATGCCAGTATTTTAGGGATTAGAGTACTGAACCACCTGAATTAGTAGTAATGCAGACAGAACAGCTTGGTAATAACATGTGTTAAACTGTGTGTTCACTCAAAGTGTAGCTGCAGTCTGACAGAGGTCAGTTAGTAGGAGGGGACACAGACTTGCATTTTGACTTGTTATCTCCACTTTGGCAGCTAATACTGACACCTCCCACCCAGGTCACTTCAGCAATGCCCCCAATACCTGCCTGTCATCACTGCCTTCACTTGCTATTGGCTGTTTAACCTGTCCTCACACTTCCTCTCTCGCTTTGGGATATTTCTCATCTTTGCTTCAGTCCCACTCCTGCCATCCCCACCTCACTGCATGGCTGCTCATTCATAAATCACCTATCTGGGTCTTGCTTTAGATGTGTGAACCTACAAGCAGTTTTTGATTAAAAAGTAGTTACCATTGTGTGTCCTGCACAGCCAAATTATCCCTACAACATAATAACTGAGTAATTAAATGACATGTTTATTCAATCCGAAACTGATACTGCCTGTGTGTGCATTTGGGCTACAACCAGGGATTGTTTTCAGTTTTTTAAAAGAATCTGTCACAATTATTCAATTACTTAATAATCTGCTTTATAAATTATTTTTAAAAAGCTAAAAAGTCAAGCATGAAAACTGTAGAGGTTTTGAGACTCGGTTAATGTTTTACTAAACAGATAAAACGATAATGTAATAACTTAAATCTGTTTTGACAGACCAATTTAGGCAATAAGAGCAATCTGACTGAAATTAGCTAAACAGAAAGATCTGCATGCACATAGTTTAACTGTCTCAAATATTCAGGCGCAGTAACACAAAACCTTTGTACTGGATTTTTGCAGCTGTGGTGTACATGAATGACTGATAAAAATATATATAAACCCAAAGGTGACTTTTACCACCTGCAGCAGACCATAGAGGTTACTTAAAACGTTAAAGACGGCTCTGGTCTATTCAAGTGTCAAGAACCAGCATGAACCGTGCCAGGACCCTGAAACTGCAGCAGCTAAATGGAATTCAGTCAGCACTTGTTTTATTATTTACACTTCTGCTTTTCTTTCTGTGACATGTTAAAATGTTTTAAATAAAAAGGCCTGTCAGTCTATGAATTTCATTTTCACTAGAAGTACATTACATTTTGCACTGCATATGTGAGGTGAGGAGGGACAGAAATTAAACCAGGCAAAAACAAGCTGGGCCCTACACAAATTAGACATTTAAATCCAATCAGTCTGATAGGTTGTACTGCTGTTTGGACTTTTTACAGACTTCTGGTTGCCTCAGAATAAACATCAGCGATATATTGTAAACCCTGTTACCTTTCTGCTTCCAAGGTGCAACCTCTAGACCCCTTGGATTCCCCTGAGCTTCTCTCATTGTGATGGATGCAGAGGTGGTTCTGCAGGAGGAGGGCATGGAGGGGTCGTGGACGCTGCTGTCCTGGCTGGCGTCCTGCCTCATGGTGTTTGGAGGGGCCCTGCCCTATGTGCCACAGTACCAGGAGATCCAGAAGAGCAGCAACACTGAGGGCTTCTCCACCAGAGTCTGCCTGGTGCTGCTCATAGCCAACATCCTGCGCATATTCTTCTGGTAAGGATAAGAGGGGAAAGTGTGTTGTTGTCAGATCAGTCTTGGTGTCAGAAGCTAATGGAGTAGGAATTGTTCTGAATAGATGGACCGAAGATGGAACATGATAGATTCTTTATGGATTCTGCTTAGAACATCTATGATTTTAAAATCTCCATCTGTGCTCCTTGTAGCCTATATGACGTGTCCTGTAATAAAACCCACATCCCTTGTTTATTTGTTGTTATTGTTTTTACCTATATTGCAAATGATGTATTAATGTGTTGCTGTTTTTTTCTGAAAGTTCCCTCCTATATAAAAATGTGACTGGTGTTTTGCTCACATTCTTTTAGGATAGGGAAGCAGTTTGAAGTGACCCTGCTGCTCCAGAGTGTGGTGATGATCCTCACCATGTTTGCCATGCTCCACCTCTGCTGCACCGTCCAAAACACCAACCGAGTGATCACCAAGCAGCACCGACTTTCAGGTAACTGGCTTTGTGCCAAAACCAAGCAATCATAACAAACTACACAGTAGTTACTAACTCTACAATCTAATCACTAACATGTCATCACAGATGATTTCAGGGCAGTAAATGACATATCCAGCACACCACTTCTCTGTGTCAGCAGTTTAGATGCCAAGTGCTTCACCTCCTTCCTTTTGCCAAAAGAGGGGGCCATTGGAAAAGCTTTAATGACAAGGCTGCTGTTTTCAAAATGCTTAAACTATTATGGCCACTCTTTCCTGTCATCTCATTTTTATTTCCCTTATCCTTTACTGAATGGTTCCTATTTGCTCCTTGTGGCAGGACATTAAAACAATGCTACTGTACACTAGTAATAGTAAAGCTCAAAGAGTAATGAAACTAATGGTGCCATAGATATTAAGATATGTAAGAAATTGCAAGGCAAAGCAAAAATGTCCTGTGGATATATTAGTTGGTGTACTGTCACACATGAGATTAGTCTATTCTGAGCCCAACTCACTGTGTCTGTGTGCGTGCATAGGTGTGTGTGTGTCAGTAATGTGTGTGTGTGAGGAGGAAGTGGATTGCATTGGTGCTGGGTAAGGGAGAATTGGAGAGGAGATGAAGAGGGCTATGATTAAGCAGACCAATATCAGATTCTGCTGTGCATTGTGTGTGTGTGCATGCATGTGCGTGTGTGCAGCAGGAGTGAGCCCAGACAAGATTATTTTTAGGGTCACTCTTCATAGGGTCCTGTCTTTTATGGGTAATTGGGCTTTTTTTTTTTTATGTAACAGATGCTGGAGTTGATTGCTTTTGCAAATGTGCTGACAGAAATTCAATCTAAGTACAGTTTTTATTAGATAACAGCCTATGGAGTGAAGTTGAATGATGGAATCTTGTAATACTCTGATCATGCGGAGCTGAATTTGTTATTAAGGACATAAATTATAATAACTGTTTGATTTTATGTTGATTGATGTGTGAGGATGGAAATATTTCTTTATAAAGAAAAACATAATGCAAGTCTGTTTGTTTTGCTGTCAGTGCTAAATCTTTTAAAGTGATGTTAGATTGAGAAACTAGAGATTGCGTGTGTGTAGACATGAGAGTAATGATCATCTTTATCTTTGGCATTATTTATGTCTTGTCTCTGCAAAGAGTTGGTATATTACTCATAATTATCCCTTTTTTTTATTCAGGCCCACCCACGCTTAAACTTTTTAATTGTGTATAAAATATTATAAGACGACTGGTGGTGGATTGTGTGTTTTCTCTGGCTCCAGATGATTTTCATAGGCTTTATATCTGTCTGTGCTCATTATTAGTGCGCATGTTGCAAACACAGTGGACAATAAGTCTGGCTGCAGGACAGTGAGATACAGAGGGAAGATTAAAAGGGATACAGGCCAGGATCGAATCTTCATAAACAAGTTTGTCCGTTATAACCCCAGTTACTAAAACTCAGCATGACCACCCTCTCACATCGAGTCCCCCCACTCTGAAGGGCGAGCCTGAGATCGGGTTTCATAGAGCACGGGTACCTTGGGGGATGGTGGGGTCAGGACAAAAATAGCTCAGCAGTCCTTCGTCCAAAGTGTCCACTCCTCCCTCCGTCCCTCCATCGCTAAGTCTTTCCAGCAGATCAGGGTCATGTCTATGTAAAGTAGCTTCCTCACCCCGAGATACATGTTGGCATGACTTTAAATATGAGACTATTTTTGAGGATCTTTCATGCTGAGATCTGTCCTTCGTCATGTCTCAGCATCGTTCTCTGCTCTTTATTTTTCTCTTCTGACTCTTCCTCTCTCCTCTCCCTTCCTCCCATCCTTCTGTTGCTGTTTCACCTGCTCCCACCTCTTCTCCTCCTCTTCTTCCTTCTCCCAACCCCTTCTTCCAGTTGGGACATCTGAGACTGTCAAAGTCCATGTGTGTCACACCAGGGTCATCTATGATCCTGATGCTCACCGACCAACACCTGTCCCCCACCTAATGACCTCATTTTCCACTTCCTCGAGACACACGCACAAACACAAACTGACAGATAAGGTGAAACAGGAAATCACTTGTCACTTTTCTGTGCAGCTGTTGGGCATGCTGATGATTCCTACCTGTTACAGTCTGTTGCTGATTCTACAGACTTCCCCCAGCCTCCAGCTGTTTTGTTTCCTTTTTCCTTACCTGTGAAGACATCTCCTGCTGTGTATTCCATATTTCAGTCATATACAATGTGTCTGCTGAATTTAGTTCTATATATCGCCTAAAGACATTCAGTGTGGCTCTGATGAGATCTGGCATCCTGCTTTGATTGTCCAACTTTGCGTACAGAGCTTTTTTCACAAAATGCAACTGGCTATGCATTGTTGCAGTGATTCTAAATGCTTTGATCTAACTTGAATCAGGCCTTTTCAAAAATGGGCTGAATTTCATTGTCTCCCAAACCTGCTGGCCTGCTTTCAGACTTGTTTGCTGCTGTTTCCATCCATGGTATGATTGTGTGATGCTTCCCTCAGCAAAGTGTAGGGGTGGATGTGACTGCATGACTGCACAGAGAGCGGAGTGTGGGATGAGCCCCCTCCCATCACAGTCCTCCTAGGAAATATATATTGTGTTGCATCATCTACATATATATATATATATATATATATATATATATATATATATATATATATATATATATATATATATATATATATATATATATATATATATATATATATATATATATATATACATATTGTAGTCCCTGCAATACTGTCATTAATGATGTTATCATGACGTTTTCAAGTGAAAAGTGAGTTGCTCCGCGGTCGGACTGGAACTAACCTAACACCAGAATTAGGTTCAGGAGGTCTCTTTGAAAACTGTCCAAGTTTTTTGTAAATTCCACACCACATGTTTGGACTAAATTGTCAAAGTGATATTCACCTCACATACTACAACTTTAAACACACATGCCATACATTATAGGAATACATTTTATTTGTAGACATTTAAGTTGAATAACTATTTTTTTTCTTATTTCAACCACAATATAGAATCTACAGGACTTTTCCAAGGAACCCATATAAGCACACTTAAAATGCTGATTATTTGTTTTTCTTATCTTTTCGAGAGTCACTTTTTCATTTAAGAGGAGACTGAGTGAGAATAAACATAGTTAGATTAGAAGTTGAATTTTCAACTCAGGTCACCTTCATTATCATTAATGAGTTACAGTAGGTATGGACTAAATGAATTGTGTGTGTATTGGTATGCTCTACATTAGCTTTTCAGTACTGTAACTACAGAATGAAAGACGATCTGCCTGCATCAGCATCCCTACATAGCCCACTACAGTCTTATTCGTCACATAATCACATACATAAATAAACATCTATATATTTAATTGTGAAAATATTTTCAAAATAAATTGAGTGAAAGGTGAAAGGTATATGCTGTGATCCTTAAAGAATGGGCTAAACTGGACCGAGCTGACTCAGAGTTATGACTTTGCAGTGACTTCCAGTTGCTGCTCCAGGGTGCCACATTAACAGCCCTGGCCTTATGATACAGGGATTGAGAGGCTGAGGGGAGAGAATATGTTCAAAGGCAAATATGACCTCAGGCTATAGTGTCGGGCCTGGTGCAATGAAAGTGGGGAGTAACTTTCAACCTGTCAAAATATAAAATTCAAGGTCTGCAGAAACGCAGAGTAAAGGAACATTGCTCACATCTATTATGCTATTAATGTGAGGTAATTAAGTTTCAAAAATTAATAATTTAGAAATTGAATTGATTTGATAGGCTGGTTCATTTTAGATCCAATAAAAAGTTGAACAAGGTCCTCCTCTACTGGTTAGACTTGGTAAAACACATTCAATCTCAGCTCTGAAGGTGTTTTAATTTGTAACCTGTACTTTCATTTTACAGTTTTTATAGTCTTTACACTTTTGTCACATTTAACCAGCAACATTCTCAGCTCTGGCCTTCAGTCCCGCTTTATGAGTCACCAGACACAGAGCCACAATTGCTATTTAACATGCCATTTGTGGGAGCCAGCAAGAGCTTACCAGACCATAAACAGAGGAAGAGATGGGACTCTTGATAGCTGGTGTTGACCCTGCGGTCATCCTTAAAACCGTCGGCGCTCAAGTGGTGAAAGCAATTTCAATTTGCTCTAGATAACCTCTTCAGGAGAGGTTAGACAGAGCAGACATTGGAAGCGTGACAGGAATTATTTAAAGAATACAGGCTCAGTCAGTGGCTAATTCATTGTCTGTGATGTGGCAAAATGAACTTTCACTTTACTTTTATTTACCCAGACAAAAACAAGTGAGCTCACAAGCTATTTTCCAGCAACTTATTGCCTCATAAAGTCACACTGTAGCTGTTCTATACTGCCACAGTTCTGTTCAGCAGCGGGCAGGTTCCTAACTTGGGCTGTTCAGGCTGTCTTACAGCTGAAAATTCATTGATATTTGGAGTAAACCTTTTAAATGAATTAGTGATTTATCAATAGACACTAACCTACTGCCGGGGGCTCAGTGCTATATTTTTCTCAAGGATAACTTGATGGTAAAGGAGAGCTTAATATTTAACCTTTTCACTTTTACCTCACATCTTTTAAAGTTTGAATGTCTAACTCAATGGTAGTCACATGTTTTTTACATCAGGCCATTCTAATAAACCAACTTCTGTAACATTTGAATAATGCATTTACCAAATAAAGCAATGTCATAAAAATACATTCCTATTCAATGTTTCAGAATTTTCAGTGTGGAAAAATGGCATTTAACTATTCCAGTGCAAAACACCAACACACATTAAACAATACATAGACTGAAACATTTTTTTTACTGTGTCTTCACAGTGTTGATGGTAGAGTGGTGTCTTCTGCTATATGTCAGTCCATGTAAGACAGTCCAGGTGTGCATGGGTCAGTCTGGTCCTGTGCTTTCTTTTTCCTAATGTTCATTTTGAAAAATGCACATTCAGAGGCGAAGGTATTTACAACAAGGGACATCACATGCTGCTTCACAGATGCGTACTCACGATCAGAGATCATGTACACCTGCTCCGAGTTCAGTTTTGTGGATCTAATTGGACTGCAGCTCCGTGATTTAACATTCCACCACAGCGTTTTTGGGAGAGAGGTTAGAGAAGTTCTGGATCTTGTTAAAAGTGCACCAAGCCTTTGATCAGGAACGAACAGCGTGTTAGCTTACAGCATATTACCTGCAAGGATGGAATTGGAACAAACTAAATCATTCTTACATTTCTGCTGCTGTAAAGTTTTAAGGCTCTAACATAAAACACAATGACGAAATCATTAAAAAGCGGAAAAGAAGAAAAGACTTTTTGGGTCTAAATCTTTTTTTCACCTCATTTCATCCCTGCTTACTCGGGTGTTATTTCCTCCCCTGGAGCTGGAGAATCAGTGAATTCAGGTGCCAGGTGACGTCTGTCGAGATCGCCAACTTGAGCACCCACGGATTTGAGGCTAATTTGGGGCTTTGGAAGGGATGAAGTGTATGATCTGTGCAACCAGCTGCTTGACTTTTTTAAGACCCATGCTCTTTAGGTTTGCCAGGAGCACGTCTTGGTGAGTAATGCAGTAGAAAATGGCAAAATTGTGGATATCCTCCCTCTTCTCAACAGCCTGTTACTTCCCCACACATATTAGAGGCTCCAGCAGTGCATACAAATGCAAGACTTGATCAGCTGAGATTGTTTTCATCAAAAAAGTTCTCAAGAGTATTTAAAATGTCCCCTCCTCTAGTTTGGCCTTGCATTGGCAGCAAGCACAAAGGTTCTCAGTGAAAGAGCTGTCTTTGGGGAACCAGACACAGGTGCATGATTGTGCAGCATCACTGAAGCCAGCGTTCTCACCCACAGTCAAGGTGAAACCATGAACAGCTGACAGATCCACACTCAGCTGCTGCCCAATGTCCAATTTCTTCAACCCTTCATGTTAACGTTGTGTCCAACAACTTTAGCCCCTGTATTTGTTTTAGAACGGCCTGTTTGTTACTAAATTTGGGAGAAATCATTTTGGCAGATGACAACACTCCCCCATAATGTCTGTATCTGTAAATGCTCTTATATGCTTCACTAGAATCCAAGCAGTTTTGTATGCTGCTTCTGCAAATCATCCAGCCGCAAGCAAGCAAGTTATTGTTGCCCTTTCATTAGAGCCGAGAGTTTCTCAATTCATTCTTCCTTCTTTGATTGCTGCAAGGTTGGAATTTGATACTGATGTTTGCGTGCATAGTTTTCAAATGCCTTTCCAAATTGCACTGTTTAAAATCTGAACATGTCTTCTGGCATAATAAGCACGTTGCGTTTAAGTTGTTTTTCATTTCATCTGTGCATTTTTCCTGAAACTTTCTGTGTTCATTTTCTGTGGCGCCAACACTCATTCACATTCACACTCGTTTGCCTGTCCGTTCTCTTCCTCTTCATCTCCCTCTCCTTCTTGGTCCTGCATATTTTTCATTATTCACTTTGTGTGGTGGTTGGCTGTTCTTTCTAAAGCTGCATCTGTCTTGTAATTGGACATGGCCCACTCGTGTGATGGCGGTTCAACCTGCTGACCTCTTGATACAGTTGAAGCAGCTAATAACAGCAACGTGCTGCCTGCAAGTGAGAGTAAGTGGATCGTCTTACAAAGTCCTTGGTGTAAAATTGAAACAGATTAAACAGTTAAAACAGAGACTCTGCCGGCTGCATGTGGCACAGAGCCCTCGCAACGAACATCTAGGATCTTCTTATTCCTCAGGTTGTTCCTGACTACACTAGTGACGAGTACAAAATTAGTGAGCTGTGATCCTGAGTCAGCGCACCACTTTGAAGGTGAAGGTGTTCGTCTTATAGGTTAATGTATGACTTTTCAGAGGATCTGAAGACTAACAATAGTCTTATTTTGTGTGTGTATGTGTTGTATCTCATAGGCGGGGATAGTGAGTCTTTAGCACTTGCATACTGTATATGTGTGTTTTTTTTCTGACCTTGTCCCAGTATACTGTCACAGTAATGTACTTGCTGGTGCAGTGAGAAGTGTGATGACTCTGCCACTCACCCTTATCTGTACCATTCAGGCAGCACTGCAGCAGGATGAATCAGGTGTAACATAAACACACAAACACACACACACACATGGACACACACAGAGACACAGATACCGTGCAACCCAGCGAATCACATTTACATATCCTACACCACACAGAAAAGTGTTCTGCTTACTTTCAACGTCAAGTGTGTTTAATTGAATCCCTAATAACAGTAAAGTTTAATTAGCAAGTCAAATGAAGTCTGGTAGGTGAGAGGTGCTTTATTAGCAGACAAGCATATTGGATTACTGGGGCAGAATATTTAAAAAATGGAAAATAAATAACATCCCTCAGAGGGAATATTTGTCCAGATAATTATTTTTGCTTGTAAATTTTCAGAGAAGCTCACAGAAGAGTCACAATGTGTAAACATTTTCCTAAACCAAAGATACGTTTTGTAATTACCTTTTGAATAAGGAGGTTGTTTTGTTTTGCCTGGCGTGACTTTTAAGTGTAAGAGACATTTACAGCAGTGGTGGAAGGTATTAGAGCAGCAAGGTGGAGGAGTGACTGTCCCTCCTCTGTGATGGCGAAGGGGACCATGCTGCTGTTGGTCCGTCTCATGTCCCAAAATTAATCATTTAACTATGAGGAGTGCAGCTGATGCTCTGCAGACAAAGTTTGCATGTGTGTGTTTGTTATACCTCATGTAATACATACATTTTCCAGGCCAGTTACATGTACAACCCTTTTTTCACTGAAGACATTTTGAAATGTCACAGTATCAAAAAAGCACAGGTGTCAATAAAAAACGAATGATGGACTTTGATTCAGCTGCTTCGGTTACAGGGTCTGGTATTGTGCATGCTTGCTCACTGCCTCAGTCATGGCTTACAGGGATAGTTAAATAGAACAGATCCATTATTAATGTTATTAGTAACACCTTTTTATCAGCTGAAATAAGTGGAAACACCTGTGTGAGTCTGCAAGGACCTCTGAAAAGTACTGCGATAAACTGATGGCTGCCTGGTGGGCAGGTGGATGGTATGCTTTAAAGAATGTGACAGATTGTGAGGTTAAATAGAGGTGGTTTGCAGTAAATGTGCTAAAATGTGATAAAACACTGGCGTCCTTTGGTCTTTTAATGACTCTTGAATTAAATGGGGGAAATTTTACTTCAAAGACCAGATCTCTTAATCAGTCAGTTTCATGGCCCAAATATATTAACTAGTTTTAGAGAATGATTTAATGAAGATACCATTTCATCACGCATTTCATGGTATGTGGTATGTAAATCTGATTTGTTCTTGATTGACCCACCTGGTCCAGAAAATGTCACATTAAACAGAATAGAAACGCAGTCGTGCCTTTCAAATGGAAAATTTGATATTGAGCAAATTTCCCAGCCTCTCTCCGAGGGTCTGCCCCGTTACCTTGTGGTTATTTATGGATGTGGGTTAGTAATTCATGAAGTTGTCTTTGACCCTGTTGAACTGGTTGTGTCAGTCAGGACAGTGTGTCACCTCATTAGACCATCACCAGAGAGGGGACCTGACAAACAGACACCATCTATCACCGTTCATTTCAGGCCTCCAGAAGCTGTCATACCTTCAATATGGCAGAGCTTCCTATATGGATGATATTGATTTTTATACATAAACAGTGCTGCTGTTGTATTGGAGTACCCTGACAATGACTAAACATGAAGAAACTAGAAGGTTCCACCTGATCTAAATATGATATTTTAAGTTAGTAAAAATGATAACATTTAGCTCTGCAACTTGTAATATTGATTTTTTTCAGTATTGAAACCATTAGTTAATTAATTTATTTGTTTATAAACAGGAAAATAATTGGCTACTATTGTGATAATTGAATAAAGTAATTTTTCAAGCAAAAATACCAAATATTTGATGATTACAGCACCTCAAATGTTACACTTTAGCTTCTCTTACAAAGCTTGTGAAAAACTCAATATCATGAAATAACCGTTACAGATACAGTCCAGGCTGTTTATTTTAGTATTACAAGCATCAGCATTTTGTATGAGCCCTATTGCTTGAAAATAACCAAAGCACCTCTGTATTATTGCATTAACATTGTTTGACCTGCTTTGTATGCAGTTTTCTCTTGTGTGGAGGGTAAAATAAAATCATTTTGACTTTATTTCTTTTTGGTCCTGAACAAGTTTTTTTTCTGTCTTTTTCTGCTCATAGTCAACGAGCCCCCTTTTTATTTCACCTTTCACTGCAACCTGATCAGCAGCATTGTGGCCTGGCTGCCACGATTATGGAAACCACACACCAAGAACCACATTAAATATAAATTCCCAAAGTGTACTTTCTCTCAGTTTGTGTTGTGGTGTCCTTGCAGGCAGTGGCATGTGGCAGCCCCCCGCAGGTGAAAGAAAAGATCCTGCACACACACACATTAGCTTCTCATCGATTTTTTCAAGTTATCTATTTCCACTATTTTTTTAATAATCTCCATTTCAACCACTCGTCGCATTTCTCACATTTTTGGAAAAATATTTTCCAAAATATTCATATCTAAATAGCACATAATCAGATATATAATCAGATGACATAATGGCACAAACCTCACAGAATCCACTGCTTACCTAAAGTAAGGAAAGCAACAAAGATCTGTTAGTTTTAGAGCTTTGCTTTCAAACCAAAGGGAATCCCCCCACGAAGACAAATAATGACTAACACTTCAATACATTAAGTAGTTTACAGCAAAACAGCTGATTATGGACAAGCTGAACTGCAGACGAATAACTTAAAATTCCTCCAATGATGCATTTAGGGCGAGCAAAGGTGTCCGGTGACTCATGCAATTCTTAAAGGATTAATGCACATTAGTCCTTGACTCCACAATGTCAAGGAGGCGGCATGATAAACACAGATCCCTGTGCGGTTTAAACTCATTGTTCCCTCATTGAGCTGAGCTGAAATGAGCACGGCCTCCTTCACTCTGTTGTGCTCTGATCACAGGGAATGTGATGGAGTCGAGCTTTAAAAACCCTCTGGCTCGCTCATTAAGAGAAAACTCTGTCAGTCTCATAGTCTCGTTTCACACACACAGATGTAACATCACAAATACCCATGCCCTAAAGAAAACAGCCTCACTGAAACGACTTACTGTATCAAAAATGTAAAAACACTTGATTTCTAATTGGTATATTTTCCCTATTTCAGTGGATAATTGGCCAAATATATATTGTCTAGGCTGCTGGGCAAGTGAGAGTCATGACTAAATATGCCTGCGTCAGTCAACCCTTCTAGCATCACTACTCGCAGTCACTACTCGCACTTGCCATGAAAAAAACACACATCCTCTCACTGAAAGTTTTCAAACTCTTAACATCAAACTTTTAGGGATGATTTTGAAGAAGAACAGGAACTTACAGCTGTGTGTATAGTAGAGGATAAAGCGGAGTGCTGGCTTTCCCACTGTCCTAATTGGAGAGGTGGTGCTGAGCCACGGGCACTGTGCCATCCATGAGACACTAGACTTGTGCAGACTCCTTTGACTTGTCTCCAACATGTCACGCTGTGCTTCCTGAGAACATCAGTGCCTCCAGGACCGCCCTCAAACCCAAACAAACACACACACACACACACACACACACACACACACAAACCTGTAAAGTCAGACCATGACAAACATCCTAAACTGGCAAGAAAAATACCTACGTCACTGAGAAACTAGGATATCAGGAAAAAAAGCAGACAGCCAGATGATTAGAGTTGGTCTGTTGTTTGCTTACAATCTGTCTCGGTTGTCAGATGTTTTCGATGAGCAGTTTTGTAACTTTCCCTCAGCTGGTGCTGTATCTGCAGATCAAATAGTTCCAGCAGAGCAGGGCGTCCAACAAGCAGCTCAGATAATTATAGACACCGACAGTTTGCAACAACTAGAAGTCCTTGTATAAACTCCTCATCACCACTGCATCTCCTGGACTAGGATTAACAACCTTTAATCATCGCTGCTGTTACATTAATCCTGACCGAGTCATTTAACACGGGGCACTATAATTTACTGGACAGCCCATCATGTTTCAACAGAGTCCTTGTTAGAAAGTCTGCAGACTCTGCTGTCATTCTGCTTCACTGTACGTCCTAATATGTTCATCTGTATCATCATCTTTCAGATAATCACCTCTCTGCAGATATGTGGATAGAGGAATAGCTAAATTCAGTGTACGGATTTATTTAAGTTGGGAGTAACACAGTGTATTTAACCTTTAAATAAACTGCACAGCAATAGGCCATTCTAAATAGTCAAAGTTACCATGACTCCACAGATGATTCTGTTTGCTGGATGCTTCATAAGAACTGTATTGATATAAAAACCCACTGACAGTGGAACAATAGGCACATTGGATGATAGGCTAAAGTCACAGGGAAGAACACTGCAAGAATACTGCAAGTTGCAAAACATTTCTCAGTCTCCTCCTCTGGGAAATAGCCATCTCACTCTCTCTGCTCCACCCTTCCTTCGTCTGTCATTCTCACACTTCATCCATCTCTTTTTCTTTTTAATTCCTCTCTTCTCTACCCAACCCTGTAAATCTTTCTCTATTTCTCTTCTGTCTAAACTGTTGAGGCGAGCAAGGGGACACTGATGCAACCTCACAGCAACAGTGTGCTTGCTGATACTCGGATCCTCTTCCAACTACATCATGTTATAAAAACAAGCAGTGAAAGTCAGTCGACTACAAAAAGGAAAAGGCTTTTAATTTGTGACCATATAAATCCTGAAGTGATTAAAATATATTTATGAATAAGTCCAGTCAGATCCAGTCCCTGTCATTTAGAAGTGTGTGACATTATGCAATCCACAATCAGAAACACAAATTGTACCTCCATTTTTGATTTATTGTGTCTAAGATTGTACATTTAAGTATTTGGTTGGAGTAACTAAAGCACCACCATGTCCACCTCCTAGGAATAAACAGTTTGTGTTATATTATCAACAGTCTGACAAGCAGTCGCTTGTGTTTCTTCATGCTCATACAGTAATTAAAAACACACTTGTTAAGAATTCCCTTTCACAGATTCCTATCAACAGCCAAATCCATTGTAAATAAACCCAATCTGAGCCGCTAATTAGCATTTTCCTTTGGCAGTCGTCATGTTTGCCATTTGTCTGTTTTCACTCTAAAGATGGTGCAAAAGAAAAAGTATCACTGCAATGCCAGTTTTATTCAGTGACTCATTGACGCTGTTTCAGTTTTGTATGTTTTTGTTATTTAAGTCTGCAATTCTCTGCTGCTTGCAACAGATGGTAATATAGTTAGCCTTGTTAGCCCCTGCTTTAAATCGCCACTCACCCAGTATTAAAGGTGCTTAAAGTGCTTCAGGTATAAACAGACCAAATAAACAGCAATAGACATTATCTTAGGATTGTAACTACACACACAGACACACACACACACACACAGCCACAAACACTTTTTCATCTTCTTCCGCAGGATACAATTACCTCATCACCCAGTCTGAGTCCACAGTAATTAGCATTGCAGCGGCTCATTAGATGTCATTATTTAGATAGAACGTCCATTGACCTTCCTCACTACACAACTGGCTACTCTCCATTGTTCTCTTCTCCCTCTGTGTGAATGTGTGTGTATATGTGTATGTGTATGTGTGTGTGTGTGTGTGTGTGTGTGTGTGTGTGTGTGTGTACGTGAGTGAGTATGTGTGAAATTGTGATGGAGACTAGATAGATACAGATATCCTCTGTTTGTTGCAGAAAAATCATTTATCATATGATCATTTAACAGTTTTAGTTATCGCATCAGGATCTGCATTTTCCTGTGCTTTGCTCAAGCAGAAAATTAAGCGGTGGTTTCTGTGTGCATGCAAAGTCAGCGGCAGTCATGTGTAAGCTGTAGAAAATCGGTTATTTTGTGCTGTGTACAGTTTCTTAAAATTCCCTGTAACATCTGGCAGTGGATCACAATGTCTGCTATTTATTCTGACTATTCTCTACACCAGCATCTTTTCATCTTTAAATTCATTTAATCCAGTGTAAATATTTGTTCACTGCACAAAAACATTTGTGTTTTTTGTATGAGTGTTAGTGAAGTGACATGAAACCAAAATAAAAATAAAAACAAACTAAGAGTTAGTGTAACTACGTTACAGGAAGTTCAGTGCTCTCTCATCTAAACATGTGACATTATATCTATGAACACAGTAATCCACATTGCAGACCCTGCATGGTACATGTTACAGTGTGAACACTACTAATTATGTATACATGTGTTTTTATATCCATAACATAAGGAAATGCAAGCATATGTCCTAATGTGCCCGATAATTACAATAATTAATGTTATTTACACAACTCCTGGGCAGACATTGCCTTATAATGTTTCTAATGAACTCCACATAAGCAGGTTCTCAGGCTGTATTCAGTTGTGTTAGTCTAAGTTGAAAATTCATGATGATAATAACCCAGAAACAGCCTCACTAACAGTACTCAAGGTATACTGTACACAGATGTGCCACATCACAAACTATCATCTCTGTTATGAACGTCCTGGTGTTTGATCGGGAAAAGCCTTTTACACACACAGTGTGATTGTGCAGCTAATAATAGTGTTGCTGCCCAGCCTGACTTTGTTTTCCTGCCACATTATCTTGGATTTACACCTGCTTATCTCTATAGGATGAAAGCCCGCCACTGATAGTGTGATTGCCCTCCCTTAATAAATAATTAGGACCCTTTTGGCTCTTTATCTGGACCTCCTGACTCTTCCATCTGGTCAACAGCTGATTATTATTGGATCAGATCACCTTCACCCAAAGCTGGGTTTAACTTTGACTCTGTGAGTGTGTGACTCTGTGTGTGTGTGTGTGTGTGTGTGTGTGTGTGTGTGTGTGTGTGTTGAATAGAAAGGAAACAGACGGACAAAGAGAAACAGAGTCTGTGTGCTTTTGCCAACATGTACATCATAAAGCACTGTACTGTTCACCTACATCACTGACATGTGTTTGTGAGTCTGCCTGTGGCTGCGAGAGTGTATGAGGGAGACAGAGGTGCAAAAGAGCAAGAGAACAAGAGAAGTGTAGTTAATTTGATGTCCTCCTCCTCTGTCTCTGTCATGCTCTCCCAGCATGTGTGAGGAGGGCTGGAGTGCGTCAGTGATGGTTCATCTCCTCTGTTCAATCCACTCCTTCATCCTCAGCACCAAGGTCACTGCACCTCAGCACTTTGGCTTCACTCCCCCCTAGTCCAGTTATCATCCATGAGACACACAGCTCCATGGTCCACTACACCAGCACTTCAGCTTTTCAGATCCTTTTTATGTCTCCTATAATCAGAGTAGACACAAAAATGTAGTCGAGCACATGTATTGTTACTTTATTACAATATAAAGTTATAACACTTGTACAAACAGATTTGTTCTTCAGTGACACATTCGAGTGGCTGAAGAAAACCTGTTGCATCACGCACTTAGTATTTTTCCTCTAAGGTAAGAACAAGATATGTGAGTAGTTTATTTTGAAATATTTTTTAACTTAAATATGTAACTGACATCAACTAAAATAAAAATTCTTTAATATTTACAATTTCTGACAGCCATGTTGTGTATATCAAACATGTAACTAACTAGTATTATTATTCCCATGTTTGCAATGATTCATGCTGCCACAGACCATCACATGGACATTAAGAAAACTCAGGAATGGCTAAACATTTTTTATTTATGATGTACAAATGCAAGTAGATGGACATGAGAAACCCTTGGCACAAAGCGGAGAATCTCATGGTCCTGCTGCACTGTACTAAAATTACAAGACTGTATAAAAACCCCTATTAGTGGAACAATGTTAATCCAGTATGGATGTGAACATCAAACACGGTTAAAGCTAAAACCAGCACATCAATCTCATAGTTATTGTTTCATTTCTAATCCAGTATGCTGAAGTAAAGCCAGAACAATAGACAACGTCTCACTCATTATATACTCAGGGACTGCATTGTGTGTAGCTATAAGTATGGGCGTAAGAACTGTCTGAAAAGACAGACTTCCTTGCTGACTGTCAGCTTAGTGTCGGCTCCTTGCCCTGATGTTCTGTTATCAAACAAGCCTTCGCAACCCCAGCTCGGTGTAGTCTGACAGCATGAGCTGCAGGAGTTGCTTGAACACTGATTGAAAGTACAAGCCTGTAAAAGAAAAAATAAAAGTGAGACCAAGGATGTTTTGTCTTATCTGAATCTCCTGATGTTGCTTCAGCCGTTATTCTCCTTCTGGTGAAAATTACTTAAAAGTTTCTGAGAACAAAATGATTAATTAAAAATAAGTTTTTAATGATTTCGAGAAACTGGCTTCAACAATAATTAAGTGTCTGTTAATAATGGCAGAGATGAAAATAGCCTCAGTGTTTGGGATCAGTAGACAACTAACACCCATAGTAAGAAAACATATCTGCTCGCTCATCACGCTGGATAACCTTTGAAAACACATGAAACGAAAGAACAGCGCTTTCTTTGAAATGTCAAACTTTCATTTTGCCGCAGACAGCAAATCCTAAACAAGCAATGAATTTCAAAGAGAGAAAGCTGAAGTTCCTTAAGACCAAACCACCTGCCGACACACCCGATCTCGTGTGATCTTGAAAAGATTTAAGACATTGATGGATTTACTGTAGCTGGCATGCAAGGTAAGATATAGAGGCTTCTACTGCTGCTATCAGGACAGGTGAAGGACAATGCCTTTGAAGGGCTTTCTTGAAATCTCTGACTCTCTCTGCTTGATGGAACTTACAGTACTGCATAGGTGAGGAAGAAGAGGGTGAGGTAGAACGGGAGGAGATGCTGTGACTGAAAGGTTGGGAGGGAGAATGGAAAGAGTTAGAGGGAGGATGGAAAGAGAGAACTCAGTGTTAAAAGATGCAAAGAGTAAGGGCTGTCATGGGTCCTCTCTGCTCCTAGTAACTGAGAATCACAGAGGGTCCTGAAGACCTGGTGCACATTAATAAATACAGGAGTAAAATGTTTTTAGGTGAGATGTCGAGGGTGAAGTATGAAGTACTGCCACTGCCATCAGACTGCACTTTCACATCAGATCAATTTTTTAAATTAAAGCTGCCGGGTGTGACTTATTTCTAACGTATTTCTAATATATAAATATATATATATATATATATATATATATATAGTATACACACACACACACAAATTATAACCGTATTCAATAACATTGGAATACCATAATAATCATAATAATCACAATTCAGTTCCAGTCAAATTTTGAATTAAGACCCAATGTCATATGAGCCCATGGAAGAACACACTGAAATCGTGGCACACTTCTATGAGACGGGAACGAATGTGGAATCCATTAGAAAACAACCGAGGTCAAGTGGTCACAGAATTGTTGTAGTGGGTTGTTAATTCCATTAGAGCTCATTAGTTAACCCTTGTCTGGGTCAGGAGGCTAGAGAGAACACACACATGCACTCAGGGAGCAATCAGTGGTGGAAAAACACAGTTATAGTTCACAAGCAAGGTCAAAGCTGCTTCTTTTGAGAAGTCCTGCTGCAGCAGAAACTCCTGACAAAACATTATTTGTTGCAGAACATGAATCTTAATATTTTTTTCTCTCCCTCTCTCTTAAATGGTAATTTTATGAATCCATTTGTTTATATCTCTCTATTAATTTATTTTTGCTAAGTTTAGCTGTTAAAATGCCAATATTACAATTTGGAGTTCACAGTATTTAAGGACACTGGATGAATCTCCCACCTGAACTGCAGCCAAGTAAAATGGCTTACATGTGATTTTCATTAGAACAGGCTTACCAGAGCTTACCTCTATCTGGGAGCTCAGATAGAGGTAACCAGTTAGCTTTGTTAGCTTAAGCAACTGACACACTACAAGACACACGTTTTGACTAGCAGCACTGCCTAGCTAATGCTGAATTAACTATCCAGACAGAGCTGTTAACGTAAACTCTTCTGTTGTCAAATAGAAAATCCAAAGCTCGGTAGCATGTTGGTAGCATCTTGATCCATGTTTAGCTAAATAAAAGTACAGGTGACCAGTACTTATTGTGTCAGTGCACTGTATTTAGTTGGATGATTCAGATTTACTGATTTATTTAAGTTATCTTGAGCTAATTGGTAGCGGTTGTGGAGACATCTTAGAGGCCGCGGGCATGTGACAGTGGAGAACATGGGGGCAGGGACCACTGTCATGAAGTGACATTATGAAATGAAAACATTTCAAAAGGGGGATTTTTCAAATCAAGATTCCAACATTACTATTTACTTGTGTGCTAAGCCTACTGTCCTAATATCAGCATTCATCCTGGCTGTCAGCCTTGTAGGTTATTGCACATTCTTTGCAGTTGCTAATAGGGACCGCTAATAAAAGGCACACGGTGCCTCTCCATTAGGCATTCAAGACAGTAACTGTACTCTATTGACTTCTGAATGTATTACTTGGATGTTTCTGCATGGATGTCTTTTGTAATACACAAAATATTATGCAAATGAATGTGCTAGTTCTCTCTGTGAATAGATATTCATCAGAAGATGCAGCCAGACTTTTTTTTATTTTGGCAGATTTGAGCAAACAGAACTTATAACTACCACTGCAGTGATTTCAAGGACCATAGAAATAATGTGACTCTCTGTTTCGACTGTTTTTCGAATGTTTTTTGTTATTTATTGTGCATATAAGGTTAAAATGGAGGATGTACTTCGTACTAATTGGCCAGTGGAGCAAATCCAAAATTGTATTAAACACATAAGCTGTGTATATCAAATACACAATGCTTGTACAGAATATTACAATGTTCCCCATTCCCCTATGGTAAACACACACAGAGAAGCTGTTAGAAATGAAAAAG
Source organism: Trachinotus anak (assembly GCF_046630095.1). NCBI lineage: Eukaryota > Metazoa > Chordata > Actinopteri > Carangiformes > Carangidae > Trachinotus > Trachinotus anak. Next base: position 25,470,497 of record NW_027273853.1, on the reverse strand, counting down.
TAAATGGACCATTAATTAGTTTAAGACCTTTGTTTGTGAGTTTTTCTGTGCCTTGACTATGGGCACTGAGAACATTTTGCTTGGAGCTGTTTTGGCACCTTAAGAGGCCAATTAAGAGCGTTCTTGTCAACGTTCCCTTTTCGTTTGATTGAAGACATACAGTAGCTGCCTACTGAGTTCAGAGGGTGAAGCTCTCAGGAACACGACTCAAAAGTTAACAGGAGGCAGATGTGAAATTTGGGCAGAAATAACAATAGTGATTACCACAAATAACCCCTGTAACACATGGCTGGTCCTGAGCTGTCCATTCTTCACACAGTGTAGCCCATTCTGACTTTGAAGCATCTGACCAGTTTATCAGTGGGGAGGGTGAAATGGAGCGGATGATGTGGAGGGGTAAATGATGCAAAACATTCAGATGCATTTCTAGAATTACAATGAGATGTTTCCTGTCATCATTCTGTCTTTTGTAATTTCCCTTTTATTGGTTCACTTTATTTAGATTCGTTTTGACTGATCTGCGTGTGGATTTTGTGATCATTATGCTCCTTGCAAACCTTCTGAGAAAGTGCAGGAATAAGAAGATTCTTATATTTATAACCATCTGACAACACAAATAAATGAAAGACAACAGGTATTTTGGCGATATTAACTTGTAAAAATGATCAGTCTGAGAGAAACTTAAAAGCGACAGAATATCTTTCTTAGTTTCTCTCTCGCACAGCACGCAGCCTCCGTCTGGGCTGTAAAGTGCTGCTCCGCCTTTCTGCCACTCACTGAACAGAGTAGATGCAGAGGGAGTTGTGGCTCTCTACTATGCAAAGTAGCTCAGGGTTGCCCAAAAAGTTGCTAGATTTTTCACTAGGTGCTACTTTTGAAAAAAAGTCGCTAAAAGAAGTCTGAAATTAAAAACTCACTCACTCACTCACTCACTCAGTGATGTAGCTGACCGTGGCGAGCACAGCCAAAAATGAACTAGTTCTAGAGAGCAAATCCACTGGGAAGTCAATTTGTTCTTGTGTGTGTGTGTCTGTGTGTGTGTGTGCATTGTTTCAGAAGATCTTGTGAGAGCTGACAGAGAAAAAGGGAGCCACAGGGAGCTGGACCCTTTCCTGTCTGTCTTCACGTCTCCACGTGTTGGGCTAGTGAACCAAGTTATGTTTCCGCTGCTGAAACAATATGTCCAATCTGTAGGACAGCGAGAGTTCAGAATGGTTCAGTGACTTTCTGTCAGTCCAGATGATTGCAGCGCGCCTGTCATGTCCCCATTAAAGCTTGTCAGGAAGATAATAGAAGATTTTTCTGGTGTGCCTGTGCTGTCGATACTTCATAGAGTACTCGTGCAGGCAGTCCACAGGTTCAGCTCACAGATACTGTGAGATGGCCTTTAGCCAGTTTCTGGGTCTGGTCAGGATATGGTATGAAAGTCAGTCGCTTGCGTTGTCAGTCATCTGTGGATAAACTAAATTTTAAAAATCCATTACAATAATCTGAAAAGTCCATTACATCGTGCATGTCCTTCAAAATGCTGCACCTATCCTCAGATGAAACCAGTGAGCCAAGAAATGTCAAACAGCTACTTTCACACATACACCAAGCAGGCTCGGCAGAGTGCAGTGGTTCTGCCTGCAGACTGATAGTGATGAGTCAGCATCTCTCCAAGCTCTCTAGCTGTCAGTGTCTATCCTTGTCTCTACTCTCACCTCTGTACTGTGCTCTCTCTGCTCAGCCTGATGGGAAGTGCAGCGAGTTCAGCCTCGATACATCTACTGGACTGACTCAAGGCTGCTCTCCCTCTGTTTCTGACTCACTCACCCTCCACCTCTCCATCCCTCCTTCCTTCTCTAATCATCCTCTCCTTCCTCTGTGTGAGACTGCTGTTTGGATCTAACAGTGCTGAAACAAAGTATTGACAATGCCGCTGAGTCCAACACCACTGACCAACCTGAACAGACGTACGCATACACAAATTGATTTGATTTATCCTGCCCGAGCAACTTCACATCATCCCAGAGTAAAGTCCTGCACAGGTATTGACATCCTCGGGGCTTCTTCCTCTCCAGTTTTGGTAATTGAATTGTTTGATCTCCAATGGGCTTTGTGTAAACAAAGAGGCTGTGTGAAGAAAGAGCGCCTCACCTTCTCCTGGCACCCCTGAGTCTCAGCGGTCTTTGAAGTGGGGCCCTGGCCTCAGCACTCAGCAGACAGGAGGATGCTGTTTGGAAAAGGCCAGGCCACCTGTGACATACTGCGGTGACAGGACAGCAGCCACAAAGGAGGTGTGTGTATGAGCTTGTCTGTATGTGTGTGCGTGTGAAGTGGCAACATGTTTTTTTTTCTTTTATAGTGCTGTCGCACACGTCCTGCAACTCTGAACTTATCTCGACATCACCCGGAGGAGCTGTATGTGAGAACACAGCTGTCCGAATCAGTTGGACTGGACATTAAACGGACTTCTCCCTGCCAGCTCCCAAGTACAGAGTGTGTGTACTGTCCGATTGAGCTGATGTGTGAACAGAGCAAGTCTGGAGAAGTCACATTGAGCGAGCAGGCGTGTTGATGACGTTTCTGTCCTGTCTCTACTCCACTAACCAGGCACCACTCCTCATCTAAACCAAATGGGGTATTTCCAGTGGGTGAGAACACGTCTGACAGGGATAATGTCCTGTTGTGTGCTTTGTGTGCGAAAGGGCAGGAGTTCATATGAAAAGACAGCTTTAGTCAGCAAGGTGGCTGAAAAAAAGGGTGGAAACGGAGAGGGGAGAGAAGCGAGCTGATCAGGGAGAGGAAGCTGAGGATGATGCAAGATATGAGAGGAAGACAAATACAAGAGCTGAATCCATGAATGATGCATAGCTTTCTCTCTTCATTATACTCTTCCCGGCAATATGATTATGCAGGTAAACATACGAGGCTGTATAACTGAGAGATGAAATGGTACAGAGAGAAGAGGAGTGGGGATGAGAGAAAGGGAGGTGGGTGTGTTGCTTTATGCATGAAAATAGATTGGATTGCTTCGTAAGAGGACAAGAGAAGAGTGTTTTTGGTGTCTGTGCGTGTGTATGTGTGTGTGTGTGTGTGTGTGTGTGTGTGTGTGTCTGTGCTGCAGAGAGGCAGGAGAGAGAGACTGAGGGGAAACTGAATTAAAAATCAAGAGATGAAAATGTGAGAGGCTCAGTGGGAGGTTTATAGGCTGAAAAGTTGACAGTAGTTTTGAAATACCACTATTCATTGTTGCTGCTGTCAGCATGTTTATACTTCACCACGTTGGCCTCATTCAAAAGGAAATGAAAGGGCTTTTTATGTTGCTGATAACAGGCGGCCTCTAAGCCTCTCCCGGCTCCTCTCCCTCTGCCAGCAGCTGGCGGTTGCAGTGACTTAGGTTTGATTGTGTTGTGTTGAAGTAACAGGGCATCAGGAGTGAAGAGGGACTTGTGAATAAGAGGTAACTTGTGCCAGGCTCTCCGTCTATAGCTTTTTGGCTCCTAACAGTGACATAGTTTGTGAGAGCAGACATAACTCATGCCCAGAGTCGATATTTGTCATATCATGCGTGTGTGAGAGAGGTGAGAAGCATTATTAATGTGTGTGTGTGTCTCTGTGTGTGTCGTGTAGTGTCTCTCTTCTCTCTCACCTTGCGTGTCTGTTGTCAGCTGTGGGCGATGTATCTCTCGTGGCTCTCGGTAATAAAGCCATTAATCACGTTCACTCTTTGCCACAAACATGCCACGCTGCACTCGCTGCAAGATGTCTCACTCTGTTTGTCCCAGGACGCAGCAGCAGATGCAGCTCACTGGAGTGGAATGGGAGACATCCCAGCCTTGTGATGGGGGTGTGTTATGTGTGTGCTTGTGTGTGTGTCCTTTACAGAATATGTTGTGTGACCATATATGTACATTATGTGAAATGATATTAATGGAAAAGGCCCTGTTTAGACCGAGAACTCCCCCCTCTCACTAAAAGAGAGTGAGCGGTGACTGACCACAGTGAAAAAGTAGGGAGGAATACATATGGGTTTTCCTACTGCCCTTGTTTCTCATTGGCTGCCCATTGTCTCTTCAAAGGTGGAAATAATTCAGTAATAATTAAGATATGAATTTTTACCTCTCTTTCAAGTACAAGAAATGACGCAACAACCCTGGTGTATGACCACAGCATTTAAGAATATTCCTGTCCATAAAAGCAGTAGTTTCACAAACAATCTTCAAATCAAGGTCCACTAATTACCCTTATCCGAAACTTTCCCACAGTCTCCAGACAACTGAGCAGACTCCATCTGTGATATAGACTGAGAGATGCTGTTTAAAGCTCTAGAAAAAGCTAGAAAGTGCATTCATATAGTCTTGTCCATCACTACTGACAAGGTTTATAATCTTGCTCCTAATCTCTAATGTTTTTGCATTGATTTAAACTCCTGAGTTGATTAATTAATTATTTTATAAAATGTCATGATAAAACCGACCACAGCCTTTTTGACAACAGTAAAACATTAAGAAAATCAAGCGCATCCACACATCTAAGAGGCTTTTTTTTTTTATTCATCATCAAAATTGTCATTTATTACTTTCTCAGTTAACTTATCTATGATTGTTTAATTGTTTAAGGACTGATGTACAGTGCATCTCCCTATCATTTTCATCCCAAATCCAAGCTCTGACATAAAACTGATTTCTGCTGAACAGAAATTACTGAATAATTTTCCACCAAAAATTGCCAGACGTTCTCTGGCTCCAGCTTTTCAGTATGCAGATTTCCTGCCTTTTTCTAATGTGCTCTTATTTAGCCATCAATCCCCTTTAGCTGATGTCAGCTGGTTTCCACAGCTCCATGATCATACATAAGCAATGAGACATCATTGATCATTTCACATTATGGTCCATTGAGGAGATGGCTGATGGTGACAGGAATGTTGATGTAGGAGGCTTAATGTTTATTCTCATAAGCTTTCCCTGGCCGCTCCTGAACCAGCCTCCATGCTGGGAACTCAGTCCTGCTGAAGCCGGTAGAACACAAATTATTTTCGGTAACTAGACAACTGTGACTATTTAAATTTTTATTTAGTTCTAATTCACAATCACACTCTGACTTGTACTCAGCCACTGGTGCCGAGCACCGCTTCCGTTCAGGTTGAGCAGACATCTAAGAGAAGAAACAACAGCTTTAGAGAGCGATGGTCTTTGTGTTTATCAGTGGATTGTCAAAGCTGCACATGATAAATAGGGTTGTGTCAATGCAAAGAGAGCTTTAAAGCAAAGGTAGTAAACTCTCTAAATGTATAACCTGGCCTCACCAAAGGCCAGGTTATTCCAAAGTAATAGAAATGTAAAAGCCTTCGAGTATCTCATTTATCTTTGTTCCATTCACTTATGCATTAGCACAGTATTGATTAAGGAGTGCTGTCTTTGCAGAATTTCTATGCATCCTTTAATGAAACTCTCATTCCTGCTCTTTCCTGCTGCCTTCTCTTTCCACTCTATCGCCCTTGATGTTTTCAATCTCTGACCTTTATTGCCCTTCTGTTTCCAACTGTAAGCACATCCTCACTTTTCAGCAACACAAACACAGGCACATACACACAGTTCCTTAATCTTACTTTCCTTCCACACTTCATCTATTAAGTTAAGTTTGTCTATAAGTGTATATTTCCCCGAATGTAAACATTTTCAATTTTCATAAAAAGAAATGTTTCTCCCCCCTCTGCAGATTTGGACTTCCGCTACTTCTGGAAGTGGAGTGCGTTTGAAGACTACCTGCTCTTCTGTTTCGGCTTCACCGTGCTGTGTGCAGTGGTCACCCTGCTGCTGCTGGACTCTGCTGTGTTTGTGGAGATGCTGGGCTCCCTGGCCGTGATGTTTGAGGCCATGCTGGGCCTCCCACAGCTACTGCAAAACTTCCACAATCGTTCCACCAAAGGCATGAGGTACAGCACGCTCTGAGGTCATACGGAGCTTTACAGAAAGCTCATAACACTGTACTCACATGGCAGAAAAGTTCCCAGGACTTCTCAAGCCCAAAGTTCTCAAACCACATGCAGCGTGCTCTCATTAACCTTAATATTCAGGGTGTGCAAGTAATTAATATTCTCCTGAACCCATATGCTTATAAGGTCATTTATAACTATTAGAAGCTACATAAAAACACAGTAAGTCAAAGATAAACCTTGAGGCTGAGACCTAAACAGTTTTTTGTGTTTGAAGGGTAAAAGCATTATCATCGATGAACAGTGAAAAAGTGATGAAGGTTACATTACAGTTTATCTGTCCTCTAAAATCAGTTAAAAGAATCAACTGTACTGATCTCAATAGAATTAGTTCATGCTACACTTTAAGGCGATTCCTCAGGTTTAGATTTTATCTACATTAAATTCAAGGTCACCTTGAATGCAGAGAGGGAGTAAACGGTGAAGGAGCAGGGCAAACCAGCTTAGCTTGCATTATGAAGCTTTTTTCCTGTTAAGATTATAGCACAGTGTGCAAAGGGCAATGTGTATGCTGATTAGCCTCTCAGGTAGAGGACTGTGAGATCAATTACGTCCCTAATGGCACAGAACCTCATACTATTTATGATCATTATTCTCTCATTATGTGTCTTGTCTGTCATCAGTGCAAAAACCGTGTGTGTGTGTGTGTGTGTGTGTGTTTGTACTTACATAGTTACGTGCTCTGCTCATCACTCATCTCTACGAAAAGCCCGGAGAGACAAAACACAGTATTTCACTTTTTCTCTTTAGGACACAACCACCGTCGTTTCACACCGTGTTTAAACAGACTGGCTGCGTTTTGAGGAACACCTGCTGCTGTATATTGCATAGACTGACACATTCCCAGAGCTACCTGTTGAGAGTAGAATTTAAAATAACTCCTAAAGACACATAGTTCTCTATACTGTATTTGTTTTCTGTTGATTCCCTAAAGCTTTGGAACACCATAGAAACAGTGTACTCTTGAGGAGTAACAAGAAAAGGAGGTGAGAAGGGTCTTGATTCTTGACGGTGCTGTTCATATTTTTCCCTGGAGAGATGATCCTTCTCACGGCAGACAAGCAACAGAGTTGTCATCTACTGTATAAATTGTCCACATTGTGCAGAGGTCACCGTGTATCTGTCATTCTTCTGCATGTTTCCTCTGGATTAACTGTCACTCAGTCCTGTCACAGTAGCTTTTGTGCTGAAACACAGAGGAAAATTCAGCCTGTGAATATTTTACCTCATGTCACACATGCATCCATAAACACGAGGGATAAGCTCTTAATATATTTTAGTGTTCAAATAAAGCAGTTGTGTGCTGTAAGATGCTGGACTGTAGATGATGTACTGTTTGAATGGTTAAGACATTCTTTCTTAGTAATATGCACCATTTCATTTAAAGTGTCCTCAGGGTGCACATCTGGGCTTGCACTTCCTTTAAGCGCCCATTCAGCTCAGAGTGAATATCATGGCAAAGATTAAACACGCACTAACACTACGTCAGGTCTCTCAGATGACAGATCCATGAGTTAAGAACATCAGTTTGCTAAACTCATGTCTATGGCAAAGTCCCTGCATAGTCAGTAATGTGATACTATTATATCAGCCACCAAAATAACAAGCACAGATGTTAGAAAGTTCATCACAATACTTATGAGAACCAGAAAATGCTGTAATTTCAGCATGAATATTTTCTACCCTCACTATTGATCTCAGCGGACTAATTGGACGAATCACCCTGCTGGCTGGAAACAGCACATTCAGCACTTCTGTCCCTGTATATATACCATGTTTCAGAACTTTTGACCCTCATTACATGTATTTAATGATTCTCCCATTTGTTCATTTAAGCTGGAACAAACTAGTTTCCAGAAGTGATGTCAGCGCATAGTTACTTCCTTCCTCTCATGTTATCCCATGTGAAACAGTTACTTGTTGTTCTACAGTCAGATTCCCCTGAGTCCTATTACTGAGGTGTGATGCTGAGTGTATGGATCTGTTTTATCAGGGAACGCTCATCTTTTCAAGGTCGCCCCAAATGATTGCCTTTAAACAAGTGCACGTTGTGGAAAAGCAGAGAGATTCGGAGAGATGGAGACACACACATACACAGAGGCACGTTTGCACCACTGTAGGTGTAATTATGTGGTTTGGTCACTATTGACACTTTGCCTGTGCGCATGTGTGTTTGCACACATTCACACACACATATCTCTACTCCAGGGAAATTGAGGAAGAGACAGGGTAGTGATGAAAGATGCATAAACAGGGGGGAACAACAAGTATGGATCAGGTGTTGAAAAACAAAGGACAAGAAGGGTGTGATAGAAAAGAAAATGTTTGGTGCAGTTCAAGCAGACAGACACAAACAGGTTGAATTGCTATTTAGCACAATTCATTTGGACAGGTATGATTGCTGTCATTTGGATTCTGGTGTAGAGCAAACAACCAGCCTGAGGTAGCTTGAAAAGGATGGTGTCAATCCATTCCAAATGAACTGTGGTGTGTTTTGCTTAAAGTGTAAAAATGAGTTGGGCCATGCGTACGAGTTCTATAATTTAAGCATGAACTCAAAAGCATTAGATGCATACCATTAGACACCAGGAAATCTATATAAACGCGATATAAAAAATCTATATAATTATGCTAATTGCTAAAAATCATTTGGTTACCATGGTGACATGGCTGCAGGTCAGTACATAAAGTGGGGGAATGCTCCAGATGCATCAAGTGAAAACAGTGATGTGTTGAGCTTGTGTCCTCCGTGTATTTTGGCTCATCAAAAAGAAGTGAAACATGGCGACCACGCAGCAGCTATCCTACTATAGTAGCACCTTTGTGTCCTGTTTATACCTCCCTGTCATTAGTTATGGTATATAATGTTAGGGATTTGGGCATGTGAGAGGAAGGTTGCCGGTTCGATCCCTGTGCTGGCAGGATAAAGTGAAAGACCTCAGCTCAAGGGTCACTACACTCCAAATGGTCCAGTGCGGCTCCTCAGTGGCTGTCAGACCAGACTGTGACCTGGATGGCTTCCAGGTGTGATTGTGTGAGTGTGGTCAGGGCATTCTTGCAAAAGAGAGCATTACTTTCAGTGAATAAACAGAAGGATTTAAAAAGCTAATGATAATCACAATGAATAATTTCTTTGTGAACTCTTTGTGACCACCAGAAGAAAAAATCAGAGACACACCAAAGTGCAGCACAAGTTGCTGTCATTCTATGGAGTAGACATGGTTTTGATTTTCCCCCCTGGGTGTCTGTAGCACAGATAATGAAGGATGACAGTCACCAACATAAAACAGACAAGAATGTCCTTGGTGTTGACAGGGTGAACCACACTACAGGTATGAAAGAAACCTCAACTGTTACTTGCTTTTACTATTTTGCGTATTTTAGTCCATCAAGTTATTTCTGTGACCCTAAATCACATTTCATTCAGAGCATCAAGCTGCTTCTCGTTATTTAAACACTGACTTCACGGAGATACCAAGTTTTTATGTGACAGCGTTTGGTCGCTGAGTGATGCTGTCACCCACTTGACATTTGAAAGCACTCATTACTCAAGTGGAAGCTACGATTGAACGGGAAAGTTGCGATTTGTTTATATAAACAACGACGTGTGCTGGTGGTTTGCGTGTGTGACTGATTGCTCGGCTCTCGCTGCTCGGCTGCCTGGGGAGCTCGCCTGTTTTTCTCTTCCCTCTCATTAAACATTATCTATTTTGCCTCCTCTCCTGTTCTCCTCTCCCATCTCTGCACAAAAGCTGCCGACCCTCACAATGTCACTCTGTGACAGTGGAGGGGACACTGACGGGGGCAGTCTGTCTGTCTGTCTGTCATACCAACATAAAAGTATGCAGACAAATGCAGAACTGCTTCCTGTCTCAAGGGATGCTCTCTGTTGGTTTGCTTCCTGTAGACAGTTCATCTGCCTTTCTCTTTCTCTCTCTCTCTCTAGATTTAATTAACTGGTCTTGATTGTCATGAATGTAACAAGAGTAGTCAAACTACTTCTTACACTTGAGCCCAGCAAAGAGAATAGAATATACTGCAGACATTTTTGTATATATTTGTGTATTCAGCTTCTATTTCCTCTCTTTGTCACTCTCTCTCTCTCCCACACCTTCACAACTACCAGTTTATTTCTCACTCTCAGTTCTGGCCAGCAGCCTTGGAGTGGTAATGGTGGTCCTATTACATGTCCCCTCACTGGCAGCCCTAATGGTGGTTTCACGTTTCTCTTGAGACGGCCATTACCTCCCGGCCATTTCAGACAAAGAGCCGGTACCTTTACAGTCTGGCCCTGGAGCACATGATGCAGACACTGTGATGACCTATAAGCACTTTGTGACCTGTGAATCAGAGTAGTGTTTTTAAAGGGAAAACATCTGGAAGGTGAGTTTGAGGACAGCTGCTGCATAAGTGTGGTTTTGTGAACATGTCATCATATGGTGGAAGAAGATGATTAAAAATATCTCTCTGTTCATGTACCCACCAGTTATTTTTGAATTCAAATAACTCACTGAACCACTCACCTTAGTCTGCACAGACTACAAAAACTGTAAACCTTGATGATTGAGATCATCCATGAAGGAGCCCTTGATTCAAACCTCAGTTGAAGGCCTTTTTTTGGCAGCCTCTTCAGCTGTCGGTGTCGTGAGGAATGATGCAGAACTGCTCCAAGGTGCACCCGCTCTTTATTTCTAAAAAAAAAGCTTATATTGCTTTGACTTAGAATCAGATGTTGCACATCACAGGTGATGATGAAACCCACTAAAAATGTATTTTGTAGACCACTGTAGGAGTTTAGTCTGGCGTGGCTGGGCTGTAGTTATTCGACAGACATAATGAATAATATAGTATTTCTCACAATTCTAGTTAAGGCATTTTAACAGACAAAAATCCACTGCTATGCTAGTGGCTCTACAAGGCTATACTTGGGGGGGGTGGGAGAAAAATTTGATTCACTTAAGTGTTAACCTTATTCTAACTGCTAACTGTTGTTGTCCTGCAATCTGTTGATCAGAAGTTCAAATTCACAGCAACTATGTCGACATTTCAAGCCCGAGAGCTTGTCAAAGCTTGGTACTTCAGAGTAAAAGCCCCAGTGGTTCTACTTTGATTCATTTCATCATAACAGTACTTTATTTAACTTTATTATAGCAGGAATATATTTAACTTTACTTAGGCTACCTTAACTATAACTTAGTATGTTAACTAGAGCTTCCAAAGCTGGAAAATTTAGTCAATGAATACATTAGCTGATTAACAAAAACATAATTAATAATATTTTTATAATGGCTTAATCTTTTCCATCATTTATGAAGCAAAATGTTACATATTTAATTGGTTCAACTCCAATGTGACAATTTGGTGCTTTTCTTTTTTGCATCATTGTAAATTGAACAAAATTTTAAAAATATGAAAAGTAATAAATAACGATTCTTGGTTATGAACATATAAAAGGTGGTGCTTTCATGCAGTGCTTGAATATCTTGAGTATTCTTTTACATTATACGTGCATATAAATGAAGCCAAGTCTTAGCAAGAGCTGAGAACTGGAAGTGTGATGGATACACAGTCCAGTTCCATCTCTGGCATTCGTGTAAGTTTTCTTCTCACAGTGTGAATTTACCACTGTATATTCAGGAATTGGCCCTGCCATTGTATTTGTGTTCCCCTGTGTGTAATATGCAATAAAAAGTGTGCTTGCATAGTACAGTATGTGACTGTACTGTGAATGAATATCTGAATTAATTAATATTTAGGGAGTAAACAAGTGAGATAAGTAAGGCATCAAATTATCAGTGCACTTTGAAATAAATTTGTGCAAGCAATTCTTTCTGTACAATTCATATCCTTTCTCATAACATCTATGGACTCATATTAAATATCAAGAAACATGTTGTATCTATAGCTCGAGACAAAACTAAGCTGCTTAAGTCCCAAAACACACCAGGAACAGCCATCCCCATTGTTTTCTCTGTAAACCCACACACTGGCCCAACTGTGAAAAAGCAGCATTTTTTCAGACTTGTCCTGGCTTCACTGCCTTGACCTCCTCTCACTGAGCAATAGCACCCTGTCCTCTACAGTCTTGTTGCTATCACAGTGGTGGAGGAGAAACTTATTGTTGAGGTTACAATAAAAAAAAGACCTCTACAACCCACAGTCAAAAATTAATCATTATAAAATTAGAAAAAAAAACATATTCCAGGGAGCCAGAGCTGTAGAGTCTCAGGAAAAAGAAATCTGGTGAAAGAACACAGAACATCTCCTGAAGTCAGGGCACCACTGCAGATTCACCTTATGTACTTTATATAACTCTTGTGTTGTATCAGGGTTGGTTTTGGACTAAAGGCAGAAGAAAAACAAGAGAGGAAAATATAACAGCACCATCTTTTGTGGTGGTGTTGATATATTTTTCCAGGAACTAATCAGTGGGTGATATTGTTGTTAGCAGTGTTACTGAGTTTGCTGTGAGGAGTGTTTCTGATGTTTCAAGTTCAGGAGGTTTTTGTTTAAAAAAATAAAAAACAGACCAAGGAAGGAATTCCTAACACTGTAAGAGCATTTTTGAGCATTTTCACTTGCTGGCACCTGTATCCTGTGACTTTCAATTTGAGTATTTTAACGCAGATCTAGATCAAGATGCAAACAAAACCATCACTGAACACCATATTTATTCTGGGGTAGGGCCTCTCTTTGCTTCCACAAGATGTTGGAAACACTTCTTTGAGATTCTGCCCCTTGTGGACATGAATGCATCACATCATTTCTGCAGATTGTTCAGCTGCACGTTGATGTTCTACCACATCCCAGAGATGTTCTACTGGATTCAGATGTGACTGAGGAGGCCACTGAAATACACTGAACTCGTTGTCATGTTTATGAAACTAGAAGGGGCAACTGTTGCTTTGTGACATGGTGCATTATCATGCTAGAAGCAGCCATTAGAAGATGGTCAATTGTGGCCATGGAGAGGTGCACTCAGATACTCACAATCAAACAGTGATTGATTAGAATTAAGTGGCCCAGAATGTGTAAAAAAAAAACTAAACAAAAAAAAAGAACTTTCCCCACACCATTATAGCACCACCAGCCTTGACTGTTGACACAAGGTTCTTGACTGACAGGAACCTTTCAGGAACCTACTGCTACAACAGCAGTCAAAGTTCAATGTCACTGTGACCTCGTGTTTTTGGCCATAACTCACAAGTTCATAAGCTAATCATGAGCCAATTTAACAGTGTCTAACAGGAAAAAAATGATGAAGCGATGACATTTTGATTTAGACATTCAAAGTTCCACTTCGGTGTCACATCATAAAAGCACTCCTGGCCATTATTCATCGCTGTAACTTAGGAACAGAAGCAGAGATTGTGACCATATTTCCTGCAATTTGACAAGTTGGTGGAGGCATACAACTGCGAGGCGGTAATTGTAGTTAGTTAAGGAACACAGCTATGACGAATAGACCATTGTTTCAGATTACATAAGACTAGAGATGTAATGAATGTACTGAAATAGCCATCACCTCACAGGCCATCTCATCTATCCTGGCTTGTTTACATTCTCTAAAAAAATATCTAAAATATCCCTAGGCAAACTCTGTGTGATACTCCTTCTTCTCAGCTCCCCTCCGCTTCATTTTGTGAAGTAGAATCCATCTTTTTCTGGCAGGTTGGGAACTTTTCGGTGTTTGCCTGTGTGCGATCGATCAACATGCATAATTCATCGTTAGTGGGTTAAGAGCAAGCTCGGCTCCCCTCTCGCTGGGCCCTTTGATTTTCGTCTCTCTATCTGGCCCCTCAGGGAGAGCTATAGCCCTGCTGCTAAATCACCTCACACACATGCTTCTGTGTGGGCACACACATGTGTACACACACATAACACATGCATTGACACAGTGCGTGTGCCAATGCATGTGTGCATGGTTGTGCTGAAAAAGAGATGGAAGAGGTGATTGAAGCTCTTTGAGGCTTTAAACATCAGCCTCGGCTGCTCAAGTGTGTCTCTCTCCATAGGACTTTGTATTAGTATTATCAAGCAATTGCGAGGACTGTCTAATCCCCTCCGGAGATTCTTTAAGTCTCACAGACAAAGTGTGACTCCCGACTTTCAGCTTAAAGCCCACACTGGGTTTCATTTGTGATCAGCTGCCTGTTTATTTCCACAACAGCAGTGGAAAATGTGTAGTGTCTGTTGAGATGCAGCGAACAATTTGTTAGTGTTAAGACATCAAACCAGTGCATCCAGTGTGTCTCAGTCCAGTGAGTTCAGTTTTATAGATTGTTTCTATTAAAGTTGCATCACAGTTTTGTCATTGACTTCAGCATCACATCCACATTGGTATTCTGGACTGCAGTCACAAAATTTCCATATATAGATACCAATGCAACAGGAACATGATAGCAGTCTGTGTTGTGCCTGCAAGAAACTTTGCCCTCAGATGGCTATTCCTCCATCCATCCATCCATCTATCCATTGGTCCCTTGGGCAGTGGACAAGGTGAAAGGCAGCCTGGGACAAGAAGATAACGAGACAGCATTTGACAGGAGTAGAGGCAAGAGGAGGGAGGAGGGCTGAGGATGAAGATTTAGATGCGGGTTGAAAGAGGGAGAGAAGTACTGGAGAAAGTGAAAAGAGTAGTGAAGGGCGTGAGGAATGCGAACAAAGAGAGACGGAGAGATTGGTTTACAGCAGAGGGGAGGAGATAGGGAGGTGGGGGCAGTGGCTTATTTGCAGAGAAGTCTAAAGATGTGAAGTTGACAGAAGAGAGGACACCAAATCAAGTACCTGGTCTGATCTAATCTCTGATCCCTGTGCTTTATGGATACACCAATACATTCAGTGGAAACTGCTTGGTGTCCTGTGCAGCATTTTACACAGGGATCCCTTTTACCCAGACAGACGGATGTAATTACTTTAGATAACGTTGGATCTTGACTAGACTTTAAACATAAAGATCAATGGGTGTGACCAGTGCTTGGCTGCAAAGTGTACCGTGTGCTGTTGCAACTCCTGAGTATTTCAGTTATTAGTTTAAGTTGTGTTTGGCACAGCGGTGCAGTGGTTAGTACTGTTAGCTCACAGCAAGAAGCTTCCCCCGGGTACTCCAGCTTCCTCCCTGGTCCAGCAGGAGAGCTGTGACCAAAGGATAAGTGGTGTAGCTAATGGCTGGATGGATGAATTTAGCATTTTGTGGAAGTCAGGTAATCAAGTAGTAAACAAAACCTCTGCTTCGCCAGATTTATTAATTAACCTGGTTCAACTTGGACTTACTGTACCAGGGTGTGCACGCTCACAGTTATTTTATTTAAATGAGTGATGAGTACAGTCAGTTTGACCTCGAAATTATCTGACTAAACGATTGGCTTGTTCACAACCTGCATCAGGTAACACTCATATTTTCTGTCCCATCTGACCCACAGTATTTTAAGTGATATCACTTTTTTCCGAGATCCTAGCATTTCTTTAATAGCTGATGATTGTAGCTACTGTTTACACACAAAGATAACTTTTGATTCCTTTCAGGAGTTAAGCATTGATTAACAAGAGGTCAAAAACAAAAACATATGAGATGTGAGATCAGTAAACAACACTTGTCCTGTTAATTCTCTCTATCTCTCTCCCTCTCTCTGTGTCTCTCTTTTCACATGTCACTCAGCCCTGTTTCCTGTAGTCGTGTTCCACTTGTCCACTCCAGCCGCTTAGACAAGCTAATAGCTGACCTGACAGCGGTCATTCAATACACAGCACAATTACTGCCTGGCCCACATACGGCACAGCCATCACTCCAAGCAATCAAACCGCGCTCTCACTTTCTCCATCGCTCCCCGCTGTCCTGTAACTCTCCAACTATCAGGGTGGCTTCGTTTCTGACCCCTCTCTAGATTTACTTCCCCCCCGCCCCGCCACCCTCCTCTTGGCTACATTGTCATCCATCTCTCGTCATTTTCCTTTTACTTCCACCCTCCCTCATTCATCTCCACACTCCCATCTATCTCCTCTCCATCCCCGAAGTACCTACTTCACCATTTCACCCTTTCCTCTCTCATCTCCTGCCACTTAGTTCAGATGAAGGTGTCAGGTCAGTAGTAATCAATGAGAGATGTGTCCAAGCTGAGCTGCACTGAGTCAGAGCGAGTGCATGTGTGTGCATCAGTGTGTTTGCTTGTTTGTGTGTGCGTGAACGCTTTGGTGAGAACGTGAAGCAAATGCACAATTTCATGTATTTCTGCATGTTTTTGTGCAAATTAAAGCTAATTGTTTGTTGATGTATATGTGCGTGCCTGCGTGCACGTGAGACAGAGGTAGTTGGTCAGTCAGTATTCTCAATCAATACCATAATCACTCCTTCTCCCTGCGGACACTCAAAGCCTCGCTCAGGACCAAGTTCAATTGTTTTTTCTGTGTGTCTTTCATCACCTGTCAACCAGCCACAAGTCACGATTAATGCTATCTCTGCCAGATGGGGATACATGTGACTAGCATGACAAACAGTCTGCGAGATGTGGGAGGTGTGTGTGTGTGTGTGTGTGTGTGTGTGTGTGTGTGTGTGTGTGTGTGCGTGCGCCTGCCACATGACGAATGACCTCAAACTAGTCATCTTATGTCCATTCCTCTGCACTGCTTTGTACAGATGACCCGCCCTCCTTAATTACATTGAAAATGACTCATCCTCGTTAATGATGTTTGACGTCTCTTGAGCAAAGAAATTAGCCAAAGCAGGGGGTGGAGAATTTGGGATGGGGGGGGTAGGCATAGAGGGTAGCAAAGGAAGACAGAGGCAGAAAAGAGGATGAAGAATACATTTCTTCAAGGTTGGAGGGCTGCAGAGAAGGACAAAGGATAAATCAAGTGTGAATTTAAAGGTGCAAAGGATGAGATTTTTTGTAAAAACAAAGAGAGTCTCTCATGGGTCTAGTCTACTTTTTGTTCTTTCTCTTCCTCTTCTTCACTATTATTCACTGATTTCATCCTGCACCTATACCCACACTCAAAAATAAACCACAAAAATGTGAATAATATAAATAATAAGGCCGAGGACATGGCTACTTTCACCCAGCATCTTTCACTAGAGTTGTTTTGCAGAAAAAGTTAAGGTGACCATTTTATTGTAGAGAGGAGTGAAGGAATGTTTTCTTTTGTGCATCTCTGAAAGCTCCACTCCCCAATCCTTCTAGAAATTAAGTAAAAATCTCATGCATGACAGAATATATTAAGAAGAATGAGATTAGAAAACTCCCTACATAGAAAACACTGTAACAGTGTAATGTATTTACATTAAAGGCTCCCTGTGGAGTTTTATACCTCTCACCAAAAATGTAATTTAACGCTCTTAAATAAGGCCACATTGCATAATAAGTTTAATTTTACACATTAAAGTATATTTTGCTGGTTGTGTTTATGTACTTTTACTGTAACAGAGTATTTTTACACCGTGGTATTGCTACTTTCACTGAAGTAAAGGATCTCAGTACCTCTGCCCTCATTTGCGTAACAAGCTAATGTTCCAGTTATGTGGAGTTGTATTTTACCAAGTAAAGCATTAGCAACTTTAGTTACCCTTGACATTCCCATATATGGTGAGGAATTCAAAATAGTTTTTCACATTAATAATCAGCTGGTTTGGTGTCATGTTTATTCTTTCAGCACGGCTCACTGCTTTTCTCCATCTTGAGTAACTGAGGAGGAAAAAAAAAACATTTTATGGTTTGCATGTATGAGTCAGAAAGACAGCACAGTCACCCCTACCATCATCACCCTCACCCCACCACCCCCGTAGTAGGCATGCTGTGCTGCACTTAAACACTAATTTTTTTTTTTTGAAATTAGTGATCAGATATTTAATTATTCCCTTTTTCAAATGGTATTTAATTAAAAAATGTGGCAATTTTTTTTTTTTTTTTTTTTTAATTCCATTGCTCTAAATGTAAAATGACCTCTTTACAAGTTGTACTTTGGAGGATTGGTTCCAACCAACTAGCTTACTATGCTGTAAATGCAACTTTATTATTTGACTTTGTCAAGGTTCAAAGCAGGCGCTGATAAAAGTCACTATAACTTTATCCTCTTTTATAGTGAAGAGAGGAGCTGATTAAAGGCAATGACGGGGGCAATAAAAGTAATGATGGCAGCTGGAGCGGGAGAAAAGAAGAAAGTGGTGCAGTGAAAGAAAAAGATGAGGAGAGAGATGGAACATGATATCTAACAGTGAAGGGTACTCTCTGAGGTAAAACAAAAAGTTCAGTGGAACAAAAAAAAAGTTTCCCCTGAGGAGAACAGGCAGCTTAGAGAGAAAGAGAAGTAGAAGCATGATGATTTGAAATTCTTTGGCGCATTTATTTATGGAGCAGTTCAATCAAACCCTGGAGAGTTTACCCTGAAAGTTTAAACTGTCAGGGGAGCAGAACCCATCAGTGAGACTTAGATGTGCTCTAAACAAGCGCTCCTTGGTCAGAGGTGTAAATAGCCTGATTCTTACTAAAGCCTGAGGTGGTTAAACTGGAGGTGGGAGGGTCAGTTGGACCAAAGAGGAAGAAACAGGAAGCTATGTGTGGACTGAGGCACACTGACTCCATCCTGTTGGCTTATATTTAGGCTACATCTGCTCTAGCTTTGGAGTGAAATACTACATCAGTTTAAAGCCAATGTGTAACTTTTCTGAACAAAGGCCACTAACAAAGAGAGCAGTGGTAGCACAAGTAGAGAGGAGTCACAAAGACAACCAAACTAACTCAGTTTTATAGAACAATACCTATCTGAAGTCAGCTAACGGTAGCTAACAGCAGCTAACATAAGCTACCAGTCATGTGAGACCATTTGAGGCGTAGCAGCAAAATCTCTGAGTGTATTGATCAACAGTGCATATTACAGCTTATTCAACTTTTCATTTGTAAGAAGAAGAATGTGTTATATCTTCTTTAAAAAGTTCTTCAGTCAGGGTTGTTAATTACAATTTCATATCACATGCAGTGACCAGATTTGGTTCGTTCTGTGATATGTTGAATAATAACGGTCTTATTTCCTTGCCATAGTAGGATTGTTTGCTTCTAATGTTTCGGTTCCTCCTCCGGGCCTGAAGGGAACCCGGGGCAGAGTTGGGAGTTTGACGTGACTCTGCAAGGAGAGCTCAAGGATAGTACAGGACTGCTGTCCCCATAGTCATTAGCCTGCATCTGCCCCAATACACTCTCATCATCCATATCTATCTCACAGGGCTCTATCACTTCCTCTCTGGTGGTTTTGTTGTCTTAGCCCTATCTCTCTCACCACATGCTAGATAAATGCTGTCCTCTGCTGCCTCTTTGTCTCTGTCTCTCTCCTTTCCTCTCTCCCTCACCCCTCTCTGACCCTTACAGTATGTCTCATTGATGACTGATGGTCCTGCCTTATCCCCAGGCCCAGTCAGCTCTAATGAAAAGAATAAACTCATATTACATTCAAACCTATGGGACTTGACTCTCCAGAGAGCAAGAGTGAGCAGGCAGTAGGTGGAGGGGTGAAGGCAGAAACTGTGAAGGGTAGGAGTTAAAGAAACACGGCAGTAGATGAATCGACATAACAACAGTTGGATAGGAGTGGAAAGAAGGAACAGCACAAGAGAGAAATAGCACGAGAAAAGAAAGTGATGAAGGATAAAGATAATATACAGCTTCTGTATAAATTCTGGGCCAGAAAGTCAAATGTTCCTTTAAGAGAAAACTCCTTGACTCTCACTTTACTCACACTGTCTGTGTGTCTCTTTTGTCCAGTGTGAAGATGGTGCTGCTGTGGACAGCGGGTGATGTCTTCAAGACCACCTACTTTGTGATGAACGAAAGCCCCGCTCAGTTCTGGGTATGCGGTTCAGTCCAGATCCTGATCGACGTGGCCATCCTGCTCCAGGTGCTGCTCTACAGCGAAGACACGCGGGCCAAGCTTCTATGAGCTTTTTAATAAACCCCCCACCCCCCCCCACCAGCCACTGCAATGGCAACTGAATTGTCAGGGGAGATGCTAAGTGCCAGAACATGGAGAAAGCCAAAGTCAGTGTAGGGTTTTTAGGTGTTCAGCTTTGAATCAAAATATTTTGTGTTGTATAAGTATCATGCAGACCAACCGATTTACCTCCAAGTGCCATCAAACCAATTTTAGCCTTTTAGCCACATTTTTGAATCACTGTGCAACTGTAATGGCAGCTGTAACAACCAGTCCTGCACTGGTAGCTCTGCACTGGAATCTATTAGTCTCCCACTTCACACTCCTCACCCTACTGGGTTGTTCTCATGATACATAGTGTGTGTTAGCCTGGCATCGCAAGCTCGCTGACGGGTGTGCTTTACAGACTAAGAGTGTGTGTGTGTGTGTGTGTGTGTATATGTGTGCTTATGTGTGCTTGGCTGTGCATGCTTGCGTGTGTGTGTTTATGTGTATTGGCATACTTACTGGTGCGTCTGTTCCTGAAATCGAATTCTGCTTTTGTCATCTAGTGCCAAGCGAAGGCCACAGAATGTACAGCAAACAATGGTGACTACAGGGGCCATCGATCTGTGTGTTATAGCTGTGGTTTGTGGTTTGACTGACAAGTGATGCAGGTCTTCCACACTCTTTACAAAGAACAGACACAATATGTGGGCATGCCACCATGCTTTTTACCTCAGTCCCAAAATATTTTGTTGACACCAAAGAACACTGCAGAATAATCTGACAGGTCAAACTAACGGACAGGTAAAACTAAATTGTGTTATTTAAAATATGACAATTTACTGAATATTTTTTATATTTTTTTATTCCTGTGCAAGAAAGAAATACTCTATTTGAAAATGTATGAATGAGGAGCCCTGTGTTTTTGAATCCTGACAGAGAGATTTGGTTTAGTGACTGAAGAAATTCACTTTTAGGGACTGTATGAGAATTACTGTTGTGGGCAGGGGAGGGTAAATCTTGTTCCCTCCTATTTCTTTGGACTTTCTCTTTGACTTGATTAAAACTGGAATAATGCTCTCCCAATATCTTAAGATAATGTTGAACAATATTATGGTACAACTAACTATGCCACAAGTGTGTACCCAATTTAAACTTTAGGAGCAATACCATACAGTGTTTCCCTAAGGATTAAGTTTTAGCGTCACGAAAATTATCTTTTTTTTCTTTTGCCTACATGCAAAAGTTTTTTTTCGTGCTCACCCTCTCCAGAGGTTTCAAAAATGTACATACAGTACATTTGTTCACAGTGATGAGTGTTTGCCTTGCATATGTATGCAGTGTGTCAAGATTTAGGAAAACATACTTTTATTGAACATAATAAAAGTATAATCTTTACAATTACTGACATTTATTGTAAAAAAGATATATTAGCTAGCAGTTAGCTAGCTGTCATTCATTCTTAACTCACCTTTTCCAGAATGAGTTGCATCACCACATTATTGTATTATAAAATTACAGCGTTAATTTAGTTAAATGTGATGACATTTTCAATGATAAAACAGCATTTCTTTAAGGGAGTTCTATCCAAATATTATGTGTAAGTTAATAAAAAATAAATTAATTAATTAATCAGTGGCATAACACCACTGTGAGGTGCATTTAGGGGAAACATTGTCATGCACTCATTAGAAGTGAAACTGGAAAATGACAAATTTATGACAAATTGCAAAAAGTGTTGAATATTCCAGTTACCGTCTTTCTTCCTTTCTTTCTTTCTTTCTTTTTAAGAGCTGGGAATAAATAACTATCTGTTACTGAGACAGTAGGCAGCTTAAGGTGATAGTAAATAATACATAACATAATAATGATACTACAATATTGAAAATAATAAAATTATAATAATTATCACTTTAATCGGATAATGTTGTAACTTCTGTATCAGCTAAGTAGTGTGTCTGATTGAAGGTTTATATATAAAGGCCAGTGCTTTCTCACTACCCTCCCTTTAATCCTAAAATACCTTCTGCTCTTCCTACCTCCCTTATGCCCAAATAATTTTCACACAGTCCCTTAGACTAGAATATTTACTTTCTCTTTCACAGCATGTGAAGTAACTCAAAAAGGTGTGATCTGAGGTAGTAATCAAACTTTGGAGCAACGCTCCTTTAAACAAAGGACAGTTTGTGTAATGCATGGACAGCGTGCTAATGTTTTATGTTAAGTTCCTTCATTCTTCTGCATATAAAATCTTTGGTAAGCTGTCGTTCAGAGCAGTCCCAGCTGAGCTGTGGAGAGAACGAGGTTATAAACTGTAATGATGACTCAAGCGAGGTCATTTGCTCACATCTTATTAGCCTACCTCCCGGCTCATTTTGTTATCTGCCATGTGTTCATGTAGTCCACTTTTACTCACCCTGATTGCAGATAGAGAATTTCCCTTTCTAATAGGTTAAGGAGAAATATTACAGCCATAACAGATGACAATGAAGCAATAAAACCTTATTCATCCATTCCAACCTTCCAAAAAATGTAAATATGTTCACCAGTATTTTATTCATTTATTCATTTTTTGTAATCAAAATACTAATTCAACGATGTAGCCGCAAGGAGAATTGTGGCTTTTTTGCCTGTTTCTCAACAGCTTCCACTTAAAAAAGCACTGCAGGATAAAATAAATCAGTATCAGCAGCTGATCAGTAGTCAGCACAGGTTTCTCTTTACTCTCCCCTCAGCATGATTTAATTAAGTAACAAACCTACCTGCTCAGTCACCTTTTTAACTCTCCAGTTTGTGTCCATCTGTTAATCTATACCTGTCTGTGTAGTTTCCCCTCAGGAAACCTTGTGTTTAGATTACATACTGCAGTGGTTATGGTTTGCATCATGCAGACAGACTCTGCCTACAGATGCCAGTATGCCTCAGCCAGAGGATTACACTGTATTTGTAAAGAATAGGGGCATTGCATATGTATGTTAGTAACATCCTCAGGGTCATAAAGTTTTGGTCTGACTTTTAATAATCTGAAAAATGTAGAATCATTGCAAGAGTGCATAATGCACAAGATCCTTAAATATAACAGTGACTTTGCTTTAATATGAAATCCGTTTTTTTGACGTTTTGATTGTAGCAGAATTTTTTTAAGCAATAGTTTGACACTTTGGGAAGTAATTGCTTTCTTGCCAAGAGTTAGATGAGAAGATACCATTCTCGTATCTGTACAGTAAATATGAAACTACAGCCAGCAGCCGCTCAGCTCAGCTCAGCTCAGCTTAGCTTAGCTTAGTTTACCATAAAGACTAGAAAAACCGGTCCCTGGTTTAAAATCCCAATGTGTTATTTGTGCACTTTGGAATCAAACAAATGAGATATAGGATGTGTTGATTTGTGAGCTTTAGAGGTGCTGTTTGGGGGATGTTAACATTGGACAAAGCCAGCTTCTCTGTTTCCAGGCTTTATGTTAAGCTAAGCTAATAATCTCCTGGCTGTAACTTCATATGCACCATACAGACAGAGAGGTACAGATCTCAAACTCATCAAACTGTTCCTTTAAGGTTAATCAGTTTATTTCAAGTTTTGTTATCGAGGCATTGTAAGGTCACAAGCCAAAGAAGAAGCTAACATAGTCTAAAAGCAGAAGCACTCCCTCGTGTTTTTGTATATGTGCCTTCATTTGTGTTATCTGTACATGAAAACAACAAGCGCTGCTGTGAGAGGATGTGTTTAATGAAAGCTTTTGGGCTTCACTGTACCACATTATGCATATATAATGCTTCTCTGCTGGAGCTGTAATCCATGTCAAATATTTTTGCTATCAGTCAAACTGATACTTTATATGGGTGTGTGTGAGTGCGCTCAGGCTCTGTGTATACTTGCATTTTTCAGTTCTACTTATCTTATATTACATTTGTCGGCCATATTGTGAGCTGTGTGGATCTTATCTCCTCTGCCCTGCAAATGCATTATTTCTGCATTCTATATGCTGTTATCACCAGATCCAGATTTATATCTTTATATTGTTTTTCTACTCAGTAGAGGCTCAGCACAGCACCCTCGCTGGATTTGGTTCAGCATTTGAGGTCCATGTGGCCTGTTCTGCTCAAGGGCAGCAGGAAAGATTAACACACACAGAGACACACACACACACAAACACACTGCCTGGTTGTGGTAATCCCTCATCCAAGTTCACACTACATACTTATTGCCTCACCACTACAACATGATAAGAAGTGGGTGGGTTTGACTGTTACTTTTACCAGATTCAAGATATGTTTATATATTTCATGTATATCTTGAAATAACATTTTAATGAACAGATACATAAAAAACAGAAGCCTTATAAGGACTTGTGTGAATTTTAGTTAGTGTATTCATGGTTGCTGATGTTTCTTCAGGTAATGCATTTTCAAGCTCTATAAAACCAAATGTACAACCAAAAGTAATAGTTGCTTTTCAAGTATTTTAAAGTGTCCAAGAACAATGACAAACTGCTCAGCTCAGTGTCATGTAAAACTATGTGATGCTTACATGATAGTTATCTTAAGATGTAAAGGTCCTGTGTACATTAAAGACATCACGTATGCTAAAAAAGATTACTCAAAAATGTCAGTGTCCAAATAGTTTTTACTATCTTATGGAGACTATGTATGTGAAATATTTATCATGTTATTTTCTCAAATATAAACTATTTATATTCCAGCGTGTGGCCTTGTGTTGTTACTAGCGGCATGTTTTTAAATGAATGACTGTTTTGAAGCGCGTTAGGAGAAAATGATGACATTGATTTTGAAAGAAGGAAGAAAAATCCGATCAGATATGAGCTCAGCAGGCTGCTGCTGGAACCTCCAGCTGGATTTAGACAGGATTTCTACACAAAATCTGTCCTGGAATCTCGGTGGGGCCCAATGAGTTCAACCAGCTCAACTAGGCATATCAGACCTGGTTCACATACAGATAAAAATATGTTTATATACACTTACATAGAGATCCTTTCTATGCACCACTTCCCACTGCAGCTATCATACAAAGCTGTGATTTAGAGCGTGTGTGTCTGTCGTCCCGGGAAAACCTTGAGCTTTTTCTATTTCAAAGGATTGAGCGAGCATACCTGTGCACCAAATAAATCATGAAGAAGACTGAGGCCACATTTGGACTGTGCTTGCTGCTGGACAAGAGAGAGAGTGATGAGTGGGGGTTAATGAAGATGTGTATGCCTTCAAGGCTGTAATTCCCCCCCCCCAGCTAATGCATCAGCACACTCACGGATGCACACAAGCATCACAAGGTTAGACCACTGACAGTCAGCAGTGCAGGGGAGCACTGCGGGATGGATAGTAAAATATTAAATTGGATACAGGAGATAATGGGAGCCTCTCTATGGTTAATAGATGAGTTGCCAGACTATGTGCTGCACCTGTTGGTGCCTTAACTGTATTCATCTCCTGACCTGCCTCATACATCCATTAATAATAAGCTCACTGCAAAACCAGCTGGAGCCTCTCTGTGTCCCTGATGGGTAATTTCACATACCTGTACCTCATATGTCATACAGTCCGCCTGGCTGT
Organism: Trachinotus anak; assembly: GCF_046630095.1. Taxonomy (NCBI): domain Eukaryota; kingdom Metazoa; phylum Chordata; class Actinopteri; order Carangiformes; family Carangidae; genus Trachinotus; species Trachinotus anak. The sequence goes on along the minus strand of NW_027273853.1, from coordinate 25,445,054 downwards.
TATCACTCCTCTGTTCAGCCAACAAAGACACATGACTTTGCCAATAATATATTTAAGACATTTTACTGTACATCTTGTTCATAATGGACTTGTCTGTCTGTCCACCCATCCATCAGCTGATCCTCTGACATTGTCTGTCTATACAGTGGCTTGTTTTAATGATAGATGAAGAAGGCTAAAATAGTCCACCGGTGCAGCACCAACCGTGTCCTGCTCCATTTATTAATAATAGTGTGTCGTCATGCTGTGAAAGACAAGAACGTGCACTTTACACCCCCATCAACTGTTCCACACTTTCATTCATAAGCATAGCAATTTTAGTCAATGCCAGAGTTTTTCAGGAATATGCTGTGCAGTTCGAAAAAACCTGTGTCTATTTAAACAAAACTTCAAACAGGAGTGCCAAACACAAACTTCATATCATAAGTCTGTTGCATGGAATAGATCAGACACTGTAAAAACATATTTAACTTTCTACTAAGAGAAATTGTGTCCTACATAAACTTTTTGCGAAAGGTTTTCGTCAGTGTATTTGTCCTTAGTTTTCTCAGCTTGAAAAAAGGTGACGTCACTTATTTCCATGCACCAATCAAGCTTTAGCAATACTTTAGCAAAGCTGAGTTGACCTCTATATAAATGATTAGGATCTTTGTTGCTTATTTAATCATGAATATTTAATGTTACAATGAAATACTCAAAATTTGAAGGGGCTTAAAGTTACATATTGTAGTATATAGTATATTAGATATTAGCCTGTTTATTTAAGGGCTGCAACCTTTATGTCAGAATCAGTTCTGACAACTTCTCCAAGACTAGTCGGACAGTTATAAGAACATAAATCACAACTAAATTGTTTGATAGCTTGTAAAACTTGATTTTCTGTCACAATATGATTAAAGCAATCAAGACATTTTGCACAGCTCACACACATTTAATCGTAGATCATAGCACTTAACTGCTTCCTCGATTATAGCCACAGGTTGATGTAATGTGGCTTTACCATCATCAGCATCATGATTTGCTTTCAAACTGCTGTAAACAGCTGTAGATAATGACGTCTTTCCAAAAACACTTATCCCATATTTGTATAACCTTGTAGATTATGAACAAGAATATTATACATTATAAACAACAGCACCCAGATGTGTATGTTGTGTTATTAATGCATCTCTGCTATCTTTTATCTGTTGTTTTTCTGGTACCTCAGCTGTCAGAGTAGAATATTTGCCATCCATTTTCTTCCTTTAATGAAGGCAGAATCGCTTTTAAATAAAAGACAAGGTTAGTAAGGGGTGGGGGTGTGTGGTGGGGTGTAGAAAGAGACATCAAACACATTTCATATTCGGGAACCTAGGCCCAAGGCAGGCAGATGGTCTTATACTAATGTGCCTAGGTAAGCAGTAGAGCCACACTAAAAGCTCTTCAGCTGGAGAATCTTGTCACAAACACCAATAAAAACAGGTCACTTCTCACTTTTAGTAGAAACCGCTTCTGAAATGAATCCTTTGACCCCCTCTTTGGTCAAAAAGTGAATGCCAGGGCACAGAGATTAGGAGAGGAAAAGCTCTGGTGACAGACGGTGAGACAAACAAAGAAACAATATCCCAGTGTTTAGATGGTCTTGAAATTCACTGCAGGAATGCAGGAATGAGATAGAGCACCAAAAGGAGGAAGGAGACAGCAGGAGAAGAGACAGAGCATAGTGGAAAACAAGATACAAAACTGTGCTATATACATTATGGCAGAAAGTGTCAGAGTTACAGAGGGAATGAGAGGGTTAACAGTGAGAGTACAAGACGAAAGTACAGACTGTAAGGCACCGGAGGGAAAGGCGAAGTTCAAGTCGAACTGTATGCTTTTGGGAAATGTAGCGTAGCCAGATGGCTTTGGGCTGAGAGCAGTCTCATGGTCCCACAGTCCAGGACAGGCAGCCCCCTCAGGCATGTAGTGACAGGCCGGGCACAGCAGGACAAAATCAAACTGTGAAGATGAATGAGTTTCCTCCCGTGTCACAGACTGGAGAGAACAGAGAGGTGCAGGGAGGAGGAGAAGGACCTGGAGTGTAAAGAAGGCTCAGGTATCTTTAAAAGTGTATGTGTTGGAGAATTCAGGAGGCAAAAAAAGATCACTGTGCAGTTTGAAATCTCGTCTTTGTGTCATTAAGTTTGTTGCTGAACCAATATAGGAGGACTTATAGGAGACTCATTTAGTAAACAGCTGTTGATGCAAACGCTGGTTATGTAGCAATGGTACTTACAAATAGTCCTTTCAAAGCTGCACTAATCAATATTTTTGTACTGACTGTGGATCTAATGAATGGGTAATTCGAAAGGCTTGCTCAAGTGACAAATTCAGCGGGAATTATCACCAGACACACCAGACACAACCCTCAGTTCTGCAAAGCATCTTAGCATTTTTCCTCTCATTTTTCTGCTCCTTTGTTTTGGTTTTATGGCCCCCAGCTTCACAGTTGTTGTTCAGTCATGACTCTCACCAGTCTCATTTCCAGCCACAGCAGGCAGCTGTTTCCAGCAAAATAAGCTCTGAAAAACCTCCTGTACAATACCTGCCCGGCACCAAATAATTCACAGAAAATATTTGCAAATAGTCAGTGAACAAGGAGCCTGATATTTCCCTCAGAGGATGGTGAAAACCAAAACAGAGCTAAAAGGAATAACAATAATGGACGTATTATTATTATTTTTATTATTATTATCATCATCTACATCATCATCATCATCATCATTATTACTATTATTGTTATTATTATTATTATTGCTATTATTGTTATCAATAATAATAATAGTCATTTATTCATTTATTCATTTTTAAACTTTAGCTCAGCAACTATATATTTTTTTTTAACTGTTCTACATATGAATATTCTGCTTGTGTGAACAGAATCTGTGAACAAGTTGACATGTTTTGTAGCTTTTTATTCTTTTTACTTTAAAATCTTTAGTACAAAGCAAGTTTGCAAATACATGTTTATACATTTTATCTTATTTTTACTGTTTTGAAAATAGGAATTATAGTTTTTGCCTATTTTTAGTTTTTAATGTTTTTAATTCACATTACATTTTCTTTGTATGCATCCATTTATTTGTGTTTACTAGATGAGTCAAATCTTTTTTTCCTCGTGCTCAGTCACTGTGGAAGGAGTACACCAGGCCTGAAGCAGGCAGATGGTGTAGAGGCCCAGCGCAGCTCCACACAGCGTGAAGAGGAGGGAACGACCCAGCAGGATGAGGATCAAACCTCTCTGATGGATGGTCTCATCTGGCCTGCGACTCGTACTCAGAACTGCAACAGAGATCAGAGCGGAGCATCACAGGTCACGTATTACGTCACCGAAAAAATGTGAGGGATGTGCAGAACAACTGAGAGCATCTATAAATGAACCCGCTGCACAGGCACTGACTTCTGCGTATAGGAGTCACTCTACAGATGGATGCTGCAGCAGTGTGTTTTGTAATAGCAAGGGTTTGTTTGGGGCTCCTCTGGTCTCTGTAACTGAGGAGCTAAGAACATTTTCTAAAAGTGGCCTTGAAGATAAACAAGCCTAGTTGCCCTTACTTCACCAACTGCTCCCCTGTGGTGCGCACGTATTCCTCCGCTTTCACTGACATTTCTCCATCTGAAGTCTACAGATGGCCACGTAGCTCTTTTTACATCGTCTTGTTTTTGCTCAGATTTATTTTGGAATCGTTAGTTTGGTGAAGGGGACAGGTTCTTCTATCTGTGAAGTTTTTGCCAGTTTTTCTGCCTCATATGGTGTTTAGAGTTTGTGCGACTGCAAGGCACACAGTGTGTGTGTGTGTGTGTGTGTGTGTGTGTGTGTGTGTGTGTGTGCTCACGTTGATGGCCATTCGTATGTGTGTGGGTGTGTGCATGCTGTCTATCATGATGGAGAATGCAGCACAGCAAGTGTCACGTTACGCAGAGCAGGGACATTAGTTGCTGTTGTTATGGTGGAGCCAGACGACATGCAAGCTGGCCAGTAAACAGATAAGCAATGACAAAGACTCAACTCCAGCGAGGGGAAGATGACAGGAGAAGTCTTCACCAGCTAGTACTTCAACTTGCCAGAAAAAGAGCACAACGTGGACTGGTAGTTTCATTTTAGTGTTTGGGTAATTTCACACATCCCAATAAACAGTGATTCAGGCACCTTCAAATAATAATGAAGGACTTAATGTTCTGGTGAGAGCGGTGCAGAATCAGCGGTCGCAGATGTTTGGGGAAAGAGCAAAAGCTTAGAGTTAGGTTAAAAAGGTTATTTATTTCCCGTGTTGTTTTATTTAAAACCTTATTGAGGCGTAGTGCAACTGCATATGTGGAAAAAGTTGCAGAAAGCCTTTTGTAGCGCCAGATGGGCTGAAGACTACAAGTTCGAAAATGTGGTGTCAGAAAGAAGTGTCCATCATGAGTCCGAATATTCTTTCAACTTATTTTTATTCACCAGTGTCACAATCTTTCACAATGACAATAGCAACGTTTTTGTTTTGCACAGGGTTGAACAGAGTGCTGTGAATAGTGCTGACATGATTAGTGGATTAATTGATTAGTTGATCAACAGAATATCATCACGTTATCTTATCACATTATCACTTTTTTTTTTCTTTGCTCTTATAATTGCTCCTGAAAAATCTAATTCCAAAACATCACCATGCATGTTTGTATATTTGACCAATCCCTGTCCTTTGTTGATCACATCAGCCATCCTCAGTTTATGTGTTTTACAATTGAGGAATATTAGTAAATTAAGATCTATGGTAATCAAGGTTTACACTTCTTTCACCTGTTTAAATCAAACTTCTTTGAACCATCTTCAAATCATTTAGAAATAACAGGACATCACAAACCATTCCAGTCAAATTTGTAATCCATTTTAAAATACTGGTGCTGTAGAGCCCTGCGTGGTCGAACACCCCAGCATACTGCTGGCCTCCCCCTCCCTTATACAGCAAATTGGGCTCTTTGGTCTGCTGAACAAAATTACTGGGTGTCTCTGGAACCTGCTATAAAACCCAGAGGTGCCTTTCAAGCTGTGGCACCCAATATGTGGAATTCCATCCCCCTATCATTGCGATCCCTAGACTCCTGTGAGATCTCATTTACGCTGAAAACATTTTCATTCGGACAAGCTTTTGGTTTTCCTTTCTGCAAAGCTGCTCCATTTGATTTCATTGCTTTTTATTGACCTATTGGAACTTTGTGATGTTGTGTCTGTGAAGGTGCTATACAAATAAACTTTACTTGGTTATTTTCATACTATGATCTATAATATTAGAATTAATATTATTAAGTTCAGCTGTCGTAATAAATGATCTGATTGTGCAGTGAGTCAAAGAGCTGCACATTCCAAACACTCATTACTGCTCCGTGTTTCACTTCTTTTCACCCTTTTCTCTCTCTCGCTGTTTCACCCCACCCCCCACTCCAAATCCCCTCTCCTCAGCTACGTTAAATGACTCCATAAGTCGGTTTAATAGAGGGGAGTGCAGTCCAAGAGATGTCACAGTGCCACAGCTGGTCCCCAATTCGAAACAGAATAGCCAGCATTTTGTGTTGCTTGCCCATTTGTTTTCTGGCTCAGAGGTGTGTGTGTGTGTGTGTGTGTGTGTGTCTGTGTGTGTGAGTGTGTGTGTGTGTGTGTGCTTTTTATTGTGATTGTGTGTTCACTGCCCCTTTTGCCTCATGACTGCTTCGCTCTGTGGCACTCCGCTGCTTTCTCTCCCTCTATTCACTACTTGTCATGGAAGCTCACGCATAGAGCACACGCATACAAACTCATGTAGTCATTCACCCTCACACACACACACACACACACACACACACACACACACACACAGTCGTGCCGCCATGACTTTAGAGGACATTACATAACCATAACTAATATTTGCCTAACCTTAACCTAACCCTAACGAGTCCCCATAATCTGACTGTATAAACAGATTCAGGTCCCCATAACATGAGTAGTACCTGAACCACACACACACACACACACACACACACCAGCTGTTTCCTCTGCACTGAGACAAACTGCTGCAGCAAAAGCAGAAGCTGGTGAAGCTCCAGTGAAAATCTCAGCAGCATATTTAACGTAAAGTCCTCCTGCCCTTGCACACCCATTCACTGGTTGGGGTTAGATGAAGGCTGAGAGGCTGAGAGGTGCAACACACACACACACACACACACACACACACACACACACACACACACACACACACACGCTCAATTCCTCCATTCCCCGAACAATTAGCTCAGGATTAGATTGAGGTCAATACACTCAACTCCATTGCATTCCCATTTGTGTAACATTTTAATAAATCCCAATTCCTTTCCCTCAAAAACAAGTCTCCTTTTCACCATCCTCTCTGTTTTTATGCTTGAATTTAGATTCAAATTAATGCTCCCTCTAATCTGGCACTTAAACTGAACACTGGGACTCCACTGGAGCTTCTCGGGCTATTAATCTTCTGGTTGGAGCTATTTTCTGCTCTCAGGAGTGGTAATTATAATGTCTTTTTATGAGGAAAGACATTTATGATACAAAGGGGCTGCACGTACCACTGAACACCATCACCAGGTCGCAGACTGTCCATTGGACAGGTGATGTAAGCAGGAGGGGCTGATGATGATGATGAAGCAGACAATTATAAACGTGACCATGATGAAGATGATGATGTGAGTCGTGACCCTCATTGCCATCAGCTCCTAACCGATTTCCTCCCACAATTACTTGAGGAGTAGAAGGCAGTGTGTGTACCTGTAGTATTTCACAGTCCATAGGGTTTATGCACCATTATTGAAAGGTATTGAATAAGGTTCATTTGCATATTTTGGCACTGCATTAGCTTAATTATCTCAGGTTTGCAGCACGTCTCTGAGCTTGTGGCTGATGGGGATTTGACCAAAGGTCATCTGTGTGATGTGCATGCCAAGATAACATCAACTTCTGCAGCTCTTCTCGTCATCAAATCTCTGATTATCATTACTCACAAGCTGGAAAAGAAAGCAACACAAGCAGAATTACAGTCATCTTAGAGTTATAAGGTTCTCTCTGGATAATGAGGAGAGAAAGCCTAATCCTGTGAGGTCAGTGTGGTTGTCAGCAGCAAAGCTTAACAGCTGCAGACAACCAGTGACCTCCATTTAAAGGGTAACTAAATTAACTTCAGTGTAATCTGCACATGCAGTTTAAACCATCATTGGTGCTTTTCACTGATGGTGGAATATTCACCAGTTGAGCCCAGCCTACCATGAGTTACTTTTTAACAACCCCTATGATATTATACATATTGTATATATTATATACAAAGACCCAGAGTTATGTTTTGACTTTTGCACAACCTTAACCATGTGTTTATTATAGTTACCATGACGATGAAGGTCAGGTGAGCCAGTTGTTGAGGATGGAGCTCTTACCTAAGTACTGTAATTTAGCGCTAACAAAAATAATTCATAATTTAAGTGGTAATATTTGAGGTTTCTTATATGTTAAAGTCAGAGATTGTACCTGTGGCTCAGTAATAGGTTGAGGTATGTTATAACAACTGTATAATGATAACTGTTTTCCTGGGAGTGTAGTGTCATGATATTATTTGGACAATGTAAACTGCAGTAGAATTAAGTTGTGGTGTAAAACCGCCTATCCAGCTGTCCTCCTGTCTAGCTGTTGACCTAGCTCGCTAGCTATTGCAGACCTCCAGCTAACTACAAGATGCTCTTCACCTTCACCAGACACATTACAAGTGTTTTTCACATGTATCTTTGTAATAAAATGACATTTTTTCTAGGACATAATATGTGTTACATACATTATGTTCCATTACTGATTATTAGTTACACTGTGCGCAGATTTAACAGCGAGTACTCGACTCCAACAGAAGAAATTTGGCTCTCCACGCAGATTTTGTTAAAGCAAAAATAACACAGCACCAGAAAGTTTGCATCTTAACATATCATAGCTGTGTCCTTACTGTAATAACAAGTACATGTCTGCTTTGAAAAAAATGTCTAAATCTTTAAGTTAAGGATGACAAAAGTCTCTGGTGATAGGTGTATGTGCCTGATATGTTGCTAAACTGACATTGAATTGGCTGCAGTGACATTAATTCATTTTAAATGTGTTGTGTATCTTACTTGTGTGTCTGGTTACCATTAGAAAATAAATAATTAAATGCCGTGTTTATTAACTTCACCCAAACTTAGCCCCAACCCCAACCTGTCATAACCTTAGTCCAACCCTTAACCGTGTTAACCCCTCCTGTTTGTGGAAAATTACTGACCTGCACTGGTAATGTATTACAGTGCAGTGAGTTTGCTGTGTGTGCCACATTCCTCTGTGGGAAAGTAAAAATCCAGGCACAGATGTTGACCATGCTCTTGAGCTCCAAGGGCAGTGGCGTCCTCCCCAGCCTCACCCTGAGGGAGATAACTGAAGGCTGGAGGGTGAGAGGCTAGAGGAACAAATGAGAGCAGAGGAGGAGGATGAGTCAAGAGGAGGAGAGGAAGGGTGAATCCGACTGTGAAGGAGAGGCTACGTGACAGGGAGGGGAGGGCGTATAAGATGGAAAAGAGGATGAAAAGAAAAGGAGTTTAAAGGCCACAAACAGGAGTGTAGGGATATTTAGTATGCATGCTTCAGCTGTCTCCGCCTCATTTCTGTCTCCCCTTGTTATTCCACAGGGTGAGCGGGGGATGTAAAAAATGTGATTAAAGTCTGCTGGTGATAATGGCCTAAACGTTTATAATATGAGGACAGAATATCAAAAGCACATGTTATGTTTATGGGGCACTGCATGCTGGCAGGGAATCATTTTACCACAGTCTGTAATGATTTACAGCAATTCAAAAGCAATGTATGTGGAAGAAATTTTCTCATTAGTCCTGCTCAAGTGTCAGAGTCTGTGCTCACGCTGCTGACTTATAAACGCCTGCTGCAGTTCACAAGTGCTTTGTGCCCACAGAGCGCCATGGATGTGGTCTACTGAAAGGTAGTTTCTGTGACTCAAAGACAATCAAGAGGCTCACTGACTGACCTTGAGTGTGCTGCAGAGGAGCAAGATAGTTAAAAGGACTGAGTGAGCAAGAGGGAAGAAGAGAGCTTGAGCAGGAAGGATTTTATCAAGCAGCTTCTACGAGCAATGGAGTGCTACATATACAAAATTTAGTTTCAATATTTAGCATTATAGGAAAGAATGTAAAGCTGCTTAAAATTGTGTTTTACATTAACAATGGATTAAATGATTAAATGAAAATGTATGCTCATGGTGACACAAATTGTTACCCGTTGACTCTGCTGTTCCCCAAAGCATTTGATCATTCGTATCTTACCATCTCTTAGCTCTCATCAAGATTGTTTCCAGGTGCAGCAGGGAGCTGTTTTCAGCAACAAAAAAGCCATATTGTACTTTGCTTCTGTCACAGTTTTGCTTTACTGCTACAACAGCGGTCAAATGTATGTGTGTATGTATGTATGTATCTGTTTTATTTTCATGTCATGCACACAAAGCCCCTAACCCTCATGGATCTCCAAATCTACAAGACACCAAAAGTTCAGTTGCAATGGTCAAACATTTTATTTCATTACAGAATAACTGGATGTTTTACAGCTTAGTCTTCAACAAAATATGCTGCCTTCTCTCCCAAGCTGGGAAAATAAAATTGGCTACAAAAAAAAAGTTCCCTTCCTGAAGCATAACTCAGGTTTTTCATAATCATCCACCCAGAAGAAATGAGTGAACAAAAGTGGGTTTTTTCCTCAGCTTTTGGGCTGAAAACCTGCAGTTTGCCCTGCTGTGAATCACTGGACTAGTTTGAAATTGTGTGTTTAGAAAACCAAGCTGAGGCAGTGATGGGGGACCAAAACAGTAGAATAGCAAAAGCGTGTAGAATTTATGTCTATAATTTTTTTATAGCTGCAAGATGTTTAATAAGGAGGTAAAACAAAACCAAGATAGACGGGTAAGGGATCCAAAACAGGAAATGAATGGAGCAGTATATTTCAGTATATTACAGACTCTGGAGCAGTGTATTGCACATTTTATCGTCACTTTCAAGTCCATCATTTTATGACAATTTAACTCACTGGGATTCACAGTTGAGTATTGAGCAGCAACCAGCAGCAGGAAGCTAAAAAAAATGACTGAATTGAGAAGCTATCAGCAAGGCCTTGTTCTCCATTGACTGCACCATTATCTTGATTTACAGGGTGAATACAGCAAAGTGGTTTTTCTCAATGAGTTAGAACAGTAGGGAAGAAAGGAGAGTCTCGAAGAGAATGACATTTTCATCAGTCGCTTTGCAGGCAAATGTAGAGTCATGAGTCAAACTACCATGCTGGTTTACAACCATAACAATATGTGGCTTATGCAAAGAATATCATTAGAAACACAGCTGACAGGTGTGTGTATATGCACATACAGCATGTTTTGTACTTTGTTTACAGCTTTTACCAGCGTCCCTAAATAAAAGGAATCAGATATTAATTTCAACCTCACAAGAAACCTAGAAATTACAGTCATTCAGTCACAATTTATGTCTAATGCAAACATACAGTTGTAAAAGCAGGGTGGAAAGTAAGGGGGTGGAGGTCAGTGGGGGAAAATAATAGCTCAAGTACATTTCAGAGCCAAATACTACACTACAATCAGTAGATAGTTTTCAGGACAAGATTTTACATATGACGTATTTTAAAATACAATACACTGTTACAACTTAAAACAGTGATTTCCAACCTCATTGACAGTGTCTGTGTCTAGTTGGCAACTTTTCATGTTCCAGATGTCTCTGAGTTGATAGCACTTCCACTAAAGAGACATTTCCCCTCGAAACTTCTTAGATAGATTCATTAAAATAACAGTTGGAAGCCCGAAGAGGTAAAAGTCCAAAAAAAGGACAACACATTTGTGCATCAGCACTTTTTTCCCCTCTTCCATTAATCATCAAATGACCCCTCAAATTTCTCTTGTGAGCCCTTGGTTGAATCACTGGACTAAACTAAGTGTATAAAGTAGATTAAATGAGCTCCACCTCAGGCAGCTACACCAGTAACAGCTGTTTTCACACTGATGCTTCAGTATTAACCATCCAGTGATGTAATGTATAATAATATATCTGTCAACACTTTAAGTACATTTGTCAGTAATACTTTTGTACCTTTACTTAAGTATGATTTTAAATGCAAAATTTTAACTTGTAAGTGACCATTCTTACAGTGTTTGAATTTGGACCTTCTTCCACCACTGATGCAGGTCGAGGTTGTGGGTGGGCGTGTTTGATTTTCATGCAGGAGACCAGTTTTTGCATCTTTATGCACAATCTTTCCTCCACCTTAACCACATCATTGTGACCATGCACAGATAGTTTAGAAAGTGGGATTTTTCAAATTCTGATGTTGGATGTAAAAAAAAAGGAAAAGAGAGTAACGTAATCAAAGGTTCTCGTCTGGCGATAGAGGACAGAAAACATGTTTGTCTCCTGAAGAGCACAACTCACAAAATCTCAAAAACCCTAACGGAAAATTAGGGTTTTTGTTACATGAGAAAATGCAAATGAGCCACTGATCATGATCCAGCTTCTTTCTGAGTAAAAGTTTGTAAAACTGCAGTGTTTCTGTAGTAGATCTCTCATCTTTTTTTTGTCACATTACCTGTTCTATAACATTGACAGCATACCGTAGACTATACAGTGTTCAGTTCACTTATAATTTATTGGAAAACAATGTGACACAGACACACAAAAGCACATTTGGTCACGGAGTATAAAAACTACACACAGGGGATGCCCACTGCGTCTCCTCTCTACTGGTAAACAACTCCTTGACCTTTTTCCACTCTCTCATCCCCTGTGTGACTTCCCACACGGAGAGTTTACAGACACACACACACACACACACACACACACACACACACACACACTCTTACTGTCTCTCTGTTTTCTCACTCACTGTCTCTGTTGCTTTCAGACACATGGCACAGAGAAAGAAAGAGAGGGTGAGTGAGCTGGAGAGAGTAGACTTTTCTCCTCCCACACACCTAGCCTTTTAGAACGGGCACCTCTCCTCTCCTCTGCCGTATCATTGCAAACCATTATGGACCTCTTTTTCCCAGTGTGAATTATTAACTATAGCTGTACAAGCCCAGACAGGCCAGCGGAGCGGAGAGCATCTCTCAAACACTCAGCTTAAAAGAAGAGAACTTCACTTTTGTTTTTAGAAGTGCTTCCCTGTCACTTTCCAGCCAGTCATGCAAACACTTGTGGAAAATCTGTATGGTGTGTTGTTGAGGTGGGGGTGAGGTAGGGGTGGGGTCCTCCTGCAGAATTTATTTCTTTTGCATTTCCAGAAGTCAATATTGAGCAATGTGTAAAAAGAAACCAAATGTCAGGTGATAGCAGACACTAAAATCAATAGGAATTATGCCAGGTGTATGTGTGTGTGTGTGTGTGTGTGTGTGTGTGTGTGTGTGTACTCTGTGTGTGTGTTCTCGTGCGTGTGTGTTTGTGTGTGAGTCCAGTAGTAGGGGTAATCCTGTTACTGCTACGCTGCTTTAAAGCATCAAGGTCTGATTTCATTAAGCTTCTCCAGCCTCAGAGTCTCAGCATGCTGGGGAGCAGGTTGAATGGGTTTGTTATCTTCTTTACTGCTTTCTCTCATGCTGTTGTAGCTCAGACTTCCCAGTGCTTGATAGCAGAAAACCCAGCTCAGCACTCACTGTGACCACAGCAAATGGTGTGTGCCCCAGAATCACTGGAACATCACTGAAAATCCAGTGTCAGGCAGAGGGAGAATTACTCAGGTACACACAGGTTGACTAACAGACACACGGATGAGGTTGCCCTCTCCTTCTACACATATTACATACAGTGGTTTTAATGAATCTCTGAACTGCATCACCAAGTCAGGGGAGCTACTGGACCACGTAATGCAAAATACTGAGTGAGTGAGGGGATGAGCTTTACAACGTGTAAGAAGAGAAGACAGCTCTGTACAGTCTCCACGCTCCAGGCCGCAAAGTGCAAACGCTGCATTTACTGTATGTCACAGCGAGCCTGTGATTCAGAAAGCGGAAATCATTCGATCATGTGATCATTATGGATCCCCAGTTCCTTTCAACGTATCATTTCAAGCGTGTGAAATGTGACTCTTTGCCTGTTCACTGATAGGCTTGAGTAATCAAAGAGAGGGGGTGGATATAGATGTGACTCACAGGCGAGAATGGGTGGGCTGGCTGGTTCTGCTTATGAATGGTCACTTCAGTTTTACTGTATGCGCAGAGGTTTTGAGATATCTGCCTCTGAGATGTATACACTGGAACTGAAGTGACTACTTTCTTAGAAAATATATTGTTTATGATTATCCATTGAAATGGGGGGATTGTTTCTGCAAATAGATGATATTTTTCATTGCTGCGACCACCACAAATAAAACTTACATTCACCTCTGTGTGTGGATGGAGGCTGAAACATGGATATCACAAAACCTGTGCACACAAAAAACAAAAACAATCTGCTTTGCTAAAAGCTGAGGAGGCCAAGACTGTTCATGATAGTAATGACTTTTGTTCTCAGCTGTGATATTTAATCATCACATTTAATATTTAAAAATCTCTGCATAGCAAAGTCTTTCTCTTAAATGATCTGAAATGATCCACGCTTTCTCGAGATAAAGAGATTATTACCATGTTTGCTACAGCTCCTTGTTTCTTCCAGTAGAAACTAATGTAGAAACATACTGAACAATACAGACTAGATAGATTTAGATGTAGTTTGAGAACTTCATTTTTTCCATATTTTTTCACATTTGTTTTAGTTTGCTCAGAGGCTCTGTTGTCTGTGACCTGCATAAAATGGACAGTTCTCTATAATATTCATGTTGATACCATTTGATATGAATGTGGTTAAAGACGTGGGAGACACGACCTTCTCCTTTTTCTTGTTTTTTTTTCCTTCTTTTTTCAATTACTCATTCCATGTGTTTGTGGTTGATTTCTTCTGTTGTTCCCATTGGACGCCAGTTACTTCTGCCTCAGGCTCAAGGTAGACAGCTCATCATGATGAGTGACAAACACTGGGGCAGAGACTTGGCCATCTGAGGGGGAGGAGGGCAGGACTATATATACCTCCTTCATCAAAGTGATAAAGTTGCGAATCGCACATTGAAGGGAACTCCGCTGGCACATAAACATGGCTGTTGGCCAGCTTGTTTATCATTTATATAATATCCTCAAAAATAACAGCCAGGAAGAAATGAAAAGAGGATGTTTGCAGTTTAAACTAGAGCAACGACACATATTCATTTGAATTTTCATCTTTGAATTAGCTGTGTGATGGTAAACAGTGTATTCCAGTGTGTTTCAAATCTCACAAATGCAAAGCACGAGAACATAGATGTAAACCACAAAGTTACAAATGAGCCAATTACTCTGGTCTACAGATTTCACTCCGAGACACTGTTTAATTTGTGTGTTTGGAAGAGGTTTTGTGAATAAGAATGAAGGGATTAGAATTTGTGGAAAGTGGATAAAGAAATAGCATAAAAGCTGGCGGCAGAATATGACTCATTAAACTCTCTTTCCTTTTCTTTCCATACTCTCTTTCTAAACTCGTTGTGCTGCAGAATGTCCTCCCCTTTCTCTTGTGGACCAGCTAGCTTGCCTGCAGCCTTGTTTGGAGTCTTGCGTGACAATTAAAGCCAACAGTTGGCCCTTCCTGCCTCCAAGAAGGCAGGAAGCAGAACAGCTCTGCCCAGCCATATGTTGGTGTACTGCATAACATCTCTGCAGCATTCAACAGTGAATGATAATTGTGGGTTAATTGCAATTTAATATATCCCCTCATTATTGTGTGCGCACTATAATTTGAGAAAATGAGAACAAGAGCAGGGGTGAAGGTGGTTAAAGAAAGAAAGGAAAACCTAGAAAGCGGGGGAGAAGAGACGGTAGAGACGGAGCGTGTGAATGAGATGACAATGAGGAGAGAAACACTGATGAAAGGATCGAGTTTGATCTCACCCCTGTCTGCTTTGCCTTAGGTTTTCCTTTGGGCATCTAAGGAATTTAAGTGAATTCAAGTCATGTTTCATCACTCTGTCCCTCTCTCACACATACACACATACACACGTACACGCTTTTTTCCTCTCTGGCAAGCTTTGAACATTGTTGTCTCTGTGGCTTCCAGTGCCTGAGGTCAAAAGAGCAATATTCAAATGATAAAATTATCGTCGCCTCACTTACAGAAGCTGCTGGGTAGCACATAAACACACAAGCACATGAACACATATGTAAAGCCCACAAATAGTATGTGTTTCAGTTGTATTTCCTTTTAGCTTTTGTGGGAAAATGAACCCATGCATTGTTATAACAACTCACCAAAGAGCTTTTAAAGGACTAGTTTGACATTCTGAGAAATACACTCATTGAATTCCTTGCTGAGAGTTAGTGGAGAAAATCAACATCGTTCTCGTTTGTCGCTGAATCCAGTAGCTGGCGAAGAAGAAAAACGTACATATGCAACATACATTTTCATTGAAGGGACATTTGCCATTACATGTCTGGGGCAAACCCAGCCAAATGTTGTACCCTCCCCATCTCCGCTCCCCTGCCTTGATCATACTACCGGAGTGTCACTCCTTTGTCCTTTTGTTTCTTTGTCTCTGACCTTGTCTGGGAGCCATCCCTGCCCCCTACTGAATTCACCCTCCTGTAAGACAGTTACCTGTTGCTCATGACTAACCAATACACATCAGCTATACGATCCATTCATGAACTGTCTGCGACCACACCTGGGGACAGGGTATATCTGTTCTCTGGCCCTGCATTCTAGAGCAGTTCCTGATACCAGACCCACTCTGTGTCGGTAGGCTCACCATGACCTGGAACGCCAATAAACTTACAGCACCACAGCAAACTTGGAACTAGACTCTGAGTTTTCTTTTCCTCAACACTGGTTAGCTTAGCATAGCACAAAGACTGGAAACAGGGGGAAACAGCTCACTACATCTTGTCTGTAGGACAGAAAATCTGATTTAGAGGTTGGTGCTGTTTCCAGTCTTGGCAAGAAACTGAACAAGCATATTTACTCTTTTAATCTCTATTCCCTAAACTGATGTTGATCATACAGGATTTCATGTGGCTTTGCATTTTAATCACAAGTCAAATCAGCACATCTGAATCTCTTTAAAGCCAAACATGGAAACATGTAACTACAGTGCTGTGAACCGTACAGTAGAGTAGCTGAGGAACATATCAGAGGAATAATCTGCTTGCTCAGGCAGGTTCTATATATGGTATAGGCGACTATGGGATCAAATGTTTCCGCTCTCCAGTTCCTTTCATGGTTTTGTGTTTGCTCCATTAATCTGAATCAATTGAGAAACAGGGCTATAGATACAAGGTATGGTAAATTATTGATGGCCCATTCATGAGGGACCTCACAACATCCAGTTTACTTCAGGTAGGAGCTGACTGTGTTGTATATATTGCTGCGATGGTTAATTGTTGTCCACATTGCTGTGGAGGCTAAAGCGAAAGCTTTCATGTTTTGTTTTTTTTCCCACTTCTCTGCCTCTTTCTTCTCGCTTCTCTTATTATTCTGCTTGCGGCTGACATGGTTCCCCCTGCTCGCTCCACTCCTCTCCTCACGTCATGTTCTAGGGTGGGAATTAATTAGTGCTGTGGTTTGAGCTCGGGATGGAAGCGAGGATGGAGAGGGAGCTGGGGATACAGAGATGGATTTGATGAGTGTGTACGGATGTGCATGGATTCTGTGTGTGTGTGCGTGTGTGTATGTGTGTGTCCTTCTACTGGAAAACACACACACCTTCACTTACTCGACTCTTGAGGCCTATGTCTGTGTGTTTGCAATGGAAAATCTGAGCCTTTCCCTGGGTCAAATACTCACTGACATGATCACACACACCTTTAATTAATCTAAAATACTAACTCTTTTCATCTACCTTTTAAATCTTCTCTTTCTTTACTTTTATTTTAAAGAAAAGATTCAACATTTTGAGACACAAGCTTATCTTTTCAGAGTTACATTAGCTGGATGATACCAGAGAGCTACAGTCATGACATCATGTTAGTCTCTGTTCAGTGGGCTTCTGTAACCCAATGCAATCTCTCATTCAGCTTTTCTTTCATCGGTCTTTACAGAAAACTCCTGAGGTCTACTCTCTATACTCTAAGTCAACATCCACTACATTATTCTATATTAGAAACGGAACCTTCCTGCTTTTAACAAAGTAAAACAATCACTCTGTGGCGAAGCAAGATACTTTATGGCAAGTCATGTCTATGGGAGCTAAAGGGGGACGGTTCCGGTCTGCATAAAGGGGCATGTCAGGAAACCTAAAGTGTTTAAATCCAATGCCTGAATCATTGTAACTTACCCAGAGCTCGTCTACGGATAAATAAAATAATAAATAATAATAATAATAAACATAAATCTTTATAGTTACACGTCAGACATGCTAACATTAGCTTCTAGTTCAGACAGACTGACAGTTATGTGTTGTTAGGCAAGAGAAAACAGTTCTGAAATGCAAAATAATGGAATTTTAATCATGTGATAAAACATGCGATTAATCGTGATTAACTATTGAAATTCAGTGATTAATCGCAATTAAGAAAAGATGAATTGTTTGACAGCCCTAATTTTGATACACAAGAAGTATTAGAGCCAGGCTGTATTGTAACAACAAAATACCTGGTTTCATTTTTATGCATTATGTCAGAGCAAATGAGGGAGAAACAGGCGGCAGCAGAGGGACAGACTGATGAGTCGCTGTCACAGTCAGCCACACTGCAGGCCAGCTAATCCATTTCAGTTGTGACTGGAGAATCAGATGAGCAACAACTAACCCGTTTGTATGATCAGTCTCATTCTAACCAGCTGTGGGCATTTGCTGTGCCGTAGGCCACTGTGCAGTGATGAAGGGATTCAATAAGCCCAAAATGTCTATGTCTCACCTCCTGTTAGCACAAACCTCATTGCCTTCACTCCTTCTTCTTCTCTGTTTCTCCCTCTGTCATTAAGACTGATTGCCTGTGTGCCTTTGGCAGTGAAAGCACATCTACATTCCCTCACCCTCCAAAAACCCACAGGCAGTTTGGGTAAAAAATGACCACTCGACACGCATTATAACATGCTGACATGTTTAGGGGACGCTCTGATTAACAATGAGGGCAGCTGACTCTCACACACCAGGCTGCTCAGATTAAACAGGGGAAACTGCAAACACACCACTGGCAAGACACAGCAGCACGCAGCAGAGGCACTGGCCGACATGCTCGCACATTAGCATAACGCAACATGTGCAAACAAAGGAATGTTTATGCACAGACATTTCACACCATATGTCCACAGTAAAAAAAATATATATTATAGATTAATTGAAACTTATACAAGAGTCAGAGATTTGACTACTTGTCGAAAACCAGTCCAAAGTTCCTCTCTATAATGTGTTTTTAAAACACCTTGCCCAACACTGGTCATTTAATATGAAAGACACAAACAGTGAAGTTGCCAAGAGGAGCAGTCATCACAAGACAAGTAACACTAGCATTAGCAGCTAATGCTACTTCCAGCCATGTGCTCTTTTATTTACAGGTTCATGCATCATTACTGAAAATGTCAAATTCAGACACTGAACTGAGGTAAGCAAAACCTACATAAGTCAGAAGTGTTTTAGTGAATAATTAATCCAATAAATTATCCAATGAATCACTGCCCACGTCCACTATTGTTTGCTGAAAAAACAAGGAAATAACTGATTTATTTTAATCAAACATTTACAAT
The DNA here is from genome assembly GCF_046630095.1 of Trachinotus anak. Lineage (NCBI taxonomy): Eukaryota > Metazoa > Chordata > Actinopteri > Carangiformes > Carangidae > Trachinotus > Trachinotus anak. The sequence continues at coordinate 25,426,247 of NW_027273853.1, read as the reverse complement.
AAAAACTAAAAATATCACATTTTAATTGTGCCTGAGAGCTGGAGAGCTGCACAGGCCTAATAAGCACATTGCACACAAAGACCCAAACACACACTCTGAAAAACAGAGGAAATCACATGCATGGGAATGTTGAGAGCCACAGTGTGTTGCCCTGCAGAGTTGTGAAACCAACTAAATGCAAAGCCCTCAAGAGAATCAACATCTATTCAATTAACTGAATGCTGATGAATTGGTGGCCACAGCTGATCAGATGGCTAGATTAGGTTCTTCTTCTTCTCACCAGCAATATTATCTCTCTATCAGGAGCTCTGCTTTGATCCCAGGACAAGATACTGTGTACTCTGTTACCTGTAATGAGATAGAGACGGAGAGGAGCATACCTGAGAGAGAACTTGAGAGTGTAATAAGAATCAGCATGGATCATGTTTCCAATCGTCCAGCTAGTGTTTCCTTTGTCTTCAGGGAGGATAAACACTTCTGGTCACCTTTTTGACCAAACCTCTGTGGAAGTACACCTCATCTGGGGACGGGGGTAGACAGTCCCACTCAAAGGTAAAAGGAATATTTTGAGTTCTGCTCTCTAGAAATCACATGAATAAAATCTTCATGAATAAAAGAAATGAACTCTCAACCTCCTCTTATGTGATTTGTTATTATCTAAGCAGCTTGGAATTTAGCAGTAACACTATGTAATACTGATCCAAGATTTGATGAACAAGAGTAGTTTCCCAGCTTTGCCTTCTTAAGCTGAGAAATCTCTCCAGAATGAGATCATTTATCTAACTTGGCGATATCTCCTCTTTTGGTTGGAGGAAGCTCTCTTTATCCCGGCCTGTGCACAGTTTCTCTCTACTTTAGGCTCGTTGAAAATGCAGCAGCAAAGCTTTCAGCCAAAAGCTGAAACACAAACTGAGTGCTGAGTGGTTTTCCAGTGGTTGCTTGATAGTTTTGGATCAGTCTTCTCAAATATACCTGGCCTCTGAAAGGAAAGAGATGGGAGTAGAGACTTTGATCTATTTATTTTTTATAAGTGGATTTGAAATAGGCCTGTCTGCACCACTGTGCAGTTCAGTTACAGCCGTCAGCTTGCATTTGAAACTGATTCCTTCCCATACAGAATCTCATTTTAATCACTTCAAATAAATAAGTGGCGTGGGCTATGTACAGAATAAGAGGGACATACAGATGTAAAACTTAAATCTCGAAATGGAAACGACTGAACAAGGATGAAAAGAAGAAATTCAAATTAATGGCAGAGATGGATGCAATAAGAAGACTGAGACAGCAGTCGGTGTTGCCCACCTGGTAGCCTGCTGCACAGAATTCCCTTTTATGCTGAAAAGAATTTTGAAGTCAGTAGGGAGCCTTGTTGATGTGAACCTGCTTTGAATATGAATTATTTTACCCTGAGCAGCATAGTCCTACACAACGCTGGCTCATTTGGAATGGACTAGCCCAATGGAGGGTGAGCAGCTCTGAATATTTTTACATTAATAGCATCATTTGGATTCTGTAAATCAGACACCACTCATCACCATAAAGACCGAGTTAGGTAACCTTTTTTTTTGGCATTGATTTGATTGGACAATAGAGAGTGACAGGAAAGGGGGAATGACAGGCAGGAAAGAGTCGGGCTGATCAGGAGTCAAACTGGCACCTCATGTGCTGAGAGCATTGGCACTATGTGGTGTGAGCCCTAACCACTCAGCTATCGGACTGACTCAGGTTAGTAACTGCTTGGCAATCCAGCCTTGCTCTTCAGACCAAAGGTTTTGATCCACTACAGCATCTGGTAGCTTAAGGTGCTAATTTATCACAATTAAGCCTTAAAGTAAGGTCAACTTAAAGATAAGTCGGTCAAATCAGTTAAGAACTGTGTGAAGTGTCAGGTGAAAAAAATGCTCATCACCTCAGAGATTTGGTATCAAGTGGACAGGTCACAAGCAGTGTAGCTTGTGACCTGTCCACATAGACCACAGTGTAACTTCCATGAAGGTCCTTATATGGTTATATTATTATATTATATATAAGTATATGCAGCATATTGCAAAATTATAATATATATGAGTAATACATTTGCCACTTGGGTGTTTCGTTGTTTTCACAAACTGCACCAGCATTAAACTCTTAGCTGTGAGCCGCAACTGTTACGACTGAAAAGGTCACACTGACTGGAAGCTTTTCCAAATGATGGCATGAATTATATTTACCTTGGATTCCAGCAGCCCGCAGGAGGTGTGTGACATACAGTAAAGGCACATTCAGACCAGTGGCCAAACGTCCCGCCACATCCCCCAGAGCCTGGGAGGACGCCTGGAGGACGGTGCACTGGGTTTGGGCGCAAATACAGGACAACCTGATTTAGGAGAATTAGCTCGTACAGCAAAGACTGGTAACACATTGCTTTATCTTTAGGCTTATAAGATTACTGATTACTGAATAAGGATTACTTAACCTGAACCAGGAAGTTACTCAAGTCAAGTCAATTTCTATTTATATAATGCCGAATCACAACAGAGGTTATCTCAAGACACTTTTCAAATAGAGCAAGTCTAGACCATACTCTTTACAACATTATAACTCACCACCTTTCACTTTATGTTTACACCTAAATAACAACACACACTTTAACCAGATCTAAAGCTATGTAGGTCCGCAGCCATACTAAGACTACTAGGGACTGGTATTCCAGCGTTCCACGGAAAATATATTGTGGCAAATGACATTAACGAGGACCTTTCATCAGAATCAGAATCAGTATCTGGTTTATTGCCAAGTAGGTTTTCCAACATATGAGGAATTTGTTTCGGCGTTTGGTGCAAAATATTAAACATAGTAAGAAGGAAAAACTATAAACAAAGATAACAAACAAGCAGTGCAGGACAGATCACTTAAATATAAATAAAAATTTGACAATAAAATAAAAAGAAATATTTACAATAAAGTTGTGAAAAAATATTATAGAAAAATATAAATATATACATTACAAATATGGGCAAATTACATGGTCATCCATTTTTAGTGGTTATTTTATTTTTGGTCTCTGCCAAAATAGATTAGATTGTGTCAATGTTCTGAAAAGACATTATTTTTCTTCCTCTGTACATCAGTCAAATTGTGAATCATTTAACCGAGCTATCCAGGTATAGCATGTCAATACTGACAAACCTTTAAGCATCTATATCTTAGCTATGCTGCTTCTTATTAATGTGATCGGGTCACAGGTGATCCGGGTAAACATCACAGATCCACAATAATGATGCAGACTCACAGGCTGTGAGCCCGAGGCCCCTGCTCAGCCACATGAAAAATAACCACTGTGAAAATAAAGCGTTTAACTAACCTTCTGAAGCAGTCCTCCTTGATTTGCTGGTTCACAGTAGTCTAGGGAACTGTGGAAAAAATGAAATAGATTTCTCCAGGCGTTTGAGAACATGGTGTCTTTTTGGCATGGCTACAAAATCAACCTTGCAGGGGGTCTCCAGCTTTCAGGTGGGCAGCACCAAGAGACGTATTGACGTTAATAGGTCTAGGAAGTAACCCCCAATGAGGCGTTTCATACAGATGAGAAATTGAGTTTTGCCCTGAAAGAGTTACTCTACAGCCTCTGTAGACCATTTACATGCACAAAAAGCTATAACACACTATAAGAGAAAGAAAACTCAGAAAAACATAATAAGTCCTCTTTAAAGCAAAACCTGCTTACCTACATCTGGTTGTCTCGTACATGCTCCCACGTTAGAAGCCATTCTATTAATTTATGAAAACAAGTATAATATATTAAACATTCTTCTTAGTATAAGATAAATGACCACACAGGTTGAATGACAAAGTTTTCTTTTCTGCCAGTAATGTCAGGGAAAAGAGGCATGTGCCACCACACTTCTTACACAACCCTCAGTAACTCATCAACCGACTGATATATCAGCATACCAGTATTATCATTCCACATCGGCTGTTTCATCGGCTGTATTTTAATGCTAATATTTTGCTTCATATGTTGTGTGTTTCAACCACAGATTTAGAAGTGGACATGGAAGTGTTCATTGAGTAGATGTGTGTAAGCTCTCGGCTTCTCACTCTCTAAGTGTATAGGGAGGGCACGGAACGGCAGGGTGGTGGCTCAACAGACATTATTACACCAGCTGGAGTGTGTTGTGTAGTAGTTTGATTTGAGTTGTCTGCATCGACCGCTTTCTCTTCATCAGTCACAGGCTGTTGATGTAAACAGATGAGAAACGAGGGCCAGAGTCTGGATCTTTGCCCCTGGATTTGTCACTCTGCTGGCACCTCAGTCAATAAAGGGATTTAAAACATGTATCAACTAAAGAAAAACCTCTATCTTTAAACTTTAAGTGATTCTTTAAATCACTATATGGCGCTAAATGTATAAGTCTAACATGCTGCTTAAGTAAAGAGACCAGTGAATGATAAAATCTCCTTTGTTTTTTAGTAACCATACAAGCCATGTTAGTCAGTTAGTCATCTCAACAACTACTGTTTGAGGTGTTTTGAAAGAAAAGACATTTATGGTCTGTTGTCTCATGTCTGTAGTCTTTTTTTTTTTTTTGCAATCCTGTTTCAGTTTCAGTAAAGTGATGTTTTCGTGCAGTAATTATCATCCTCTGTAATCATCACTGTACCATTGTTAATCAGTCTGTTTATCCCTTTCTGGAGAGCCCATTATATTCAGACCTGCCACTTACCCCATGTGTTTGAGCTATTTGCCAAGGTCTTCTGGGTGAAACTGTGTAACAAGGTGTGTACTCTGTGTGTCACTGCCGCTGTGAATGCTCATTTGTCCAGCCTCAAATATATGAGTGTGCATGTTTTTCCTTTTGCAGTTTTTGTCTGCAGCATACAAGACGAGTTTCATGTAAACCAAAGGATTTCTTTATTCTTTCATTTTTTTTTGGTCTGCACTGACAATGACAGGCAAAGCACAACAGTGTTTAGATGTTTAATTCATATGAAAAAAAACAAAACAATATTATCTTAGGATCATACAACCCTGTTGTCAGAGACAGAAATTCAAACAAACCCGATGTAGATGCTGTCCTCCCCCATCAGCCTGGTGTTTCATCAGTGGTGTGCAGTAGGCAAGCTGAGGCAAAGAACCATCTATCCCACCCCAACCCCTCCTACAAACCACCATCTCAATGTGTGATTTAGTTGTTTACCACACTGACTAGAAAAAATGTCCTAAATGAGCCAAAACATATCTTTTCATGACAGTGGTTGTCACATCCAGTTCCACTGCCTAAGGTCAGGTTTTTGCTTCTTGTTCATCTTCACATCTGCCTCCTGTTTCATTTTGTATTTACTCATTTTGTCTCTCTTTGCAGACTGCTTCACTTCCTGTCGTCCTGTGTTTCCCACCTGTTTGATCACCTGCCCCTCCCTAATGTGCTACACCTGTGCCTTGTTGTCTACCCCTGTGTGTGTGTGTGTTTATTTGCCCTGTTTCCATATGATCTTTGCCAGTTCGTCTTTGTACCTCAGTGTCAAGAGTTCCACCCTTCATTCTAGAGTAATTGCCCTCCTGTGTTGTTGACCTTGCCAGTCTTAGTGTTTTTGCCTCTTGCTACCTGTTTTGGGATACCCTAGCCTGACATTTGGACTGTTTCCTGTAAATCTATTCTGGACTGTATTAAAGGTTTTATTCTTTGGATCACGGCTTCTGAGTCGTGCATCTGAGTCCAATCCTTGAGCCCAGTCTGACAGTAGTGATAAAAAAAACTCTCAAATTCATGGCCTGTCCGGTCTCATGATTTTGTGCTGCCTGTTTGTTCTGTGCTTTAAGTCTCTGCTGCATCTTGCTGCACTCTGCTCACTCACCATATGGTAATCTTCATAATATTTACCATTAACTGACAATGAAACACTCAAGTGACAATGCAGAATACTGTATTTTCCTGCCTCAGTACGCTGTTTCAAGCTTCTCAACTTACTTACGGATCTTGCACAGACAACCCTACACCTTAATCAACAGAAAGGAAAATATTAATATGATAACTAATAAGCAGACCACAATTTAAAGGCTTGGGTATTATGTTATAAGGTTAATCGCTGAAAGCATCCTTATAAATGGAGCTATTAAAAAGCTGCTCTACAATACACTCTGACTCAAACATTGACCAAGGTGTAATCACAGTGTAATTTGTTCATGTATTTGCTGTTGCTACCTGCTACCTCTTAGCACAAACTGTCTGCGTCCATGTGACATAAAATTTGTGACTGTGTGGACTGTACACATAGCAAGTGCACTGACTGTGCATGCTCCAGATTACAAAATGAAGTATTGTACTGAAGAGATGCTGAAACAATGCAAAGATGTGCACCCCGGTCTTATTCTTTCATTCTCGTTAAGCGATCACGTTTTATTTTCTCAGCAGTTTTTTTTTACAGCAGTTGGCAAACATTGTTGTGCTGCATTCCTGCTACCAACTGGAAAGGAGTGTGGATTGGCAAATGTGTAAATGCATGGAACACCAGACTGATGCAGAACCTCAATTTGTAGTGTGAATGGAACCACATGCATGTCCGCACCACCAGAAAAACATATGGAGATCTCCTCTGATCAGAAATGGTGGAAGCTGAGTCAAAGGTAGCTTGACAAGCACACCTCTCTGTAGATATCTATAACTAGTCACCCATCAAAGATTCTAGGACATCCTCAATGTGCAATGTGCAAACATTCAAAAGATGCTACTCCCCTCTCTCTCTGCTTGACAAGCCCCAGTTTTTATCAACGAGACATGGCCACGCCCACGACAATGACAGAAATGATAGATGCAATGGCCGATACTCAAGCTAGCTTCCAGAGACAGTGGCCTACTGCAGCCGCAAGAGGGCAGTAAATTACAAGTTGAATGTAAACAGGCAAAATCAGATCCTTAATGTGACAGAACGCTTTTCTGAGAAGGCGAGATGTGTCTATTTTTAGCTTTAACTGGTCAAGCACAGCTTGCCCTGCTTGTCCTGACAGCACACAGCTGTGTTTCATCAACCTGTCCTCCTCTTCTTTTAATTCCACTCCTGTGATCCCACTTCTCATCATCTCTTTTGCAGCCCTCTAAAAGATGTCTTCCCCCCCATGTCAACCTTTCCCTTTCCTTTTCCCAACAAATGCCTTCTCTCATCTTTACCTCTGCCTATCCATTATCCTGATTCTGTCCCTTCTCGTTTTTGTCCCTTTGCCCCGACACCCCCCACCCCCACGCCCGTCTCTTCATTCCATCCTGGGTGCTGAGTGTTAATCTGTCTATTCACATCGTCTGCTGAGAGAGCAATTAACCTGATCAAAAGTTGCATGTGTGGAGATCAAACACATTTCAGCAGGGGAGGCTATTCAGAGAATCACAGCGAGAAGAGACACTGAGAAGTCAGAGGAGGAGACAGAAAAAACAGTCAGGTTTAGATCTTAGGGGGTGGAAAAGTTGGTCAGGGCTATCGGGTGGGACCTTCAAGTGGCCATCCGTGTGAAAGCGTGCGTGCAAATGGTTTTTAAATAGCTGAGTGACTCATTGTTCCTCTCCTGCATGCCCCTCACACCACTGCGCATCAGAACCCAGCACACCGGCTGCCGCGATCTCATCTCAGCCCCCTCTTGCCTGTGAGGGATTAAACTCTTAATCCGCCAGACTGAAGCCTGCTATTAGTACCGACAGGGCTGCAGCTATCTTTGTGTTTTCTGCTGCATGTGTGTGCTGGCTTCTGGTGAATTGGCATTGTGGTGAGATAGACGGTGGGCAGCTGCAGGTATGAGATTAATAAAAAAACAATGAGGCAGGGAAACAGAGGGGACTGAGGGTGGTTCAACACATAAACAAGTTAGCTGGTTTAATGTCAGAGGACTCTGGTCTTCCCTGTCTACCACCTATGCCAGATATACACCTCTCTGTCAGTGTGTGAGTGTGTCTTTCTGTTTCTGTGTCTGACGAAACAAAAGAAAAGAAAATGACAGACAGAAAGAAAGAAAAATTCACATTGCATTACTGTCACTCTGAGGCAGATTGCAGGACACTTAAAATGTCATCTCCTTTGAGGGAAGAAAAAAAAGCTGACAGAACTAATAGCCCAGCGTGTGTGATCAGTCTCATGTTGCACTAACCAGCCCTGGGCATATGCTGCACTGTAGGTTAATGAATAGTGATGGAGGGATTCAACAAGATGAACATCTCTTGTGTGTTCTTGGCACACACACACACACACACACACACACACACACAGAACCCACCTCCCTACCTCTTCAGTTTCCATCTGTACCCTCACTAATGTGTTGTCTGCTCCGTTAGCAGCTGTAAGGACCTGGACAAAGTGTTTGCTTGTTTTAGTAGTTCCCTCAGGCACATGCAACCTAATGAGCTGCCTTTCAAGGACAAAGTGTGTGTGTGTGTGTGTGGACAGAAATGCAGATGAATCTGCTAGCGTAATGACTTTTATTTCTATTTTTTCCTGAACTATCATCTTGTGAAAATTTGGCGCCAGTTTTGCAGGGGTTTGGCAGGATACTGCATGTGTCGGGGTTTTCAAAGTCAGCTCTGCACAGTGAGGTCTATTTACTTATTATACAGCCAGAAGTTTGGCCAGCTGTTCAGTGTCACTGTGACCGCCCCTTCAAACGGAGATCTTCTCTTCTACATGGCATTCAAATTTTTGTTTGTTTTTATTTCTGTCATGCCAAACATTTAACCCATTCCACACAGGATTATATTACCTAGCATGCTTTTTCATGTAATACATATACAAAAACAAAACATTCTAAATAGCCTACTTTTAGATGATTTGAGATGATCAATTTCTGCTTATGTCTAAAGTAAAAGGGATTCCTTTTCTATCCACTTCAGCCAGCACATTGAAAAAAATATCCAGACTGACCATTTAGTTCCAACATTAAGTGTTAAAATAGCCGATATCAACCAGGCAAATTAAGATCTTTCCTTTTCAGACGCATTTATTTTATTTAATGTTAAGATTTATTGGTGTCGTTGTAAATTATGTCAGTCAAATGATATCGGACTCAAACTGCAGCCTCTCACTTGCTGCTTCACTGCAGATTTCAAACCAACCTTTGGTGGAGGTAATTTGGGAGGCAACCGCGCCCTCTGTTGCGCGCAAAGCGATCAGGGCAGGAAACACTGAGAGCATCTCCTCAGTGTCCTTGAATTTCATACGGTCTAAAAGCTAAAGGAGGGATTTGGAGCCACTCTAAGAGCCACTCTCCCCTCGCAGATTTGTTAAAACACCTCTCCTTTCTAACCGGGAGCTCCCATGCTCCCCGTCGCTATTACGCCTGTCGTCACCTTTACGCAAAGTTGAACCTGGGTGCCCGGAGTCTCCTCTGTTGCGCACCGTGGCTCCGACTCCCCCCTCCCCTGCTCCTCCTCCTCCTCCTCCTGCAGCACCACAAACGGGACACTTTCAACGCACCAAACCTTTGCCCGCTTGGTATGTCCGGACTGTCTGCGCGCCTTGCACCGGCTTGGATGATGCGGGCACCGGAGAGGTATCCTTGCCATTATGATGTAAATGTTGCGGTTGGGAATTGTCTATGACACCCCGATTCGATGTTGAATGATCGGCGGGACTGCGAGGCAACAGAGGGATTTGACACCGAGCTGGTTTGGACGTCTGGAGATGAGTGCGGGGCTCCGGGTGGTAAGATGCACTTCATAAGTTACACTGATGTCTGCGGGGGTTGTGTTTGTGGCTTTGCGTTAGTCTGAAGTTGAAATGCGCTGTCACAATACTTACATGAGAAATGCTGGAGCCTTTGCACCTTGTCAACACTGCAGCTCACAGTGGGCTAAGACAAATAGTTACAGAGTATTTGATTCAGAAGTAGGTTTTTGAAACCAAAATAGCTGCCAGGTTTAAATTAATAGTAAGGAAAGGGATGTAAAACACCCCACTTTGACTTGAGGCGTCCCCACTATTTGTTTTCCTTTCCACAAAATTATCGTTATGAGATCTTAATTAAACGCCTGATTTAACGCCCTGTTTAATTAAATGTCTAGGTCTGATAAGGGCGCAAAATTGTTCCGTGTGACCCTGTGTGTGTGTGTGTGTGTGTGTGTGTGTGTGTGTGTTTCCAAGTTGAAGAGAGAGAGAAACAAAGAGAGAGAGAGAGGTATAGAGAGTTTTCCTGCATTAAAGCAACCCGATCCATATGAGACGTGGGTCTCTCAACCAGCTCCTGGCAAATGCAGTCACCGTTGACATGCCCATGAATATAACATAAGCTGACTGACTGAGTGCTATGACCTCATCAATTAAGAAGTCATAGAAAAGAAACTCCATGTCAATATAAGCAAAACTAAATTTAAAAATTGTTGATTTATTGATTTGTGTTTTTTTTCCATGCCCACTTTTTCATATAACTTTTAAAGAAGTTTGATTTTGTTCAAGAGTGCTTCGTATCTGTTTGCAATAAATTCATCTTGCAAAATGTCACCCTTCACATGTACATTAAGCTAATTTTATTTCCCACTTCGTCTGATATCCCTCCTCAGCTGTCTGTCATTTGTATCCAGTGGAGAGGCAGGAGGTGCAGTACAGCTCATCCCACCAGTGTGCTGCTAAAAACACCTCCTTCAATTAACTTTCCACCATGAAAAACCAGCCACATCTGCAGGGAATACAGATCGATTAATAAATAGTTTATCATACTCCCCCTGTGAAGGGGGAAATGAAACACCAGCACTATGACAGAGGTGATTTATTGGTTTCTCCAGTACAGGATCCCATCCTGGATCTAAATTAGTGCTGCAAGTTAGTGCAGTCCAATGCTTCAAGCTGTCTGCACTGTCCAGTCACACATTCAATAAGCCTGTGGTTACTGTAGATAGCTATACCGTGCAGAACAATGTCGAGGCTGTTGATAATATTCTTCTTACTGTGAGCAGTGTATGTGTGACTGACAGACTCACAGGTCTGTGTTAGTCTTACAGGACAACCTGCTGCGCTCACCATCAGGGTTGTGAGTCAGGGCTGGTCACAGTGACAGGATGAGTGCTGTGTTTGCGCAGGGAAAGGAGTGACTACATGTGTGTTCATAAATGTGTAGAAAAGAGTGGGACTTTACTTAGCTTGCTGTGGCATGTGTAGAAAATCTATTATAGCTTTATATTCAAAAAGCTGGCAGGAGATAAGTGCAAGGCAGCTGCCCAAACACAAGTCAGCTTTATTGTTAGTAGCTGGACACAACAAGCCACTGAAAAATGTGTCTCAAAGGATAATGCCAGCTGTTTCAGCCCAGGCCTTCCTTTTTCATCATTTGCCACTACAGCATTCAGTAGCAAAAACATCCTCACCTCCAGTCTCTACAGACTGGTTCTGTCTGTAAAGATGTAGGAGCTGAATGTACACTGATCTGTAGTTGTAAAATCTATATATCAAAATGTAGAATTACCACACCTCCTGAGAACTAATGAAAACAATGGGCCGCTTATAAAACCCATCACAAAGACTTTACTAAAACCTTTATAAAAAGACTGAGATATTTTAAGTTGTATTAGCATGTGTGCAACTCACTGACACACATTTTGATGTCCGTCCTGTAATAATACAATGAAAAGATGTAGAATGTCGTAGAATTATGCAATAATTTATAGTAAGTAAATAATCACAAACCCTTTCACTGCAGATATTTTGACTTGACATCGCAAAAAGGGCTCATGCATATTTAAAATCATTGCAATGGCTAACTGGAATGCAGCCTTTATTACCGTTATTAATTACACTTGTGCTCTGACAAATGTCAGAAAATTGAAAGGGGTCTATTTTCAAGCCTGGTGCATAGTAGGAAAATAAATTTAAAAAAATAAATCTGTAAGTTAGATGCAGTCAGTAAATGACAAATACTGGTATAATAGGACCCAGTTTGGAATGGACCACAACTATTTAAGGCTTCGATATACAGCAAACCTTTCTGGGCAACAGTGACAACTAACAGTGCCAATAAGTTCCAGGGCAGTCGTATTGCCAAGAAAAACATTTTGGACCCTGTGTTTCAGTGTCTGTAGCAAGGATTGCTGCCCATCCTCAACAGCCAATAACTCACTCTAAGTGTGACTAACACCACACAACCTGAATGTTCTTTTCTACTGTTATTTCTTAATTTTCTAACGCCCATGCCAAGTGCAGCAGCCACACTGCCATTAATGGAATTTGCTTTGACTGTAAATTCCTTCGCTATCAGTCGAAGTCCTGTTGTACTGACCACAGTGACTATACTTTTATAGCAGCAGAGCTGATCTCTCTGTCTGTCTTGTTTCTCACTGAAAGGAAGTGAGAGATGGGGGTGGAGCCTACAGCACTGCAGTCTCATTGAGGTGTGCTCTCTGTCTCTTCATCACCCTTTTCTGGCCTCACACCATTTCTTTCTTATTCTTTATCCATTTTTGCCTCAGTCTCAGTTCATCCTCCACCCATTCTGACATGTCTCTCTCGCTCTCTCTTTCTCCTTATGTGTCCTTCTCAGAGCCTGCATGATGCCACCACATGTCTAGGCCCTCCCTAATCCTGCTGCGGCGACACAGAAGATCCCCCTCAGTCCCCGGACACATCAGAGCTCCACATATTGCTTTTTGACTGATCTAGATCATCCTCTGTAGCCATCAGCCACTGATCAGTCCTAACCCACTCTCTATATTCGGGCTTTCCTTTTCCAGACTCGCGCTTCACTGCGGGATTACCCATTGATCTGATGCTGAATCCTGATACACCAGCTGAGTGGTCTGTGGACCCCTGACGGCACTGTCAAAACCCACAAACCTTCAAATGTGACAACAGGTTTGTTCTGTTGGTTGGAAGCCAAAGCCATAGAGTGTCTGTTGCTGAGAAACAACTCCTTGTTATGAGGGGGCTGTAAGACCAAAGAGACCAAAAGCTACAGCCATTCTTTTATATCCTGCTTGTGTACAGTAGAACTGAGCATGGGCAGGTTTTAACGTGATTGGTCGGAGCAATACAAAAAGGACTGCTGTGTCCTGAGACTGAAAAGTTTAGTGTTGTAGATTCTTTCCATCATCACCTCCTACTCTGAGCTGCCCAGTACGGAGCAGCGTGCTTTCCAGATGCCGCCATGCCCATCATCAGCAACGCCAACCATGACTTCAGCAATCTGTCCGTCAGTGATGACAGCAGCCTTGACCGCATCTTCACTGAGATCCCTGAAACTGAGACCATCAAGGTATGAGTGAAATTGTCATCAAAGTAAAAGAGATCAGTGGTAAAATTGTGGAAAACAAATTGTACACACAAATATTTCAGATGCAGCTTCTCATGCATTGAAGCTTTTCATTTCTCACTCTCCAGGGTGTTTACTACCAGAGGGCTCAGTTCATCCGTCGGCCAGAGGACCTGGTGTCCATCGACCATGGCCTGCTGGCAGTGATTAACGTTGGGGGGAACCGCTACACCTTCCCCTGGAGCACCCTGGAGCAGTTCCCCCTCACCCGACTTGGCCGACTCTGTGGCTGCCGGTCACCTGAGGAAATCGCCAGGGTCTGCGACGACTACGACGAGGCCCGCAAGGAGTTCTTCTTCGACCGCTCACCGTCCGCCTTCAGGGTCATCCTCAACTTCCTGGCTGCGGGGAAACTGCGCCTGCTGCGGGAAATGTGCGTCCTCTCCCTGCACGATGAGCTGGCCTACTGGGGTGTGGAGATGGCATACATGGAGCGCTGCTGCAAGAGGAAGATGTACACACGCATTGAGGAGGTGCACGACCTGGAGCGGCGTGAGGAGGAGCGCAGGCAGAGAAACGCCATGCAGCGTGTGCCAGTGGAGGAAACAAAGTACCGTAAGGTGATGAACTGGCTGAGAGATATGGTGGAGAACCCGCAGTCTGGCTTACCGGGGAAGATCTTTGCCTGTTTGTCAGTGATCATGGTTGCGGTGACAGTGGTCAGCTTATGCATCAGTACCATGCCAGACCTCAGAGAAGAAGAGGACAGGGTGAGTAAGCCAGAGTCTGCACACAGTTCTTCCCTGCACGAAAACACAGTAATTCAATTCAATTCAATTCAATTTTATTTGTATAGCACCAAATCATAATATACATTATCTCAAGGCACTTTACAGGGTACGATCAAGACCTCACTTTGTTACAGAGAAAAACCCAACAGTTCCCACAAAGAGCAAGCGCTTGGCGACAGGCGGGAGGAAAAACTCCCTTTTAACATTAAGAAACCTCCAACAGAACTGGGCTCACGGTGGGTGGCCATCTGCCTCGACCGGTTGGGTTTAGGAGGAGATAAAAAAAGGGGTGGTGGGGGGAGGAGAGAGGAGAAAAGAGAGACAGAAAGACCAGGAACAGCTGTGTAGGTAATGGTGTTATCAATAATAATGACAGATAACAGTGGTTAATAGTAATTATGAAGTAACACTTAACATGACGATGTGGATGCTCATTTAGGCATTATCTCCAACACTTTGTTAGTTGAATTTACTCACTGGTGCATTTCCATGGTATGTCAGAGGTTAAGAGTGAAAAAGAAATGTGCAAGATTCTTGTTTTATTCATTTTAGACTGAGGCAGACACTGAAATGCTGCAAAAAGTAGGGCTTTAAAATTCTCAAATATAAAAACTCCCAGTCGTCACACCCTCTTAAATGTCCCTGTGGGATGCTGTTGTGTGTGTGTGTGTGTGTGTGATGGTCGTGCATGTCCTGTGATCTGTGTCTACCCATAGCAGCGTGGGATAATGAAGCCCAGGCTGCTCACTGAGGCCTGTCCAGTATCTGTCAGTAAACACTGGGGAATAATGAAATGGGCTCATTCTATCTCACACAAAAGACACATGCACGCATACAAATGTATGCATCAGTAGACACACCTACAGTTGCACAAATTTGCACATGCAAAAACACACACATACGTGCACTGACAGCCACATGCCTGCACACACTCTCACATGGTCACATGCACATACAATAGTAATGAACTCATCCAGTGTAACCGATACGGCTCTCCCTGAATTTTGCGCACATTTACTCTTGAGCCTTATGTTGCCCTCTAACTAAAATTTTACTGCAGCATATCCACTGCAGTCATGAACAGCTTTCTGCCACTTAAATGAAATTACATATACATTTTTCTTCCAGGCAAAGATTTCACCCTTCTCCATATTTTCACAGAGTTTCCCCTTTATTTTAACACCTGCATCAGGAGAAGGTTGAGCACCTTTCCCCAAGGTAACCCTAAAGAACTATTAGCACATCCTGTGTGTGTGCGTGCGTGTGTTTGTGTGTGTGTGTGTGTGTGTGTGTGCAGAGACTGGTTGCTGCAGGAAAACTTCACACACATGTTCAACAGCGAAGTCATCAACAGAAGCCTCCCCCTGTATTGATTTTGATATGAGCAGTCACAGTCAGCCAAAGGCTCAAGTCCAGGGGGGTGTGATACTGGAGAATTTAGCGAGATGGAGGAGAGTGCTGGCTGCAGAATGCTTGATGAGCCGTAGAGGCTGAGGAGAGGATTTCGATAGCCCTGCCAGGAGGAGTCCAGTAGTCAGTGACGGTCTTAAGAACACAGATGGAAGCACTTGAGTACAGGATTGGACAGTGTCCACGGGTCTGATTCAGTGGATGCTTGTAAACCTGCTGGACTGGCTGGTACCATTTGATATGGAACTTTTACGAGGTACAATGGGACAAATCTTTAAGAATTACCTCAGTGGGGAAAGAAATCATAATAGAATCATTTTCTGTTGCAGATTTATTTTCTGCGCACTGATACCAGTGACAAGGTTCACAACAACAGGATCAGATATACAGCAGGACTCGCAGGTATTCAGGCAGCAGAAGCAGAGACATGCTGCAAGTGTTGCTCAAAGTTAAGAGGTTTTATTTCCTGATGTGTAGTATCAGTGTTGCATATGTGATGAAAACAGGAAACTGAGCTTTTCTGCTTTAATTCTCTCAGGTAAACACAGTAACAGAGACAGTCAGTCTCCATGGCAAAAATCAAGCTGTCCTCAGAGGTGCACCTTAGGCGTGTATGGTTGTCTCTCACATTTTGCTGCCTTGTGAGGACATTGTTTGTGTATTGTTGTGTCCGCCTTGTGAGGACACTATGGATTGTGAGGACATTTAGAGTGTGCGTGTTCATCCAAACCTTTCCTTGCATTTCTGTGCTCATTCTTGGAAAGGGGATGGCAGCTCTCTCCAAAAGTAAACAAATCCATCTGCTGCTTTCATGTTTCTCTCCCTGCACGCTCCTGAGTTTCACTATTCTCCCATGTTCGGGTGCTGAACTCCCTCCTCGGTGTCCAGCTAGCATGCCTAGGCACGGACAGCAGGCTCCTGTCATCTTTAATTCACATGGCCCTGCTGTTTGTCTCTGTCTCTGCTCTGCTTTGCACTGGATTGGAGTGAAAATTCCCTCGTCCACTCATCATTTATCCTGCTTCTCTGCCTGCCTCTGTTTGGGTAAGGAGTGTGCAAGGACAGATAAAGTAAGTGGAAGATGGAGGAAGAGGAGGGCATATAGAGGGTAGGTCTAAGAGAGCAACAGCATGAATTTAAAAAGGGATGAGAGGGAGATTCTGGTGAAAAGAAAGCAAGAGATAAAGACTGCCTGACCCCCCCACCCCCCACCCCTCCTCCTCCTGCTCCCCTCTGTCTATCTCTACGTTATGGGTTTCTGCTTGTCCTCAGCTGATCCCTTCTATCAAAAGTATATTGTTATGAGCAAAATGCCCTTGGAGGGGCTTTTATCTTACGGCTCAGTTTCGAGTCCACTAACTCCTCCATCATTCTTCCATCCCCTGCTGTGGGTGTGTATCTTCCCACTGTATAAGCTATGAAACTGTGGTGCCACTATTATTCCTCCATGCTGTGTATACTTGCAACATTTTGACCGGAAAAAGAGCCCCCTCTGATGCATTTCAGAAGTTCATATAGATGCATGAAGTGTTGATATAAAATCGGATCCAGAACAGTGATGGGTTTTTAGACCTAGCTGAGAGAAATGTTAAACTGTCAGAGGAGTTTGCAGGGCTGAAGAGTTTCAAGTCAAAGTTCAGTCTTTGATCATTATGGACATATGTTAACATTTTGGACAGCATGAATACCTCAAAGTAAGAAACTAGAAAATTAAATTGTCCAAGGTCATTATGTGAACATTATATTTTCCACCACAGAGCTTGTCATGTGAAGCTTTGGCTCAGGAGATAAGTTTACGGAAGTGA
The DNA here is from genome assembly GCF_046630095.1 of Trachinotus anak. NCBI lineage: Eukaryota > Metazoa > Chordata > Actinopteri > Carangiformes > Carangidae > Trachinotus > Trachinotus anak. The sequence goes on along the minus strand of NW_027273853.1, from coordinate 25,409,049 downwards.
GAAATTTCCAGACCCACAGCTCAGAGTTGTTCAGCAAATTAAATATAGTTCCGATGTTGTTTTCGCTGGCAGCTGCTGTCCCCAGCTGGAGAAACAGGTGACCAATCACAACTTTGTAGGTGGCAATAAGAAACTTGAGCATCCTCCTCCTACATAGCTTGTTAGTTGGCTATATCTGTGAAAAACAGCGGCAGGAAAATAGCGACAAGCATGTATGAGATTGAAATAGCAATACAGGTCAGTGTAAGTTCACATACAGAAATAACAACTTTTATATAATATTCAACATGTTTGTTTGATCAAAGTCACAACCACTTCTTCCATGCTGACATCTGTGTGATGTAAGGGTCAATCTGTGGTCCTTTGTGAAAAAATACCCTCATTGTGCAAAGTTTTTTAGCATGGCTTCAGTAACCAAAAGGACCACAGTTAGCATGTAGCCAACTATCTGCAGTTAGGATGGTAATGACCTTGCTTTCACTATGTAATTGTCAGCCTAGACTAAACTGTTCTCTTTCTGTTTGTATATATGCATGTGTGTCTCATTATAAGACACAACAGTTCCAGACTATAGCCATGTTATTCAAAGGAGATTGCTGGGGTGGCCTCCATATTCATTAGTTCATGAGATAAATTTCTGCTGTGGCCACTGTCGTAACCCGGCAGTGACCTCATTAATCTCCCTGAGTCAAATCTCTGACAGGATATCAACAGTGTTTAGATTAGAAAGAACAGGGCGCTTGCAGTTTTTAACTCTCTCTGGAAAGCAGCAGGTCTCAGCACATATTGATAACCTGCCTGAGTTTACATTTAGTTGCTGTCCAAATGTCAAATATCCACCAAAGACTCTGACTTTCCTTGCATATATTGTTGAATAAAACTTTGAGGCAAAGCAGCAACTTTCTCTGCATTCATTTTCACTAATTTACCGCATATACATCAAAGCGCTTTACTCTCAGTAAGTGTCACTTGGATTCATGTCTTTTAATATTCTCGCCGGGTGATGGGTGAGTATTTTCAGACAGCCTCATCAGATTTGCTCTCCTTTTCCTAATTCAGTCATATTCTGGCCTGGGGAGTAATTGAAGTGGCCGTTTTATGTCCTTAATGCCATAAATTGGAGTGGGATTTGCTGTTCAATAATTACGTCCCAGGGCATCAATCACAAGTATCCGGAGAGAGCAGGGCAGAGAAAGTGATGGAGAAAGAGAGAGAGAGACAGCAGAGCAGCAGACTTCATGACTTAAGCTTCACACTGTGAGTTTTGACACGTTCTCTGATTGACTATCCACTTGTTCTCAAGCTGAGACCTGCCAATAATCTCTCTGAACCACAGAACCTGTCTGGGTAAGTGATTATAGAGAGAGTGTGTGGGTTCTCAATCTATTAAGAGACAAAAAAACAAAAGAGAAAGAGAGACAGATGGACATAATGTGTCTTGTGATGTCTGAAGGGAAGATAAGGTAATTCTTTACATACATGACAGAGGAAATAGTGGAGTCCAGGTTGCGGTGAAGGACTAGACGATAGCAAGAGAGCAGAGAAAGAAACCAGCCGTGAAGGCTCCTGTCTCTCCTTCCTCCCCCTCTATATTTCCTCCCAGAGGGGCTGTTCAAAGTTTAAAGATTTTCTGAGACACAGTGATATTACCTGGGCACATAAGGAAGGGGGGACACACACATTAGCACAGTAAAAGACACGTATACATCTTTATTACTTGATTTGAAGGCTCTCTCTTGATCCAGAGAACAAAAGTTGGTTTAACTCTGTGATCTTGACAAGCTCTGACAACTGTGAAAACAACCTTTGTTGTGGTCACAAAAATCATTTTCTCCTGATCACTGGAAACAAGGTTTGTTGTGTCGGTATCTTGTCCACCTCCATGGAGAATCATTTGGAAAAGATCGAAGTGTTGGCCGTGATATAATCTTTCTGGTTGTGCGTGCACCTCTTCTGCTTCTGAGCTGTGCAGAATTACATTATGTGGATAGTACAGTTGAAGGCCCTCTCAGTACATAATTTTATTTAAGATAATCCACACCTGAGATGTGAAACACATAATGTAACGGGAGGTGCAAAGCACAGTAAGGCTTTAAATGACTCAGTTTTATGTGTGTGTGTGTGTGTGTGTGTGTGTGTGTGTGTGTGTGTGTGTGTGTGTGTGTGTGTGTGTGTGTGCGTGCGTGTACACTTTCTGTCTTTCTAAACACAGAGTGAACTTGCTACATTGTCAAAGCCATAAAGACAAAGCGCACATCATCAATCATGAGGCTCGGTTTAGTGTGTTACATCAGGGACACAAAATTAAGAATGCATTCCTTGGGTGCCTCATTTTATTTCCCCCTCCTCATAATTTCAGCCTCCATTAAATGCACATGAAGGGAGCATAAATATGTGTCCGAGTCTCTAAACTTTGTTGGCTCAGCAGGGTGAGCTTGAGGCTTGCTGCTGGTCACAGTGACTGTAAGTCAAAGAAAGCAGCCTAAATAAGAGCTCAGGGAGGCTGGCGGCTGGAGCGGAAGAGAATGAGGCAGAGGAAGGAGGAAGCAGAAACAAAAATAAAAGAGATGCAGAGAGGAAAAGAGGGGTGGTAAACCCAGTGGGGTATTTATAATGTCTCACAATGTCCCACAGTCAGAACAGAGTCAGAGGGAACTTATAGTAGCTGCAGATAATCTTATCAGAACTGAGACAATGTGAAATTCAAAGTGTGTGTGTGTGTCCCAGAACGTTAAAATTCTGCTCATGTCAGCAAGTTGCCATTTACGGCTGTATAACAGAGAACATGTCTTTCTCACTTACACACCCTCAGTCCACAAGAGGATGTGTAAATATTTGTATGATTGAACTATATGCTGGTTACCAGACTTCAGTGTTGTGTGTGTGTGCGTGTGTGTGTGTGTGTGTGTGTGTGTGTGTGTGTGTGTGTGTGTGTGTGTGTGTGTGTGTGTGTGTGTTTGTTTGTGTGTGAGAATGCACATGCACTAATAATTACCATGCACAGGCCTCTCCTGTGTGTCTGTGGGCATGTATGTACTGTTTTTGACCGTATCAGTGGCGAGCAGATTCCATGCCTGTTACAGCCAATCTGGTTATGAGCTGTATTCCCTCTGTCTGATGAGCTGCACGGCTGCCAAGTGGGATTATGGGAGAGAACAGCAAAGTATGAGATGTTTATCCTGTCCATGCCAGGACAGAACTGCACAGCATAGTCAAATACAGAACAATGCAGGGGAACAGTGCTTGTTAGAGCTGAATATGTCAGCTCTGCAGATTGTTTACGACTGTAAGCCAGAGTCGATGGAGAGACCTTTGGTAGTTTTTGACATTTTGAAGTCGTAAACTGATCTTGCTCAAATTGCACTCATCGTTTGTAACTGTTTAGAAAATGACTTTATGCTCATGTGATGATCTTTTAAAATTTGGATGACACAAAGTGCTATAAATTTCAAGCAGCCTTTACAGTTCTGCAGTAATGAAAAAAAAGAACAAGCTTCTTTTGATATGTGTGAATGGTACAGAAAGGTGTGTCCTTCAAAGACCAGAAGGTCAGTGGGTTGAACCTGCACTTCCTTCTACAAATATGATAGACCAGACCAAAACTAATAGCGTGTGCATCAGAAAGGACAGTCATACATTTCAATAGTCTACGAAGTGGTAAATACCAGTGGAAAGGTTGATGATACCCTTGTAAATATAACCTAGTTCCTATTTTGAACACCTGAATATACCATCAGCTGACTCATGTGCACTCTGGGAAATGATACATCACTTACACTCTCTGTGGAGCCTTTGGATGGGGACAGGCTTGTTGGGCCATTACAGTGTACACTATTTTGGTCTCGAAATACAGATGCTGAGAGAAGGCGGCTTTAGAGTTGGGACATGTAACAAACAGTTCAAGTTCAATATACTGTGTCTGTAGACACTGCTTGCTTGTTAGAGACAGATGGTCTAATGATGAAAACAAATGAATGAGCTAAAGACTGAACAAATTAGTCTGAGGGTGAATTATTTTCTCATTCATTTTCTCTCATTTTGCCCAAATACAAGAACAAAGTGCTGGCTTTCTGATATTTTAAACTCAGTTTTATATGACAGCATTTCATATACATCAGTGCTTTTCAGTTTTTAGGTGATTTTTGTGGTTGGACACCGACACAAACTCACTAACTGCTGTTAAGAAATAATGGTGCAGGGAGTGTGTGGGAGAGAGTGGGGACACCTGCTGGACAGGTGAGGAATGGCTCAGGCAGTGAAACCAGAAACATCATGGAAAGAGAAAAACTGAGGGCAGAAGAGGGTGGAGAGGAAAAACAGCACACACAACACACAAAATACACACATGCAAACACAAAACAAATACACCAGCAGCCCTATTCTCCAAGGTCATATACACAGCAGCAGGTGTCCACCCCTGCAGGGTTGCCCTCTCTGGTCACTGCAGCACATCAGAATCCCATTCCCCCTGGAGCTATGATGAAATCAAACACCCTCTTCACACTGCTGCTCCGCCCGGTTATAAATGAAGTCAAACGCACCTTTTAGACCTTTGCCTCTTCTTCCTACACACAGCTAGCAGCAGACCAGCACAGCATGCAGCAGACCTGTGTGTGTGAGTGTAACATGGCGACAGACTGAGAATAGAGACTTTTTGGTTGTGAAGGGAGCCCCATGCTTCAGATGTCACCTCATCTTCTGCTCATCAGCTGATCTTGTAATCCCTCACTTCTCTATTCCCCCACAGCGCTTAGCCACCTACTCTTGTTTCATCTGTTGTCTTTCTCTCCTCTCTTCTATCTGTCTGTCCTCCCCACCCTCCTTCTTTCATTTTTCTCCATTAGGGTGTTTGTGCGTGAACAAGCTGTTGGTGTTTTGGCGGCGATGGCTCGTTCAGCAGCCTGCACAGCTGCCACATATGGAGATAAAAATGTTGGGCTCTGCTGTCACGCTCACGTCCGTGTTATGGTGCTCGGTGTATGTAGTGTCATTAGAGTCAGTGGACAGTGTGTCTTTGGAGACTGGGCGGCTGCTTGTAGCTCTTTTATCATAATACATATCAGGATTCTTGCAAATGAATGGGTGCAAACACAACTCTTTATATCCGTACTTTGTGTGCGTTTGTGCGTACATGCAGCTATTGGGTTACAGATGAACAGCCCAATGACGGATGGACATGTCACAAAATACAATCCCTTTAATAACCCATGACCAGTGAACACAGCGCTAGATGTGCTGTATTTCAGGTTAAGGCCACTGTGGTGTTCAACCACACCCCCTAATTCTTTCTCTGTGTCTTTTTCTGTCTTTGTCTCCTTCACCGTTCATCCCATCTATCCTCCTTTCAGTTCTTCCTCAATGGAGAAGCTTTAAAAGTGAGCGCAAGGTCAGCACTGCAGCACAGAGAAACAGTGTTCAATGGTATGTTCAAGGTCTGCTGCAAGGTAAAGTTGATTGATGGGCTGAATCCTTCCTTTTCTTTTCTTCCCCTTTCATTCCAAACCTGCCCTCAGTGGGACTGCAGATCCATCATGGGTAGTTTTTTTTCCCACCTATTTGGGAGATGAGGCAGCTGTAGAGTTATGGACATACTGTGCAAAAGATGTAGAATAAAATTCAAAGATAGGGCAAAACACCAGGGAGTGCTACTAAGGATGATAACCAAATTTCACGCAGTGCACTTGTTCATGATCATGCAGCGGACATCCACGTGTCTCTGTATCGCTCCTGGAACAGTACGGTAAATGCATATAGGAGGAATCATTATTATCAGCTGAAGACAGTGAAATGTGGAGCTTTATCTAGACCACAAGTAGAAAAAAAACACATTCATAATTCAGTGCTATAGAAGCTTTCTCTTGTTCAACAATAAAGAGACACATTTACACTTCAAACGTGTTGTAACCCGAGTGACCTCGCTGTTGAAGCATCCAGCAGCTGTCTCACTGCACACTGATGGGTCACTGGCAGAGGGTAGACGGGATGCTGTCTACTAGAACGTAACACTCAGCTAGTGCCGGCAAAACAGCAAGATGCAGCCAGCGGTTATCATGCCTGAATGATAATGATTTTTAAACAGACTATGAGCCTATCTTCAAACCTTCTGTCTGTGTGTCTGTTTCCTGCATCAGGACTTATTTGTGCATTCAGTACAGACTAGAATATTTGCCACGGTACTTTTGTCTTTATATTCTTAAGTATTGGATATCAAGGTTTTTCCTTCTAAAACAAGTATCAATATAACCTCTGTCTAACATTGCACTCACCATCTAGTCTTTTTTCTCCTCCCTAGAATACAAATATCAAAGGTCACATAGACATTTTGGATTTCAGGTGTTCTCATTTCCTGCTTAAATGGCCTCAAATCCACAATTTCTAATTCTTTCAGTGTGGTTAAATGTAAGTTTTAAAACATTCAGAATTAATGAAAAGGTTTTCGTTTTCTCGTTTCCCATCCTAGACAATCTCCATCTTGGATCCAGATGAGTTAAAATTTCTTCTTCTGAATGACATTACATACTGTTTCAGAGTTTATTATGGGGAGGATGAGTGTGCCCACAGTGTAAAGCAGATGGGTACCAGTTTTACCAAGTTAAGGCTTGGTCACACCAGAGTAAGACAGTTCATCCAGGTGTCCTCGTGAAATAGGTGGACTGGTGATGTTGTGACTATTGACAGTGGTAGTTGATGATGAGCTGACTGCTAACACACCAGCTACCTGGGAACATGCTAATAGTGACAGACCCAATAGGTAAAGGTGAAGGCACCATAATTTAACACATTTGTCTGCATCTTTTGTGGAGCAGTTTCTAAAGCTACAGCAGAGTGTTGAATAAAAGTGTGGATTGTGCATCACAGCTGATGAGCTCTGTTTTTGACTCTACAGAACTATCAAGACCAAGATGGTTTTCTATTAGTTCGCTAAAAATTATGCATCAAAATTCTTAACTAGCCTCATGATAGCTAAACATTTATTCTTCTTAAACTGCTCCATAAACTGAAGCACATGATTTAACTCATGTATAGTCAGCTTTTGCTAAGCAATGAGCTTTTTGGAGGCATTTCAGACAAATTACAGAAAATCATACAACAGCATTTGTGTGATATTTTCTATTTGCAACTGGACCAAAGTAAGGCTGCCCAGATTTTGATGACAGTGGCAGAATATCACAAAAAGTCATGAGAATATTCAGAAAAACGTAGAGAGAAGTGTCACACTCCCATACAGTAAAATACATTTTTCTGAGTGAGAAAAAAAGATGCACAATAAAGGCTCTTTATAAATTGTAGCCATATATGCTCCGATGCTTATTCAGAACTACTGGCTAAAGCCATTATTGGAATCTGACATAGCTATGAGACATTTATGCCTTCTTCTTTGAGTGTGTATCCTTTGTGTCCTTTTTTTAATAATTTTTTTTTAGACAACCTCTGGGTTTTCTCTATAGAAAGGCTTGTGATTACCTTTATTTTGGATTCTGTAACAGCTAATTTTTTTTGTTCTAGAAATTCAAGTTAGCAGACAAGTGGTGACCTCAAGTGTCCCTGTCCCTAAAATGCCTTATACAATGACTTTCACCCTCGCCACAGTCTTTGTGTTAATTTGACATTGAGATGTGTTAATATGGACAATGACGTGAAACCCCGTGTGAGACAGCTGCAGGGGTAAGCAGGGTCTATGTTGAAATGAGCTGTCACTAGCATTTGTTCCAGAGAGACTCGTACAGAGGAGATAAGGTCAGGGAGATAGTGGGTACTGTGGGAGGTATTGTGTGTGTGAGAATGTGTATCTATCTGTGTGTGTGTGTGCGTATGTGTGTGTTTGAAAAAAAAAGAGAGAGAGGGAGAAGTAGAAAGCTTCTAGCTGTAACAAATGGCCTATCATGCAGAGGGTGACAACCCTGTCGCAAACCCCTGATGGGCCTAATGTCAGCACAAGAGAGAGCAGTGAGGGGGGGGTAAGTGAGAGTCCACATGAGAGACGTAACACGTGAGATGTGGGGAGAAAGTGTCTGAGAGATTGATACAGGACAGACAGATGGCTACATCAGACGGAGAAAACCTGAGGAATGCAGATTAAGGAGGAGGAGAGGTGTAGAAATTAAGATTAAGTTAAAGATTTAAGAGGTAATTCTCAAGGAGAGATGTTTTAAACTGTTGAATCTGTTGCATCTTTTCCTTTTGTTAATGTCCTCTGCTTGAGAAACAAATATCCCCCAGTCAGTCCTTCAGACCTCTGGAGAAATCATGGATTGGTTTGATTAAACCATTGTGGTTCCACTTTTTACTGTGTGGGCTGCTGCACTGACAACTGCTGCACTGCTGTTTCCCTTGTCACTGAGCTTTTTAGCCTTTTTTGGCTTCAGTGTTTCTGGTGTAAAAACCCTTGTTGTTAGCCTCACTTCCAGCTGCAGCTGGCAGTTGTTTTCAGTGACAAAGCTCTGATAAACGCGCTGTATGTCACCTGCCCAACACCGAACTGCAGACAGGTGAAGGCAGCTACATAGTTGAGCATTTAGCAGAAAAAACTTCCCTCAGGAGGTGGTGGCAACCAAACTAAAACAAAAGAACACATTAATAAACATAGTTTGTAAGGCCCATAGTGCTACTTACAAGTGTAATAGTTAATGCTTTAATCAGCTATTTGAATTATGTTTGATTTGTTGCTCATTCACAAAGCATTTTGTAGCCCCTTATGTAGAGCAGCACAAAACCTTCCTGTAATTCAGAAAGCTATTTGGTACAATTACGATGATGTGAAAGCTGAAATGAAGCACAGGTGGAAATCTGTTTTATTTGTGAGGGTTAAGAATTTGATTTAAACATATTTGGGGTGGAAAACACAACACTCGTGAACTATAATTGATCTCTTATACCACCAGAGGGCTTTTTTACTACCTAAAGCCATAAAAAGACACGTAAATATTGTAAAAATATCACTTTGTATATTTGCTGTTATGATACAGGTGTTAAACTGTTGATGCACAACACACATCTAGAATATTTCCATTGGATGGATTGTTGGAGCCACATGGGGCCTTGGGTTTTAATATTTAACTAAACTAAGTCATGTAGCCTCAATTAGGAATTAAAACAAGCTGATATCAGAAAGTACTCTATGTTAATACTGTCGGTCGCATGAGTGACAATAAGGTGAAAGGCCTCGCTCATTGTGACAAAGCAACAGAGAATTATCACCTGTCTCTGCATCTCCCTTCAGCTCTACTGAGCGTTTTAGCTTCTTTCAGCTTTTGTTTGATAGACTCCAGCATTACAGAGTCTCTCATCAGTCCTGTTTCCAGATGCAGCAGGCAACTAGCTGGTTAGTGAATGAAACACTTAGCCTCTAAAGAACCACATATTTCCCTCAGGAGTAGGTCGACTGCAGTATTATAAAAAACTGTGAAAATTGGATATACATGCATCGGGTGGTCAGAAACATGACTCTAAATGAAAGCTGCGGTTGTTCGGTGTCTGTGTAAATAACTCACTGTTATCTAGCAAGTTCATCATATCAGTTTTATAATCATGGTAATCACGTTTTACAGCCTGTACTACTGTAAGAAGATCTCTTATGGTATGTTGGGTTGTATACAGCCTTGAGTCGGTGTCTGTTGGGGCTGAAGACTACAAGGTTGGAGATGAAAAAAAAAAGGGTGTGGAAGTAAGTTACCAGACCCCTGTAGCCCATTCATCTCTGCTTGAGGCTCGTGGCTCAAGGCTACATTAGCTGCAGCTAGCATAACACATACAGATGTCCAAGCAAAAGGTTGGCGGTCAAGTTGTTTTGTGGGTCATGTAGGTGCTAGTTGTGACAAGGAGGAAAAAATAAATCGATAGAGTATTCTTTAATTATTGTTTGAAATGGGAAGGCAGGCAAGTGAAGGCAAACTGTTAATAGGATAAAATAATATATACTGCTGTTGCTAGTGTAGGATGCATAATCGATAGATGCAGAACAGATACAAACCAGGACTGCTGCTACTACTATGAAAGCATGAAGGGACTTTTCTGAAGTCAAAACAGATATCTTACAGATACATGTAGGAATGAGGTGAAAGGCTAAGAGTCACAGTGGGATGAGAATAAGGGAGGAAGGCAGAAAGGACACGAGTGATAAATGAAAGGCAGAGGAAAGGGACAAGTGTGTGACGGATGCATCATGCATAGAGAAATGGTGGAAGGAGTTGTGTTTCTCTTAGAGGAACACTGGATGAATGAAGGAGTAAGAGCAGAAAGAGAGCACTATGAGGGGAAAACACAGCATGAAGGATGAGAGGGAGGGAGTCCAGAGAGGGAGATGGAGGAGAAAACAGAATGAGTGATGAGAAGGTGGAGACAGAGGCAGGAGGAGAAAGGAGAGGGTGGCGGAGAGAGAAGAAGAAGGATGAGAGGGAAAGAAAATAGATGAGACAGAGTGTGAGCAAAGAGATAAATGTAGAGTGAACAATGAGGAAAGTGTAGAAAACAGGAGACACTAATGAAAGAAGAGGCTGAGCGAACATAAATTACGTCCACCTCAATAATTAATGTAAAGTCATGTGGTCTCATTTTCAGCATTTTAGTGTTTTCTTACAAGTTAGAAAAAAGCAAAGCACTCAAGAAAAGGACACAACATCATCCTTAATCTGCACAGAAGAGACAGAAATTCAGACATACTGTCTGTTTAAGGGACATTTTGAGCCCGTGAGTCTGTTTTTTACTCTTCAGCATCTTTGCCAGTGGCAGCAGCCAGAAAATCCAGAAGGACATCAGGGTGTAGCCTGAGGTGGCTGTCCTCCCAAGCAAAATGACAGCATCAGTTGTTTCATAAAATGCCCAGTAATGAAATATGTTTACCTTCAAGTGACAAAGCCCTCCAGTTGCTCTTATGACTCTTCTCCAGCAGGAGCAAAGAAGGAAGTAGAGTGATAATTCACAGCCACAAAGTCCACTGAAAGAAGGTGGTTTGGGTGAATGCATGTATTAAAAAAGGTCAGACTTTGACAGGGAACCACTGGTTTTGTAGTACTTTTCAACCATGACAATGATAAGATATACACAGACCCCCCCTGTCTGTTTTGTCAAGTGACAATTTAACTAAGGTTTATTCACCAGAATAATAATTATTATTCAGGCAATTAATCTGGCATCATGGCCACCTTAAAGCTACACTACACTACAGAAATTCTAAAATGAGTCATGTGTGATAGATTCTCAGTTAAAACTGGGCATAGCCTGTGCAGCGTCTGTCCAGTATAATCAGTCAGTATGATGATCCAACTGTTTCCAGAGATTCCCTCTGCAGGGGCTCCATCCGACAGTTTTTGCAAGACAAATATGCAGAGGTGAGAGAGTTTGCAGAGTCAGAGTATCCTACTAAAGGTTTTTTTTTTTCTTTTTTTTTTTTTACGCAACTATCTCTGTCACTTAATCTGTGTACAAATCCAGTGCAGTGCCATCAGTGCCTTTGAGCAGAGACAATCCAAAAGTCCACCTCACTATCCCCATTTGTACGATTCATCACATCTTATCCTCTTAATGACAGCAGGCTCTTCACCCCGCCTTTGACTCCGGTTACTTGGAGCAGCTATAAATGTGTCTGCCTTTAGATATGGACCTCGTATAAACTAGTTTGTTTCAAGGATACCCTTGCCTCAAGAGACCTGTTGAGTTAGGCAAACTCTTCCTCAAATATTAATTTAAAAAATGTATTTAATGCAGCAGTAACTTTCAATATGCCAACAAGACAAACATTAGAAATAATAAATTATGTATTGAGACCATTACTTGTGGAAATTTAACTTATTTTCAGAGAAGCTGGGTTTTTCTGAATCCAACCTTGAGTTTTTAAGTAAATGTATTCATTGCTTTTGTTCACTGGTGGTTGATGCTTTATAAATCGCTGCAATTATATTTCTTTTTTTTCTTATGTATGAAAAAATAATTAGTAGCAGATTAAGTGCTGCAGTGGGATTTGGAAGTGTGAGGAGTTGGAATGAAGACTAATTTGTTGAGGAACGGGAAAGTGAGAGAGTGGAGCTTTGTGATGCCACAGGACAAAGCTTTGTAGAAAATAGCTTTCTGCTCCAAAATCTCCTCATGTATTATCACATAGATGTTTTTATTATTGCATTACTCTTCCTTGATACTGTGGTTGGAGGGCATGCAAGCAGGATTGCTTCCTGTCACCGCTCTCACTGAGTGTCATATTAATCTTTGAAACCTGCCCTAATGAAATAATTGATTGATTGTGTCACTGTATTTTCAGTGCATTATCAGTGCTGCTGCAGTAGCTTTAGCACAATGTGTGACAGTAGCTCTTGATTTATTAATGATCATTGAGGGTGATTATCTGACCTGAGGATTTTTGTCTTCTCCCCATCTCCCCATGCCCTCCTCCCCATCTGTCTTGCCTCCTGTCTAACCCCCCCCCTTCCCGCTCCCTCCCTCTCTACCTCAGGGTGAGTGTTCCTCCAAGTGCTACAACATGTTCATCATAGAGACGGTGTGTGTGGCCTGGTTCTCCCTGGAGTTTATCCTGCGTTTCATTCAGGCCCGCAGCAAGCTGGACTTCCTCCGGGGGCCGCTCAACATCATCGACGCTATGGCCATCCTTCCCTACTACGTTTCGCTTGTGGTGAAAGAGGAAGACCCAGCCCTGGAGCACGAGAGGCCAGGAGGAGGTAAGGGCTACTTGGACAAGCTGGGCCTGGTGTTGAGGATCCTGCGGGCGCTGAGAATTCTGTACGTGATGCGGCTGGCTCGCCACTCTCTCGGCCTGCAGACGCTCGGGCTGACGGTGCGGCGCAGCACCCGGGAGTTCGGCCTCCTTCTGCTTTTCCTCTGCGTTGCTGTCACCCTCTTCTCCCCGCTGGTCCACTTGGCTGAGAGTGAGCTCACTGGTGCCCACGACTTCAGCAGCATCCCTGCCTCCTACTGGTGGGCCATTATCTCCATGACAACAGTAGGCTACGGCGACATGGTGCCGAGGTCCATCCCAGGCCAGGTTGTAGCGCTGAGCAGCATCCTCAGTGGGATCCTCATCATGGCCTTCCCTGCTACCTCCATCTTCCACATGTTCTCCCGCTCTTACCAAGAGCTCAAGATGGAGCATGACCGATTGTTCAAAGAGGAGTGCGCAGCCGCCGCCGCTGCTGCTGCCACCGGGGAGCTGCAGGAGACAGGAGGTGAAGGAGGAGGGTTGGACTCAGCTCCAACTGGTCTGGGATTACGTCTAGACAAGGATAGTGTGCACTCACTAGAGTCTCTGGCTCTGCTTGGGAAAGGAGGGGAGGCTGCAGCAAATAATAACCATAGCCTTCCAGCAGCAGCTTTTTGAGCAGAACTCACACTGACTGACTCAGCCCAAAACTTCCAAGAACACGAGTCAATAATCTCTGTCTTGCATACTATAAAAGTACTGCAAATGACTATTGCTCCAAAGGTCTCACTCTGTGTTGCATTGGATAAAAGGAGATTAAACGAACATTTCCTCTGCTCTGCAGTCTGATGAGTGAGCAAACTGTTGACTGCACATGAACAGAAAGACTAAAAACCCTTTAAATTGGACGGTCCAGTTCCTCTGGCCAGAAAGCCACTGCAGCAATATTAGTAACCGGCTGCTTCCATAAACATGCAATATTCAGTCCAAAGTTGCTTTTCCTTCCACTGTGAAAATACATACAAGTCCAACTGCAACTTTTAGTTTTTCAAGAATTCAAAGAAGTGCTCCTCTCTTACTTTTTTTTTGAGAAGCTTGAAGCCATGTTCTCTGAAGAAACATAAACAAACTGATAGTTTTGGCTCATATAAGATGTATATCCATCTGTCTCTCATGTATGTTTGTGTGCTTGGACTCAAAGAGGTTTCTCAGTTCTCTACAATGAACTTTTTTAATCAACCGTTGAGGAAATGAAAGGATGGAGAGAAAGACAGCATGTTTGAGAGTGTATGAGTGAAAGAGAATGAGCGCTAACAACCATGAAATGTACTTTGCGATGCTCCAAATAAAAGCTCTCCTGGTAATCTGAGAGAAATCCATTCTCTGGGCTGTAGTTTTTTTTTGGTTTGTTCTGGGTATGAGGGTCTAATCGCTTTGGCCAGGATGCTCAATCAGAATCCTGCAGATGAACATTTCTGAGAGAAGAAGAAACAGAAACAGCTGTCTGAGCCACACACACACACACAGATAAGTATTCTGAGAACAACAATTCTGTGACAATCCCCGTCTTACATCACCTCCTTGTTTTTATGTGCACAATTACACCACTCTGGAAGGGTGCCGTGTCTCTACAAATCCTGTTTGTGGACGGGGATCTCTGTAATATATATAATGCAACCAAAGAAGCTCTGCTTAATGCTACATCTTCAGGTCTGGAACAATCATCCACTGTCATATCCTGGGGTGGCCTCCAAAATGGGCGAGGCCACCCTCTTTTTTCTGCTAAGAGTGATCAGCCACACCATGGGGTTCAAGAGGGACGTGGAGTCACGCAGGGACATGCCAGATGTGGATGTAATCTAGATTAGAGTTAGGATTAAAGACCGCAGAGGCAAACGGGTTACGGCCTGAAACATGACTTCATCCAGTTGCTTTAAATCTTTAAATTTGGTTTTGCAATTTTTTTTCTTCCCAGAGACCGGTGCAGTCGCTTTTGGCGTATTATGGCATCTACTGCCCATATGGCATCCTGTTTCACTGGCTATAGCTCTAGTGGGAATTATAGGTCCAGTGGAATTTGTAATTGGAGCTCCTGCAGTAACATATGGCCCAAAGTACATCAGCCTAAATGAGGCAATCCAACTGTACATAATGACATATGATGGATTACACAGATTAAGGCTATTATCCATCCATTTCCTCAATAGTGTAAGACACTGCTATCATAAGCAGCCTATACATAATATTCATGATTTGAAGAACAGTTGTGGTGATAATGAACTTGTGTGAGCAGTAAAGATGCACATCAGGTGATAAACATGCTTTAGCTGTTCTGATGGTTGGATGGGGTTGTATGGTTCAGTCGATTTACTCATGAATCTCCACTTGAAAAAATAAAGTCATGACTTCTGCTGATGTAACAGGAGCTTAACTCGACCCCAAAACACCACTTTTTTGTCTGAAATGGCAAAAAAAACAATAACATTGTCCAAGGCTTTTTTGTGACTATGTCAGGGGCAGTTTGGTTTTTAATGGCTAAATTTAGAGCGCTTAAAAGAATAGTTTGGCATTTTGGTAAATGATTGAGATGAAGTGGAATTTGCCCTTTTACAGTAAATTTGAAGAATTTTACACTTACAAAAACAACAGTAGGGAGCTGAAGGTAGGAGGCTTAGTTTAGTTTAGCTTCATCCAGACACCCCCCACACACCACTCTGCTCCTCTCTCTCACTTCCAGAGCTACAAGTGCAAGTATTGCAACACATTTATGGCAAGAGGTATTGAAAAAGTGAAGCCCTGCAGATTTGCCACTTTGTGATGCAAGAGAGCAAATTTATGAGCCTGCAGTGACAATTCAAGAGGCTGTAATGACACCTGTTGTTCTGTTGAACACAGGTGTGTGAATATTTTCCAAAATTTTAACATAGAAATTTACATTTTTTCACCAAGCTTTCTTGTTTTGTTTTTTTCTGACATCAAATTCAGCTTGAATGTGTGTGAATATTTATACAAGATGAATGAAAATTTAAGCATACAAGTTCAGATTTTTGTTCTACAAACTCTCAAATTGTTGAGGAATCCAAGTAAGTGTCACTCAGACTTACAGACAGTATATCATCAAACTACCAAAACGGAAATAGCTTCCCACATTTTTACTATCAAACCTAACTTTTAATTACGATTTACTCATTACAGTGTAAGTCAGTGGGTGGATGATAAATGTTATTGTTTCCCCACAAACCTCTCGATGTATTTACGCTTAATAAATGACTCACATTACTTCTTTTATTCTATTTAATTGAATATCTTTGAACCACAGCCTGAGGAAATAAATTGAGATGAGTGTGTGTTTTTAAGGCACTTGTTCAGTCTCTGATAGCTTCCTCCAAACAAATGGGTGCAATAGCATGGGGCTATTAAGCTACTTCACTGTCATTAACTGGCAAAAACTGTGCAACTGTTTCGCAGATTACAAAAACTCACCAGGAGGAGCCTGTAATTGTTTCTGCTCTTTTAAATAAAACCAGGATAAAATATGTCTATTTTATTGAATATTTATTAAGCTTGCACTCACATATGCAGACTCATTGTTTCTCTGTGGTATTCTTTGCTGTCTTTTGCACACACACATACACACGTGGAGTTTATGCGAAGATTGTTTATTGGCATCTCACTGGGTTGGATCTTCTGTGTAGTTGTTCTTTTAGATTTCTCTTAGGATTATGTCTGCAGGCTTATCACATACCTGGTATGTGATAAGCCTGCAGACATCTACACCCTGCAGAAAAATAAATTGCACGGTTCTTACAGTTTCACACCATGACCAGATTACTCCCTTCCCTGTGGTATCAGTACAGCTCTTCCTTTCTCAGATTGTGCCCCCTCCCTGCTTCTCTTTGTCTTTATCTCTTCTCTCTCAGATCAACCCCCTTTAACGTAATTTACGACTGCTCATCTGAAACAGTATTACCAGACCATTATTCAGAAAGTCACACCACCACACAACAGCATTACACATAATAAATTTAGCCATATCTAATTTATTCCAAAAGTTAGAAACATGTAAACAAATCCATCAAAAGTTTGTAGAGGGCTCATCTCTTTCTCTCTCTCTCTCTCTCTCTCTGTCTCTCTCCCACATAATCACAGACAAAATGCTCTCTCTCACACACCTACTCACATTGCAGACCAAGGTTTTTAGTGGGAGTTTTTCTTGCTCATTGACAGTCTAAAGGTTGAAGGGGTCATTGCATGCATTCATTGTTCCCATAATGTGGGCGTTAGCAACCCTGTGAGACTGTAACTGTGATTAAGAAAGCTGCACAAATAAACTCAACTTGCATAGGTGCCTCTCTTACTGCTGCTAAGTAAAGTGAGGATGAAGGTGCTGAGGGCTAGCCAGGTAGAATTAAGGGGCTCTGCCTCCCTCTTATCACTGTGACATTAAAAACACCTGCGTGTTACAAATGGAAAAAGGGGAAGAAAAAGGCAAGGAAAAGTAAGTTTGATGGTATTCTCAAATTATCATTCTCTCTCATGCTCCACGCCTCTCTGGTTTCATTTATGACTGCAGGGCAAATGATTCAAGTTGGGGAAAAGAGAAACTACGTGACTCAGTTTGGTGGTCTGACTTTTTAAAAAATGATTGTATTATTAATGAGCCAACTTTGAGGATTCCTGGGGCCACAGAAAGACTGAGGAGGAGGTGAATCACTCACATACTGTAGCACATGTATTAACTAAAATAATTAGCAATATTATTTAAAATGTTCTTATACAGGAACTTTGATCACTATACAATTTAAAACTATCAAAGGATTTAAATATTTTTGTAAATACGGTCATTCGATTTCTTGCCAAGAATTACAGTAGATGAGAGACCTGATACCACTGTCATGTCTGTCCCTTAAGAATGGGGCTGAAGCTAAGAGGCTTCACTAGCTTAACTTAGTATAGCTTATCTTAGTTAAAAGACTGAAAGAGGGTGGATTCTACCACTTCTAAACCTCACTCAGTAACAATCTGTATATCATTTGTTTTATTCTGCTACACAGAGAGAAATGTAAAATTTACAACATTGCAATTATAGAACCAAATGACAAATGCAAATACGACATCATGGAAATGCTAATTAGCGTATTGCGTCATCTAACAACGTATAGCGACTGTTCAAGCATGCTTGAGCTACTTTCCATTGAGCTGGTGAACATATTTTTAACATAAAAACTAGAAATGGGGGTAAAAACTAGCTTGGCTTTGTAAAAAAAAAAAAAAAGCTATACCATGTTAATTAGTGATCTTTGGAGGAACTGGCTGGCATATTTTGTTACCTTTGTTTACCTTTAATGCTAAGTTAAGCTAACTAACTGTTGGCTGTAGCTTAATATTATTATACAGACATGAGAGTGGGAATAATTTTCTTGTTTCACTCTGGGCAAACTGATGGATCTCAATCAGCCTGGTCTGATTTTTGACCAGTTTTACATCGTGGAGACCCATGAAGGAAGGACGGGAGGAAGGCTATTTAAAATTCATAGCCAGTTTTACTTTCATCCTATATTTATAAACTGATGACCACTCAGCAGCTACCGTTAAGTGCTGCAGGGTCGTCTGAGCTGAGGACTGTTTTGCAAGAAGTGCTGTAATTTTAATAGTGAAGCCAGTACTTGACTTTCAATGTTCTTCAAGCTTGATAAAGGTCTAATAAAGGAGAGTGATAGAGAGAGTGTGTGTGTAGGAACAGGTGAAGTGGAGGGCTCGCTTTTGGTCCTTCGAATGGATGTGCTCCTGGAATAAAGAGCACTTTAAAAACCTTCCTTTTTCATTTTGAAACGTCAGGTAGAAATGTTTGTCCAGCGCTGCTGCTTTCACAGTTAGTTGAGGAAAGTCCCCTTTATGATTAGGTTAGATTATGATTACAGCCTCTCTTCTTTTACAGATACATTTTGCTGAGTCCTGAAATATTTACAGTATTTCTCACAATTTAAAATTACATTATAACTGAGGAAATCTCAACAAAAAAAGATGAAAAATAACAATCTGAACTTTAAAAAGGTTATAAACTTTGGTACAGATGTGGAGAGAAATAAGAGGTAGTATCCTCGCAAGAAAGACCGAATTGCAGGGGTTGTCACAGACTTTTCCATACAGTGAAAATGAGAGATTATGCTGACTATACTCCCATTATGTCCTGCGGTGAAGGTTGAACTGGTAAATGTCACTGTGTAGCTATTTTCTCCTCTGTTGTCAAAAGTCTTTTTAAATTCCTTCTTTGACATGAGATTTGATCAGTCTGTGTTGGCTCCCTGCTATTTGTGTCAAGTTGGATGCACACCACAAGGTTTCTGATAAGATGTGGATCCAATTAAAACACACAGACACAGGATATCAGCATGGAGGCTCCTTAAACGGCCATATCCCACCATCTACTGTCTTGAGTGACCTGGCTCAGCCTGCAAATGTAGAATTTAATCAGCTGAAGGAGTCTTCAAGGAGTCCTGGAGTGTCTTCTCCCACTAATTTAAAAGAATGAAACAGAAAAGTGAAGAAAATCTATAAATCTGCCAACACTGCCACACAGCAGGGACACTAGAACCAATTGACTGAATAACACAAAATGTGTATGTCAGTGAAAACGGAGAGTAAAGTTGTTTTACTTTCTGATCTGACACATGAAAGTTGGTTTTCCAGAGTGCAGAGGGGAAATCAGAAGAAGTGTGGAGGTTTGATATAAATGTAAAACTACTGGAGAACTGAGCACCTTTCTGGGTGACAGAAATGAGTAGAGGCAGGCAGTCAGGAGTAAGATATCAGAGAGTGAAAGGGGGAGGACAGAGATAAGGAGAGTCTTTTTTCTGTCTTCTTATCAAAGCCAAGCACATTATTCAGCGTCATAATGAGCTGAACTATGTGCTTGGACTCAGAATTAGCCCTTTATATAGTGTCAACTTCACTGTGATTATCCACCACGGTTAAAACACCACAAGGGATGGTCACACAGACACTAAGCTCATTCAAGGCTAAGTCTTTAGCTTCGTAGCTGCGTCTTGAGCAGCTTGGAAGGCTATAATGAAAACAGGAGGCTCTTCAAACTAAATCATTATTCCAGAGTTGTGCTTCTAGAGATGTCTACCAAAAGAGCACCTCTGTGGGAGAAATAACTCAGTTAGAAACAAGGGAGATGCAAATTACATTGAGTAGATGATAGAGGCGAGATGAAATGTAATGGTGTGAAAACGCCCACGGGACTGGAGTTGCAGCAGTACATGAGGCCCATTTGTCCGAAAGATTAACATTTTAATCTATGTTTTTTTAGCTTTTGCTTGTGTGTTAAACAGGTCATGTTTCCTAATTCTGACAAAAATAAAGTGGTTTCTTTGGAGATTGTCCTGTGGTCACTTTTCCCATCATCTGCATACTCAGAGAGGATTGGTCCAAAAATAATCAGCAGATCAGGTAGATCAGTTTGTGCCTCTCATATACCACGATCACCATTTTTGCATTTGAAATTTTCCATTTATATTCAGCTAGGTGAAAGAAAAAAAGCCACTGTTTTCCTCAGATGAAGGTTCAACTATACTTTAAGGAATACCTGCATCTTGAAATTGTCCTTTCAAGACGGCGAAACTGGTCGAAGGGCACGTCATCACAAAAAAATAAGAGAACTCTACACATCAATTTACACTAGATAATTTTCCAGCATTATCCTTCTTTAACCTTTCAGGAAAGGGGGATGGAGTGGGGGTAGGGGCTGCTACCAAAGTCAAGGGAGCTATTCCCTAAAGAAATCTTCATTTTCAAAAACTCCTCCAGCAGCAGCTGATCCCACTCATTAAGCCACAGCTCCTCCACCCATCCCCCACCTTCCCGTAAACACCTTTGCATTTCCTGGAAACAACCTTCTGACTCGACACACCTTTCACCTGGAGACCAGAGCTCGACATCAACTGGTGAGATAAACCATTTACATATTCATATTCTGTTTGAGCTGTGCATATTGTTTTACTCTATACAGGCAACACAAGTGTCCATAATTGTGTTTAATCCTCTTACATTTTAAATGGTTGTTTTTGATCTTGGAGGGACTGGAATGGTTTCACGAGGGCTGCTTTTCTTTGCTGTGGTGTTATGATGACTGCAAACAGGGATATGTCTCAATTTGGCAGCCACTGATCGGGAGCCAATATTATAAGATAAGATAAGATAAGATAAAATAGCCTTTATTAGTCCCACAGTGGGGAAATTCACAGTGTTACAGCAGCAAAGTGGCAGTGCAGAGAACAGGAAAACTGCAAGAAACTGCAATAACAAATATTTGGGAAGATAAATAATAACAATATAATAATATACAATTGAGCAAAGGAAATCTTTACTGGTTAGGCGATATAACACTTTATCTGTATATCACATATTAAACCAATTCTATGGTGATTACTTTGCTCCTGAGACAACTATCTTGTTGGAGATACACCTCATAATTTAAAGATACGTTGCTTTTCATCTTCACCAGCAAAGACTTGTTTAGCAACCCACACATTTGTGAAAATATTGCTGATTAAAGTTCTAGTTTCAGCTAGTGTTAGAAAAGGTGCTGCATGGCCGGTGGGTGACCCGTGTCCAATCGGCTAGTTGGCTGCTCCCCCTCAGCATCAACAACGCTGCCATCTGGGTAAGCCCACACACACCTGTGTTTTCTGGGAGTGTGCCACAGAGATGCAAGCAAAGGCTGATGCACTGAAACAGAGGTGGAGGGCAGGAGACAGCACGCAGGGCTGGAAATTGAAGAGTCATCCAAGGAGAGAGTGCACTTTAGCTCATCTTTATACAGTTTAAAGCAGATTGTAACACCACTGTGTAAAAGAAAAAAACATAAAATCCTTCAACCAGCAATTGAAAACCCATTTAGAAGATGAGCCAGATATATAAAATGAGATAAAATATGGATTTAGACATGGAAATATTATGTGTTGGAGAAATATGGAAGTTATGAGACTGTTCAATTTGCTTTTCCCAACATAAAGCTGACTCATCTGGGATGCCTGTTATCTCCAAGAGGTTCAAATTCTTCCACATTTAGACTGAATATTTCATGTGGAAAATTAGATTTAAGAAGAAAAATCCCTGTTTACTAAACAACTTAATGACATGTTTTCTTTGTAGCACTGTTACAACAGTAACTTGACAATGAAGCATTAACATCGCACCTGTTCTTGCATTAACTTGAGTGAAGTATACAGTGCATCCGGAAAGTATTCACAGTGCTTCACTTTTTCCACATTTTGTTATGTTACAGCCTTATTCCAAAATGGATTAAATTCATTTTTTTACCTCAAAATTCTACACACAATACCCCATAATGACAAAGTGAAAAACGTCTGCTTAAAAGTTTTGCAAATATATTAAAAATAAAAAACAAAAAAATCACATGTACATAAATATTCACAGCCTTTGCCATGACACTCAAAATTGAGCTCAGGTGCATCCTGTTTCCACTGATCATCCTTCAGATGTTTCGACAACTTGACTGGAGTCCACCTGTGGTAAATTCAGTTGATTGGACATGATTTGGAAAGGCACACACCTGTCTATATAAGGTCCCAGAGTTGACAGTGCATGTCAGAGCACAAACCAAGCCATGAAGTCCAAGGAATTGTCTGTAGACCTCTGAGACAGGATTGTATCGAGGCACAGGGAAGGGTACAGAAACATTTCTGGTCACTCTGACAGTGCTCCAGCGTTGCTCTGTGGAGAGAGGGGAACCTTCCAGAAGGACAACCATTTCTGCAGCACTCCACCAATCAGGCCTGTATGGGAGAGTGGCCAGACGGAGCCACTCCTCAGTAAAAGGCACATGACAGCCCACCTGGTGTTTGCCAAAAGGCACCTGAAGGACTCTCAGACCATGAGAAACAAAATTCTCTGGTCTGATGAAACAAAGATTGAACTCTTTGGCCTGAATGCCAAGCATCATGTCTGGAGGAAACCAGGCACTGCTCATCATCTGGCCAATACCATCCCTACAGTGAAGCATGGTGGTGGCAGCATCATGCTGTGGGGATGTTTTTCGGCAGCAGGAACTGGGAGACTAGTCGGGGTCGAGGGAAACGACCCTAAGCACACAGCCAAGATAACAAAGGAGTGGCTTCGGTACAACTCTGTGAATGTCCTCCAGTGGCCCAGCCAGAGCCCAGACTTGAACCTCTCTGGAGAGATCTGAAAATGCCTGTGCACCGACGCTCCCCGTCCAACCTGATGGAGCTTAAGAGGTTCTGCAAAGAAGAATGGGAGAAACTGCCAAGCTTGTAGCATCATACTCAAAAAGACTTGAGGCTGTAATTGCTGCCAAAGGTGCTTCAACAAAGAATTGAGCAAAGGCTGTGAATATTTATGTACATGTGATTTATTTTGTATTTTATTTTTAATATATTTGCAAAAATTTTAAGCTAACTATTTTCACTTTGTCATTATGGGGTATTGTGTGTAGAATTTTGAGGTCAAAAAATGAATTTAATCCATTTTGGAATAAGGCTGTAACATAACAAAATGTGGAAAAAGTGAAGCGCTGTGAATACTTTCCGGATGCACTGTAGCTTGATCCGTGGATTAATGGTCAATCACGTCCAAAAGGTCAAATATATTTGCTTGTACAAGTGTTGGCTGAGGTTGGACGTGTCTGCAGAATTTCTGACAAGGCAGTCAGCCACCCTCTGGAGGAGGCCGGCTCCTCTGCCCTCTCTGCTCTTCTCTCTCCTCTTCATTCACCAGAATAATTCACACTCAGCTTAAAACAAAATGGGTGTGCAGATGTGCAGTGTTTGCTACAGTGTGTGTGGGTTGGTGTGAGCGAGTGTGGGTACATGATCTGGTTTTTAAGCAGGGTTGAATCCTAAATGATCATTGACTAAACTGTTTTTCAGAGGAGACAGAGTGGGGAAAGTGCCGGGGGCCAGTTTAACTGAACCTGGCTAGCCTAAAAATCAACTCAGAAAAACATCTTAAAATTTTCCTCATCCCTGGAACCAGCTGTGCAATTTACAACATCGCTCTTCTCCTAATTGAATCACCAGAGACCAATTGAGCTCTGTCAGGTTGTTATGAATATGTATTGATAGAATGTATATTATGGCTCCAGACTCACATTTCATACTGTGTTTGAATAGAGTCAAGTGATGATGAGAGAAACAAAAGCACTAAACTGACTTAAACCACAAAGATTTAAATCCTTGATGACGCGTGTGTGTGTGTGTGTATATGTGTGTGTGTGTCAGACAAGATCTGAGGTAAGACTTGTCTTTTATCGCAGACAAACACAGACAGATGGGTTGAAATAAACATTGATTTGCCAGACTTTCGGTTCCATCACTAATCAGACGGCAGGAGCAAAGTCCAGACTGCAGGCCGGTTAGTCAATGCCAGATGACTCCCTCTCTGTATGATTACCACCTCATTGTTCTGTTACAATGACCTTGGCTCATCACACAATCAAGTGTCTGATTGCATCACACACACACACACACACACACACACACACACACACACACACACACCCCTACTGGTTTATTAGCTTTTATGGCAGTTGCTGTAGTGTGGTGCATGTGTAAAATTCAGAGAAGTTGTGTCTTGTGTAACAGTGTTGTTGTTGTGCTGGTTACATCCACAAATCTGTCTTGTTACATAAACAAGTGGCTCGTGGTCAGACACCTCGAGGACAGTATTTCTTTAACTGGGTGGTTATTTGTTGTGAATTAAAGCTATTTATTTAAATTTTCTTTCACTGAGCAGCCATGGCTCTAACCACCCCTTTGACCTCCAGTTGACCTTAGCAGCACAATCAGCACTTAATGCATCCATGCAAGCAGCTCTGTGAGGTCGTACTGAGGCACGGTGGCGCTTTGAGCTAAATACTGATGTCAGCATGCTAATAGACCCACAATGACAATGCTAACATTCTGACATTTAGCAGGTGACCGTGGCTATCCCTCGGGATTCGAGGATGATGGTTCACTAGTCGTTGGTGGTCTGGTGAACCCTGAGATGGCTCAAGAGTCCCAGTGTTGTTGTACACTGCTTGTCACATAAATTGCAAGTGGTCATGGTGGGAAGTTTTGGATTCTCCTTCCACTTTCTTCTCTTCTCCTAAATGTTGCTCGTCCATGTCCTCTCAAATCTTTCCATTCCTGCTCGGATCAGCACTCTCCAGCTAGCACAGTCTTTGGCTTGCTCTTCCCAGGTCTTTCAGTTGATGTTCCAGCTTTTCATATTTGATTTTAGAAGATCTTTATAGCGCTTTTTCTGTCCTCTCCTGGTCCGCTTTCCTTCGCTCGGTTGGGAGTAGAATAGTTGTTTGGGGAGTCGGGTGTCATCCATCCCAACAACGTGGCCTGCTCACCACGGCTTTCAATTTGGAGATGTGTGTGCGTAAGTTTGTTTAAGGTGGGGATGTTGTGGCACTCTGACAAACAGGTATATTAGTAGGTTTAAACAGGTTAAAACTCCAGCAACACTTGAAGTAAACAGAAGTATTTTATTTGACCAACTCGTTTCAGCTTGCGGCCTTCATCAGGGTCATCTATCATTCTGTTGTGACACCTGTAGTCACCTTGGAAGTAGGTGAAGTTTTGCCAGATACTTTATTGTGTTTCTACATATTATATATTGCTTGTATGCTAACATTTGCTAACTAGCAGTAATGACATAATGAAAAGCAACATAAACAAAAGCACTTCATACTAAATGTGTGCACCAGCTGTTATGACAATCTATCCAATAGCTATTGAGGCATGTCATGCAAAACCAAAATTGTCAAAATCTTGGTGGCACTAGAGGAAAAGTGAAGTCATTAGGATTCATCCATCATCCTGTGAACCATGAATGTCATTGGATAAGTGAAAACTTTGACCTGCTGATGGCATAAGACAAAAGATAAGAGGTCTCCAAAGTAAAAATTCAATACAACAGCTGCTGAGATATTTCAGTGTTAGACAAAACAATCAACACTGCCATCCTTAGAGCTAGCATAGTTAAAAAAAAAACAAAACAAAACAAGCAGTTTATACAGAAGAGACATACAACTGAAAACCAGTTGTCCTTCCATACAGAGGTGAACAGAGAGAGCTGGCTGTCCAACAACTCAGTTTCCTTCAAAAGACACAGAGTTAAACTGTGTTTCACAGTTATTGCATCATGAACATGTTGAACTCTTTCAAAATTTGAGAAACAAGAAAAAAACAACAACAAAGGTTTATTCAGCAAAGTTTTCCCCAAAACCAGGATTCTCAGAAATTGCTGTTTTAATGGATTGCTTAAATCCTTGGGGAAAAAAAAACAAAACTCCAAAAGGAATGAAGGCAACACTGACCATTTGGTTGTGTAACATGAACTCTATTAAAATTGAATGATCTTAGTTGAGATCTACACTCGTCCTTTCTTTCCACATGCAGCAGGATTACTATGGACAGCTTCATATGCACAAACATCTGAGGTTATGTATAAGAGAAAGTGTGACATTTTATCTTTAAGATTTTTGAATTTGGTGACATTTAGAGGCAGCCTGCACAGACGGACAAGTCCCTGCTGCAGCAACAACTCAGACATGAAGCTGGGGGAAGTGAAACCTGAAGAAGACACACACAAAGACATCAGACAAATCCACCTTCCTCTGGAAACACAGCTAATAACTCTCCCCTCTGTGCCCACTGTGTCAGGCCTCACCAGCACATATTCATTATTCAGAAGGTGTTCCTCTCCAACTACACCACTGCTCTACCCTTACCAGTCATCCCCACCATAGATTTATAATTTATCATCCATGCCTATAAATCTTTTATTGTTTTTAGAACAGCCATTGGGGATGTATAATTCAATGTTCAGTGAACCAAAGGCGAGTCTTTTCCATTAAAAAAAAATTACAGTAGATCCTCTGAAAAAAGGAAGGGATAATTCTCCTCAGGATATTATGTAATACAAAACTGTCCTGGAGATATATATACCCCCATCTAAATTATCGTCTGGATGATGGGCAGATTCAGATTAAAAAAAATTTTTAAAAGATTGATTCTTTTATTCCACCATCCTCTGTATGTCTGTCTCTCTAAGCTCTAAGCTTCAACACAGTGACCTTCACCACAACACAGAGCCCAACTAAAGTTGAAAATGTCTCCAACTAAAAGAGTGAGTGGTCCAACAATAACGTTTAAAATTAGTGCAAATCCAGACCAATGAGTCACCCCGGTGTTGTGATTTAAATGCTTTAGTGTTGTGCTGACAGTTCCAGAAGATCTAATGTGATCAGTGGAACATAAATAATCATTTGTTGCCCCATTAAAACAAAACTATGGACTGTCTTTGCTATTGTCTGCTGACTCATGAGCCCACAGAAACTTTGCCAAAAGACTTGGCTATCTCAATGATACTGTGCATCTTTAGTGAACTGTAAGACTCATAAAATAGATTATTCATAAGCTGAATTAATAGTTTGGAAACGTTTATTGGTGGGATGCACCACAAAGAAGCGGTTAAAGCTAATTTATGTAGCATTTATCTGAGCTGTTTGTGGGATAATGAATCTGACTGTAAAAAAAAAGTTTTGTCACATATGGTCACATTTCAGATAATCTCTATCCTTTCCTGTTTGTTAATGAGAAAGTCAATGTTACACAGCAATAGAGCAGATTGATCCTAGTATGCTAATTCAAAATGCATCATGTATTTGTTTCTTACTGATTAACAACTTGTCTTTACTGAATTATTATTTTGTGAAATTGGAGTAGAAAAGAAATTAGACAGAAAGCAATCCTTTCTGTTGATTAGCATAATAAAAATAGTGTTTGTAAATTCTTGAATGTATTTTGGTAGCAGTTTGATGAACAATCTAACAGCATCGTGTCAAGGCCTCACCCGTTTAAAGAAATGTTGCTCAGAGAAAGCGTGCAGTCCAAGCATTAGGTTGCTTTCACTGTTTGCAACATATCCTGACACACTGCTCATCAGAGGATTCACGTCAGCTGTCTGTGAGGCAGCAGGAGAGATGTGAGCATGTGAAAGCTTATCACTTATGAAAGGACTTGCTCGGCCTCCCCACTGTGTTGACTTGCCCCATGCAGAACATTGTCTTGCTTGTCTGAGTCTGTAGCTTGATCTCCCTGTGTGGGTGTTTACCATGTGCCAATTATGATTGTCTGACTTTTTTTTTTTTCATTTTCATAAAAGATGGTGTCAGTTTATGGTGGAACCACAGACTGCATACAAATGGGTGTGTATGATGTTATTAAATGAAATCCACATGGCCCGAATGCTGCACTGCTGCACAATACCAGGACTTATTTGGAAAATCCTGCATTACATTTCAGACAGCAGTGTGTGAACTGAGTACAACACTGCATCTAACTGTTACAGTTTAGGGGAACATGGTTTTTTTCCCCCAAATTAAAAATGGGACTGGATTAAACGGTCTGCTCTCTCATGAGCTACCTATTAACACAAGCATAGTGGTACTTCCAAGAAGAATATTATCAATCAAACTTTATTTGTACAGCACTTTTCATACAGGTTAGTGCAGCTCAAGCTGCTTCACAGATGACTGATAAACTAAAGAGACAAGGACAAAGCTATAATTAGCATTAGCAAACAAAAACAAACATAAGACAATTAATAATTAATAATAAAAGAATGGATAAAAAGATAAAAGAAAAGATAGAATAAAATACATTTTATAACATAATTGCAACAAAATAAGTGAACAAGCAAAAGGATTATATTTAATTAAAAGCCAGGCTGAAGAGGTGTTATGGCTATATTAGAGAGAGAGAGACAGAGAGAGAGACAGAGAAAGAGAGAGAGACTACATGTGTTTAATTCTCATGATTTTCCTTGTGAAGTATATTTCAGTTTGTTGAGTGAAGCTTCGGTCTCTGTTCCATTTGCATTTTCACATTGTCTGGTCTGTTTCCTGAGATCCAGACTGACCCTGAATTGTCGTAAAGTGGTTTCAAGTCCTGCTGTAAATTTGATTATCCTTTCCAAACATCAGCCTCTTTGGGTTGGAGAAGGGTGGTCGATTCTCTGGCCAATGTTAATTCTGAGACTTTTATTGTGAAAGGTGAGAAAGGCCATTTGGCAGATGCTGAGAGTTTCTGAAAAGGTCTGTTCGAACCCACTTGCATCTCTTAGTGGAGCTCAAAGGAGGAGGGGTTCCTCACTACACACATGCACACAAGAGCTTACTGTTGACACATTGAGGAATCCAGAGAAAATGGGTTACAAAGGTCTCTCCAAGTTAACTGCTTGTGTGCACGTGTTACACATATCTTCACCTTGGGGTCTCACATGCAAGGCACATGCCAAGCCATCAACATTTTATTCAACATGCTGTCTCTGTCACTTATTGCCCATGTTTCACCTTTGCACTCTTTAACCTGGACTTGGACTTTCTCTGGGAGTACCTATTTTTTATGTTGCCTATGTAGTTTGAGTGACACCACTGCCACTGCAGGTGACAAGAAAGGAATGTCAAAGCCATTGCCTTCAAGCTGACCACAACAGGTATGGTGGTATGATTTTACATATAATGTGTGTAAAGTCTGTAATTTATATCGTGAATTTTGTTGTGTAGCTCTTGGGGTCATCATTCAGATTTGGGTTGAGACCTTTTTCAGTTCAATCACACAGAAGGTTTGTAATCTCCATAATTAAAATGCTGGAAAATCCTTTGTAAACAGGTTCTCATGCCTTCTATGAAGCTCCATTATTATCATGAGCATTATGTATTTTTCATCAACTGAAAAGGGAATTGAGCTAAATCCTGTCATGCTTGGTAAATTTAATCTGCTTGCAGTGACTTTGGTCCAAATGGATGACAAATAGCTCACAAAGACAAAATGTTACTTTTTATTTCTTTCTCTAAACAGGTGTAAGCACTGTTTTCTGTCAAAGATGTCCAGGAACAACCTTCTATCATAAATTATCCACCTAAAAATATCCAATATCCTAATATCCAAGTATTCACATATAGTAATCTTATATTCCAAATACGCGCTTCATAATGATGATTTTTTTTAAATTAATGAAGCTACAAATACAATAGTAGAAACAATTCTAGGTCAAAAGCAAACAAGCAGTGTCATTGCTATATGGATGAATTTCAGTAATGACTGGAAATACCTGTTAATGCAGGCGTAAATGAACTTTGATCCCATGAGGAAAGAAAGCAAGACAACAGATAACAGAAAAACAGAGGCTTTATGATAAAGACACTAAATTGCCAAAAATATTTGGGCAACTGCACATTACACCCACTTGTTGAACTTCTCATTCCAAACACATGAGCATTGATATATACAAGATTTTGGATTCAGGATGCAGGGATTTGCTATTCGGCTATTCAGCCAGAAAGGATAAGTGAGGTTGGCCATTGATGTAACGCAAACTGACTCACAGTTGGTGCCTCAGATCATCCCAGATGTGCTTGTGCTGTGCAGGCCAGAAGAGTTTTTCCACAACAAACTGGGAAAGACATTTCTTTACTGTATAGTCCCGGCTTTGTGTACAAGGGTATTGTTGTATGAATGTTGTAGTATTAAGATTTTTTGTGTTTGATGATTTTTTCCTGTATTTCAGTGAGTGCAGCATTCATGTTTGTAGATGAATTAAAAAATTAATTAGCATTGTGAATCCACTGATTATCATGAACACTTTCATTAGAAGTAGTTTGCAAATTCTGGTGATTACTGTACGAAAGATAATAACATCTGTATGTTTCTCCCAAGACATTTGAGTGTAGGAGAAACCAGTGCAGACTGACATGGGCTCTGCAGTGAAGGTTAGGAAGGGGATGGAAGCTGTAGCAACAACAGCAGCCCCTGATGGTGGATACGCCTGGTTCGTCTCACTCTCCTGCTTCATAGTCTTTGGTCTGACCTTTGGGGTCATTAAGGTCTTTGGTGTATTCTATGTTGAAATACACAAATACTTTGAAGCCACAGCAACAGAGACATCATGGATCACCTCTATTGCCGTGGCTACCATCCACATTTTCGGTAATTATGGACTTTTTTAAAATCATAAGTACATAAATATAATGCAATTTATACATTATATTACATTATAATACATTTGTTTAGTATACACTGGAGGGACATCAGTACATGTTTCATGGCCCTCAATTTAAACTATTCCCTAAATTTCATTTTCATAGCTTTCAAAATCCCTGATTACTTGATGTCAAATCCTACAGATGGCTCAACACAAACACAGGCCTGTTGAGGGTCTGACCACCAGGTGGCCCTCTCCTACATCTTGAAAAACACCAGGTCTTTTCTTGTGTTAAATGAACTATAACGTCTTAATAACACACAAAACTATTAGAATCTATAAGGTTGTTTTTTGATCTCCAGTGTTCTGATCCTGTGGGTAAAATGAATTCCTGTCAGCTACAAATGTTGGCCTGTTCACACAGTGACACTAGGATTAACTCTTAAACCTCTCAAGTCTTATGCAGTCTAAATTAATGTCAATCTTCACTGAGAATATGGATAAAACAGGATTATATTTGAAGAGAACAGCTTTATTTACACATGTGAAAAATAAATAGGACTTCTTACCTGCTGTGAAGTGCTTTATTTACAGTGTTTCCCTGAATAGATTTAGCTTACTGTATATATGCTGAATATTATAATGAGTACATGTCCTGTGTGTTGCTCTGCAGCTCCAGTAGCATCTGCTCTGAGTGCTCACTACAGCCACCGCTCTGTTGTGATAATTGGTGGACTCATTTGCAGTTTAGGGGTCGTGACTGGGGCTTTTGCTCGTAATCTGGTTGAACTGTACCTAACAGTGGGGTTCCTGAATGGTGAGTACAAACATACAACACAAACTCAAAACAACATGCACACAAATTTGATATTAACTGATGTCCTTTGCTGCAGGTTTGGGCTATGCATTAACCTGGACACCCACAGTGACCATGCTGGGCTTGTACTTTGAGAAGAGGCGTCCGGTGGCTAACGCCTTAGCCAGCGCCGGAGAGTGCATTTTTACCTTTGTCCTCACGCCGCTGTTCCAGCTACTTATTGACAGTTACTCCTGGAGGGGTGCTTTGTTGATCCTAGGGGCACTGCAGCTTAACCTGTGTGTGTGTGGGATGCTGCTGAGGCCCCTAAAAGCCACCAGAGATGTGACTTGTGTCAGCGAGGTCAAAGCAGAAGAACAAGGCTTTTCACTGGAATTGCTCACAAAAGAGGACTCGGATCAGAGCAAAGCGAACTGTCAAGAGACAGAGCAGCAGAGAATATCTGAGAGGTCTGATCAGGGGACAGTGGAGGTGTGTCTTGAAGACCCTGAGGGGATACCTAATTCAACTAAAGACCCAAACTGCAGGAGTAAGAGGGCTGAATTAAGGACCAAAATCCTGCGCTACGTAGATTATACCCTCATCACTAATACGCAGTTCATGGTCTACTCGATGTTTGGGGTGTTTGCTGCTCTGGGTTTCTTCGCTCCAGCTTTGTTCCTGATTCCTTATGCCCGCAGTAAGGGGATTGAGGAGTACCAGGCGGCTGCGCTCATGTCCATCTCTGCTGCGCTGGACTTGTTTGGAAGGCTGTTCTTTGGCTGGGTGGCAAACCTGAGACTGGTGAAGATGGTACGTTCAGTTTAAGAAATGTAGTGTAAAGTGTCAATCTTCTCTTGTAATTAACTGTAGGATAGCGAACAAACTTAACTCCCCAAATGTCAGACTGCTCCTTTAGAGACGTAGCGTATTGTCTGTATGAAAAGTGTGTACAGGTGAGTGTCAAGGCCACATCATTGCGACGGCTGTCTGTTTCCTTTGTCTCTGTTCCTACCAGGTGCAACAGCTGACAGCCACAGTGATTCTGCTGGGTACTGTGTTACTCCTCTGCCCACTGGCCTCCTCGTTCTCGGAGCTGGCTGCTGTCAGCACAGCTTATGGCCTGGTGTACGGTGCCACGGTCTCCATCCACATCACTGTGCTGGCTGAGGTTGTGGGCGTCCACAGGCTTGGAAGCGCACTGGGCTTTTTCATGCTCATACGTAGCAGCGGAGGCCTGCTTGGACCACCCATTGCTGGTGAGTGAGAAAGATGCTTTGATAGTGAGCTGCAAGTACACAGTGTACCAACTGTGCATATCAAAAAGAAATGGATTTCAGTTTTGAGTGGTTGCTGTAATATTCCCTGTAAACCACTCCACCATGCTAACTGGCTGCGATAGTAAGAAATAAACAAGAAGCTGCACAGAGCAGAATAGAATAGTGTTTATTTCAACATTTCTGTTAGCAGAGGTTCAGAAAAATCCAAATCATTAACTCCAGGTTACAGTGTCTGCCATTCTCCTTTTCCTATTCTTCCGTCACATTAAATAACACAATGAATGTGCTTATACATCGTTCTGCATTGTAAGTCCAGCCCAGTGAGTCTATTCAATGAAGATGAGATTTTTATTCCTTCCTGTCATGCAGCACCACCCCTCAATTAATCATGGATTTTGTCAATGGTCCGTCCCGCAGGATACAGGAGTTTTATATTGAAAGACCAACTGTGCAAAAATTATAATATCCGGATTCTTTATGGTTGTGTTAATTTCATGGCCGAACGCCCAAAGATCTTTTTTTTCACTCATTTAATGGAGTTTCTTCCCCACTGAATTTTCATGCAGTCACTTGAGACATTTGTCCAAACTCATACACTGTGATGGAACAATTTTAGTAACATAACAAAGGAGTAGAAAAAACCAAAACATCTTGTAAATACCAAATGGTTATTTAAAACTTTAAAGTTTCACTAACTGTTTGTTTTCTTAATGTCATTTATTATCACATTTTAAAATTAATGCGGTGAACCTGCTAGCAAACAGTTTCAACACATTTACACATCCAAGCAGATATGGAGTTTGTGTCATCCTGGCAAATGTAAGCCCAGTATCCACTCTCCTTTTAGCTCCGTTTTGCTGTCCGCCAACTCCTGAGAAAACCATCTGAGTCTTTAGCGGCTAAATGCCTCAATATGTTCACCAGATGGTCGCTAACTTTGCTAACTTTGCTAACTTAGCTGGGCAGGTAGTGTAGTGGGTTCGTGGAGCTTTTTCCAATGAAAACAGCAGCCTGCTGTTACTGAAAATGACACTGATAACAGTCATGAGAGTGAACCAAAACATTAAAGTTGCGTGCCAGGAAACCAAAACAATAGGCTGAAAGGAAATAAATTGGTCTTTAGAGCTGAATGAATCTGCAGAGTTAAGTGATAATTCTCTGTGGGTTCATCACCACAAGCGACCACTTTCACACACACAGTCAGTTGATGCATTGTTAAAGTTAAAATATTTATTATAGCAGCTTTGAATCATGGTAAAATGCTTCCTGATGTGGTGTTTTACATAACACACTTACTTATCTTACTATTATAATGTAAAAATCCTTCTTGTCTGCTTTTTATGATGTATATTTTCACCTTCATTATTAATTGGGAAAATGAATTAAGGATATTGACTCTTAGGTGTAATATGTGTAGGTGTAATATTTTGAATCCCATTGCTCCTCTATAATACATTTAAATACATTTAATAGTAAATGGATACGTTTTGGCAGTGGCTGGACAGTGTCTCCAATGTGCCAGCTACTTTGGAAATGTGTTTGCACTTATCTTCATTACTCTATTGTCTTGTGAAAAATAAAAATAGTCAGCTATTAAAGTTAAATGGCAGTTAAGATGTGTCTGGTACTCATAGAAAGTCGGGGAAAGAGGGGACGTCCTGTCCTGTGTTTTCTCTATGCAAACCGACACAAGCTGCTGCTCTACCACCAACCTGCAAACCAATGAGCATTTCCACCTGATTATTGAAGTTACAACCTGTTTTCACACACAACTCTTAACAGTAGAAGTAAATACAGCCTGAAAAACATCCAGCTTGACTTTGGCACCCAGGCACAGCAACCACTGCCAGAAAGCGTCCTGGCCCTGAGCATAGCCTGCAGTAAATCAGCTGGTGAAACTTCTCCATGAGTGGAAAAAAACACTTTGGCCTCATTGTAGTTTGTTAATTTATTGGTATTTATGGATTTACAAGAAGGTTGTTAGCATGGCCAAAAACAGGGAATAATAGCGATTAGAGTTTTCAAAGTGTGCTCTGCAGGGTGTATGCGTTGAAGGACTTGGATTTCCTTTTAGGGTTTTATATGGACAAGTATCCATCGTCATTGGCCTGATATATCAGGAGAATCCTAGAAAACAGAAAAAAACACTTTCCAGTACCGCTTCAGCCCTTTGAACCTCGATTACACATTTTTTTTTCCATTTATCTCTGTTTAATTAGTTCTTTAATCTAATTTAGAATAAAGTGATACCAACACGTGTAAATGTTAAATTTAAGACATTGCTAAAGGCTGACACTGACCTCAAATCCAGTTAAGCACTAATTTAAGACAAGTTGATACAAATGTAGCCTGTGGTGTCCTATTTATAACGTAACATGATCCCCCTGACACTGAGGCTATTTCTAACTTATTTACTGTACCGTTCAGTACTTTCAGCACTTTGAAGAGCTGAGAGTTGACGGATGTTGAGGATGCATCAAAGCGTGCTAATTATGTTTCCGTCACGGGAGGAAAGCACTGGCGTTACTGCCTTAGGATGAAATTAATCTTTCTGCAGTCCTCTTCTCCTTATCTCTGCCTCAGTCTTTTGCCTCATTTATAACTATCTGCTGTTAAATGAAGCCAAAATGATAACGTGATAGTGATATTGCTATTGTACTTTTCCTTTTAGGATACTTCATTGACAAGATGAGTGATTACGGGATGGGTTTCATCATGGCAGGAGCGGCTCTCATTGTCTCCGCCCTTTTCCTCCTCCTCCTCCGTCAGATAGACCACAGGGGTCAGGGGTCAAGCGCCAGGAATCACCACATGCATACAGACAAACTGGGGCAAAGCCTCGGAGCTGAAGCCAAAGAGCTTGGCATGACATGAAAGATGGAGAAAAAGTTTCTGTCTCTGTTTCACTGAGTTAGATCTCAAAGTTTAAAAATGGAAAATTTACAGTTAAGACTGCGGCAGTGTTTTTCTGAGGGAGAAATGCAGGGGCAGTGGAGCTCAGAGGTCTTAAACAAATTGTCATGTGAAGAATTGTCTGCAGGACCAGAGCCTTCAGAGTCAGCGGGTGTCTGTCTGTAAGTAATTACGTGGATGGTTTGGGTCGGTGTGATCTCAGTCTGTCGCACAGGCCACAGACAGTGTGCGGTTGCAGGGAATGATGAAATTGATAATTCCTTTAGACAGTTTGCAGCAGATTTGCAGATCAGAGTGGGAGGGATGGTCAGAGCATGGGAGGGTATCTTGATTTTTATTTTTTTGTTTTATAACATGATCACCTATATTATTATCTATCAGTGATTTAAAATCACTTTATTATTTATCAAACTGCAACCAACACATGTAATTTCTTATATATATTTTCATTTTGCACATGAAACAAATAATAAATAATACATGAATAAAACAGGATGGTACAGGATGGCTACTGGTGCTGTAGCAGTCAGCAGTTCTTGCTTCAAACATAGAGAGTGGCTGGAATATTTGATCAATGTGATGCATCATTTGTTTGAAAATGTACCAGTTGCTGATTTTATGTCTAATGTATATATTTGGTTAATTAGTGAAAATTAATGTTCATTTTTAAGACATCAAATGTTTAAATTAGACAATCTTAAATACTTTACACTTTTCTTCTATAGTTATCTAATGTTGTACAATATTGAGATATGGGTAGCAGATGAAAAATATAAATAACATGGGAAAGGTCTTGCTTTGGAATCCCTCCTCCTCCCTAAACCAATATTTTAATATCGAAC
Organism: Trachinotus anak; assembly: GCF_046630095.1. NCBI lineage: Eukaryota > Metazoa > Chordata > Actinopteri > Carangiformes > Carangidae > Trachinotus > Trachinotus anak. Next base: position 25,372,548 of record NW_027273853.1, on the reverse strand, counting down.
ACTGAAAAACTGTAGTAATGTACTTTCCTACAAAGAAAACTGCAGATACTGTGTTTTTATGTCACTCAGGTGCAAATGTGTATGAAATGTGACAATCAGTGAGCTGTATGAATTTGAATTGTTATTGCATGTTTTCATCCTTTTCTGCACAAGGATGAATGTTGGGTTGCACAGTGAAAATGTGACTATGGCTCCCTCCAGTGAGAAGATTCTGACGATGCATTTCCAACCTTCACGGCTGAAAAAGTGTTGATAAGTGCAAATATTCCACCACAGGGAACGAGGGAATTTACAGTAAATTGCATCAGCTTTTTTCTTGGTTCAGTGATTAAAACATAAGCAAAATATATGAACCATGAATCTTTTAACTAAAAACTAATTTTAACCAGCCTTAAAAAGGAACTGAAGTGTTACATCACATTGCTGAAGCAACAAAATACGTTCTAAATGTTCCAGTGAATTTCTCTCCAAGTTATGTCCCAGTGCAGCCCGAAACGGGGGGAGAAAAACACTTCTTCATTTTCTTGCTCTGCTGCAGAATGTTTGGTATGTGCAACCATCAAGAAAACTAGCTTTCATAACCCCGAACCATCCAGAGGCACCAGATAAACATCTTCAACGTGGTACAGTGCAAATACTACAAGTATAAATAAACACGTCACTCTCTATAAACCTTCAATAACAAACTCCAAACTGAGGTTTACAAAATGACATCCCCCACACATTAACTGACACAAGACACACAACACACAACACACACACACACACACACACACCCCCCAAAGGAAAGAGACTGCAGAAAAGAAAACTCACCACAACAAGAGAGCTGGTCACAAAATACCACACGGCTTTGATCTGCCAGACAGGAACAAAGACATAATCCATGTTTCATAGAAACTCTACATGAAAACCAAACACACACACACACACACACACACACACACATACACACACACACACAGTATGTAATGGTTGACTGCCAAGAGAGAGAAGAGGCCACCTATTATCAGGGAAAGGAAGACTGCCGGTTCAGAATTATCAGAGGATTTCCAGTCCAGTGGAGCTAACATCTACTGTTACTTGATACACGAGGAAGTCTGATCTTTTTAATTACATATCAACCTGCCTGAAATCCCTAAACACATATTTACACACTCTCTGTACTGCACATAAAAGGAATTACATGTCTGGCAAAAGAGGAAATTGTGGAGCTATTCGCCATTTGCTTTACGATCAAACGTTTTTTTATTCATTGAGCTGATAAAAGAATAAATATCCTTAAATACTGACCCTGATTTGAGCATGGGTGTCTGATCTTGTGTAAAGTCATTTTAAAGGGGCAAGCCACTGATTTTGTGTACGGCCAAGCCTGGAAAAACAGCTGAATGACGTCTTTTCTAGAGATTTTTAAAATTTGATGATGATGTTACTGTGATGTCACCAGGGTTATGTTCAGCTTGGACTTCAGACTTGTAACAAACCGGAAGCGTGGAGTGTGAAAGAAGTGGGCCTTTAGGAGGCAGCATGGGTCTCATGAGAGATGCTGTTAAGTTGCATTATGGGAAACAAAGGGTTCAGCATTTTGGGGGCTTGACCCATTCTAGCAACTAAAAGTCAAGATGTCTCTGGGGCTAAGCCAAGCCTGCAGGTGCGTTTAGAAATGACTGGAAGGATACAGCCTCCCCCTTGTGGCAATTCAAAATAAATCAACATAGGACTGTACGTTGGTGAGCTTGACAGCATTTTCAAGTCATGTGTGTGTGTGTGTGTGTGTGTGTGTGTGTGTGTGTGTGTGTGTGTGTGTGTGTGTGTAGCAGCAGGGATATGGGACTGTCTGTATTTGACCCTTACAGCATCAAGTCCAATAAAACAGAAAGCACAGGAAGAGCTTTGAAGTCGGACAGGACTTACTAAAGCGCCTCTCAGTCACTTTGACCCCACAGTGGGACCCCAGAGCACACAGTCGCTATAGAAACAGCTGAAATAGTTTTTCAGTTTTTTTCTTCTCTCTCTTTTTTTTTTTTTTTTTTTAAGTCGACCTAATTCACAGGGGTCACGCAGAGGAATGCAGCACGACTACCTGAGTTCAAAGTGCTTGGTAGCAGGACGAGGAGAGAAGAGGGGAGACGAGAAGGAGGACTGAGAGGAAGAAGGGAGAGAGGGAGAGACAGAAATGGGAGAGCAAGAGAGAGGAGGGGACAGATGATAGCTGCATGTGGAAGAGGAGAAACCAGCTGGGAGAAAGCTGGGAGACAGAAAAACAAAGGGAAACTTTAAACCAAGGATGAGCACAAGATCGGAGAGGAAAAGTAGGCAAGAGACAGAGGAAAAAAGGCAAAGGAAAATGATGAAAAGAAAGAAAGAGAAGGAGAATTACTGAAAAGAAGCAATTACTGTATACTGAAGAAACTCTGGGAGCTAGCAGCAGCAGAGTACTGATTTGTGCGGGTTAGGGCCATTAGAGGATAAAGGATAATGACACTGGAATGAAATAGTCATGAAGGGGAAGCAGTTGAGATTGGGCATGGCTCTAACCACCTCACTGATTAAAAGAGGAGAAAATACTTGCTGCTAATGAGAAACGATTAGTGCAGCTACAGGTAGTTGTGCTTAATGAGGATAGCTAGCAGCCAGACCCACACGACACCTCCAGGTTATTGCTTTAACATTTGTTTTGAGGAGGCCAAAAACTCTCAGAGTCCATAGCTTCAGTCTCCAAAACACTGTTAATAAAAAAGTTTGAAGGAAAGTTTTTATTTTCAGAGACTCCCTGTGCAAGTTCAGAATTTCAGTTTACAGGTTTTGGTTGTATAAGCATGAGTTCTGCGTGTAAACACTTCTTTTCTTTTCTTTTAAAGATGCTGAAAACAAGCGAGGAGAGAGCAGACAGATGTTTGGTCTACGTGAACCTTTTATCAACCCATCTCCATTTCTTCTGAACTCCGTTTCGTGCTCTGCTCCTTTCCCTCCCCTGATCTCCCTCATCTTCTCCTATTTTTCCATCAGCCGGTGCCAGCCCGCATCTTTTAACAGCTGTCCCACTTTAACTCAAGTCATCGAGGTCATTGTGCTGCCAGACCTCACATACACATAAGAAGGCATGCATTCAAAGGCACACAGAAGCAACAATACTTCATATTTCAGACGTCAATAATATGTTTTAGTATGGGTTAGATTCATATCAGATCAAATTACCAGTGTAGGAAGTTTTCCATCTCTTTCTTGATGTATGTAATAGTCTAGTAAAGCAGATGGCGCCAGTCCTTCTTTCCTTGTCTCTTTACGGTCGAATAAATCCACAACACAATCTTGCTCCTCTCTCTTAAGCATCCATACTGAATGTATGTGTGTGTGTTTCGTTTCATCAACAACAACACAAATGCACATCCTAAATCAGAGATTTATCTTCCTTCTTCAGCTGCTCGAGGTTTACATCCCAACAGACACATTAAAACTGAAAGCTGGGAGGCAGCCAGTGCTCACTGAACTTGTTAAATGTGAAACAGTCAAACAGAGCAAAGCAAATCAAAAAAAGAAAATTAATTTTGAGTGAAATTAGTCAAAGCACTGTTTGGAGACTTCTGCTACATACATTCTACAGGCATCATTTAGGATTGTATACTGCGTATAGTAAGTATTTAAGTTTCTTATTGCACCGCATATGTGCTGAGACATTACAACACATAAGTGCAACTTTCACTCCTCTCCAAATCCAGCAGCCTAAGTCCAACCAATCGCACCTAACCCATGACCCTTCAGGCTGACCTCTGACCCCGGCTGACAGCCCAGATTTGGAATGAATGGCTTTGACAGGCTTCTGCTTCAGGCTCCAGCACATTGATACGAGAGAGGCCCACCAGAGAAGCATGCTAATAAACACTGAAGTGACAATATAAGTGATAAATGACGTGTTCAGCTGGTTGGCTCATTTTTAGCCACGCTGGCAGACTGTCTGTTGGTCCACCACTTTGGTCTGGACTGAAATTGCAACAAATATTGGATTCATTTCAACAAATTTGGTTCACATGTTCCTCTGAGGATGAACTTTAATGGCACCATCTTTTGTCCAGTTTGTCCAATAGTTTGGTTTATGACTAAATAAAACTAATTACATTCCCACCAGCCTCAGCTGCACTTTGTGTTTATAGTCCTAATTAGAAAATGCTGGCAAATTAACCAGAGATACATTTGCCAGATCAACCAGTTAGTGCTCATCTTTAAACTATTTTGTTTAGTAGAACATTTCTGAAATGTTGTAAAAGTATAAATCTCAACTTTTTATCGCTTGTTGAAATTTGTTTTTCAAAAGAAGACAGACATGAAAACAGTCATGGATAAGCTATACAAAGACAACATTTTATCTATTTATCTATTAGTGTTTTCAAATGCTGTTAATTCGCTACTTCAGTGGCTAGCTATAGCATGCTAACTTGCTGAACTAAGATAATGAACGTGGTAAACAGTATATCTGTACGGTGTATCTTTCTGTGCCAGTGTCTAAAATTTGTTTGATAGCAAGAGTTTGCATTTGTGCAGTAATATCCCATCTCAGCCAGAGAAGATACAGTAAACTTGTACAGTATATATGTAACACCTTGTGAATGTTGTGGGTACACAGACACAGAAACCACAGACTATCACACGTAGACGAAGGGCTGCCCTGACCACTGAGCCAGAGCCATCTCTGGACAGCTACCAACTGTTACACCATGAATCAGACTGGAATTAATCTTGACCATCAGAGAGGAGAAACATGTGATATGAAACCCCCTGAGACTCGCAGACACTCCACCCTTCAGAAACAGCTACAGCGCATTTCGGCTCCAGACAACGCCTCACAGATTAAAGGAATTTCTGCCTTTTGAGCGGGGAGTCTGTCCCCGGACAGGATTTATGGATTCACACTTTCCTCTCATTCATAACTGTACAAGTGGATGCTGTGTCCCGACTGAGTGCCATGTCCTGTTTAGCTCTTGGAATAAATACTGTATGTGTATCCTTTTGTGTGTACGGAGTTACAGTAGAGTATGTGTGCGTGTCCCAGCCCTCGGTAGGCATGAATACAGCTGTTTACGTTATTTAATATTCATGTATACTGTACATTCCAGGTTTAGGAAGGAGGCAGGATGTGGATGATGTCTGTGAGAACATGTCTGGAAATATTACTGCAGCTGCAGTTTTTCCCCCATTGAAGAACTGAAGTTGGTTTAGACAACAGCAAAAAAATAAAGAATAAGAAAAGTAAGCCCAGCAACCCTAACTACTTCATGTTTCAAATATGGATATTTAAATGTTTAAATGTATATGATCCCATTCTCTATATTCTCAGGAGTCTGAAAATCTGAAAAAAGAAAATAGCCAAATTGCTGTAAATAATCCAAGGGACACAAGTGTTTGCACAGTTTTAAAAGAATTTGGTTTGAACCAACTGTGCAGTCATAGCTTAGCAAACCCTGAGCATTTGTCAAGCTTTGGATTTCTTCAGTGTGTGTGGTGTAGCTTACATGGTGCTGTGTCAGAAGAGTAATAAACCTCATACGTACGGTAAAGGGTCTTTATTTTAGCCTTTCCAAAAACAAAAAATGCAAGAGCAAAACTTTAAAGAATAGAACAACAATAGATGCCCTTACATTCACTAGGCACATTGATTAGTTCTCATCCTCCCTTTAAAGTGAGTCAGCTTGAAACAATAAAAAAGCAGCGGGAGCTGACATTGTAAACCAACAAATGGAGCAACCTCAGCTTAACTTTGTAGCTCGGTGCAGCTGATAAAATCTATAGACTACAGCTGTAGATGGCTGCTGAAGTTCAAGGGGCAAACTTAACACTGTTATCAATGTAAACTGCATCATGTACAGAAGCTTGAATGGTCATTTCCAAAATATATAATGCCCCTCTGTATCATAATGATGCTCCCAAACCATTGCATCAGGTTTATCGCTCTATCATTTTCACACAGTCTTTCATCCAGTCTTTTCCACTGCCCTGTTCCACTATCTCTATATGTCCCCCTTCTTGCTCTCTTTTTTCTCTCTCACTTTTTCTCTTTACTTTGTCTTTTGTGTAAGTGAAGCCTGGGCCTCCCAGTGACATAAGCCCTGCTCCTGTAAAACTAATAATGACTGAGATTTGTGCAGGCTTAGCATTCTTTCTCCCTTTCAGTGCAAGACACTGGGAATGGAGAGAGAGGAGGGGACAGGAAGGAGAGAAAGGTTTAGTGGCAAGGTAGGGGGTGAGCTTGGGGGGCGGGGGGGTGTCCTAGTTTGAGACAGAGCAACTTGAGAGATACATGAAGAAGGAAGAGAAGATGGAGAGAGGCCCCTTTACCCTGGAACGCACCACATGCTCTCATTCTTTCTGGGTCAATGCCACCGAGATCGCACTGCATCCTCTCCAAACACATTAAACAGAGTGTGCACGTATGGACACATACACATGTGTCCTCATTCAGGTGGGTTCAAGTATTAAATCATGCATATCCTCTCCTGAAGAAAAATCAGGAATGTAAACACGGATGTTGGACAGTTGATAGTTCCACCACGTACATGCTTGAATTCTAAACTTACAGCCCACAAGTATTTTCAAACCCCACACTTATCAGAGCCATTTATTTTCTCCATACGATACCACACGTCAGGAAAACATTTGAAGCAAAGCCACAGAATATAAAATACATCCCAACCACACGATGACACAACTCTGTCAAATTCACATAAAGATCACCAGATGTGCTGTGAGATGCAACAAGAGGGCAAGGGGGAGGTCTCACACGCACTGCCCTCTCTAATGCTCTCCCCTCCCTCCTTTCACCTCCCCTCCTCTCTCCCAGAGACATGTGCGTACGCCGTGCCAGCAGACAGTTTCAGCTCTCAACAACTGATGCACGGACAGCTGCTGTTTCTCCCTTCCCCTCTTTCTTGCTCCCCTAACTATTCTCCTCTTTCTGTTTCCTCTCTACACTGCTTCCATTCATCCCCTCTGTACTTTCCCCTTCCTTCCCTCTACTTTGTCATTCCTCCCTGCACTTTTCCTCAGGCGGATATAAAGGCAGGTCCTGTTGAAGGGAGAGGGGCTTGTGTAATCTCTGGCTGCACATGAGCACCGGAGAGTTATTGCTTCAGCTGGAAAGGCACCGCAACAGAGGACTTGGAAACAACTAGAGGACAAACTTTGGGATAAGCGGGAGAATAAGGAATACCTCCAAGACAGGAAGGGAGGAGAAGGAGGGAGACGCAGTGAGAGTTTGGAGTTGGGGTGCAGGACACAGACCATGCCGGGCTCTGTGCTGCTGCTGCTGCTGCTGTCCCTGTTGGTCCTGTCCACAGGAAGTGATGCCAGGCGAATCAGGAAAAGAGGACTCAACCATAAGGTGGGGCTGCTAACCTCACCTTTGACTTTTGTATATGTGCACATGTGAGTGTGTGGCTTTCTGCTTTATCTCTTCATTATGGCTGTTTTTTGTTTTTTTAGAAAAGCCTCCAAATTGGAAGTAGGTGAGAGATCACACTGTTACAGTACAATACCGGCTCTGTTACAGAGAGCTGGGTTCACACTGCAAGAGCAGTTTTGTGGCTGAGGTGAGAGGTGGTTAAGTTGACCTCAGACCTGAAGCACAATAACCCAAAGAACAGTGGTGTAAATGAACAAAGTGCATTCACTGCAGCACTGTACTTAAAGGAATAGTTCAGCATCTTGGGAAGTACATTTAATTCTTGCTGAGAGTTAGATAAGAAGATTGATGCCACTGTGACATCTGTCTAATAACTAAAATGCTTTATCCAACAGCTTGTTAGCTTAGCATAACAGACAACTAAATCCACCTACCACCACATCCAAAGCTCACTAATTTAAATGTTACAGCTTGTTTGTTTAATTTGTACAAAAACACAGTGTAAAAACAAGTAGTGAGGGTTTTATGGGAGCACTGACTTCCAGAACAGGAGCAATTTGTCTTTTTTAAATTTCAGTTTTCAGGTGTAATGAATAGAGAAGATATAACATATTAGTTTTTACACTTCGGTTACAGTATGGATCAAAAAACTAGGTTATCTTTTGTCCCCTATTTCCAGCCTTTGGATTACGCTAACTGGCTGCTGGCTGCATCCTTTGATAGTCACAGTACAGATAATTAAGTTTAGAGGAACTTGTACTTTACTTGAGCTCATCCACTTTATGCTACTATTACTTACTTCTACTTATCTACGTCATTGTAGTTTGTAGATTAAGATTTTAAAAACAAAACATGTGACCACCTTTTAAAATATGATGCATAATTATATATAGGACTTTAAAGTAGTCAAAATTAGCTAAATTTCAACCAACTACAACATAAAACTGCTGATTATACTTTAATATAATAATATAATAATGCCGCAGGGAAATTCTACAAGTACTTTTGACACATTTGTACAATTTGTTGGTAATGCTTAAGTTTTGAATGCAGGACTTTCTATATGGCTTGGAGAGGATCTGAACCTTTTTTCACCACTGGCAAAGACACACTTTGATTTTGAAGCATGAAAAATCTTCATTGACAGGAGAAGTTTTTTAGTTTTGATGAGGAGCTGAAAGTGGAGTGTGCAACAGGTTGGAATAAGTCGCTGATTTTCAGATTTCCATATGAGTAATTGAAGAGCACACTGGATGTACAACCTTTGTCTTTGTGTGTGTGTTGTGTGTGTTTCTGTGTGTGTGTGTGTTCACGGCGGATTATTAGGGCAGGAACTGAACTTGCAGACCGGGCCCCTGCTTGTTAACTCAGCTCTGTGTCGCTGATTGATCATCTCTAACAAGGGCTCACTGTAGCGTGCTGCCTTCTCTTTCTTTCTCCCTCTCCTGCTCTCTCTCCTCCTCTGTGAAACCTCATGCTCTTCAATGTTCTCACTTTCTAACTGGTTTGTGCCCTCATTGGCCCGTCTCTCTCATTTTCAGCTTTTATCTCTCTTCCCTTCTCTCACATGCAGTAGTAAGCCTTTCACCCTCTCTCTGGCCTGCTTTCTCTTCCCCCTCACCCATGTGTGGCTCTCAGTATACCACCCCCGTTTTCCCTCTTTCAAATGTATTTCTCTCGTCTCCTCCTGCTCTCTGGATGGGCCAAAAGCACCGTCTTGCTGGACTCTGCTTCAAAGCTGCTGTAATTGGAACATGCTGAGACGACTGTGCAGATGGAGTTTGTCTCTTTCCCTCTGAACCTTTTCATCTCTGCATCTTTCCATCTTTCATTTTTTTAGCCACCTCCCCCACACGTACATGTACACAAACACCCTCAGCCTCATTCATAACACCAGGGCTGTGGAGAAAGACAAATTATAGTCACAGAGTGTTTCACGAAGGCACTGCACTATGTAATAATGTGTCTTGAAAAAGCAAAATTTGTGAAGATTTGTAACAAACCAGGCCAGCAGCACATTCACTACCTGTCCTGCATTCATGGTCTTCTTTGTTCTTTGAATATAGAAGATTTCAGCAGATTTATTTATCTGAGTACACATTGAATTCAAATCAGTCAAAACTTCTAGGTAAGACCAGTAAGTAGGTACATTTATCAAAATGCTTGCAATAGAATACAATCAGATTTTCCAATTTACTGGATTTACACAATGCATTTCAAAAACACAAGTCATGCCAAATCTATTTTTGTCTCAGTTTTAGAAAAGCATAAATGCTCTTTAAGAGTCTCAAATACATTTTCATTTTAATTACATTATCAATGTTTGTAAGTTACTATTATTATTATCATTATTATTATTATTAGTAGTAGTAGTAGTTGTAGTAGTAGTAGTATTTAAATAAGATGTGTAATCGCAGTCCTAAATGGTTGGAAATATATTATCAGAATGTAAGAATGTATTCTACATATATTATATATATGTACACATATTCTACATGTGTGTGTGTGTGTGTGTGTGTGTGTGTGTGTGTGTGTGTGTGTGTGTGTGTGTGTGTGTGTGTGTGTGTATGTGTGTTTTCATACCGGCTTTATCTTAACTTCATTTATCTGACTTGTATATAAAGTTCTTACCAGAAAGGGGGCTGTTTGACCTCTTTGTCAGATGGTCTCACTGACGAGGCGGCTCAGGGATCAGAGCCATGTCTCTTTCTCTTATCTAGACCTCCCCCTGCCACAGGGTTCAAAGGTCACCGGTAGCACTTTCCCAATTTCCTCTTTGTGTTTGGCAGAGAAATTGCATGTCAAATAATACATAACATGCAATATGGTGGAAAAGTTAGAACTAGGCATCAGAGGTAAGCTTATAATCAAGAGGGATGGAAAACAGGTCTTAGACTTAGACACACACACACACACACACACACACACACACACACACACACACACACACACACAGACCGGATGATTTAGACTCTTACAGCCATAACACACCTGTCAGGGCATGTCATTGTGCAGTAACTGTGTCTGAGGCGAGGCTACCACCACAAATCTTAACAGTTTCATTTATCTGATGTGATGTGGACTGTTCTGACGGCACCTGGTATTAAGACTGGGACCCTGCAGAAACGTGTATACTTCCTGTTCTTGGTCTGGCCGGCTGTTTGACTGCTACATGAAACAGAACAGATCCATGCACTGTTTCAAAGCTGAGGGACATTTGCAGCTTTTAAGGAAATTATACTTTGTGAAGATAAGACTAACTTACTTTATGTATTGACCACTAGTGCCTTCAAATAAGAGAGATCCATGTCATTAGTTGAATTGAAAGGGATTAAAAGTAACATTTTGACTGCAGTGGTTGAGAATGTATGAAATGCAACTGAATTACATAGGATTTCATTCACTGCTGAATGCAAAGAATGTATTTAAGTTCATTAGAAAATAGTTTGTGGCCTTTCAAATCCTGGGAATGCGTGACAAATGCAACACAGTCTTGGGAAGCATTGGCTGTGAAAAGGACTCGTCACACCAGCATTAAATACCATGAAATTTTGGAATGATTTCAATTAATTGTAATGGAATTGCCAAAATGAGTGAATTAAATTTTGCTGTTGTCATTGAAGCAAGCCATCTTGGCAGTGCTGATCTTTGAGGGGACGGAGAGCTGGAAGGCCAAAATAGAAGATGCAGACGTAACTTATTAGTTATGTTACACCATCCACTGAACTTATTATACCGTTAGCAGTTGAGCTAAGCTAGCAAGTTTTCCACCTTTGAGAGCTTCGCTGTCGCCCTTAAGTAACTATTTTGTAACTATTTTGTTGTACAATTGTGAACAAATTGCCACAGATGAGTAAATAGAACTGCAGAGAGAAAATAGACAGAACCTTTGGGAGCTATTGTGACTGACTAGCACCAACCCAGTTCACTAGCAAGTTAGCAATTAGTTCACTAACTGCAGTACAGCAGTTCACCAATTAGCTCTGCGAATATAGTCACTACACATGGATTAATTTCATTGTACCACTTTCCAGTGTGTCCTTTGAGAGACGGTGACCTGTTCAGGATGTACCCTGCCTCGTGCTCACTGTCAGCTGGGATTCGCTCCAGCCCTCCCACAACCCTCACAGGATTAGCTGTATAACTAATGGAGGGAGGGATGGATCACATACCAGATACATTTGATTGCAGTAATTCAAAATTATCAAGACAAGACACACTCTTAACCTACCTATCAAAACATGATTCAAATCAATTCAGCTTGTGTTGAGAGCCTGGATATCCATAATATAGCTTCAGTGCCATCTTTTGTATATTATTCTCACTGGGAGGTGCATGGTGTTGCATATTATTAAGGAGAGCGTCGCGTATTTGTCTACATAATTCAAATTTTAGTGTAGAAGACAACCAACTAACTTTAAATTTGCATTTCACAGAAACTTCATCATACTGTATATCAGATGTGTCTTAGCTCAGAGATGCAAAATACATTGAAAATACTTTTCCAATAAATCTCATTTCACTTTAATAAACAAACAACCCAAGGTTTTCTGTAAAAAGTTGTAACAAGGTTCAGTTCACAGTTCAGCAGCAAAGACATTAACAGCACATAAAAAATAAAGTTCACAGTAGCATACTTAGGTAAACAGGGAGACCTGTAACCAGTCGTTTTGTGAACTGGTGTGTGTGGCTCTAAACAGGACTAATCCCCGTCAGATGATGTGAGCCTGCTGGTCAGCGGCACATTGCTGGGCTTACACTGGAGCAAACCGCCATCCAGTGCCATAAGTCGCACACACACAAACCAAAAAGGACAAACTCATTTTCACATCAACTTCTGCATCAATTTTTTTTCATACAGAGCCTCTGATGTTCAAGACCTTCCTTTGATTTGGTTATGAGAGACTACAAACATGTTTGTATCCATCATTCTGCTGCTAAAGTAGAGATACAGCTGTGCTGAAATATGAAATTGTCTTGAAATTGTTGCACTATTTTTCTTTTATTGTAAAACCAATAAACTAACCTAACCTTACCTTACCTAGCCTAACCTTACCCTGCTAACCCTAACCCTAAGCAGAGAACAGAGGTGTAATACAGTAGTTTAGGGGAACTCTAACGCAGCCTTCTCTCTCACCTCTGGCTATGACTGACACAGACACTATTTCCAACTGTTTCCCCAAAACTAAGTAGCTGCATTCAAAGTTGCTCTGCCACACCTCACATGGCTTCACTCTTCTTGACTGCACTTTAAGGTTAGACATCACTTCTTTTCCAGTATGTCTGCAACCAAGTTTCCCAGTTGTGCATCTACTTGTTTGTCTGTCAGCATGTCTTCCTTTATCAGTCAGGGAAACTCTCATCTCTGATGGATTTACAGGCTGTCTGTTTGCCTCACAGCTCAGCTGGCTGTGTCTCCATCTATCTGCACATCTGTCTATCTTTCTGCCAACCTGACTGCTGGTTTAGAGAGAGGAAATGGGTCCTGACAACTCAAAAGCTAACCAGATGTGTCCTGTGGGCTACTTCATTTAGTAGATTTGAGTTGACACTTGTATGAAAGAACACAGTTTTGCCATGTTTATGCAGAACCTTGACCCTGCAGTAATATATGGGCATATGTCTGAGATTGGGTGTGTTTGTGTGTGTCTCTGCGTGCATGTATCCTTGTGCAAAGGAAACAGAAAATCTCTGTATCTTTCTGAGATCTCTGCATGGAACCATGAATGGCCTGATCTCAGTGCAGTAATGGAGCCAGACAGGGTCTCCAGTGGCTTCTCGTCACAAACTCCCAATAAAGCGCTGAGTAAGACAACTAAAGAGAGAGATGAGGAAAGACAGACAGAGGAAAAGAGCAGTTGAGATCAATCATTATGCAGCCACCATCATCCCACTGCTTTTCAACACCAAAGAGAGAGCAAGAAAGGGACAGGGGGAAAAAAAATCAAGGCGAAAGAAAAATCAGGGAGGAAGAGAGATAGTGACAGTGTTGCAGACAGAGGCAGACAGAGATGGGGAACATATGCCCACAGATGGACATCCACATCACACACAGGCAAGCTGGCAGCGTCTCGACGGGAGAGCGGCACGGCAGACAGGAGTGTAAATAAACAATGTGGAACATCAGAGAGATGTGTGCAGCATTGTGTGATAGAGCTCAGGATGCAGAGCATGGAGGTGGCGGGCCATACAAACACATGATGCAGCACAAGAGGAGGCCTGAGAGCTGGATAACAGACATGGAGGCAAAAGTGCAGTTAAATAAATAAAATGTTGGAAGCAGCATTGTCGTTATTGGTAAGGCTTAAGGAATAATACAGTTAACACACACTGAAGCATGAATGGCTTCAGCAATGTATGGCATTCATGTGGACAACCAATCTCACACTTTACACATGCAAACACACACACACACACACATAAACAGGAAGAGCACTTTACATTTTGTAGGAGACGTTTGCAGGAGACTTTGGGGAAAGATCGGATATAAGACAAGCGGAGACGGCAGTAGTCATTATGTCATTATCCAATCACAGCAGACTTTGTAGTGCTCATTCATATATCTCATAGTACCAGGAGACATAGTGAACCACTGTGGCTCCATCTTTCTCGCTTGACGGGTATGAAAGAACTGTAGTCCACAGTGTGTGGGAGGATGCACGAGCAGAGGTAACTATATCTAGTAAGGTGGGTCATGTGATACATGGACAATTTTTGGGAGTTCAATGATAAATCGATGCGACAAAAACAGGCGTTAACAGGAGTTTTACTGGTCTTACAATGGGGCAGATTAGTGCTCAGCACACACACACTTAGCCACTGCTTCACTTTTTCATTTGGAGCCTCTGATGTTCCAGACATTCCTTTTATTTGCCAGCAGTGAGGTTTTCCAAGTTATATCATCCCCAACAACAGAGAGGAAATTCGTAGCAAATCCAGTCTGAGTATGTGAGACCACAGACTTGTTTGTGTCCATCATCACACTGAAAGGAACAGATACAGTCATTGTAAAGTTAACATTCATCTGGAGTCACGTTTCTGTCGACCTGATGATTGTAAGTTCAGTGTTCCTTCTCCTTTTATTTGGCTTTTTAGCTAACTCTTTAGCTAAATCGCTAACTTGAGAAAGTAGCATATTGAAAGCTTTTCCACTGAAAACAGCTGCCTGCTGCATCTACAGACAGATGAGAGCTGTAAAGTTGCAGGTCTTAAAACCAAAACAATGACGTGAAAGATAATCGAAAGCTGAAAGGAAGTCAGGGGATGGGCACTATGAGTGACATCTTTTACATTGCATAGTCATTTAATCTATTGTTCATATGAAATTTTGCAGCTTTTAGTAGGAGAAAATTCTAATTAAAGTATAAGTAAAAAAGCTAAGAAACTGAGCAGGGGTTCAATGCCAGCTTTCAAAACAATACAGTTTTCAAGTCTCAGACCTAAAGACACATTTCAGAAATTACCCAAAAAGTGTTGGAACTTAATAACCAACCCTACAATGGATGCCAAATGATAACATCTTATCTCAAAACTTCCACCGCTTGCAGTAATACGCCTATTTCAAAGCAACTTTAAAAAGTTCTGACGGTAAGAGCCACACATTGTTCCCTCCATCCCTCTATGGTGTGAATCCACCTTCCCTCCCACCCCCCCAAAATAACCATCCACCCACTAAGCTCGCAGCTGCCAGAACGAATTAATGTGTGTTTAAAGTGAACACACATACAGTGTGTGTGATACCACCATCAGCGCCAAACATTTGCTTTCATTTTTCCGGCTGGTTTGTAAGAACGTTCAGTAAGCCTGCCAAATAAACAGCACAGTTTTAATGATCGTGTGCAACCCACAAGCTGATTATCTAATTACTAATCTAGTGTACAAAAAAACACCCATTTCTCCCTCTCTCTCTCTCTCTCTCTCTCTCTCTCTCTCTGGAGCACCCCGACAAGCCAAATGAATGTCAGGGAAATTCACCCACACAACTGAGAAGACGACGAAACTTTGTGGTTGTGTTTGTTTGTCAGTAACACTGTGTGTGTTCTCGGGTCTTATGACAAACAGCTCTGCAGAAATACAATTTCAGTTACAACCCTGATGACTGAATAACAAAGGCATTGTGATCATTAAACCAGGACAGAAACTAACAGGAAACACTTGTCTTTGACTGGTGGGAAAACGCAATGAACTTCACTAAAGTAAATGTTGAGAACAGGTGAGGAATGAACCTCGAGGCATACCTGATTAGATAACATCCTTTGCAGTAGAAGCTCAAAGAGTTCACAGTTAACCATATAGCACTCCTGCAATGGGCTATAATTAAAATATCCTCAAATTGCCCCCCTCGTTATGTTCTTCTGCTGATGTTAGACCAGAGAGTAAACAGAACATTATTCCTCATTTCATAGCAGTGAGAAGAAAGAAGTGGAACAAATTGGAAACTTGATCACATTGTAAGGCAAATACATTGTTTTGTTGAGGGCAGCTGTGCTTCTTGCTGTAATATTTCTCATGTGTACACAATCCACAACAATGAATGGCCTCTTACACTGTGCCACGAAACTTGTGATAGTTGATACCAGCTGTGTGAAAGAGTACAAACCAACAAATTCTTTCCTGGGCTTGTCCAAACCAATGACTCGGAATCAATAAAGAGCTGCAGCTTGGTAAGAACTATTACACCACAGAGGCCATGGCTGTGATACAGGCTCCATAGGCATGCATGAGTAAATCTATTTCTTTATAGCAACAGTGGAAAAGTGTGTGTGTGTGTGTGTGTGTGTGTGTGTGTGTACGTGTACGTGCATGTGTGCATGCAGGCCTGCACTCGATGTTGCCAAAGCCACTGACATGTGTGAAGTGTGTCTTTGCTTGGCTCAGGGTCCTGTGGCCTACTTTCTCTCTGCAGACTCACTGGGGAGGTGTGTGTTCCCACAGTGAATCACCTTCGCAATCCAGGTCAAGACGTTAGCAGGCAGGCATGCATACTAAAGCCAAACATGTAGTGTCTTTGCTGCTGTGCTGAAAAGCGTTCACCTAGGTCCGTTGCTGCCCTCTGATGGTTAAAAAGTGCAACTCTCAACACTGTGTGAAGTGTGATGTGTCATCAAGTGGCCCTCACAAGCAAATATTTATATCTCTTAAAGTTTAACAACAAACATTTTATGCTACTATACCAGTGTTTTCTGATTCTGAATATTCCTGTTATTATTAGATTTTAGCCACACTTGAGCATGTTGCAGCTTTTGATAGACCCAGAACCTCTGCCAATATTATTTTAGGGTCAGGGTCATTTGTCTTCTTCTCTGTCTCTCAGGACTATGAGTACGCCAACCACCCCCAGTCCACACAGCACCAGAAGAACGACCGGTGTCCACCCCCACCCCAGATGCTGCCAGAGCGAGCCTGCGAGGTGCCGGGCTGCCGGTCAGACTCAGAGTGTGAGCGCCATAAACGCTGCTGCTACAACGGCTGCATCTACGCCTGCCTGGAGTCTGTTCAGCCGCCACCAGGTCAGCAGACGGTTACATATGGTTCCACACAGAGCAGGGTTTATATGTTAAAGCTGAGCGGCTTGGGAAGCAAAATGGGCCCTTAACCTGTTCCCAGACACCCCCATACAAAATAATGTATAAAGGTCAGTCAGTCATGACCCTGGTCTCCTTTCAAATGCAACTGCTTTAATTTTATGAATAAAAAGCCAGAATGAGTACAAGAAAATCTGAAGGCAACTCTGTGTCAACAGCTGTTTCGCAAAGATCCTATAATCAGGGGAACTATAATTTGTCAAGGTTACATGAAGATGGAGTCCAGAGCAGACCAAGTAGGACTACCAAGGACAAAGGCTTCAAAATGTTAAATTACTTCAAACGAGATTTGCTTTGGTCTGTACTTTTTGTGAAAGTGGAAAGTGTGTGTGGCTCTTTTTCTCAGAAAATTATGTATAATTGTTTGGCTTGTGTGTGTGTGTGTGTGTGTGTGTGTGTGTGTGTGTGTACAGTGCTGGACTGGCTGGTGCAGCCCAAGCCTCGGTGGTTGGGGGGGAACGGCTGGCTGTTAGACGGCCCTGAGGAGGTTCTGCAAGGTGAGTGACACCTGATCAGTCAGAGAAAACACTTGTAACTCCTGACGGTCGTCTTAGAAAACTCTCACCTGACTGATTCTCAGTGCTCGCAATGCAACAGCATCTTCGCCTAATAAGCTTTCACCACTCCATCAAACACAGCCCTTCACTCTGAATGTGGGTGTTTGGTTTCACCCTGTTATCTGTGTATTGGTGTTGCGTTTTTTTTTTTTTTAACTCTCTAACAAATGAAAAACATCAGCAATAAAAGTCACATGCTGATGTCCAAAATATGAAATGCTGACTTTGTTGGGCATCTATTCAACAATCATACAGTAAAAGAAAAACATCTTGAGACACAACCATAAGGGGAATTTAAGGCTGGGCATCCACATGTTTCCCTCCAGTGCTTTTCTTCAGTGAATAAAGTAATAAAAGGTTCCTGCAGGTTTTCTGAAATTTGTAGAGTTGACATGGTGTGGAAAAGGGAGAAAATATTAAAATGCAGTAGACGTAGCCATTGGCTGGTCGAGGGCAGGGAAACAACAATAAATGTTGTGACTTCGTCTGATGCACAGTATGTTCTCTGACCACCAGCTGAGGCGTGCAGTACAACTGAGGATGGAGACGAGCCTCTCCACTGCCCCACAGGCTACGAGTGCCACATCATCAACCCAGGAAACCCTGCTGCTGGCATCCCTAACCGGGGACAGTGCATCAAGCAACGTGGGAACTCCGGTAAGGCCAGAGCACTTCTGCTAACTCGAACAGCCGAGTGATTAGCCATGTGATGTGATTTGAATCCATCCAATGCAATCCAATCCAATTCTTCTACACACATCATCTCTTATCTTAATTTCATTTTTGCAACTAATCTCTGTCTGTCTAATGGAGCCCCTCTCATAAGTTTGTGCTCTTATAAAGGATCGAGGCACAGGTACAGGCTGTTGGGCTGTGCCAGCAGCTGTCTTGATTCTGGCATGGTCTCTTGGCCAATATAATGCAGCCAAGTGTCAAACTCTGCTTCTTAATAGATCTAAAAATATACAGATGTGAGTGACTTGGCTGCAACATGAACCTAATGATATAATGAAGAGAACATAAAGCCTCTGTTTATTGCCATTTAAGCAAGAATTCAAAGTACAATGTGTAGCATTAAAGAGATCAGATGTCATCTTTTTGTTTCGTCTACAGATGGACGTGGCTTGAGGCACAAATACTTTAAGGACTACAAGGACTACTTAGGTAAGTGAGGTAATGTGAACTATTATCACTGAGTCTGAAATAACACCAACCTGCCTGACATGATGATGTTTTCACTGACAGGTACCAGTTCTAACAATGCAGTAGGCTACGAAAAACATCATCACAAGCACCTGGGATGAAGTAAGTTTTCAGCCACTTTGAACTATTATGTTATATTAAAAATCAAATATCTCCTTTATCTTTATCTCCCTTTAAGGAAACCTAATGATTTTTTTTTCTTTTTAACATCTGCTCTCAGATCAGCCATGACCTCAGCCTCAGCTACGACCATAACACAACCTCAGACATCAGTCCAGTCCTGTTCAATCTGCTCTCATCACACCTGAACCAGGATCAGATCTCACCTTTTTTTTTTTTACTATACCTACAGCTGCTACCTCCTCTTTGCAAAGCCCCATTTTTTTGCAGCCTCTCCTCAGTCACAACTTTCTTTGGGAGACAAGTCTGTGAGCATACAGTAGACAGCCAAAGAAATAAGTGCTTTTTTTTTTGTCTCTCCGTCTGATATCTGTGAAGGGTTAAACAGAGGAAGAGAGAGCAGGGTGTGCACCAAAGCTGTTTCAACAAAAATCTCAAAAGGAAGAAAGGAAACTTTGCCATTTTATCATTTCTGTATAACCCTCTCCCTCAGTACCACTCATTCTCACACACAGACAAACTCTCTAACCTGAAGGCTGGTCAGTAGAGAAAATCAAGACCATATGGCCCCGTTATTCATTCTCTAAAGGACGCTTCTCAAATGTCCTCAAACCGCTAAGATTTTATAGACAAATAGGAGAAATTCCACCTCTATTGGTTGCATCTTAGAACCAAATCCAAATGTGAATTAAAATGATATGTAATTATAAGAATAAATGCCATATAAGTGTGTGGATTATATCCGTTTTTAATGATTCGGAAAAGCTGTGCGTCTTCTGACTGAAGCTTTAGTTTCAGTCAGAAGACGCAAACTGTGACATCAAAACAATAGTAAAATAAGATAAAGATAATTCACTGGACAGGGCCAGTTGAATGAATTTTACATTTAAATGGATGCTCCACATGTGAAGGAGGGAACCTTGAACAGCCATTAAAAGCCCACCTTTAAAGAAAGCCTACAGAGGGCAAGTGTTTGATACTGAAAAGACAGATTTAAATATTACCTAAAATAAATTTAGTGAAGTGGGGTTTTTAATGACGTGAGTCATGTAACAAACATCTACCAGCGCTGTATGATTACGCAAGAGTTTGGTACGTTTGGTGTGTGTATGTGTTTGCATGTGTATGAGTCATCTGGTGACAAATTCAACCTTTCTGACGGACAAAATAAATCAATCCGCCTATAAAATCATCACACTATCACAACCCTGCATCGCTGTATAAGCATAATAACAGAAAGGGCTCTTGCACAGAGCAGATATTTAATACTGATGAAAAGATCTTCTGTGTTATTCTCGAACTCAAACTTGCTTCAGTAAACTTCAGTTGTCTCTGTTGTCTGTTCAAATGGTGCTCATGTTTACTGCTGCCTATAATTACAGAAGAATAAGCT
This sequence comes from Trachinotus anak, assembly GCF_046630095.1. Lineage (NCBI taxonomy): Eukaryota > Metazoa > Chordata > Actinopteri > Carangiformes > Carangidae > Trachinotus > Trachinotus anak. Next base: position 25,352,301 of record NW_027273853.1, on the reverse strand, counting down.
GGTCATAAAATAAGCTGAAGGTGCAAAACAAAAGCTGTAACCATTCTCTGTGTGCAGAACTAAAGTGATGTCTGAATGTTGCTCTCTGACTGGTGCTGTAATGCTGCCTTGTTTATTCTAAATAAACCACATTTTTGAAACTGGTCTGAGTTTTGTGAAGTGTGTTATTCTGTTGCAAGAAATCTTGGGACTCAGGACTAAGTTGACAGACACTGATCCCATCCTGCTCTGTCATTATTCTTTAGCGGCAGGTTCGGTTGAAGCGAAAATGAGCTGAACACTGTTTCCAGTTGCAGCAGCTTCTAAAATAAGGTCCAGACACCCCGGGGAATATTTCTGACAGTTTCAGGATATCCCCAGAAAAATGAATTCTCAGAAATTAGCACAAAAAGGAAAAATATGTATGACTGACAGCTGGTTCCCTCTTTCACCATATTTTGCGTACATGTAATGACCGAAGACAAAGACATCATCACATATTACATGATAATTATATTCATGGTTCACCTGCCTCAAGTGGGTATAAAAAAGAGGTGTAGAAATATATGTAATATGTGTAAAGATCATAGATCAAGATCAAAGTGGGTCTTACTGATTTTTTGGAGCTGCCGCTTTTAACAATATCATATGGGTGACACATGCCAAACGTATATGTACAGTATCTTGACAGTCATCCAACCCGCTCAGGACCCTGTCAACACTGCCCTCTCCCCCTACTGGGCAAGGACTGTCACATCAGATTTAGGTGAAACATATATAAATATAAAACAGTAAAACAAGGAATAGGCAGTAAGCTAATGAATGTCGTTCTGAGGTAGATCCCCATTTGTTAACTAAATGTACTACTATTGATTCTATAGTATGTGCCAATTTAATAATACAATGTATTCCCTTAATAATAACACAAGAAGAATACTTGGGTTATTAGATATTAATCTTCAGTGTTATTTATACTTGACTGGTGTGTGTTTTTGGTTTGGTTTCTACAGAAACAGCTTGTGTCCCTTACATATGTCAGTTAGAGACGATAATTGAGCCAGACAGCGCCTATGTCTCAGGTGTACGCTTTCAGTGCAGTATAGTCTGGGTCATTAGGAAAGCTCTGTTTGGACTTTAGGGAGATAAAGCAGAGTTTTATTTCACAATCCAGAGACAAATCCCTCATAAAAGATTCATGCTGTATCCCTTTGCCTGAGGGCTTTCCCATCTCATATTCAGCTTTTTATCCACAAATCACTGGCAGACTGAAAGAACTAATGTCTAATTTTAAGTCAGTCTTTTTATACTACATTTTTTCCATCATACACACCTCACTGTTTCCAATCACCTAGACTCAGTCAACACAGCAACATGTGGCAAACCCCTTCCACCAAATTTCCTTCATTCATTCATGAATCACTCAGTACTTTTATCTGCTGGTACTTTAACGCTTTCAAATGTAACATTTACTTTTCCAATTCACATATTTAAATCGTCTTTTTAAGAGTAGTAGCCTGTAATGTTTCTTTTTCAGCATCTGGGTCAAAAAACTTTCATTCCATGATGTCCAGTGGAGTGTGTGCATCATGCAGCCAGAGGGTGGTTTTAGTGGTGCACTGATACTGTGACCTGCAGTTTGTGGTAAACATATATCCCAGCGGGTGTCTGTGACTCCCTTTGTCTCTCACCCTCTCCATCAGTCCCTCTCCCCCCCCTCTCTCTCTCCCCCTCCTCTTGAGAGAGAGAGAATCAAATAGTCGGTGAGCACTTAGTGTTGCGGGCAGAGCAGCTCCTGTGTTGTGGATAAGCTGGTGGTGGTAACACTCCGCGGCACACAGGCTGCCAGCCCCTGCGTTATGACCGGGACCCTGAGCCTGGAGCCTGAACACTAACATGACCGCTTCATCACAGACACCGTGTTGATGTACCTCACCATGAGCGCACCGGGCAAGTCATCAGAGAGGAGGTTTGTGCCACACTCACCTGTGCGTCTGTGGATGATCAGTTTCATCCTCTTCCATCCTCATTCTTTCAGAATAAGAGTCGATATCTGTGGGCTATTTGAAAAGTCAGCCAAATTCCTGAAGCATAATGTGACTATTAGATGTGTGTTTATTTTTTGTCAGGCACCATTTACAAAAGCTCTTTATAGCTTTCACATGCTGAATGGGACACTTAACACTCCCGGCAGTTCATCAGCAGTTCAACACCTCTATAAAGATGAGGATGTGTTTAAAATAAGACAAATGTGCCCAGAAGGTGTCAGTGTAGTTTATGCCAAAGACTGCTCCGGTGGAAGAGGCTCTCACTTGTACAGCTGTGTCTGTCTATAAGAGAAAATAGCTCACAAATTCATGTCATGTTTTTAACATGCTTGCCATCTCAGTCAAGGCTAAGGGCAGAGAGGACAGTAGATTTCTTTCTACAAGAGTTTTATTTTTGAACCCTGGAGATAGCTGATGAGTGCATGTGCAGTGTGACTTTATGTGAAGTTATATCAAACTAATTGTTTTCATTTGAATAGGAATGGCTCCAAGAATAAGCTGGAGAAGCTATTAAAGGAGAGAAAAGGCACCTTTCCACTGCTGATCAAGGTACGGAGACACTTTTTCCATGTTGGCCTGACCACTGAAGTATATTATTACAAGTTACAGTAGTTGCCATATTTTTGTGTTGTGACCGTGGGCCTCTAAGCAACGCTACACCGTGTGTTGTTGTGCAGGCCATTAAATAAATGTTATTTAGGTGATTGTGTGCACTCAGCAGAGCTGATTTATGAGGGAACATACTCTGCCTTGTCATGTTCTTGGCCCGCACCACTGAACCATCTGAGAGAGTTGCCCTTTTTCCATTTGGAAATGTTGGGAGAGCAAAACCACCCAACCCTGAGCCATTATAGGGCCACATGCTGTATCCGACGTCTCTGCTTTGACACCACCTGGGTTAACCCTGTCATCTCCTCTTCCTGGAAAGTACCACAACTTTCAGATCTGCCCTTCAAGGACGAGTTCACATAGCACTGGACTCATTCAACGCCCCCACCGCCTCTTTCTGCATGAAGGGATTAGAGCGTTTCAAAGCCCCTCAGGACTCCCCCACTGAGCTCCCATAGGACACTTTTCCACTTAGTGTTGATTAAACTTTTAATACAGTTTGGAGCTCTTTGCTTTTATAGCTGACAAAAACCAGTGAACCAGGAACGACTAAATCCCCTTGATGTGACACATTGTACAGGACACTGCTGGTCTCACTCTGAAGCTACCTGGGCTCAGGGTTTATTCAGGCTCTGACGAGGTTTGATGAGGAACAAAGATGAATAGGGAGGGAAAACAATGTAAGTAACAAAAATATGGGGAATGAGGGAAATCAGATTTCCTATCCCTTCTGTGTGTGTGTGAGGGAGGGAGGGCGTATTTTAATGACTTACAGATCAATGTCCTCTAAAATATAGATTTCGAACCAAGCTCATACATTGTTGTATATGTTCAGCATTGCACACTGCAGTTGTGTGTTGGTCAAAATCTTCAACACTTAATCTTTTTTACTGGCTTTGATCTCAGCCAGCACTTTAAGAAAGGCCCCTCACTTACGCATTCTCATTAATTAGCAAGGGCACTGCCAGCAGATTGTTAAGCCAAAAGACACTCCAGATAAGAGGGCTGAAAATCTCTAAACATCAGCGAGGAACTGGAAGCCGTGTCTGAGGCATCATTTGGAGCTATTAGGGTTTCTGCTGTGAGTGGACTCCTCTTAGTTCAAAGGTTTTTTTTTCCTTTTTCCAATTGAGGATATGAGTGGAGAGCATGTGCGTCATTACTAATTGCAGACGCAAGCAGCTGCTCTCAACAGATGCAGTGCACTCCTTCAAGATATGAAAAGCCCCGAGACTGTAGCTAGCAGAGCGTTTTCATTTGATATGACTCACTACTGAAGTCCACCTTTGGAATTTAAGCCTTTTTTAATATTAGACAGCGTTGTCAGATCCTTCCAGTAAAATGGTACATTATACTCATGGGTACATGACTTATTTGTGGGCATTTGTCCACTTGCTGGAGATTAATCTTGAGTTTTGGTGCCAAAAATATTAATTCAGTGGTACTTCTGTAGAACTGAGGTATTGGAGGTTTTATGTAGGTGTACATCTCTTTGTCTGGTGATCTTAGTATATTCAGACAGGGTTCTTGAAAGTTTTGAACTTGTATCATACTGAAATATTATTGCAACTTGGGCTGTTATTGTTTTTCTTATCAATTATTTTCTCAACTAATATAGTTGTTTGTAAAATGACAGAAAAAGTGGGATAATATCCATCACAGTTTTCCACAAACCAAGATAATGTCTTCAACAGTCCAAACCCCCGAGATATTCAGTTTACAATGTTATAAAAACGGATACAAACAGCAAATCGCCTCATCTGAGAAGCTGGAACCACAGAATGGTTTCTATTTTTCTGAAAAAAAATACTTAAATGATTAATTGATTATAAAAATAGTTGGAGAATAATTGTCTGTCGATCGACTAATCTATTAATTTAGCTCTACTTACAACCTTATACAAAAACTCTCACTACAGTCTATTAGATCATGACCTTGAATATTTTCCTGCACTTCATGACCTGCTTGAGAGTATTGTTTATCAGAGCAGACCCACACACCTGGCCCAGGTTTTACCCCCACGCACTGTGGAATAGGGAGGGTGCCTCCCCATTATTCTGATGAACCTTGCCCCTGATAGGGTTTCTCATCACAGCTTTGTCCCTGGTTGACACCGGACCCCCTGGATTAAAGCCGGTCATTTAGAGGGAGAGCTCACGTCTGCTGAACTACAGCCGGATATCAGTGTCACTGAGAACAGGGTTCACACTGTACACCTGTGTAACCATCATTACCAATATAAATTAGCTTGCAGTCATTTCTAATCACCTCTCTTCCTATTTCTACTAATGCACATGTGTATGCATGAGACTGTCATACATGCAGTTTAAGTTGTGTCCATATTGTGCATGCTTGCAAGCGTTCATGTGTACAGGCCTCTGGCTTGTGGTCAGGGCCGTCACATGGCCCATGCTTCTCAACATGTGAATCTGTGTGTGCTCTTAGCACCATAACAGACCCAGTCATAGCAGCATCTCCAGTTCTGTGGATGACTACCACCCTCCCACTGGTCCACACAGGACTGTGAAAGCCTGGCCACATACTACCAAGCATTTGGCCTTGTCGACCAAGGCTGAGCCCATTGAACGTGCAGCTGTGACACAGCAGCACGTTCCCATGGTGAGGAGGTGCTGTGTTGCTGCTCCAGAGAGGACAGTTGAACTGAGACATTCCTCGAGTCTGATAAACATTAATTGGATTTACAAAGAATGCTGGGTAAACAGCCACCCAGGGAGTTTTGTTAATGAGTGCCTGGCTTGGTTGCATGAAGTGTCTGTTTTCCTTTAACAATGAGTCATGCAATACAGATCTGCTAAACATGATGTGCCAACGTCCTCCCCCATCGCACCCTCTCCTTCCATCTCCATAGGCTCAGGAGTGTTGTTGTGTAATAATGTGTGAGGTCTTATCTAAAATATTGTTACATAAGAGGACCGGTTGTTACCTTGTTAGGCTCACTCATTCCTTTATGATAATACAGCCTAACTTGAGATGTTATTGGTCCTTTTTTATTCATGGAGATAATTTATAATATTACCACTGCAGTTTCTAGAACATCAGATGCTACCTCCACTAACACTGAGAACCATAACTGGATAAATAAATGAGCTTTTTAACCTATTTACAGCTTTGTTGTATGAGATAAATATGGTTTAGAAAAAAAGGCAGATCAATGAATTTGCCAATTGTCAATCAACAGCACTGATCGATCAAATAGGCAATTAAATTAACCTTTTGCAATCATATTGTAGTACTTTAGTCTCCACTGGTAAAAACCACCAAAACCTAAAATAATATCTTTTTTTCTCATTGCTTTAATGCAAAGCAGTTTGCAGCTGTTTAAACAAGTGCTTTGTAAATAATATTTGTTGTTGTCATTATTATTATAATTATTATTATTAATTCACTTGCTCCTCCACTCACAAAGACTGATAATTGTGTTACATAATTGTGTTCATGGTAATCAGGATTAACCTTGTAGTCGCGCCGGAGTTGGTCTCACTGGCCGGAGTGTGTCAGTATATACCTGTAACATTTAGTTCAGTAGATTACACCTGAGCCTCGGCTGATAAAGCCATTAGAATTTAAGACAGGATCTCCTTTACACTATCTGCCCACTGTGTTTTGATGACACTGCGTGGAACAGTATAGCCTCTTGTATTTGGCACCCAAAGAGAACAAGTGTTTTGGTCCCCTTTGTCCGCATCTGCCACACCTCATCAGATTAAATCCTGCAATTTGTGCTAATTGTTACAGTTTGAAAGCAGTGTATTGTCCGTGTCAGTTCAGCTTGGACATGGGGTCTTTTGTATCCAGGTGGTGACAAAAGCGGATCACCTTGCGAAGGTTGTTGTGGAAGGTGACAGGGGAGTTACTACTTATGGGGTCAAAAGAAGGGCTGACAATGCTCATCTTACCTCAGTGACAAAGCTGCCCATCGCTCCTGCTGGTGACAGGTCTGAGAGGGCACGGAGGTCGGATACAAGCAATTATGAAATATGTCAGAAACTGAGCTGGTTTTAGCAATTGCATGATGATTTGAGGGAAGTAAGTAAGAGAGGTGACGAATTCTCGTAAAGTTCAAATTGGAAAATTAAATGTGGTGACTTGAGCTGTGTCGCGTGGAGGTTTTGGTTCACTGGGGCATCATCAGAGCTATTTGAGGACAAGGTGTGTGGCTCCAGAGCTGCCACAAATACAAGGCCATCATCACTCACCCAGGTCTGGCTGCCTGAGCGCCTCGTCTCCATCCTCAGGTTCTCAGACCTGGCAGGGCAGAGTCTGGGGCATTTGGGTCAACACCCACACTTCACATGATAGGGGCAGTGTTGTAAGCATATTAAGCATTGAAACCTATGACAGACGCGTTTTGATGACGGAGATAAACTTACATATGCACACACACACACATGCACCTGTGCAAATTTTACACCCCACCTAACTCAGCTGTTGCCCAAGTGAGCCAGTTACTTCATCTGATCAGCTTCATTGAAGCAGCAGTGACGCTCTGCGGGGCGAGCAGATCCAGGCATGGGGCCCTGGGTCGGATCTCGTTCGAGGGATGGGAAGCAGCAGATCTTAAATGAAAGAGTGATTAATGAGGTAAGACTTCTGGGGCTGTGGAAATTTGGAAAGACAGCTGATTGCTCAACAAAGTATAGGCTATGATGTCTTATCAGACCCAAAAGTAGAGTTTGTATTGGGAGACATTGAGGAAGCTTGCTACCATTTACCCTGTTGAGTATACTGAGTATTTTCTAAGTATTTTCTCTTGGATTTGAACCAAACAAAGGAACAAGTATGCAAAACTCGGATGGCAACAACGGTTCTATTACTGACCCTGATCAGGACATCGGTGAACTTTTCATGGTATTACAAAGCTACATTTACTGTATGTCTTCATGTTTAATATTTTCATGCTTGTGTTTTTAGGATATTCATTGTTAGACATTGAGGGAAAAGTGGAAATGGGAATTTCATTTCTTCTTATAGCACACGGTTAGATTCCTTTGTTTCTTAACCAATTTCAATACAAAAGACTGGCAGCCATTCCTGCATTTTCTAATGGGGTCAATATCATAGTTTTTTTTCTTGCTTGTGTATTGATTGGTTGTTCAATGGCTGTGTCTCTTTACTGTATGGCTGCAGTGCAAAAGAATAAGGGATGGTGAAAGAGGAAACTGAGGGAATAGGGTTTCCTGAGTATTGACTGATTTCAGCATGGAGCTATAATGTTGGCTGTGTGGAAGAGGTTTGTTTTTGGTGCATGGAAAAAAACGAGACTACGTGTTGAGGATTCCCTCAAATCAGCTGTTGGTTGTCTGGCACCAACTTGTTTAAGTACTGGGACACAGGATTAGTTAAAAACAGAGACGTGTATTTTGTCTGTACTTTAGATTAGTCTCAAAAGTGAGGGATTAATTTTTCAGACTCACGGTTGGGTAAATGGGAAAAGGCTATTGTTTATAATATCACCACGGTCCAGTCATCTGCCAAACAGGGCCAGGGAAAGTGACAAGTGATCTGTGGCCCAATTCTGGCAGGTTCTGTAACAGTCTGGGTCACAGTCTGATGAAGAAGACAGACAGGACGCTCTTGTACGTCTGTTTGTGGTTATTACAGTACATCAAATGATGAGCTCTGTATAATAGAGCATGAGAGGATTACGTGTGCTCCGTATGTAGGTGGTCTCAACAGGCCGGCACAGTTGACAAATATGAAGCAGTAGGTCAACCTGCACCTCCATCAACCATCCCACACAAACACACATGCAAATACACAAAGGTGGTGAGAAATTGTACAGAAAATTATATAATCTATATCACTCTGCAGGGGCACCCTCGGTGAAACACACCAACATAAGAACAGATAAATGGAAGTCTGGGCAAAGATCTGATGTTACTATTTATTGATTTTAAGCAGAATCATATCATGATGATATGATCATTCAGTGCTGTATCATGTTATTTTACTGTTGTCCAAATTACTGATTCCATGCAAATGAATAATAGGAGTTCACATGTTATTTATAACAGTGGAAAAGTTTATTGCTTTCAAAATTAGTTTGATTATTATTTACTCTGATTTTGCTTACAATTGCCATATTAAGATCTATATCAAGACACATCAATATCAGATAAATATAATGATAACGATTAGGGCCGCAGCCAAAGATTATTGTCATTGTCAGTTCATCTGCTGATTATTTTCTTGACTAATTTATGAATCGTTTCAACAATCCCTATTTGATTACTTTGGTTCAACATAATCATACAATTATATGACTTTATAATGGCATGCTTCTCCTATGTCCTTTCTTTCTTTTTCTTTTTTTTTTTTTTGTAGTGTCTGGTGGTTGTAATGTAATACTGTGTTACTTAAGCCACACACTTGTAACCCTCAAATGGTGCTCTGGCTATCTATACCTACTGTGCCTGTGTGTAAGTGCAATGTGTGTGTAAGCTCTAGTAAGCAAGTAACATATGCATATATCTAATTATGAATATGTTTGTTGACTGACACATTTTTTTGTGAGTCATGTGATTTATAAGTACACACACACACACACACACACACACACACACACACACACACACACACACATATATCTGTATATATATACATATATATATGTCACATTGGTACAGAATGTTCCTGACTGAAGCGACTCAGCAAACACACAGTACAAAGGAGTGTGAGTATGAAATGAGCATTTACCCATTTAAATCTTGACCCTTGGCAGTGCTTTGCTACAATCAAACACTTGTGCTACTGATGAATCAAGGTTTGTTTTTTTTTGTCTCGCCTCCTTCACCAATGTGGAGAGAGTCACTCCACATGGCTAATGAGATTTGGCTTGGCCTGAGCCCTGCTTAATTTTCAGCTGCGTCCACAACCACACACACATGAACAGATTCATGCGAACAAAGAAATGCACAGAAAATCACTTAGTCCTTTTTATAGAGATTGAGGATAATCAGGCTAACATTTAGATTTGATTGAGTGTAATTACTTAACAATAATAACAGCTTATTGAGTTAAATACACTGACTGTGTAATGTTTGTTCATCAGCCACAGTTGTTACAGAAGCTCTAGCTGAGTCAGTTGCTCCTGAGCAAATATCACCCTCTGTGGGATTGAAACTCTATGGAAGGTAAAAATCTATTTTAGGGCTGTCAGCGTTAATCACAATGAGATTAAGCACCGAGCATAATGCATTATTTTTTTTATTGTGTTAATCGTGTCCTGCCAAAGATTCTTTATTTTACACCATCACTGCTGCTGTTATCAAAGATTCTAGAGAGCTGCATTCTAGAAACTTTGGCTGCTTTTATTTTGACCTTTTGATGCACCCTTACTTGTTGTCAAGCTGCCACAGACACTTCCTACAAAGATTTTACATGACGGAGCAAGATACTTCATGGCAAGTTATGTCTATGGGAGCCAAAGGGGGACGGTTCCGGGCTGCATAAAGGGGCGTGTCGGGGACCAAAAGTGTTTAAATCCAATGCCTGAATCGTCGTTGGTGAAGATCAGAGCTCGTCTACAGATAATTAAATTATCAGACATCTTCATAATTACACGTCAGACATGCTAACGTTAGCTTCTAGTTCAGACAGACTGATGGTTACATGTTGTCAAGCAAAAGAAAACAGTTCTGAAATGAAAATAATAAAATTTTAATCATGTGATAAAACATATGATTAATTGCAATTAACTAAAGAAATTCAACAATTAATTGCGATGAAGAAAAAATGTATCATTTGACAGCCCTAATCTATTTATAGCAAAGGTTCCAGTTTTAGATTTCTATACAATCATTATTTTCACATTTGTTTAAACAGACAGAGAACTGGCCTGACTTTGTGTCGTTTATGATTAAAGGGAAGCGCTCCTTTAAGTCCAGGTCTTCTGAGCTCCCATTCATAGAGAGCTGGATGAAAGACGGACACGTCACCAGAGACAGTTAATCCACACTTCTTTGCCAACTCATTTGTATTGCCAAGGACGGCTAATTATGTCATATGTAAGTCACAATTGAGCCCATAATTGTTTGTGTGTCTGAATGCGTGTATGTGCTTGTGTCAACTTGTGAACCTGACCCATATATCTCAGAAGCCTGCTGTGCAGCTAAAACTGCAGATGCTGTAGTCCACCTGCCAGCCGGGTCAAACTATCCACACTCCTCTCTGCCAAATGGCAGGGGACACTGATACTGTCTGTTTTGGCTGGCAGCTGATCTTACTTGAGTTTGCCCCATGTGGCCCCTGGCAACGATTAGCTAAGGGCCCAACAGATTGTAAGGCACCAGGTTATGGTCCTCTAAGAGGAGGTAATTTGGCCCTAATTTAACAGTCTCATCTGGCCTGGTGTAGCCTGCCCAACCACCTGCTGTTCATCTCATCCAGACCTGGCCTTATGGCTCAGAGACATGGGAAAGGCGTGGCACTGACAGGCCAATAGCCTGTCAAAGGCCTCTGTTATAGTTGGGTGTAGAGCCATGAATTACATATTGTAAATTAAAAGCCACAAGATGAGTAGGAACGATACAGGAGCTACCCCTCTCTGAGTCCAGACTGGCTGACAGGGCAGTAATGAAATACAGCACCCTGCTGCTTCATGCTACAGAAATAGCAACATTTTTCCTGTCACCAAAACAAGGTGATTTACAGATTTTATTTTTGGTAGAGGGGTGGAGCTTGTGTGAGCAAAGATACTTGTGCTCTCTAAGAGAGATGTTTTTTACTATAAAAACAACATTTAAAATGAAATGTTGCACTGTAACCTCCCTAGTAACTTGAGTTAAAATGTAAAGTTGGCACTTTATCACCATTTAATCACCCTGAGTAAATAATTTATTCATCTAAAGAGGTACAGAGAGGTAATTATAACACTTTGTTCTACCTGCAGCACAAAGCTCATAGTCAGCCTGCGTCCTGTCCTGCTGTGGACTCTGCAGTTCCCTGCTGCTGTGTGCAGCAGGCAGGAGGCCAGGGGCAGCCAAGGTGTGGTGGGATAAGCTTTCACCTACGCAGTATTTGTCAGCAAGACTGTAGTTTCCCGCAGGGGGTTGTGGCAGCAGCCAAGCAAGTGGAGAACGGTAGCAGAGATGGTGGAGGAGATAAGGCGAAGCGTGGGGTGGAGGGGAATATGACAGCCCCACCGGCTTTGTCTCCAGGATACAGTTGCAAGTGAGAAGGCAGAGGAAAGTTGCAGGCATCTGATGAACCACATGGGAGGCCCATTAGAGCTGTACCTCCTCCCTGTCTGACTTCCTCAGCCCCACGAAGAGCCCACCTGGGAGGATGATGGGATCTACAGTGTCTGCAGTACCTCTCTATCTCTCCTTGTCTCTTTAGTCCCATAACCCCACCTCACCCCACCACCCCCTCTCCCAGCCTGCACTCCCAGAGGCCTCTTTTACAGGAAGCTAAGTGCCAGGCCCCTGCTGCTGTGTCTCCGGCTCAGGATGGGTCCCTTGTTGAGTCCCATCCATACGTCACTGGCAGCAGCAGAGACAGAGAGCACTCCCTCACCAGTTACGGCAACAGCACAAAGCATCCTCTCAGTGTCTGTCTGCAGCCTGCTTCTCTATTCTGTCTGTATCCAGGAGGAGAGAAAATTGTTTGGAGGAGCCTGACAGGGAAGAAAACACAGGGGCACCGAGGTCTCAGACAACCGGAATATAACCTTTTATGAATAATGATGCAGCAATGCCAAGTCCAGAGTGGAGTGGAGAGTTGTGAAGAATCACAGTAAGTTCTGCAGTAAGAAGCAATACAGCACATTTTCAGGATTTGCACACATCTAAAGAAGATGGTGGAACGTCAACGTAACAATAACTGAAGTGCTGTGAAGTTCAAGAAGATTTCTGTTTTGTCAAATGGAGTCAAGGAGCAACACTTAGGTTCTACACTTATAGCAGCAGGAAATGCAGGCCTGGGATCATCATCACCCTTCATTTTGCTTCTGAGGGTATCCATCTGATCTGCTGCTGAGTAACTCCCTCCACCCTTGCTGGAAATGGTTTCTAGAGGCTGAGGTGGGCTTCAGGTTTTGGTTGCAGCAGCATGGGGGCGATGTGCTATGTGGGAAGACGGGACCTCACCTGCCTGCTGTGGTTTTAGCCTCCTCCACAGCTGCTGCTGGGGCAGGAACAGGAGGGTCCAACCTGAGGTATGTTTGGAGGTAGTAGAGGCAGGAGGAGAAGAAATTATTGGTTTCCATTTTCCCACCCACCCACACCTCAGTGCTATTCATATTCACATTCACATTCAAGTCTCTATTTTTAGAATTGTTCACTTGAAGCACAGTCCTTGTTTTGTCTTATGTCACGCATACATAAATTGTGATGTTTTGTTTCATTAGTTTTTGGTTGTCATGGTGAGATATACTGTATCTGCATTGTTTTTTTCCCCCCAGCTGCTTCCCATCACCAATGCTTTGTCACCTAGGTGACAAAATGCACACAGCACAATAACTGTCCCAGGTGAACTGTGGCATGGATCACCTTGACTCACTTGCTTGCCACTTTGATTATATGTAACAGTTCAGAAATTTCAGAGCCAGAGCATGACTTGCTTCAATATTAAGGAAGTAGTTTGACAATATAGGACATACGCTGATACCACTGTCATATGTGTTTGTTTAATATTAAGCTACAGCTAGTTTAGCACAAAGAGTGGGAGGGAGAAACAGCTAACCTGGGTCTGTATGAAATTTAAAAAATTTGCCTAACCGGTCCAAACAATGAGTTTGCCACAGATTACTGAGTCAAGCCTAGAAATAACCCCCATAAAACTACGTCTTGACTTCTGTTTTTGTACGAATTAAACAAACAAGAAATAACTAACAATCACTGAACTTTAGGGGTGCTGGCTAAAGGCAGTGGTATTGATCCTCTTATTTAACTCTTGGCAAGAAAGCAAATATGTGTACATTCCAAAAATGTCAAACTATTTCTTTAAAATGTAAATATTCCTGAAGTTATATGATAGTTTTATTTATCATATTCACAGTCATATTCACTTTTTATCCAATTATTTCCGTCAAAAAATTGATGCAAAATAATGTGTGATCATGTTGCAGAAACATTATACAAACAAATATGCAGCGTGGTGTGTTCTGCTGCGCTCTAATCCAGGCTGTATAAGATGAATTCCTCCTACTCCAGTCCTTGTCGTTATTATTCAGGCCAGACTTAAAGGAGCCTGCCATTTCTGAGAGTGTCCCCTATCTCCCTCATGCTGTCCCCATTTCCTCATTCTCCTGAAGGGCCACTCCACCGGCAGGGGCCAAAGACGCTCTGTGGCTCAACTCAAAACCTGAAATCGTGCATCAGTCCTTGCATGCTTGTTAGATGCACCTTACTCATGTCCGCTCTAGCTCTAGTGATTATACTTATTGTGTTTATTGTGTGGTTACCTCCTGAAATACAACAACAGATTAAGGAATAAGGGAGTAGATTAATGTGAGCAGGAGCAGCTTCCTGGATAGTTGCTCCTCATGCCCCAAGGCTGAGGCTGATTACTGAAGTGGCTACTGCTGTTGCATAACTGCTGTCATCTAATCATATTCATCTCCTGTACTTGTTCTGTGCTCCTCAGCACATGGAGCAACTGAGTGCTTTCCCCCCTGCAGTGGGGATTAGTCACTGGAAAACAAATGTCTTCTTACATTCGCATCATGACAGCAACTCAGGGTTAATGTTGTAATGTCTGGTCCGTTGTTTCGGTGAAGGATAAGATGTGATTTCACAGATAAGTGTGTTCAGGGGAAAACCTTGTTACTCTTTTGTCATGCTCAACCAAGGTTTTAGGATATTTACTGCTCTCTTGGTATAATTAAGTTTTGTCCAAGTCTTTCCAATGAAGTAGCCTGATCAATCTAAAAATAAGATGTTTTCTTTGGTTCTGACAGTTTAATGCTTTAGAGATAACCTGGCAAAGATGATGTAGTCTTCAAAGTCTTTCTCCTTTCACTTTTTTTTTTTAGAAATTCTAAACGGTTTCAGCAAAATTGGGATATTAGATGTTAAACATTTGATTTCATCGTTATTGTTCCTCTTTATTACAAAATATTAACAAGTAGGGTGTAAAGCCAGGCGTCAGAGACACAAAATAAAGAATCAGATTTGTTTGACTCGACTGAAGAAAGACGAGCTTTCCTGAGACACCCCTCTGACAGTGCGAGGGGACCAGTCTGTGTCATGTAGAAGCTGTAAGTGAAGTGCGCTCCATCGCTGTGGCCACGACGCGCCTGCGTCGGTGCCGGAGAGTGCCTCGGTCACAGCGTGGTGTAGGTGGACGACAGCGAACGGATAAAAAAACAAATCTATATCGGGAAAGCCCCAGCTGTCAGCGGCTGAAACCTGAACAGGTGGCTCCCACAGTGTCTTAGCGGAGCGCGTCAAGGCGCAGAGACCCTCAACAGCTTGTCTCCCTCGCTAATCTCCTCTCTGACGACAGCGTATTTACCCGGTGCGCGTAAAACCAGCAGCACAGCAGGTTTGGATCGGAGCTGGTCAGTCATCCGGGTTTCACTCATCGGCGTTGATTCAGTGCATCACGAAGTTGGACCTGTGGACAGCGTGTCTTGGTTTTGAGGCTGAACTGACAGAGTTGGATACAATGACCCTTTCTTGGATTTTATAATCTCTCCTCTGTGTTTGGATTGTCAAGCAGCTGTAAAGACTGACATTGATAATACAACATGTTGCCAGAAATAAACAAGGTGAGACACTGTGGTTGGTCGGCTGGTTGGGGACATACATCGTGGGAAATTGAGGTGTGACTGTGGTACTTGGTTTAGATTTATGGTACATTTTTGGTGTATATGAATCAGATAGATGGCTTTTTAAAGTGGCAGGGTTAGTCCCGTCATCTAATCAATGAGAGTGTTTTTAAGTAGCTATAACCACACTTTACCAATAATCATATCATGTTAATAATCCTGTACATATTTACATATTTATTTATTTGCTTTAAATTGTCCACGGAACAATAGATACACTACTTTTGACCAGCTACAGGGCTTCATTTCTGGGTAATTTCATTGCAGGAGAAACCTTCCACAGGTATCCCTGTTACTGAAGTGTAAGTCTATAGTTTACTGTACATTCTCTGTGTATCTTTATTAATTCATGCCAAGACTGTGAAGTCATTCTCACTTTGGAAGTATTTCCATTTTTCCTCCACAAGTTATCCCACTTGAATGCTTATTTTGTAGTCCACCCCCTTTCCCCTGACTGCCTGCCAAGTTATGATGAAAAATCTGATCCATTTCTATTTCAGTCGATGTTTAGCCTACTTATTTCAGCGTTTGTTGTGTTGACAGACTCTGTAAATCTATATGGGTTCTACTGTATTTTTCGCACCTTACATGGAAAGTGATATAAATTTAACCTTTGCTGTTTTTGGATCTTATAAGAATTTAATATTCAGTCCACTGTTGACTGGAATGTAGACTTTGACGAACTGCAACAACTAACACCTAACTTTGATCACAGGAACTGATCAGTGATTGTGAAGATTTTACAGGTGTTTTTTCCCCTGTGGTCAACTGATGCCAACAGGAATCAGCTCGTTGTCTGTGGTAAAAGTGACAGGGAAATGTTATTGTTCATTGGAAAATGACATCAGTGTGTGAGTGTGCACACTTGTACAGTTTGTTGATGTTTACCCTCAGTTACACCTGGATTTATTGCCTTGCTGACCCTCTGACCAACTGACCCTGGAGGACGTTAATGAGCCAGAGCTGCTCTCACACACCTGCTGGGATGATACTCTACCTCCACCAAAGATTCCCTGTCCCATGGATAGAGAGTCATACTGCTCTTGACTTTTGTTTCTTCGTCTTTACTTCCATGTGACCTTATCAAACTCATTGTCACATTTCGAGCAGATGCCCCGTTTCATGTGTGCAGAGTGCAGATGGGCTGCACGTATGTGCACACAGGAAAGACAATGTAGGCACAAATGCAGACACCAATATCATTTAACACCTGCTGTGCTGAATCTCATCTTGCACTGAGAGGGGTGAAAAATGTCTGTTCATTCACTCGCTCATTATTACCCGACACACTATCACATGTCTGTCACATGTGTTCAGCTGTAAATTGCTTCTTTATATAGTTTAGACACTGACACTCATTAATCACACTGGAATAAAAGGTCACAGTCACTATTTTGCTTTGGCACCTGGGCACATATTATGATGGCACTGGTTTCCACTGGCTCGGTGCTCATTAGCCAGGCTTACAACAGACCATTACAGGTGATGTTTTAGAAGCCAACCTGCCACAGTGACCTACATCACCCCTGCTGTCACTCACAGAGCTTCTGAGATTGTAACATGACCACATTATTGTATCGTACCCTTGTTTGGCTGCATGTTGTTTCATTATCTTAGTGAAAGACAATAGCAATGAGCAAAGCTAGGGAGTCATTCATCCAGTGACCAGTAAGTCTCTGACGTCTATAAATCAGTGGTAAGAAGTTAGTCCAGTTCCTCATCCTGCTCTGCTGGCCTGTCTGAGATGGGTCAGTTCATCTCCTTCTCCATCTGGATCTTACCGCCGTGACACTGACCTGATGTTTCTTTCATCAGTGTTAAAGCTTAGGATTATGACTGGGATGCTGTTTCCCATTCAGCACCTGTAGAGAACACCCCGCTCAGCCTGTCTCACCCCCTCCCTCCTTCACTGCCAGGCTGGCAGAGTGAGTTTAGCACATATCCCCATATGGCGCTAAGCTTTATATCACCCATATGGTGTCACCCAACACAGTTGCACGCTCACCCACTGATTAATGAGGCACGTGTAAGCCGGCTTGATGTTGGAGAGAAGCGTGCAGAACCGTCCCAAATTCACGTGATTTTTTTTCTTTGATAAGTTCAGTCAATTTATTGCTTCCCTTTAACACATTCAGTTAAGTATCACTCCTGCGCGCACAGGCTCGGAGGCACGTGTACATCCACAGCCAGACACTTGGATGTGCACGTGGGCACACACCTGCACAAGCCAGCAGGTTCGCAGAGAATACTGGAGAGCGAGGGGATCGTTGTTGCCGGGTTTTTGAAGAAGTCATCTATTTTAGGATCATAGTGCATTATTTTTGCTAGTCTGGCTGCAACCTCACTCATCTGCCCACAGGCTGTGTGTTTCTGAACAGATTGGAGAATACAGCCTACACGAACACAAGCAGCAGTTTCATTATTATTTAACATGACAGCTTTAATCTGTCTGTTCTGCTGTGAAATCTAATTGTGGAATTAATGTTTTATGCATTGTGCTGTATAAACAGTAAAAACCCCAGGAGAAATGTGGATACCCAATGCTTTTATTTCCAGCTTGTTGTAAATAAAAAGCAGAACCTTTTTCCCCATTTTGTAGCATATTTTATGAATCACTCTCTTTCCTCCCACAGACGTCACGACCGGAGCCCTTCCCTCACCCTCACAGACTCCCAGCAGAAGGAAACCGGCTTGGAACAAACCGGCCGTGCTCACAGGTCAGAGCCCCCCCTGTGCAAGATGCTGTAGCAGCTGAAAACACATATCAACCATCCCATCTTTTCCCTTAAGTGTTTGAATTATGTAAGGTGTGCCTGAATTATTCTGAATGATGATATCAACACCTAAAAAGATCGCTTGAGACATAACATTTTTCATTTTTCTCTGCTTTTTCTTTTCATACACATGCAGTAAACTACACTCAAATGCCTTCTCCCATTAGAAATCACAGGCTTTCATTCCTAGCACACACAGGAATGTTCACTGGCGATTATTGTCTTCTTTTGATGATCAATTTTGTATAAATAATGCACGTCAGCTCCTTAGAAAAAAGTGCCTCATAATAAAATATCAAGGGTGTTCTTCACAATTCATGTCATCTGTGTAGACGTGTATTGCCTCCTGAGAATAGCATGGATGTGACTGCACACATCTGTCTGCACATATGTGGTTATGTGGTCTGACGCATCACAGATTTCCAATGATACAAGAGCATCTTATTTAATCAGCATGCCCCCCAGTTATGTACAGGCGCATAACTGTGTTTATTTCCTTTGCCTGTTGTGGCAGGTGCTTGCGACTATATTTAGCCCTATCTCTATGCGTCATAACCAAGTTGGCAGATCCTGCAGCAGCTCCTAACACATGAAAAATATCTACTGTATAGATGGGAGAGCTTTTTTTCCTGGAATGCTGTTAATAATTGATATGAAAGAATTTATTATGTTGCTGCTGAGCGTGAAAAATGGAGGGGCAGCTCTGGTTTGATTTTTTTTTTTTTTTTTTTTTACCTGGAGTTTGTGGAATTTCTGATCAAGAAGTGGAAAAATGTCTTATATATACTCCACAAAGCCCCTCTGGTCACAGATACACTTATGCAGGAGTTCTCATTTTTCCCAGAGAACTCGACACATGACAGAGGGCTAATTTTGCCCGTCATTGCCAGGGCTGAGCCTTGCAAGGCTGTGACACATGTAATCGTGCTCTCCGAGCAAGCAGGATGGCAGCCAGAGAAAAGCAGGCTGCTGCTCTTCACCTCCCCTGCAGAGCCGCCACAGACAGACTCTGTCAGGACAGTCTCAGGGAGCTTTGTCCCCACTTCACTCTCACCCTGATAAGTAATTCCAGCCGCTGCCTGCTGGGGGTCCTGGTCACCTGAGCCTCCATGTACAAAACGCACGTGAAAGGGATGTAGATCGAACACAAACCAAAACTGACATGGTGCAGCTCAACACAAAGATGTACTCATGAAAAAATGAAAGGGGCTGTGACAAGCTTGTAGCCACAGCTTCAAAAGAACAATATATTTCGACTTCATACTTGCTGACCTACTGTGTCTGGCTGCTTTTGTGGTGTGTTTTCACTTGGATGTGCTGTTCAGTATATTTTATTCTGTTGTGCTAAGATACAAAGGGAGTAACTCCCTACAGGAGAAGATCTTAAAAGCCCCTTAAAGCAAAGAAAGTTGGGCGATTTCTTTATCAATTTGCATAAATATTGTTCTTGGTTTTGTGTATTGCTATTATTATTCACACTCCTGTAACTCTGACTAAAAGATCTGCCCCTCTGTTATCATGTCCCTGTTAAATATTTTCATTTTACCCTATGTAGTCAAGCTTCTAATGTGTATTTCTCTGTTAAAGGCAATACAATTAAAACAATCTCCCTGATTTACAGAAGTTTGGCCCTGGTGTAGGGACTTTGCCTCAGCTTGAGCCACCGGTGGTCCAGGTGGTGGTCAGCAATGCCAAAAACCAGCACCAGCAGTCGGACAACATCTTGCCCCAGATTGCCAACAAAGGGGGCCAAAACAACTTTCAAACACACCCGGTGAGCCTCTCATACAGTTCCATGTGTAATATTAGCAGCCTGTAAAATCCTACAGTAGCAGCCAGTGTTGTTGTGGTGTTCTGTGGTGTTTCTGATGGAATGACAAAGATTAGATCAGTTCTGCAAAGTAGCTTATAAACAGTATCAAGGTCACAGTGTAGTTACATTAGCTTTCCTTTGCTCATAATACAAATAGACTCTACTTTTCCGGTTGTGTTTTTTTGGACAGGATGAGAGGCCGAAGCCCACCCAGCAGTTCACCATGCGGTTTGGTGCAGCAATGGATAAAGTGTCAGTCTCTCGCAACAGCAAGATTATCAGCAACAAGCTGGAGAAAGAGAAGGCATACGAGGGGCAGAGATTACCCATGTCACCCATAGGTATGTTATTCAGGATCAGAATAAAACACAACTGAATTAGAAAGCCACAGAGGCGTTATTTCACACTTTGAATCTCTTGGGCGTGTTTCAACACAAACATGTAACTAAGTAACAATTTTGATTCTACTGATGCAATAAAAATAGCATGTTGGCCTTGCAGCCAATTGTTCAGTTCACAATCCTCTGCTCCTGGCAGAGGTGTAATCAATATGATAGTGACTCATGCTGTCCTCCTCCTCTTATTACTTCCTGTTGCAGAGGCGCTGAAGAACTTCCAGGAGCGGCTGACGGAGTTTGAGCAGGAGGAAATCATGGACTACACAGAGATCTGGTTCCTGGGGCTGGGCTCTCAAAAGATCGAGGGTTCCCAAGGAACACCGCAGAACTCCGGATATGATGATGAGCATGGAAGCTACATAAGGGTAATGTGTTAGATGCTATGTTACGCTATTACTGACCATATTAGGCCAGTACCTTCTGGGCACCTATTGGTTTTGGTAGATGAGTATTGTATGAAATCAACTTGCAGACCACAAAAAATGTGGATAATCTATCACAATGAAGAGTTAGTGTATTTTTTTTAATGAAAGTTATATTATTGGAGTGTTGAGGAAATTCCTCCTTGTTACTTTTGCTTGCAAGAAACTGCCAAAAAACAGAGCATAAAAATCATACACATAAGCATCTTATGCCAGAAAACGTTAGCTGTTTAGCAGCTAACTCCAGAGTCTTGGATGTTACATTACCCAGAGGCCCGAACAAAGATTTTCTAAACAGCTACTGGACTTGGATTTGACAAAGAAAAAACAAAGGCTACTAAATATTCACTGTGTTAAATCATGTACTGTAATCTTTAGCAAATTTGACGGACATCATACAACGCTAACAAGAACGAAAACTCATACTGTACTGTACAGTACTGTAGGAAGAATTAATTTTTTAAAAACCAACATTCATAAATTGATCAGAAGCTATGTCACTTATACAGATTTTTTGTTTTTAATTTGCTGATGCATTCAAAACCAACAGTATTTTAAAAAGGGCCCAAGTTTGTGTCAGCCCCATAAATTGTCTGGAATAAATCAGGAGACTGGCAGGCAGTGACCAATGATTGGACTCTTGGTACTGTAGCTGCATTGTGCACAGTAGAGTGGGACAAGTACTTGTTCTGTATATTCTAAGACTGTGATGTCAGTGGGCACATAATGATAATAACAGTGGCTACTATAGTTTTGATGTATTCATATGAGTTGCTGTTAGTGATAGATGTTATTTAACACATGAGAGCGTGTTCTGCTCTAACGTTCACTGTGCTCTTCCTCTCGGTCGTCCAGGTGCTGCACGACCACATTGCCTACAGGTTTGAAGTGCTTGAAGTGATTGGGAAAGGCTCCTTTGGACAGGTCCTAAAATGTCTGGACCACAAAACCAATGAACTCGTAGCCATTAAGATGATCCGCAATAAGAAAAGGTAAGTCGTAATACTTCATTCTGAAATATTTTATTTCATTTCATTCAGTCTAATTCATGTTTGATCAAACCTTTCCTGGAAAAAATCTTCAAATTGTAATATAGGATTAAAAAAAAACTATATTACTAGTTTAGGGGTATGTTACTGTGTAGAATAAGTTATCTTTCACATTCAAGGAGTGGCGTTCATTTGAGATCTGATACCACGTTGTGAGTTTTTTTCCCACATGCCTGCACTGTGATCATTTTACATTTTAGGAATCTGCCAAATCTTGATTTAGCATGACAGAAGTCAGTACCTCTTGGTGTTATCTTACCTGTTCTTCGTCGCTGAGGATCACAGTGGCAACAACTGCCTGAGTTCTTAGGTTAGATGCAGGAGGAGCCTTCGGGTCTTGTCCTTACTTCAATAATGCAAAAAACAAATGGATGCAAACTGCCACAACACTGCCTCAGAGGAACTCTGCACTGTGTCAGATAGCTGTCTTAGATCTAATTTCTCCTGCAGGAGCACTGTGAATGATTTACATACAGAAATATCAAGGGCTTTCAGGTTTAAGACAAACCTCCCTGTCAAAGAAAAACTGATGACAAACACGTTCATTTAGTCTATCAAAAGAGAGATACTCAGACATTTTGGTATGTGAGAATTTGACATTTTGACATTGACTTTACAGGTAGTATTGGTGAACTTCAGTATCTAACAACTCTGCAAATTGTCCTGTAGGTTTCATCACCAAGCCCTGGTAGAGCTCAAGATCCTGGATGTGATAAAGCGGAAAGACAAAGACAACCTGCACAACGTGATCCACATGAAGGAGTACTTTTACTTCCGAAATCACCTGTGCATCTCCTTTGAGCTCCTTGGGTTAGTACATTGACTCGTATTCAGCGTGTGAGTAAGCAGACCTGCATGTTCAGAAAACAGACTTACAGGAGACTATAAAGACATCGCTGAATAATTGATCTGTTAATCAAATGTACTCAAGGTCGGCCACCTCTCCTCTGGTACAACAGCAAGGTCTGATCACTGCACTCTCTCATCAAAGGCACTTCTCACTTCACAGTCGGACAGGGGTTAAGTGATTACCTGTGTACCTTAAGGTATCTGTGTTTTAGGGTGTATTGCCACTGATATCTATTTGAGGGGAGATAGTTTTGTGTATCACTCTGGCTGAATGACCTTTAGAGGACGTCTTGCACTGCCACCTTGTCTAACATTACCGTCACCGAATCCTTTAGTTAAGGCCTTGATTAGGGCCCTATCTCTTTCCCCTTCTTGCTTCATGGTGTGAAAGCTCCTGTTACACAGTCTAAAGAAGTTTATGCTTATCACAAGTGGAAAGAAATAGCAGGACACACTGCGCTTCTCTGTCTGCCTCTGAATGTGAGCACAATCATAGGTTATTCCCCAGTATGCACTTGACAGTCAGTGGATCTTCTATTATGAGTGATGTAAAGTGTAGAGTGACATCAAACTTTTTATAAGGGAGTCCTTACTGAGCTCATTCTACTATGTATAATATAGAAGATGTATATGGGTACAGAAAGACAAAAATGCAATAAAAAGAGGGAAAAAATCTATCTATATATGTATATCTTTATCTATATCTATGTGTTACTTTTTGTTTCTTTTCACAGGGTGAACTTATACGAGCTCATCAAAAAAAACAACTTCCAGGGCTTCAGTCTCGCTCTCATCCGCCGGTTTGCCCATGCTCTTCTCAGGTGCCTGCAGATGCTGCACAGGGAGAAGATAATCCACTGTGACCTCAAACCGGTACTGACTTCTTTTGCATCTGTAACACATGAACCTACACTTGAAATGCAAATTACTGGGCATGATTTAAAAGTCAAGAAAACCTGATGTAGACCTCACAGTTGGACTGAATCACTATGCTGCTGTGGATAATTGCACTGATAAGGATTCCCCAGTGCAGTAGTGTCAATTTTGCTCCATCTTGTGGAGCACTGTGATATTGCACCATACCTCATGAAAGCAACAGCGTTTGAATGTTTTTGGTTTTACTACCCAACAGGAGAACATCCTTCTGTCTCAGAGAGGGCCAGGGAACATCAAGGTGGTGGACTTTGGCTCAAGCTGTTATGAACAACAAAGGGGTAAGAGCATAGAACTCATGTGAGAGAATATGTAACAATCATTTTTTTTACCATGTTGGCATATTCAAAGATATGGCCATAGTCTTGTGCTATGAATCGTATACAAACTAATGCACCTTTTTGTCTCTCCTTACACCTCCATTAGTGTACACCTACATCCAGAGCCGCTTCTACCGCTCCCCTGAGGTGATCCTGGGTCACCCCTACAGCATGGCCATTGACATGTGGAGTCTGGGCTGCATTCTAGCTGAGCTCTACACAGGTTATCCTCTCTTCCCAGGAGAGAGCGAAGTGGAGCAGATAGCTTGCATTATGGAGGTATGACATGGGAATAATTGTGTGTGTTTTTGAAATATGGCTGCTGAGTTGCTTCAGTGTGTGAAGGTATCCTGATGATCTAACCTACAGGTTCTGGGGATGCCTCCAAATGATTTTGTGCAGTCAGCGTCGAGGAGGAGGTTGTTCTTTGGTGAGAATTCTTCTTCATCTAGATGTTTTTCTGAATGTCTTATGGGGTGCTTTATTTGTTATACTAATAACTATGTATTATATAGCACACTAGGATGTGAGTTTAGCAAATGAGAGGATGAGTGAAATCTCGGTGGGTTAGTGCTTTGCAGAAAGTGTGCGATAACTCTGTGGGAACAGTCAGATAAACCGTGCTGTGTTTTGGTTGCAGACTCTAAAGGAAACCCGAGGAACATCACTAACAGCAAGGGAAAGAAGAGGAGACCCAACTCCAAGGAGCTGTCAGCTGCTTTGAAAACTAATGATGCCCCGTTTTTAGACTTCATCAAACGCTGCCTCACGTATGTCACATTTACACTTTAATAATAAGCTTCTCTTTTTTTGTCTTGCATTCTGAAATGACTGCATAAAGAAACTGGATGTGACTTTTTAATTCATTAGGCTTTAATGGGTTCTGCATTGAAGTTCAAATAATAAGCTACGCTTGAGTACTTAAGTTACTTCTCTTTGCTTTTCAGTTGGGATCCAACCAAGCGTATGACTCCTGATGAGGGGTTACAGCATGAGTGGATCCTGGAGGGAAACTTCAACAAAGTCCGGCCAAGAGCCAGGCCTACGGCGAAGCAGACCTCAGACAGTTCCACCAGCACAGACAGACAAACTAATAGCAAGCCTGGTAAGAGTAAAATCAATCAAGTAAAGACTAGCTTTACCTTTATAAAATCTATAGTTTGGACTGAATGGTACAAGTTTTCCTTTGTCATTTTATCTATTAGCATTTCATAATAAGCACATCACATTTATGCCGATTCAAATAATGCAACTTAAATAACACTGGTAACCTGACAATATGTTGTATGTCTCCCCTGAATTCAGTTTTTATATCTGTACCCTCTCCACCTCCTCATCCCAGAAACAAAGCGCAACACAGATACAGTTATTTTCACAGTACAGACAGTAACACACAACCTCAGCGTTTAAATGCACAAAACATACACCTCAACACCAACAACCCAACCCCTCAACTGAGGGCAGTCGCATATATAGGTACATGTTGCACATTTGAAAAATCTTTTTACTTTTTCGTTACTAGGATACCCATTATCTGATACCATAGCTGCAGACACAACGACAGAGTCCTTTTGAATTCACCTAAAGCTGACATTTAATGTCCTTCGTTTCCATGGTACAGCAGAGAAGGGCGGCTCAGAAAGCAACACTAATGACAACCTGAAGAGAGACAGCTCAGAAACAGGAACAAAGATGGCACCTGCTGAGCGTCTGCGGCCCATTGGTGCTTCAGCAGAGGAGGAGGTATGTGAGAGCGAGGGAAAGCTCTCCACGGATACCAAACAGCAAGGAGGTGGAGAGAGGCCTGTTCACATCATCATCAAGCCTCAAGGGGACGTGGGCACAGAGAGAAAAGATTGCCAGGAACCATCTCAGTGTTTGCCCCCTATCGTCTAACAGTCCAAGGGAAGGGTGCTGCGTTCATGACAAGTGGGAACTGGGAAAGTTCACACTCAATGTCCCATTTCCAACCTGAGATTGAGTGAGTTGAAGTGGAAGTAAACAGACTGATGAGAGAAAGTTTAATTTGTTTGGCTGTGCACATACAGGAAATTAAAAGATCCCTCATGTTATTTACTGCAAACATGTTGCTGCTGTGTCTACATGACGTCACCAAACACAAAACTACATGTTAAAGAAGAGCCAGAGACAAGTGTCTGTTCCTGAGTTTCAGCTGGAAAGCAGCTGAAGTCATTGTTTTCTACGAATAGACAGGAAATAAACCAGTTCCCACGTGCCATGAACAAAATAAAGATGAGCGGTGGGGAAACACTGATCATCAACTAAGAAGATATCTTCTATTTATTGTTTTAAGTATGCAGTCATAGTGTATTATTTTTATTCTGTGAAACTTTGAGTTTGTATGACAGTGACGTCAATCAACCAGTTGTATGTGGTTTTTTTTTGTGCTTTTTTTATACAGGAGTTGAGGTGCAGTTGCAGGCAGGCAGCATGGTTAAATGTGTCACAATAGAGACATCAAGCTGCCACATAAGAATACACTTGTTGAGTTTAAATCAAATGGTTTAAATCCAAATTCATGGTACAGCAAAACTTTCTGCTGTTACTGTCTCCTGTATCATTTACTGAACCCATCTTTGCTGCGCATTGACATCTTTGATAAACACATTAGACTTTTACATCCTTCAGTTTCCATGTTGAAAAACAACATAGCCGACTTTTAAAAAAAGTGTATAGGGAGGAAATCAACCTGATCTTTGTTTTTGCTTTTTTTTCTCTCTGTTCCTTTAGACATTTTAACCTCGTTTTACTTTCGTAATGGTAAAAGATTTGAAGAATTGTGTGCAATAAAGGCTGAGCCAAAAAATGTCCTTTTTTAAAAAAACACGATTTTAACAAAGAAATATTTGTCATGTACTTTGTAATTGTAGAATGCAGTTGATGACCTACTGATTATTAATTGTTTTACTTATTTATTATGGAATATGTTTGATTCTATGTTTCATATTTGTTTATCGATTTAATTCAACAATCATTAAATATGTATTTGTAATAGAATTTATTGTATATATTTCTGCTGTAATTTCTTATGTATGTGTAATACAGAACATATTTTAAGAAAATATTTCAGATATTTGTTGAGGGTTTAGACAAGGTTTTACTTGTTGTGCTGTTACTGTATGGAAACATTTTGTCTGTGTTATTCATACAATTTTTTTTATTAGAAATGAAATACAATCCTATTATTGATAGTTTGTGCCTTGCAGTATTAGAAATCTTGCACTTTACTATTGTGTGTGTACATCTGGATTAGAAACTGCTGGATTTTTAGCTGTCAAACAGACAAGAGTTCAGACTACATGGCCAGGATCCCTTCACAAAATGATGTCTCAGCTAATGTTACATTATTTACCATCTTTGTATGACTGATTTATGTCTTCAGTCGCCAACAGACATCCAACTGCATTTAAAGATAGACTTGTGCCCTCACTATCTATTAGCTAAACAACCAGAGATCCCGAGATGATGGATTGTAGCTGACGAAAGTCAAAGTAATTTTTATGTATTTTATGATGAAATAAAAAGCTGTTTCAAAGAACATGAATTTCACAGTTTTTATCCTCACAGTTCTGCTTATGTGTCATTCAACCTGCAGTGAAACTGAGGTCTCTGGCCATTTGGAAAAAGCATG
Organism: Trachinotus anak; assembly: GCF_046630095.1. Classification (NCBI taxonomy): domain Eukaryota; kingdom Metazoa; phylum Chordata; class Actinopteri; order Carangiformes; family Carangidae; genus Trachinotus; species Trachinotus anak. Next base: position 25,324,665 of record NW_027273853.1, on the reverse strand, counting down.
GACTTATACTGATGTGGGCGCTCTATGACCATATTAAAACAAAAATCTAAAAGCTGTTTGACATTCATTTTCAAAGACTTGACCTGCTCTACTGTGACAGTATTCAAATACAATAAGCAAGGAGCAATCTCAGTCCATTGCATTTACATTTACATGCCACAATGCTCTTTTGGGCTCATAATGAAATTGAAAATGCAATCTGTCCTCTCATCAAGGTCATCACTTAGGATGTCACTTGTTTGTCTGGGGCAGTAGCAGCGGCTTGTTTCACTGGTCCATGTACAATACTGTGGTGCAGTATTTAGTGTTATTGGAAGCTTTGTGATCTCCCACTATTTTAAGTTTACAAGGTTTGAGTGATAGTCTGAGTGTTTTGAACATAACATTCACGCAGATGGACAGAGGAGGAGTTGATTATAGTGCAGGGTGTTTTGAGGAGGTTAAATAGATGCTGTGATGCTTTTATTCTGCTGTAAAAACTGGACACGACTGGAATCCAGGACCACAGCTGCTGTTTTCAGAGCTTTTCTTCAAGTCTAAAGCAGGAGAATGTTTTTTTACCTGGTGGAGTTTTGCGTTTGCTGCAGAGACTTTTCCTCAGTTTGAAGGGGTGTGGGTTAGAGTCTGTGTTACCTGGACACAAAAAAAAAAAAAAAAAAAAAAAAAAATCACATACCTTAATATTTTTAAAAATTGTATGAAAATCAACAGTAGTTACCAAGTTTTGGGGGCAAATTTACTCCGTTTTAGCAGCAAAAATCCCAAAACACACACACGCCAAAAAACCTATTAATTTATTATATATATATATATATATTCGGTTCTAATGTGTTGTAAATTACCCTCTAAGAACATAATTCTAGTTTTGTCTAATTTGATACCAAGTACAGCTTGTTGTTTCTTATTAGTGTACAGTGAAAAGTGCAAATAATATTTGCATTTGTAAAAAGAAAAACTGAACTGAAAAATAAAAACTGAGCAACTGATATCAGTGGTGAGGAAGCGCAAAGACACTGTGGAAGACGGTGCTTTTGCCAAATCTGTGAACAGATACAGAGCAGCAAACTGTAGAACTGGATGCTCAAAATTCCTTCACAGTGTACGACCCCGAGGTTACAAGTACAATTTTGACTCCATCCTCACACTTTAAAAACGATTGGACAAAGACGGTCCAATCACAAAGCAGATTCCACTCAGAGGGCAGGTGCTTCTGTTGCCTTCATCTGCCGCAGATCCTGAACGGTGGAGTAGATATTAAAGCCGGCGCTGTCGTCCATCTTCAAAATCTACCACATCTTTCAGGATGTGCGATAGAGATGAAGATACCAGAACCACCTGCCCTCTAATTGGACTCTGCTTTGTGATTGGACCGTCTTTGTCCAATCATTTTAAGGTGTAAGGATGCCGTCAAAATTGTGCTTGTAAATTCAGTGTCACACACTGTGTAGGAGCTTTGAACACCAAGTTTTACACAGTTGTCTGCTTTGTATCTATACACAGACATTGAGTAAAGCAGTTCTTCCACGGTGTCTTTGTGTTACCTCACCACTCATTTCATTTGGTCAGATTTTAACATCACACGGTCTTTTTTACAAATACAAATCTCCTCTACACAAGCACAATGTCTTCACATGTATATACTTGAGTTTCTCATACAGATTTTGCAGGTTTACAAAGATTTATTTAAAACTACATTTGGAATTATTTGTGAACATCACTTTATAAGCTCAAAACCCTTTTGATCCTAGTTTAGGTATAGGTATGTGATGGAGTCATGCCCATGACTTACCATTTTTTGCTGGGTGTGCGGCACCATACAGGATGTGGTCCTGGCCTGAGGTGGGTTCTGGCATCTCTATGAAAACATGCAGTTATACTAAAATACATTTTCCATTGCAGGGCAAATCAAGACATTTTAGGCAGCTTTTCACAAAACAATACTGAGAAACATTTTTACTTTAAATAATTCATTTCACTTACCATTATAAACTCAGTCAAGTGCAAGTTATGAAGTTAGCTCCCATCAGTTTCAAAGGAGGTTATCACACACAGCTCCAACTGCAGACACTGTTAACAGGAATCCTGGAAAGATTTTTAAAACCTTACATTACTTGGTTGTTGGTTTAAGCAGCATTTACTGGTGAAAAAAAAAAAAAAAAAAAAGAGAGAAGTTGTTTTTTTTTTTTGTTTTGTTTTTTTTTAAACCTTACTGATTGGACAATGACAATCCAATCACAAAGTTCAGTCAGAGGGCAGGTTATTCAGTTGCCTTCAGCTCCATGGCAGATCCTGAAAGGTGTAGTAGATTTTCAAGCCCATGCTGTCCTCCATCTTGAAAATCTACTACACCTTTCAGGGTATAGGCAGAGATGAAGGTAAAGGAACCACCTGCTCTCTGATTGGACTCTGCTTCGTGGGATTGTCGCTGTCCAATCAGATTAAGTTTGGGGAAAAAAAAAAAAAAAAAAAAAGAGAGAGTCAGAATGAGTACTTGTAATTTTTGAGCATAGGGTGGGCGATCTGGCCAAAGGTCATATGTCAATCTTTCGAGCTTTATCACGATCTATATTGTTTCCACTGATTTTATTGTGAAAGTCCTAACCGGAAGTAACGACGTCTTTTTCCGCCGCTTCGACACCAGCTCCAGATGTTAGCTAGCTAGCAGCTCTTCCTCCAACAATGTTGTCTTACATGTACAAACTGTGCCACAACCAATCACATTTCTGGCTGAGCTCATATGGAGTATTCTTTTGGACAGCAGTTATTTATGAGGTGTTTATATATATATATATATATATATATATATATATATATATGCGCTTTGATTTGAAAGTGAAGTCGCTGCTAACCAGCTGCTAACCAGCTGCTAACCAGCTGCTAACCAGCTGCTAACCAGCTGCCCCGCCTCCTGTGTGCCGCCTTTACCGCAGGTGTCTCATTGGCTGGTGACGTCAGCTCTTGTTCTGCTCAGGTGAAGAATATAATAATATATAATATAATATAATATAATATAATATAATATAATATAATATATGTCTGTGAGCCAAATGCTCCAGGCTGCAGAACAAGGGCCGCTGTCGCCAGCTGAGGTTAGCAGGCTAGCTGCGGTTAGCATGCTAGCTGTTTAACAGGCGGCAGTGGGCAGGTTAGCAGCGTTAACCTTGGACATTAACCAGGGCTCTCTGAATATAGCAGCTTTAATGAGGGCGTCTGTACATTCGTATTAAAAGTTGATCATATGCCAAAGTCAGATCACCCACCCCTGGTTTCACAGTTGTCTGCTCTGAATCTGCACAAAGATTTTAACAAAAGCACAACTTCTGTCACATCGTCTCCGCATCAGCTCACCACTGGTGTCTCCAACAATAACATCACTTCAGAGATTCAGCAGATTCAGCAGCTACAAAAACTTATGATGCAAAGGACTCGTCCTCCAACCAAACAGGCCCTGATGGAGTAAAGTGACCTCTCTTACCTTCGGTGCTGCAGAGGAGCAGATCCGCTGGAGGCTGTTGACAGAGCAAAGCCTCAGTTTCTGCCTCATGTTTGTTTGTCGCTGGTTTTTAAAGAAGAAGACGCGCGTTTTCTGCCCGATCAGGCAGGAGGGCAGCGGATAAACAGCGGCTCTCTGCGGCTCTGCTGCCTCCTCGTCTCCTCCTGCTCCACCGGCCTCCCCACTGTCACGAGTCTAACCAGTTTGTTTCCAGTTTGTCTCATGGACACACGGGAAATATTAAAGCAGCAAACATGAAGGCCAGAAACAACAGGAAGTGCCGGTGAAGGAAATGTTTAAAGTTCATAAACTGCAGCGGTGAGTGAAGGTAGCAGCCCAACAACAGCTGTGCACAAAGTTTAACTAACTGGTAAATAATAATCACAACATTCATAAACACACAGCTCTTTCGTTTGAAGCAACTTTGAATAAATAAAAGGCTTAAATGTCACAAGTGCTTCCTGGGCCCCAGGACCAGTGAAGTGTGTTTGAAAACACGTCACTGTCCTGAAGCTGGAAACCAGAGAATCCTCCAGAGACAACACAACAGCACTGACTTTGAAATGTTAGCAGCTGTGTCTTCCATCAAAACACTGATTAAAATCTGTAAGTGACAAATGAAAATGTGGAATGCAGGAAATGCATCAGTCTTTAATTGAATCACTCACATTGAGAGCAAATGAACAAACACAGCAGAAAAACAGACTCTGGAACGATCGACTAAAGAAGTCAAAGGTTTGTTCTCATCATCTACAGCTGAAATTAAATGAGTTACCTTGCTAACCCTATAATCTACAGTAGCTGTGTTGTGTTCCTCCTAACACGTCTCATTTGGCTTTAAATTAGGTACAAAATTTGAAATTTGAATCTCATTTCGGGCCAAGAAATGATATAAACATTTTATGGCCTCACAGCATCAGAGCCCCGTTCATTGTTAAAGAGCAAACCAGGTCGACATCGAACATAAATGTTCTCTCTTTGGTTTCTAACTTCAGTGAAGAGCTGCATGTTCACAAATATTGACCAAACTGTTCTGAGGCACAGGAATAAGAACAGTGAGTTCTGTCAAAGGGTCGGTTCTCCTTTAAATGCACAGTCCTGATTATGATTGTAGCGTCCAATCCATGATTATAGTGGTCTGTCCTCAAAGCATCTGGTGCAGAAAAACAACAGACTCAATTATAAACATTAAGGTCATTACAAAAGCCTATAGGAGACTGAAACTGAAACTGAAAAAAAATCCATGATAGAATTGAGATTTCTGACACATGTATGTGTTCTAGGATAAAACACTGGACTGAATGAATGTGAGCAAAGCAGGACAAGCAGGTTCCATTTGAAGGTGTTTAATCTTTTGCTTGCAGTCAGTCGGGTGTGAGTGGTTACATGTCTACAAATGAAAGAAAGCGAACATACAGGTCAAATTCTGTCACTTTATCCTGAATAAATCGACAAACAATTCTAAATCAAAATCAGTACATACATTATCGCTTTAAATATATAATCGTGGGAGAACAAACCAAGGAGATTAAATGTACCACTTAACAAAATACACATGACTTGAGGAAATATAATGAAATAAACGACTCACTCAGGAACAAAGGTGAGAGCAGCTCAGCTGAAGGACAAACGGAGAATGAGCTCAGGACACAGAACAAAGAAAACTCAGGACACCTGTGTGAGCTGCCCAGTTCGCTCACCTGTGCTCCTCAGCCCAGCAGTCATGTGACCCCACTTCCCACAGGACGCTTTATTTAAGTATCATTTAAAAAGAAAATGCAGTACTCCAATTTGCATTTTCATTTTCACATACTTGTGTGTGTACTCATCTACAAACATATTAAAATGATGATTTTCAAAGACTGAACCTGCTCTGCAGTGACAGTATTTAAACATAATGAACAAACAGCTCCTCAGGCCACTGCATTTACATCTACATGTCACTGCGCTCTTTAGGGGTCAAAATGAAAATGCACTCAGTCCTCTCATTGAGGCAGGTCGTCAGTGAGGACGTCACTTCCTTGTCAGTTGTAATTTTTCTGTCACTGGGGCAGTGGTTGTAGCTTGTTCTCTGTAAGGAAATGACCAGAGATGAGATTTAAAGATTTTTAAATGTATTACAATAAGTGATAAGATGCTGAGAGACAGTCTCATCTCATCAGTGAGGACGTCGCTTCCTCGTCTCTCGTCACTTTGTCTGGGGCAGTGGCAGCAGCTTGTTTTACCCGTCTGTGTCTTATATCAATACAACTCAATGGAAATTATCAGACATATGATTTAAAGAATTTATCTGTGGGCGTGAATCTCCATCAGCTGAGTCTGCTCCCTCTGCAGCTCCACCTTGATCCCTTACCTAAATGCACTCTTCTTCTCAGTCAGCAAGATGTTTAGATCTTGAATTCATTTCAGATATAAAGCCTGTAAAATGATATGAGGTTGATGAGTGTTTGATCACTTCCAGTGGTGATTGCACACACAGTAAACTCAGAATAACAAACCTAAATAAATGAAGGTGAAAGACCATGTAAACATATTTGTTGTCTCCATTTTGCAGCACTGAGAGTCATTCAGAAACAGTTTTTTGACTGATAAATCAAAGTTTAGGAGGATGTGCACACAATGAACGCACTCGTGAACGCGCAGCAACAGATCGAGGACGTTTTTCGCTTGTTCTCATTGCCCAAAGGCATGATGGGAGTGACACTACTGCACAGTCTCTATGGGCTGCATAACGCGGAAGTAACCCGGAAGCCAGAAACTTTTTCAGCGTATGCACCAGGCGAGCAACTTGTATTGAACTGAATGGGCGCCATTTTTAGATCCGGCATCCAGGTCTTATAATATAGCCATGCTTTCACCCACTGAACTACTTTCTGTTTACAAACTGTATCACAACCAATCACAGTAACTCCGCCCTCCTGGACTGCCGCTTGTGACGGTGGTTCTGGTTCCGCTCAGGTAGAGAACAGGTTCAAGTCTCACTGGGTCAAACTCACAGAGGCCGCAGAGCAGAACAAGGACCGCTGTGACAAGCTGCAGTTGGCGGGCAAGCTGTTAAACAGCTGACGGCGATTAGCATCGATTGAACTTTTAAAATTACATATCTAATTATGACTTTTTTAAGTGGAGCTTGGTGCTACTACCAAATAAACTATTGTAATGTGGTTGTATTTGCCACTGAACAGTGCCAGCTAGAATTAGGCATAGGGTGAAATAGGCTCATTTTCCATGGGACCAGTAAATACCACTTGAACCACAACCAAAAAATGTAAGGTTAAACACAACCTGTTTTAGGCTGAGAAATGTGGCATGAACATGTTTATGTTAGGTTAGCAGCAGAAGTTATTAAAGATGGACTCAAACTGTTAGCTGTAGCCACTATTAAATGTCACTTTTACTGGCTGTTCTCAAACTAGTCAATTTATATTGGTAAATTTTCAAACTTTTGTACTTACAGTATTAAATGGGTTTTAAATGGATGATTGATCAATCTGTTGTTAAGTCATTCTTCACTTATAAGGAAACTTTCAAATCTTTCCAGGATTCCTGTCAGCAGTACCTGCAGTGGTAGCTGTGTGCAGCCACCTTGGGAACAGATGGGCGCTTTCTGCATAACTTGCACGTGACTGAGTTAATAATGGTAAGTGAAATGAATTTTAATTAAAGATTTTACTCACTATTGTTTTGTGAAGAGCCTCAGACACTCTGAAATGGAATGTTTATTTCATTTAGTATAATTGTGTGTTTTCATAGGGATGCCAGAGTCCACCTCAGCCCAGTACCACAACTTATGGTCCCTGACAACCAGTAAATTGTTGGCATGACTACACCCCATACCTGTACGGACTCAAATTGGCGTCAAAAGAATTTTGAACTTGCAAATGTATTTGTAAATCAATGCAAGGTAACTTTTAAGAAGAGAACCACAGATAACTTATTACTATATGCAGTTGAGCTTGTAGCCATTTTGATAGCTTTGCAATGGTTAGAAGAAAACAGCAGAAATAATGGACTAATTGCATCCGATAGCTGGGCAACATTCACATGCATTAAATGTCTGAAATCACGTAGACAAGATCTTTTCGAAAAATACACCATTCAATAAATGAACTGCACAACAAGCAACTGATGGTGTGTGTTGTTTAGGTTCCTGCCCATGCAAAGATGCAAATTCTGCAAAGCTGAGGGTAACGCAATCATAAAGAGACAAATGCAAAAGTATGGCAAGAATACTGGGACATAAACAACACAGAAAGACATATATAATATTAAGAGATGGGCAGGAACTGAGAGGAAGAGGCAGTCATTCCCCTTGTCAGAATAGGAAATTCTGGACTTAATCAGGAATCATAAAAGGTAGATCTACAGGTAGATGTGCACACTGTGGTCATTCTGAATATGTTCAGCATGTGCAGCTGGAATGTAAATAAGTATCTAAGTAAAAGCGTTTTTTTGTTTTGTTTTGTTTTGTTTTTTTGTGTCCGCCAGTCTGTTGTTCCAAATTCCTGTCCGGGAGGTGGCGACAACGCACCTTGCAAGCTACTTTGCCAATCAAATCAGAAGAAGAACAAGTGGAAGCGGAAGTTGTGGAGTGACCCGGAAGTGGGTGGGACTTCGGTTCTAAAGAAGAAGAAGAAGAAGAAGAAGAAGAAGCTAGCCGCTAGCCTCTAGCCTCCCGGTGCTGCAGGCTCTAGTTGTGTCTCAAGCCGGTCGAAATGGTCCAACTGGTGGGTTCCCTCCGAAAAGAGCTGGCCGACTCCCTTTCCACCTGCAAGGTGCTGGTGGTGGGAGCGGGAGGGATCGGTTGCGAGCTGCTTAAGAACCTCGTCCTCACCGGCTTCAAAAACATCGAAGTGGTCCGTTACATTTATGTGTATATTGTGTGTGTGTGTGTGTGTGTGTTAGCTAGCTAGCTATCTGGCTATCATGCTAGTTCTTTGTGTTGCATACACTGCGCTTGGAGGTGTGCGGGCTCAGGCTAATTCCTGAGACGTGGCATCCAAAGGACTAAAACATACACATGTTTGCGCTGGTGTTGATGGTCTTATTGTCCCCGACTGCACAGCAACATGAACTAGCCCGGACATGATGTAGTAAAAATATGAACATTGCCGTAGCAATGTAGCAGGGGCATTTGGCGCCATTAACACTGCTAGGTTAGCCGACAGCTTTGTAATGTGACGGCTAGCTAGCTGGGTATGCCAACACAGGGACACTCAGACAACCTGTTATTTAGTTGTTAAATCTTACATTATATGCTTATAATATTTTCACGAGTTATAATAACGTTAGCGAGCAATAACGTTGCGTATGTTTTCTTAACACTTGTACGTGTGGTAAGAGAAATGGTTGTTTGGGTTTTCCAGACAGTCAGATGTTTACAGCTAGGCATGTCACTGGGTCCAGGGGTCCTGGAACAAGTCGCTTGTAAACAGAGAGACTGATACTGTTCACCGTGATTACTTTTTATTGCAAATGAGAGGGAAATGTATGTTTGACTGCTGGTGATGTTTTTAAATCAGATATACTCACTGAAATTTAAGATTACCAAGAAATACTTATAGTCGAGCAACCAACATGCTGGAACAACACATCTAAAGTAAGGCAACCAACAAGCAGAACTAATAAAATAAAACATCAGATAGTAAGGCTTTAAAGTCAACAAGTGGAATGAAAGTACAGTAGCTTGAGGGAAATTTGTAATTTACTCCATTTAAAATACAGACTGTACCTGAAACTAGAGATGAAAAAGATGTGCGGTAGTGTGGGGGCTTTAATAGTAGTAGTTTGTTGATGAATATCATGAAATGATTATTTTGTCAATTGTGTAGTTGATTGTTTTGACCAATATCTCACACTTGTGACCTTCACTTTGTAAAGGGGGTGTTTTTTTTTTTGTTTGTTTTTGTTTTTTTTTTTACAATCCTTAGTCATAACAAAAGCTACGAGTCAACTTCAGACAAATGTTACACTCCACTTGTGCTTTTATACAATACAGTGTTTGGTTGCCCCTCTTTGTTATTGTGTGCACCCGCCGGTATTGTTGAAATTAGATTAAAGTAAATGTCACTGAAGTTGTATTTGTGTGTGACAATTTGATTGTGTTTCATATATATTATGTAACATGTATACATGACTGACATTGCAATCGATTTTGGCAGATTGACTTGGACACAATCGATGTCAGCAACCTGAATCGTCAGTTCCTCTTTCAGAAAAAGCATGTTGGCAAGTCTAAAGCACAGGTATGTTAACATCAGGAAACTGACCCCTGCCACCAGTTGTAGTAAATCTTGTTTCAGCTCACACTGTGTCATGTAAAACACCTTGAAATATTTCTGCTTTCTGTAACACTTAACTGCAGATAAAATCATTATCTGGTGAGGTTTGTGCATTTCTTCTGCCTCCCTTCTTCTGCATTATTTACTCTGTTTCTTTGTTGATTTGTAGGTGGCCAAGGAGAGCGCGTTGCAGTTCTGTCCCAGTGCAAATATAACTGCCTACCATGACAGCGTCATGAAGTGAGTTTCTTTCTTTTTCTTGTCCCCTTCACTTACTTAATAAATTGAATCAGTCTTATCTGTACTTTCAATGTGGACCCGAGTGATCAACATGATTGTGATAGTCTTTTTATTCTTTCAACAGCCCTGACTACAACGTGGAGTTCTTCAGAAAGTTCATGCTGGTGATGAATGCTCTGGATAACCGAGGTATCCTCCCCTGACCCCAACCTTAAATGTTTTTTTTCTTCTAACTTCCAACACTTTAAATTATGAGGAAAATAAAACAACCTTTGTATCTGTAGCGGCCCGCAACCATGTGAACAGGATGTGTTTGGCAGCTGATATCCCTCTGATAGAGAGTGGCACAGCTGGTTACCTGGGGCAAGTCACCGTCATCAAGAAGGTAAGATTTGCACATGTGCATTTTGGTTATGCTAAAATTCAATTAATTACTATCCTATCCAGAATATATATTATTTCCCTGCGCATATATATGCAATGTAGTAGGACGGCGGTGAATATCATCTCATTTTGTACCTTTCGTCTTCTCTTTGTCCTTCTTTTATTTATTCCTGTCCAACCTCTCTTCCTTCCCCAGGGAATGACAGAGTGCTACGAGTGCCAACCTAAGCCTACCCAGAAGACCTTTCCAGGATGTACCATAAGAAACACACCATCTGAGCCCATACACTGCATTGTCTGGGCCAAGTATCTCTTCAAGTGAGAATCATTCACAACATGTCTAATTTCTAGCATCATTCAAGTGGACTAAAATGCAAACATATGCATATTGGACAGTAAATTGTCTCTAGACTGTCCCTGCACATGTTTAAGAAAACTAGCATTATTAATGGAGAATATATGAGATTATGCTGCAAATGTGATAAAGCATGAGAACACACCACCATCAAAACAATAGAAGTGAGTATTTGACTAATGGTCATGCATTGTCTGTCTGTCATAGTCAGCTATTTGGAGAAGAGGATGCAGATCAGGAGGTGTCACCTGACACAGCGGACCCAGAGGCTGCATGTAAGTGAGAGTGTTTCACAATATCTGATGAGTTATGTCTTCAGCTCTCATTTTCACTCCATTTTATAATAGAAATGCATGAATAGATAGAGAAATGTGCAATACAATGTGAAACCTGCGTCCTGTCCACAGGGAACCCTGAGGAGACGGCAGCTCGTGCCACAGCTTCAGAAAAGGACGGGGACATAAAGCGCATCTCCACCAAGGAATGGGCCCGGTCCACCGGCTACGACCCCATCAAACTCTTCAACAAGGTAACAGTCAGACAGTTGAACTTTCAGGGCTGATTGCACAAGTGTGTGGAAGATGCACTTTTTGTTCATATAGCAAGTGTGCAAAGATCGGTTTTACCGAACACACAGTACAGATTTTTAGAAGCAGTGTTTTAGTGTATCATCGGCACAAACAAAAAACGATAGAGTTGGTAATGATTGGCTTTCCTCACCAGCTTTTCAAAGACGATATCATGTACCTGCTGACCATGGACAAGCTGTGGAAAAAGAGGAAAGCTCCTACACCTCTGGACTGGCAGCAGCTAGAGAACAGTGGTATGTTTAAATATTTATTTCAGTTTCAGTATTTCAGTTGCTGGAGTTTTGACCTCTTTAAGACTTTTTCCTTTCCTCATGCACCTTGGAAGAAGGTGATGCTCTGCCCAAAACCTCTGCTTTGTGTGCATTTGTTTACCAGTATGTTCATCCATATTTCTGTTTGTTTCGTGCATATTTTCAGTGCGTCCTCAGGAAGAGACTCCAGGTTTAGGTTTGAAGGACCAGCAGGTTCTAGGTGTTTGGGGTTACTGCAAGCTCTTCCAGCACAGCGTGGAGACTCTCCGCTCACAGCTGCAGGAGAAGGGAGAGGGTGCCGAGCTGGTCTGGGACAAGGTAACGCACCAACTAACAGAAAGCTGGAGGGAATGTTTGCACACTTTGTGTAAAAGAAATCAGAGAAGACTTATAATGAATAAATGTTTCCTCCAGAAAACACTGAGAAATACTTTACATGCATATCTGTGTTTAAAAGAAAGGCTGCAAGTCTGAATTTGTTGATGATTTCAGGTTCACACAACCATAGTGAAAAGTTAATGACGCACAGATACATTTACTTCACTGTCTTCCCTTGTTGTCAGGATGACCCTCCAGCCATGGACTTTGTTACTGCAGCAGCAAACCTACGCATGCACATCTTCAGCATGAACATGAAGAGCCGCTTTGACGTAAAGTGTAAGATGGTTGTCTTTTCAACAGGAAACTGGTTCCACTTGATCCAAACTAGCTTTTAAAAATTTGCTGTGTTTTTATTTAGTGAACATATCATACACGGGCTAAATTAGTTTGGGATGTCTTAAATCCATGACATCACAGACAAATGTCACTAATGGCAGGTATGATTTGATTTCTTTCAGCCATGGCAGGGAACATCATCCCAGCTATTGCCACAACCAACGCTGTCATTGCTGGACTCATCGTGCTGGAGGGACTCAAGATCCTGTCAGGGGAACTGGAATCCTGTCGCACGGTTAGTTCAGCAACTATTGAGTATCAATAACTGACTAAACTAGTCCAGGTAGCCTTATGTTTCCAGTTCTCCAGGTGCTGAAAATGATAACTCAATGAACCATTTAAAGTGTTCAGGTTGTACTTATTTGGATGACTGTTTCCTTTTGTGTGACCAGTTAATGGTGGTAGTGTAATGTTTTCCAAGAGACTGTGGCTTCTATGTGCAGACTTCTATATCAGTCGAAGTCAATATATCATTGACTTCTGAGATAAATGTGAAAGAAATGTTGTTTGTTGATGCAGAAGTGTTTGCATAGTGTAAATTCAGTGAATGAAAGGTTCACAGTAACCAGGTCAATATCAGAACAAGCCAGCAGGGTTCAAATTGTTCTTTATTTGTCTCATCTCCAGATCTTCCTGAACAAGTGTCCCAACCTCAGGAAGAAGCTGCTGGTCCCATGTGTCCTGGACCCACCCAGCGCTAACTGCTATGTCTGCACCAGCAAACCTGAAGTCACAGTCAAACTCAATGTTCACAAAACCATGGTCCTCTCTCTGCAGGACAGGGTAATACGATAAGCTGCACCTACAACCTCCTGAACCCAAAGCTCTGTCACAATGAAAGTGAAGTTGGACGTTTGTTAAATCAGGAAATATGTGTATAATCTACATCCTCAGTGTATAGTTAGACATTAGTATAATGTTAGAGGGAGAGGTTGTTGTTGCTGTGTTAATGTTTCTGTGGACCCAAATGGTGTCATGTCGGGGTGAGATGTTTACTATTACCTTATTTACCTGTGGATTTAATACATTTGTATACATGTTTAGATCCTGAAGGAAAGGTTTGGCATGGTGGCTCCAGATGTTCAGATAGAAGATGGGAAAGGGACCATTCTCATCTCCTCAGAGGAAGGAGAGACAGAAGGTAAGGACAGGGGAGGGAATTTTGTTGAACACATGTTTTTAAGATGCTTGCTTTGAACTTTTTAACCATCTGTCTGTAAGAATCTTTTACACTTACTTTTGCTGAACTTAAAAAATGGCTTGTTGAAAATAGAGTGGAAAATGGGGACAAGAGGAGCTGCAATATAGACAGATGGAGAGACTGAGAAGATGACAAAGGGTAATTTAGACATGGGAGTAATGATTAAAAAAATAAGAGACCAATTAGTGTTAGTTTTTTGTGTCCTTGATGGTTTGAAGAAAATAAATACTGAAATACTGTGAGTCTCCATTTGGACAGGAGAGGGTGCTCTAATAGCATTTATCAACTGGTCTATAACTAAAATGTAACAGACAGTGCTTTCATACCCTACACACCCACATCTGAGAGAACATTGCTCAGTTTGAGTAATGAAACCATAAGAAAATTATATATAATATGTGTATGTTTATTTCAGAGTTGGGGCTAGATGAACATAAAAATCATGCTATTAAAAGTATATTGTGGTTTACTGTCTAAAACATTTGATGAATATGATTTGGTTTAGGGGGAATGGAAATGAATGAACTATTGTCCCTACATGTGTAGTACTACAAGCACATACTTGTTGTGAGGCATGAGTTAATACCCATCCTGTCTTCACAGCCAACAACAGCAAATTTCTTTCGGACTTTGGGATCCGTAATGGCAGCCGTCTGCAAGCTGATGACTTCCTGCAAGACTACACACTCCTCGTCAACGTTTTGCACACGTACGTCCCTCTTGTGTTTTTGCATGTGCCTGTGTATTTTGCTAAAATGAACCCACTACCGCTAAGTGAACCTGAAAATGAAATTTGTTGTCTGTTTTCACTGGCAGTGAGGAACTAGAGCGGGATGTGGAATTTGAGGTTGTAGGTGAGGCCCCAGACAAAGCTCCGCCCCCTCAGACTAACCAGGAGGAGGTTAACAGCATCACCAACGGTAACAAGGACTCCGCCCAGCCGTCCACCTCCTCTAAAGGTCAGCAGGAGGGAGAGAACTTTTTCATTTTTGTGAAATTTACGTCACAGTGATGCTGATTTTAGTTAAGTTCTGTCTGTGTATCTAAGTAGTGAATGAGAGGCACTGAGACTGGGGATGGGCAGGGATGTATGTGCTGTACTTTGTCATTGCCTTAGAGTGTGTGTTTACTAGCTTTCATCATTTGTGGTGATATCTGGATTCCTAAGTATCATGTGATGAAGATGATTGTAGATGTGAAACACTTGATTGAACTTGTTGTATAACAAGCTTAACATGTTTAGCAGGCTGCAGGTTCTCTGCTAAAGGCAGCTGCTCAGTCATTGTTAGACCAGTACTACACAACCTTTTGCATGTAAAAGAAAAGTATATGCAGCAAGTTTAGACCTGCAGATCAGCTGTACACGTCATCTGAAGAAGCCGCCTTGTTCATTTCATGAGGCCTCACAGTAATATAGCAAACAGTGTCGTCGAGCAAAAACATTGACCTTCGCCCAGTTTTTGCCACAGCACAGTGCAACTTTATGTGCATCTGACACGTCAAGTTCGTGCAAGTGCACATTCCAATTAGATGACAAAATGAACGGCATATTTCTATTAGGATAAAATTCCTGTTGCTTTGATAAGCAACAAAGTGTTTTACTGTATGATTTGTTTTATACTCATAGATTTGTTACTCAAATTGGACTTCTGGGATCATTTTTGTGCCTCAGTGACAGCGAGAGGCAGAGGCATATTGTTTTTGGGTTGTCTTTATGTACATCCCATTCTCCTGGATGAGATATCTCAGTAACGCCTTGAGGGAATGTCTTCAAATTTGGTACAAACATTAACCAGGACTCAAGGATGAACTGATTAGATTTTGGTGGTCAAAGGTTAATTATCAAAGGTCTCCTGTAGAGTTGTTTATTCTAAGTCTTAGTACTCCTGTCTTGTAGAAACAGTATCTTCTCTTTTGCCTGAGTATGAACCTTGTCGTCCTCCGTCTCTCAGCTCCGCCTCAGGACGATGACATCATGATTGTTGACTCTGATGAGGAGGAAGGGGTGTCATCCAGCTCTGCAGCTGCAGTGAGCAGCAGCAGCAAGCGGAAGCACTCGGACACAGAAACCGGCGAGACGTCCACCAAGCGTGCACGGACGGAGCAGTCAAGTTCAGCAGCTGCCTCCGCTGACAATGATGACGATGACATCATCGCTCTGGACTAACCTCTCCTCCGTGGTCTCCTAAAGGACTGAGAACTCTTTGCAAGCTTGTCATTTTGACTCAAGACCGTCAGTAGGCTTAAATAAAATGCCTCTTTTATGAAGAACAGTTTACTGCCCTGCTTTATCTTTCGTCACTCCCTCCCCCAAAACTCTGTTTGTTTGTGCTTTCATATCCCCCTGCTCTCCACATAATGCTGTAAATAGATTCTACACTTTAAAAGGTTTTGAAAAATACATGCAACTTCTTTTGTTATTTTTATCCATTCCTCGTCCTTATAAAATGCTTCTCTTGATGGTAAAAAAAAAAGTGCTTTTTTTTGTATTTTTTTATAAACGTACTGTATTTCTCATGCTATACAAGTCAGGGTGTTTTTTGTGCTTTGTGGTCAGGTTATAAAAGATTTAAAACCAAAACATTTTCTAAGGGAAGGGACAGTAAAAGACAGACAGTCCCAGGAGTCTGCAGTTTGTGGGACTCCAGCCACGGTGCCTGCCTGCAGGTGCTGTTGATGTCTGACTGGGTCGGTAAAGCACAGAGGCACACATGTGCTGTGGGGCGTTAGTTTGCTACCTCTTTTCTAGAACTAACATGTTTTGGCTGCATATACCTAACCATACCCTCCATAACACCGCTACAGTGAGGTGTCCAGCTCTTAGGGGATCAAAAAAAAGGTAATCAAACAGCCGTGGAGCAGCACAGTGGAGCTAACACGGCTCCCTGTGAAACTGCAATGACTGCACTGTATCCTGCAAAGGCTGACTAAGCACAAGTGGCTTAGACCCAGGCTAGTAGTAGTTTGATGTAAACATGTCACGGTGGGTTTTTATTACGATTAGTTGTTTGAGCAAAGAGGTTGCCAATTGTTTTAAGACGGTTAAAGACAATTCAGACAGAACCACAGATGGAGTGCAACCGGTCATTCTGTTTCATACTTCAGGGGTTAAACTTGATTGTGTGGCTGCAGTGTAATCCTGCTCTCAATTCATATAAGAACCACTCACACAGAGAGTAGGACTTGAGCACCTGCTGACTTCTCCAGTTAACCCCTGTGTCAGTGTCCATGATTTTATATTTCATTGTGATCTGACTTGTTCTTGAAAGACTGAGAGCCCTTTGGTCCGATTTGGTGAAGACAATAAAGTCAACAATGCAGACGTCTTGTTTCGTCTCCAAGTTTGTGCAAAGTTCGTGGAAATCCAGTCATTTTTAATATATTGCATATCCATTCAATTTAATCAAAATATTAAATTGAATATGTCAAGTACCTGATCTAAAACAAACGCACTAAAAGCACATACAGAAAGACGAGTTGTCTGTATGAGCCTGTTTTTGTTTAAGTGTGTCATCATCAGCAGATGAGTCTGTTTTTTCTTGGTGTTCGGTAAATATTTTGTGTTTAGGGATTAAAGTCTGACAGTCATGTGGTTGGCTCTGTACTGAGTGTGACATTCTTGGGAAGAGTGACCGTGATGCAACACCACACACACACACACACACACACACATCACTATACTGTAAACAAGCTCAGAAAATCTAGTTAGATAAGATAAATCTTCACTGTTGACCATGGTAAATTTGGTCAAAGTACAGAAAATGGATGAGACGCTGAAGAATTCTGTAACATTTGAAGGTCCTTTAACCAGATCATGTCCACAGGCTTCACAGCTGGCTCACTCATTCCAGGTAATGCACAGGTGAAATTAAATACATTAATAAATGCTCACTTCTATTTAGGTATCCCAACAAAACAAGCAGTGAGCCAGCAGCCACAGAAAATGAAATAAATGTAATGCAGCCTTTATTTAGGTTTAGGATTACAGCTGTGGTTTTCCTGCTGTGGTGTTTGGACAAACAGAAGCTGCAGTGCGTTCAGAAAGTACTCAGACCCCTACAACTGATTCCTTCACCAATCTACACTTACTACTCCAGAATGACAATGTATTAAAAGGAAAACTGAATTATTCAGTATTCAGACCCTTTGCTACGAGTTGAAATTTTGCTCAGGTGCCTCCCACTTCTCTTGCTCATCTTTGAGATGTTTCTACACCTGGATCAGAATGCACCTGTGGTAAATTGAATTAATTGGACATGATTTGGAAAAGGCACACACCTGTCTGTGTGAGGTCTCACAGCTTATAATGCAAAAAAAAACAAGCAGTTGTCTGATTGGAGATTTCTGTGTTTATATTATTGGAAATTGTTGGAAATGTTGGTTATGACGGTAAAAAAAAAAAAAAAATACACAGATATAAGCTCATTTATTGGTTGTCTCAGATGTTTTAAGCCTGTTTAGTCTCATCTTACATTGACGCAATGAGCTCCCAGCCCACCGCCATCATTATCGCTAACGCCCCTCAGAGGAGGCCGCTGATTGGTCAGCACTCCGGCCCCCACAGCCCCTCCCCTCCTGCTCAGCAAACGGCGGCTTCATTAACGGGTGTTTGCGTCCGACCGCACCGGCCGCAGGTAGACGTTCAGGTGGGCCGGCTGCCGGCTTTTTGCGGTCACGTTTTGAAATCGTGCGAAGCGAAGCGAAGGCCTGCCCTCTCCCCCGCCTCCGGGCAAACGGTAGGAGGGCAGAAACGAGAGGAAAGCGGTCGGACGACGGTGTTGTTGTTGTGAACGGGCTCATTGCTGACTGGGAGCTAACTTCTGTGGAGTCAAACCAGGCTAAACGCTTAGCTAACCGTTAGCTTTAGGTAAAACGACGCAACGGGAGACGTTACAGGCCGTTTGAGTGCTTCTTGTCGCCGTTAGGTTTGGTCAATATGGTGACTTTGTCATCTGTAATAAGACCCCTGGCTTCACAGCTGCGCCGACAGCTCGTCAGACACACCAGAAGTCATCGGATAACGCCGGTCAGAAGATGCAACCTCACGGCTTGCTCAAGCAAATTTGTGCTGTCGCAGAGTAAGTAAACCTGTTGTATAGCTGCGCATCGTGTCTCGTCTTTCCGGCTTGATCGACGCAGCTGTTCATTATCATTCAGCTTCAAATAGAAACATTTTAATCTCAGACACCAAGTGGTTTGGTTTTGGCATTCATTGCGCCTGTCGAAGCTGCCATTGTGGGTCACTCAGCATCAGTTAATGGTCACTTTTGTTGTCATCTGAAAAACGTGCACGGAGATGATTGGAAAGCTTGGACTGGAGTTTCCCCCAGCACTGGATTTGGATCAAACACTCCTGTTGACTCAGCTGTGTGTGAGAGTGACCTCAGGCTCCAGGTTTTCCAAACAAGTATCGATATGCCTGATCACTGCCTCATATAGGGGCCAGACGAAGCCCTTTGACCTAGATAGGGGCCTGTATGCTAAGCTACTATATAGTGTCAAGGAAGTTTTTTTTTTTTTTTTTTTTTTTGGGTTTCCAATTCTCTTTCAATTCCTGAAATGTCAAACACTTAAATCATTTTGTGCTTTTGTTGTCTCCATCTCATGTGTATTTCCTCACTGAGGTATGTTTGATCATGTGAAAGACTTTGGATAAAATGTTCATGTTCAAAATCATAACAGTGCAGTTATAACAAACACCTGTGACCATTACAAATATACTGCATGCAACATAAAGTGAATTTGCATGTTAGACCTCTGGTACAAGTCACTTCCTTTAATTCTGATGTGCTCTGTGGAATATTTTCAGACACCTGAGCTCATCTGACAAGTTGCAGCAATTTCCTCACCACACCCACTGCACTGAGCCATGTCTTGTTCACAATCTCATGCCAACTACAACCACAGGGTCAACATGGGGAAGAAAAAAAAAAAAAAAACAGTCCCATGCAGCAGAGCTTTTATGTTCAACCACAATAATAAACACATTACATGTTTAACTTTAACAAGCTTGTGGTACAGAGAGCTGTCTGGTCAAAGCTTTATGAAAGGGCTTTTGGGTCGTCTTTGAAGTGGTACACTAGAAATTGGGCTCCTTGTCACTGCATTGGCCTCCTCTTTGATCTGTTCTGCTCTATTTTTCTTTGTAAAGTGGCCTTTTCTGCTTACTCCATTCATCAGGGAAAAACATCCGACTCGCATGAAACTGTGAGTCATCATTTCAGCGTGACGCGTGCTGAAGGTTTGAGCACTCGGCTCCGTAAGTTGAGCCTCTCAGGAACAACCTCCAGCTCTCAGTGGGTCTAGTAGATCCAATTCACAGTGCCAAACATGAACATGAAGAAAGTACTGTCTGAAACCCTTAACTCAGGGAGCAGAAGTCCTTTGGAGGATCAGTTGTCCCAGATTACAGAATACGTGTTATTCCACTTTCTGTGATGTTATCTTGTCAGACAGACACTTTGTTTTATCTGCAGAGGTTTAGAGATAAACTCTTCTGTGGGTAGTCCAACAACCTAACTGTGAACAGTTTTAGTTGAAACTAATTTTTCAGTAAAACATATTTACAGTGAAAATGTGTGATTTACCCAGAGTAACTCTTTATGATGATGTTTTAGCCTATGCACTACAAATTCTGCATTACTGTTGATTGACCATTGTACTTTACATTACTGTCAAATTCTGACAGATTTTTTAATGTGTCCTCATACCTTTTGAAACAGCTACTGATTTCCATGTATTGTTGGGCATTATGATGTGTCGTATGGCACTAACCCAGTCCTGCTGCAAATGGGGTAGGATAGGTGTAAGAGTCCACTATTCAGCTCCTGAAGAGTTTTAGCTGCTCAGTTTCCAATGAGTAAGTATGGTCCCTTTTCCTGAGACATGCTGGACAGAACAAGCATTGGATCACAAGTAATGTTTTTTGCATTTACCTTGCTGCCAAACAGACGTACTATAGCCTTAATGCAGTATTCAGTCATGAAACTACTGAAAAACTGTACTATCTTAGCCAAGAATGTTTTTCCTGTATGGCAGTACCACAGTTGATGGATTAATGTACTTGTACTGACACAACCGTGATAATTACAATATACATTAACACAGCAATGTAATTAGATATGTCATATAGAAACTCAAATAAATTATATCCTTATTGCCAATCTATTGAAGTGGTTCTCAGAGTGAGATCTGGGGATCGTTGTTGGGGAAAGAATCTATTTTCTACTATATTTCCATCCACAAGCAACACAATGACAGAATGTATGACTATTTTGGTTATGGGTTTCAAACACTTTCAAACACAGATGGGGGACCCTTGTCCACTGTTATGTGTTGTTGCATGGTTATGCTGTGTGTACTTCCGGTCAGCACTTTCACAAGTTGATTTTCATACTATCCAGAGTTGAATGGAAACCAGCAACCTCCACAAGTGTAGGAAAAAACACATACATAAATTAATAACACTTTCTTTGGGGAGGTAAAGTGCACTGTAATTACAAGGGTTGATTTTTAAATAAAAGTTGTGTCTTGTGCTAAATTGGCTAAAGACAGACAATATTGTGCTACTAGAAACAAAGCTGTGTATGTCCAGCAGTCAGTACTGTTCCACATCCAGAGCAGCATCAAAGTGCCAGTACCTGTCTGGCATATTGGATCAGTACATCCCTCATCTTTGTGAGGCTTTTATTGTGAAGTACCTAAGAACATGCAATGTGTTTGTCACTGAGTTTAGTGTAACTTTGTTAGATTACTGTCTGTTAAACAATGGCTCAGCTATGTGACAATATATGGTCATGACTTCCTGTACCAGCATGGCACATTTGTGATTTAGTGTTAAAAAGTACAACTTAGAAACAAGAGGTGTGGTCTTTGAGTGGTCAAGAACTGTAGGGTACTGGTTAGTAGATTAGGCTTGTTTTTTTTTGTTATTTTGTGAGGAAAACTTGTAACGAGTAGAGGTTCAGCTATGTCAGCATCTTGCTCAAGGGCACCTCTGCAGGACATATGTTTATTGCTGATCCCTCTATGCTGGCTCCTGTAACTATTCTCATATACATACATGTTACTGACTTGTGTTAATGCAGAAGACTCAGCTGTTGTTTCAGAACTCAGACAGAGTGACAGAGTGGAACTGACATGCCACAAATCAGGACAAGCTTGCACTTTACAATTACCAAGTGAATGAGCACAGATAGTTTTAAAAGCAGTTATTGTGTGTCTGTGCAATAACAGAGTCAGGTGGCTACCTCCCCCAGGAGGAGCCAGTGAAATCTGATGAAGATGGAGGTCATCTCCCAGTCAGACCTGTTCAGCTTTGCTCACAGTGGAAACCTTAAGCCCTGTGCTGGATGAATAGAGAGAACAATACAATAAGCTGCTTTTGTGCCCTTTGACAACCACACTTGAAAGATTTTTTCTGTAGATCTTGTGCAGGAGAGGCTGGTGAACCATTTTAAGCTTAGCTTTTTTATTTTATTTTATTTTATTTTATAATTGGAAGATTTGTTTTTTTGGGTGGATTTCAAGGGTGAAGGAAAACAAAAAGGAGGGAGCCAGGGAAAGTGAGCAGCATTTCAGGTAATTAGAAGGCAGGTCCATTGACAGACGTTGGTCCAAGCTTGTGGTTTGACTGGCCAGAGGTCTTGGTCTGATTCCCCTGCTGTGGAGTGGAGCTGGGGGTATGCCAGGACATTCCGTGTGTCACTTTCTGTACAGCCGGCCCACTTCGCTCTTATTTTGTAATTTCCTTTTAGGAAAAAAAATGTAAGAGGACTAGAAGGAAGTACTGTTGCTCATTTGTTCCTTTTGATTCAGTTCCTTCAAACAGCTTGAGAAAGAAGGATTGTGTGTGTCTGTCTTGCACTGTCAGTGTAGTTTTTGAATTGTTTTTTATGAGGCAACTTAAATTTTTTTTTGTTTCAAAATGGACTGTCTGAGAATGAAGCAGGCAGCGGAGTACAACATGAAAAGTAGGTGTCAGCATTTTGTTCCCCACTTTTCTCTTTACTGTCGTACACAGAGAGCAGGAGCTGTGATTTAGATATGAATCTTTAAGATTTTAACTTGGTGATTTTTCTCTGATTTCCTTCCTCTGCTTCTTCTTCTCCTCTTCCTCTCTCCTCATCTCCAGTGCATCCCATGTGGCAGGGACCCCTCGCGGTACCCGGAGGTGATCGCCAGTCTCCCATTGACATTGTTGTACGGAAGAGTGTCTTTGATTCAGAGCTGAAGCCTCTGGTCACCGATTACAACCCAGAGACCTGCCAACAAATCTGGAATAACGGTTACTCCTTCCTGGTGGAGTATGATGACACTACAGACAAGTCCAGTGAGTTCTTCCTGTGTCTTCTTTATATAAGTATATATCTTGTCTTGAAAAGTATTTGAAGGCGTATTTATGTGTGAATCCACTCAGTTCTGCCAGTAATGGCCCTGTCGAGATCTAGCATGTAGAATTATGATTTGTTCTGTATAAGTTCCTCATTCTAGCAAGTCAGTAGTTTCTCTTTAAATGTGAGCAGACTTAGGGAAATCTCAGCAGGGGGAATGCATGTTTTGATCTACACAGGAGGATTATCTCCTTCTTCACCCCCCTCCCCTTAAGGAGCTCTCAGTCTGTAGGGAAAAGTAAAGCTGCTGGTAAAAACCACTGCCACATGGAACTGGTGATCGTCATGTGACTTGCATGTCTCTCCTGACCTTAAAAACTACTATGTAGTCTGTATTTAAAGTGTTGGTAATTTTGGTATAATTACTGGGCTCCACCAAAACACTTTCCAAACCATCATAATTCTAAACATAGGCCTCATTTGGTCAAATTACAATGTTTTAAAACTGAAATATTAAC
Source organism: Trachinotus anak (assembly GCF_046630095.1). Taxonomy (NCBI): domain Eukaryota; kingdom Metazoa; phylum Chordata; class Actinopteri; order Carangiformes; family Carangidae; genus Trachinotus; species Trachinotus anak. The sequence goes on along the minus strand of NW_027273853.1, from coordinate 25,301,303 downwards.
CACTTCATAGGTGTCACATGCTCTCAGCCTTTGTATTAAGAGCTAAGCCTGAGAGGACAAAAACAGGTTAATAATAGAAGAATGTGGACAAGGATATGACAAGGAGAAAAGAGATCAGGTTTTTTATTAACAGTAATATAAACAATTAAACAGTTTATGGGGGAAATAAAAAGTCATTGCTTTATTGTTGTTTTCAGCCTCTTGCTTCAATGTTTCCTGGATGTTTCTAAGTCGGGGTTACTGCCTAACAACCTGTTCCTCAGCAGCTGTCAGTGAAATAATTTCCTCCTTTAGAGGAGGAAATAATGACTTACTTTCAGAATTACTAGACAGTTATGATATGACCTGACTCCTCTCGAGGACTGGAATTTCAGTCTCTTAAAAGGAATGTGAAATCTGTATTTGTTGAAGTGTAACATACTGATCTACATTTCCTTTAACTTTCTGGTGTAGCGCTGAAAGGGGGCCCCCTGCAAGACAAATTCAGGCTGTGTCAGTTCCACTTCCACTGGGGTGAGAGCAACGCCTGGGGATCAGAGCACACCGTGGACAGGAGGCTGTTCCCCGCAGAGGTACTCTGCTGTAACAGGCGTACACTGACACAGACAGACACTGCATGAAACTTCAATTATTCTTGCTCTGGATTTTTGCAGGGATAAAAGTGGATCACATAAAAACACACAACCAGTTAAACACTGTACCATCAAAAACACCATGTATTTGTTAAAGTATGAAGATGGATTTTGGCACATGATGAAAGGAATGAAATATTTCTGTAATATTGTCAGGAACATAAAAGAGGAAAGAGAGGAAAATGAAATCTCCATTCTGTAAAGCTGTGAAAAAAATCCAATATAAACTGGACCAAGAATATCTCATTTTCTTTTTAATATTGTAGCAATGGTATACCGTTTGGGGAATGCTTTTATCTGGAGGGCCTCGCAATATTAGGGCGCTTATGGGGTGAACACAACAAGAGCACTTGAGATTGTAACACTTTCATATAGGAGGCTCACATAGGAGGTTTTATGTCCACATCCGTATCTTTCAGTCTTAAGTTGAATGGTGTGAAGTCACTGGTGAGATAGGATGCAAGATGATAAGAGATCCACCCAGTAGAGATTTTGCTGTATCATTATATCACTTCAAAGAGTAAGTATATACCAAATACCAAAGTGTGTTGCACCTGTAATAATACTCAGCAGTGACATCACAGTGTACACCCTTGAGTATTCTTGAATGTCGTTGCAGCATTGCTGGGAGGTTAAACCACTTGTAGGTCAGCAAAAGCAAGACTTGCTAATGGCTTTAACTGTCAGATGCTTCACAGGATTTTGGCATGAATGTGACAAAGTACCTTGATTTCTAAAACTGATATATCCATATTTGCCACACTGGCTGCTGGGCCACTTAAGCTAGAGCAGAAACAATTCATTAACTGAACTGGGCTGTAAAAGCACATCATACCAGTAACGTCAGTATCCTGTTGTGCACACCTTCTGTTGTTGCTTTAAAAATAACCCAACATACACACTGCTGGGTTAATGTCGCGTATTAAGTGCAGAGGCGCGCAGAGTCACAGTTGTGGCAGGTGTGTGTGTTCTATAGTGTGATCAAGGCACTGAATGGAAAAAGTCAGCTATGTAGAGCTTTAGAGAGCAGGTAATGGAGAGAGATATTCAGTCAGTCCTCTGCAATTACTTTCCACTTGACCAAATGTTTTCTTAAGGGTCGAAAGAAGAAATAGATGAAAACAAATCTAACACAGTGCTGTTTAAACAGTGTGGATGTTGACTTAGTTTGAAGTCCTTTTTCTTCCATTTGTGTGTCCTTGAAATGCCTGGAAAAATACTGAGAGCACTGTATTGATAACATCAAGTTTGGTGTAGAGCAGGCTTTATCCTGCTATATCCATAATGGAGTTTCTACTGTGCTGCATACTGCCAGATTCTTTGATCCATCTGTGTTCCTCTGTAAAGTCAAACCCAAACATGTAGGGTGTATTTGCCTCTCAGCAGGTGTGATTTGAGACTGGTACAGTTGTCCTGCCTCATGTTTGACCGCAGAATATCTATTTTTATGTTGTTCCATTAGCTTAAGCACACTTGCATAACAAGAGGTTCCACTGTGTGTGTGCATTTGTCTGCGTCCTCTGCCAAGCCCTTGTTGGTGGTGCTGGGAATGTGTCCATGTCATAGTTCTCATCACTCATCAGTCTCAGTGTGCAGAGGATCGAGTTACAGTCCTGACTGACAACTTTGTCTCGTCCTTATCAGTAGCTGAAGCGTTCAAGCAGTGTGTTCAAGCAGTGTGTGCAAATGTGAGTACGTGCAAATCATCGGCGCTGCTGTTATTAATTTGCAATAAGATGTATTTCAACACAAATTACGAAACACATCACAGTGAATTCAAAATAAGTCAGTTACATTAAGAAATGAAAGGAAGGCAAGAAAGAATCAGTGGGTCATTTGGAGAATAGAAGTACTGGGCCTGGAATCAGGACACAAGGGGTGAAAAGATCAAGGTTATGGGTTACAGTCTCTCACACACATACACATGGGTTCATGAATGGTATTCTGTACTGTGTGTGTCCCCAGCTCCACTTGGTCCACTGGAACTCTGACAAGTACAGTCTGTTTGAGGAGGCAGTGATGGAGGACAACGGACTGGCTGTAATCGGAGTCTTTCTTAAGGTACACATGTACGAGCGCACACACACACACACACACACACACACACACACACACACACACACACACACACACACACACACACACACACACACACTTGTTTGAACCTTTCTTCTGGTGCATCTGCAATGTGAACATGCACATTCTGCTGTGTGATGAATGTAAGCTTTGTACTGTGGGTACAATCCAGATTAATGTCTAATCCTTGTGTAGGTGGGGAAGAGACACGAGGGGCTGCAGAAACTGGTAGACGCCCTGCCTGCAATCAGACACAAGGTGAGTCCACATTCACACACACCACAACGCTGCTCTTTCTAAGATGGTGTGCTCATCTCTGAAATGTACTCATCAGCCTAGTGACCAAATAAATACACCGTAATACAGTCTGTTTTAAGTCTGCTACTGAATGGTAACTGCACTTCACTATAAGATAAGCACTCCTGCCCTCTGGTGGTTTAGTAGAGACACTACAGGTCAGGTCCAACAGGCTTCAGTGACAGGTGACAGATTATCTGTAGGTACCGATGGGCTGAACTGGATCTGGAACTAAAAATCCTTTAGACACATTCCTGTTTGTTACTGATATGAGTTATATAAAGTGTTTTTAATTAAAAAAGCCTTTCTGAAAATAGATCCATATATTCCTTTGAATTGCTATTTGAAGGTGACTGACTTAAAGTCATCATGTGTCCTTCTTTTACAATACTCGTTGTGTAACAATCATTTGACATACTTTATGTTGGGTAGTGATTAGATAGTAATTCGAGATAGCATTCAGGCACTTTAACTGATTGCTGTTTTTTGTGCTCTCTCTCTCTCTGGCCATCTGCAGGACAGTGTAGTTGAGTTTACCAGGTTCGACCCAGCCTGTCTGTTACCCAGCAACATTGACGACTACTGGACGTACCACGGCTCTCTGACAACACCTCCTCTGACTGAGTCGGTCACCTGGATTGTTATGAAGCAGCACATTGAAGTCAGCCATGATCAGGTATGTTTGTGTGTTTTAACCAAATATTTCTTCACTTTTGACGGGTTAGTAGTTTGGCTTTATACTTTTATTTAAAGTTACACTCATCAAATTTTTTATATCAACAATGAAGATATTGACTGAGTAATGTTTAAACTGTAACTTGTTGTAACCCACAAAAATTGTATTATCCAAATCTACAGCTCCATGGAGTGTTTTAGCCTCTTTTTGGTTTTCCTGGATGCAGAGTCTGCTCCCATCAACCTTGTGTCCAGATGCAGGAGGAAGCTGTTTTCTGATTAAAAAGCTTTAAAACACCTAAATGTTGGCCATACATTTGTCAGTTGGTCAGAAATACAACCTTAGATAACAAGCTAATGTTACTCTGTGTCTGTCCTCACTATTTTTTTTTTAATTGGTGCAGCTTTAGGTTTAGCTGAACTCCAGAAGGTGAAGGGTTATTCCGTTCTGTAGTGAAGCCAAACTGCAACAACCCAACCCCTCCAGGGTGTGCCCAATTAGTTGTACAATTAGCAAACTAGCATGACAGCATGTTTGACTATTACAAAGAAGGTCAAATGAATCAGCCTGTGCAGGTTGTGTAAAACCCTTCTTGACTCTCTGTTTCCCACCCTTCAGCTGGCGGTCTTCAGGAGCCTCCTGTTCACCTCAGCTGAGGAGGAGGTGCAGAAGAGTATGGTGAACAACTTCCGCGTGCAGCAGCCTCTGCGCGGTCGCACCGTCCGCTCCTCCTTCACTCCCTTCCTACAGGAGGCGCCATCAGCTGAAGGCGACAAGCACACCCACTAATGCTGCTGGACCCAGTACACACACCCTCTCACACAGTAACACACACAATGAACATCAACATACCCACAAACACTACTCTGTGAGCAAGTGTCTGTGTTCTCTCATTTGTCTTCATTCTGTCACAATACAATGTTGCTCATTGACATTTCGAGCAGAAACTATACTTTAAAGTTTCTTCAGAGGAACTTCATTTTTACTTCATGCTGTCCTCTCACAGAGCGAATTAATGATTAACTGCAAACAGTAAACAGTTTTACATGGAGGGTGTAGGGAGACTTCGGTTTCTGGGTTTTTAAGATTTTAATTTTCTTGACATTTTTCAGATTTTGGTTTGACTGTTTCAAACCAGTAACTAATAAGGGATGGTTGCTGATATATATAGTTTTAATGACTTTTATGAGAGTATATCATATTTATAATACATTTACAGCCTATTCAGTTACTGTACATGAGTTTGTACAGCTGCAGCTCTACAGCTGGAAGTAAGTCAATAACATTCAGTGCTACAGGAGCGTCTGCTCTGACGTCCTGGTGATAACGTTTTTCACCACATGGATGGTGGAGCTGCTGCCAGTTTACAGAACAGCAACCAAGAGATTTTAACCAACTGGAGCTATTACATTTTATCTTTCCAGTAGGATGCATTATTCATCTAATATCAAGTTTGTTTGTTTTTTTACCACAATATCACTTTTTTAAATCCATTATTGGTTGTGGGCTTTATCCTTGATTTTATCATTGAAACATTAGGAGGAATAGAATATGTTTTCTTCATCTGTTACAAAGAGATTATACTGTATATAGTACATCTGACATCCATCAACCTTTTTTTTTAGTTGTTTTTCTGGCATTTTTGCTTTTACTACAGAAGAAAGACACAGGAAAGGCAGGGGACAGACACAGGGGATTTCATGCACAGTGGCAAGGACCGAGCCTTAATACCAGGTGGGCCACTGGTGCCCCCCTCAGAAACTGTCTTACAGTACGTGAGGTCTAAAACTCCACTAAGCCTTGGTTCCTCCATCCAGAACCTATTAAATAAGTTATTAATACGCACAAACATGCCATGTTATGGTAGCACATTTACTGTAAGAAGAAATAAGCAGTTATCTTCCATTACTTACTGTAGTTGATACTACCATAACCACAGTGCCTTAGTTCTCTGTGTGACTCACTGCTGTTGGCAGAGTTTACAGAACAGAACAGAATGATCTGATCCACACCTGTTGTATTAAATGAAGTGGCTTCCTCGGCTAATGAGCTCAGGAACATCTTAAAGGAATTCAGTAAACCTTCCCCTGACTGAACTTCAAGGTCAACCGATTGAAATAGGTTTTGCTATATAGAAGGAACTGCTGTCCTCATTAGTCTGTTTGGTTTTATTGTTTTTCTTCTGTCTCTCATGTTTGTTTTTATTTGAGACGGAGGACTAAGATAAATCTGAGTAACAGATTAGGACAAATCACATTTTACTGTTTTGGGTTGGGAGAGTTTATAGAATTGTAGATCTCTTAACTGGTCGAAGCTGCTTCTATGTTTTTAAATTTCAAAATGAAGTCAAAAGCACAAAGGATGCTACCAAGAATAACTGTGGTAGCCCCGTGTATTAATACTGGGGTGACGCCTAAGGGATAGAAGGGTGACACTGTGGGACCAACTGTCTACAACAACCTGTGCAGCACCTCGCCTGTTCGCCTGACTGCCACTATTTGGGCTACTTAAGGTGTATTTGATGTACCTCATCCAGAGCTTTGAAAGCTCTAAACTTTGGAAAATGAAATGCTTATCATTGTATGATTTCTTTTTTTTTTTTTTTTTTTTTTTTTTAATTAATGCAGACTTTATTGTGACAACAATGCAAACACAGTACAGACAAGCAAGCTTATGCAACCTTGCATCATGTAAAGAAGTCTGACAGACCGCCTGCTTTGGCCATCTTCCAGCAGCAGAGGTGCTCTGTGTGCATCTTAACTATGCAGCATTATTATAAAGAGGGAGGTGGTTTGATGAGAAGACAGAGGAGAGACAGACAGATAGAAGGACAAGAGAAGGGACAGGGGGGAGGAGCACACACATAAGAAAGAACCTGTTCAGTGTCTTAGAAATGTCTGATGTAACATTGCACTACAAACCAGAAAACCACATCAAATCTACGTTTTCCACAAATCAAGCGTGAAGGTTTCCTCCATTGATGTACTGTTGAGTTGAGGCAGGGGTTCGAGGTCACAGTTGTCTTTATAATCCCACAGTAACAATACAACTGTCCAAACCGGCCCTCCATGTCTCTTTTGAAATAGCCACCCCACACCCCCCTTGCACAGACATCAGGCATACATACCCTGCTCCATCACCCCAGTGGGTCTTCCATCAGTTCCCCAGTTGAAGCCAGGCATGAACCTGCACTGAATAGACTGACTGAATATGTATTGAAAAGATGTGATGTGCACTGAGTGATGTTAATTCATTGTGAAGGCTGCAGATTCAGTACATACACAGTGAGGGGGCCACTGGGGGCAGGTTGAGAAGATTTTAGAAATGCAGAAAAGAAGAGCAATACTGGTGTGGGACTTGATTTTGATGTGTATCAGCAACACTTGAATGGATTGTTGAATGGTTGCCTTTTTTTTTTTTTTTTTTTTACAGACTATACAATACGTCCAATGTATTATACTGACATGGTGATAAGGGACCCAGGGCTGCAGTTCTCTTGTACAGCTGTGTTGTATTAATGTATTTAAATCATGCACCATGACCTGCCATCATATTTCCTGGATTTTTTTTTTCTTGAATGCAATTAATGGCAGTATATTCCAATATACAAATCTTAAGTCTGTGTCTTTATCTTGATTTGTTACTAGATGGTAAATAAATAAGATAACATGATGCTTTCTGTATAACAGTTACATCTTCAGGAGTTAAAAATCTTTGTTTTGCATTTTCATCTGCCTTAAATCACTGTCTGCCTTTCTAAGCATAAAAGTATAACAGAATGCTGCCATGCAGTTTTCTTCATGATGTTTTACACTCATCTTTCTATGCCTTCTGTAGCTCAGTGTGATGTTTTAGCAGGTGTATGTTATGTATGCTGTTCACTATATTTTAGCTGTTTATTTGTCCAGTGGGCAGCCAACATTCCTGCCCCACGGGGCACTACAAGGCCCCTCTCCCCTCCCAGCAAGTCTTGCTCCACCTGGATGGCTCCTTATGGACCCCTCTCCAGCTGTGCAACCAGGAAGTGTTTTTCTCCTAGTGACCCTCGGGGGGGAATGTAGAAAACCATCTAACAGTGTCACATGATTCAGATGTAAAGATGATTTTAAAGACATTAATAGATGTATAGTATAAATAAATTTAAAGATATGTGATGTAAAAAGGAGCTCTTTGTGTGTGTGTGTTTTTTTTTTTTTTTTTGTTTTTGTTTGGTCACCACTTTGTCTAAAAAAAAAAAACAGTCACATTGTGAGTCTTTCATGAACAAAGTCTGAAGTAGGCAGGGCTCATTTGGAAAAATGTGATTTGCACCAATTAGGATTTAGCAACATCTGGATCAAACGGAAGTGACAGTTTTGGGGTTTCTCACTTATCCTGGAACCACTGTGAATCAAATCTGATCCACTCACACCCACACACTGATTTAGAAGATTAGCTGAGTCTGAGTTTGATAGTGTTAAACTCTACATAAATAATAACTAAGTAGGTTTCCTCCCAGAATTAAACTTTGACTGTTACATTTTACATTTAGATGTTTATGTAAGTTTTATTCAACTTTCAATGCAAGTTTTCAGTGCTTTCTGTGCCCATAAAGATTATTCAACCACTAAAGATTTTACACGTTTTATTGTTTAAAAACACTGAATCTAAGTAGTGGCTTTTTTGACACAAACAGATCTCTAGGACACATCTAAGTCACCACTGGTGTAGCCAATGGGTTACAGTCACGTAGTGAAGGGATTTCTGTTAATCATAGTGGAAACACACCTGTATCTATGAGTTTTGACTTATGGTCAAAGGCACTGTAGCAAATCCCCTGCCATGAAGAAAAAAGAAGACTTTTCCATATCACTGAACCCTTATGCTTCAGCTGTAAACCTGCCTATAAGTGCATCCATAAAAACTTAGTAAGCAAGAAGGAGACTAGTTCTAAGGTCCCAAGCTTCAGATGCTCGGACTGGAGAGACTGTGCAGACAGTAACATTTGGTTTGGTGCTTCAGCAGTTGCAGCGTTACAGGAAACCGTCAAAAGAAAAAAGCCACTCTGAACAAAAGCCGTGCGTGACATCTTTGCCAGAAGGCAGACTGAAGTTACCTGGAAGAGCTCTCTGGCCCTCCCACTAAGTCCGGGTTTAACCACACATAAACACACAGCAGTGAATCAATAAACATTTTGTACTCTAGTGAGTATTTAAGTATGAGTCAGAGTAAACTACAGTGACCGATAATGGAGCATGTTAACCAATGCAACAGTCTGGATTTTTTAGAACTTATTTTAAACTTAAAATTAATTCATATCACTTAGAGATCTGCTTTCAGTTTGACATAAATAGTCCCTTTTCTGTTCTGTCAGCAAAGCTACAAAAAACTACTCTGATGCAAAAGACTGTAAAACATGAACACGTCCGAGGGGAATGAATCCTTTTTCTGGGCTCTGTAAATCAGAAGTGAACAGCAAGTTCTTACAGCTGAGCTTCTGCTCACAGACCACGTTGGTCTTTCTGTGAAAATGTATGCATCCCCACTGTTCTTCAAGGAGACCCACCTGACCCAGTTCCTCTCTGAACCAATGCAAGAAGTACGTTTCAAAATAAAAACCACAGCCAACCGTCTCAATCCCCAATTCTAACCCCACTGATACCTTTGAAGTCCCCTGACACAGATGGAAGATGTTTGGTGGCCCCCACCCAAATGCCTGGGGTCCTGAGGGTGGGTTGTTTAAACACTCTTTTATACACTGGTTACCATGGCGGGGTGTGATTTGAGTCTCCACCTGATTCAAACCAAAGAAATGAGACTGAAGCCAGCCTCTCAGGGTGTTTATTGTGTTTGGCTGTGGGGGAGAGGGGCCTGGATCTACAGGGACACACCAGTTCGTCTCTGCTGGGCTTCCCCTGATTGTACGAGAGTGGACAGACTGACTGGAGACCCCAAAGCTTTTAACTATACAGTGTGTGTGACTCTTTGTAGTAGGTCATTGAAAAACATTTTATAACCTCTAAATGAATTGGGACTCTGTAAGCACACACAGGACTCACACACACAAGTCTGTGTGTGTGTGTGTGTGTGTGTGTGTGTGTGTGTGTGTGTGTGTGTGCCATCATGGCAAACTGTTGAGACACCTACAGTAGTGGTAATTACCACAGAGGTGGTTTTGAGTAACGTGATAGCATCACAACTGTGTTACAAAACAAAACAGGTGTGTTGTTGAGATCAAAATGAAAGTCAAGTTCAAAGATGGGTGTAGTCCTCGCAATACTATTCTGACTTCTTCACCATGTCTGGGACATTCAGCCCAAAGACAGTTGCTTCTCACTCAATATGTAAATGTTTAAATGTTGGTTTTTGGCTTTATTTTTGCCTCTGTTCTAAGTATTCGAAAACCCAAAGTTGGGCAAACTGACCCTATGAGTAATCAAACTGAGCCTTTCATGCGTCCAGGCTGTACAGAGGCAGATGATTAGGCATGAACTTCGAAGGCTGACAATTAAAATAGTTGACAGGTTTCACATCTTTCATGTGTAAGAACTTTCTAGCAATTTTATATTTGCTGACCGCTGATATTTAGTCTGGCCATTGTGACCTTGTTCACTGGCCTTCAATGAATCAGAGATGAAAAGAAGATGAAGAAAGCAGGTTCTAATTAGAGACGTCGTCTTCCTGCCGTCCTCCTGTTCTCTGTGTGAGGGGAATCGTTTTCGATCAACAATCTGCAAACCCCTCCAGTTCTCCGTACCGCCGGAGATATAAACAGGAACATACAATGAGAGGCCCTTCTCCCTCTGAACTCCCAGCCAGCTGCTCTTCCTCATCATCTTCCTCCTCTTTTACTCACCTCTGTGCTCCTCAGCCTCTCTGCTGTGTTTGTTTTGATGCTTCAGATATTTCAGACAAAGGACTTCCATCCATGTGATTCCTGTTTTTATTTGAATGCGGTCTAAACTGGTTTGTTGAAAAATGAGTGCGCCACTTTTCATTGTCATTGTCATAAAAGCTGAACTGTTGCACAACGAACCCCTGGTGAAATAGTAAAACCTTGCATGAAAATGTAATCTGCTCAAATGGCAACTCCAGTTTCTACGAAGAAATTCATATTAGAGGGCTAGAAACTGTATTACCTGTCAATGCAAAGGGCCTGTAAGAGTTCAGTGAAGGATTGATAGAGTTGCACCGACAACTAGCATAAAGACGACAACTTTTAGTCTTTGTTAGAACAGAAACGTCCTGTACCCTGGAGGAAAAGAAACATTAATAAACCCTATGGATTTCTCAATACAAAAAACAAACGTGCAAGTTTCCACTGTAAAGCAGCATGAAGGTCTGACCACTGTGGCTCAGTAGAATTAGATTTATTTATTTTTTGCTACACACCCAGCAGACACAGGGAAACATTAATATATGGTTATGTGTTTGTCCACCTGTTGAATAAGCGGTGCCCTGTGGAGTCTCTTTTTTATTGTAAATAAACAAAGTTTCTGTGTCTTTTGCCTTTTAGCATGAGGCCAAACGTACATGTTACATTGCATGTTGCATTTCCTTTGTCTTAAAATATTTGTAAAGCAGATTTTTCTTTAAAATTTGAGATGCGCCTGGTCTCTCTCCATGTTTACTTGATAGCAGCGTCCTTCTTGTCTGCTTCTGTTGGTGCATTTCTGCGTTTGTAGTTCAGTGGGATACTGTGAGACCGTCTGTGGGAATGTGTATTGCATCAGCTGCATGCTAATATTTGCACATGGGAGCAAAAAGTGGGACGCACACATAAAAACATTGCTTCATAGCACTGCTAGTAGTCAAATACTGCTATATTGTTTAAGTCAAAAGGTTATCCTCAATCAGGTCCTGCTTTGGTCTCACTCCAGAGGAACACATGGAGCTGGTGTACACCAAAACAGAGCAAGAGCAAGATGCTAACTTTGTCTGTAATTTGGGCAGAGAGCATACAGTGGGCCCTTCAGAGCTTTTCACTAAAAACAGCTGCCTGCTGCCTCTGAAAACAAATGCTGAACAGTAGATTTGTGGGTAGAAAAAAACAGAAGTTATCTTAAAAAGCTGCTAAAAGGCTTGATAGAGTTGAGGGGGATTGTAGGACTGGGTGGTAATTCTCTAAGGATTTCTATGAGAAACTCATTTTACATTACACATATTAATCTGATCAGTTTTTAATAAAAATGTGCTGTTAGACCAGCATTTAAGACAATACATGTAAAACTAGTTTAACAAAGCAAATGCTGTTTTCTCAGCAGCACCATAATCACCTGGATTATGAACAGGAGGATTTTTTGATGAAAATATTGCACACACTGTGCCCGGTGCATTGAATCTAGTTTCTCTCAGAAACTCATCTCTCAAGTTTTCCAGAAACATCTGCAAGAATGATCAGTGTACTCAGCATTCCTCAAGCACCTGGGCCAGCTGTTCTGTGGTCAGTGCTGGGTGGCCAAGGGTTGTTTAGATGTTCATATATTTGATGATTTCAGTGGTCAGCCTACATGCAGATTCCCTGGGAGAGAAGCTGGAAGCAGTGTGAATCCAGCTGCCTGGACCTCCAGGACCTCTCCCACACCCACACTGCAGCGCTTATTAACATTTTCCCATCAGAACCAAAGGCCTTCTCTTACCTTTAACTCTACACTCTTCCTTTCATTCATTCAGAGTGGGTGGGTCAGATGATCAGATAGAGTAATGTTTAGGATGTGTTTTCATTGATGCCATGAACATTTTTTCATGAATAAATAACCGGTATTGAGAACCAAGCTGACTCTACACTGCATTTCACAGTGTATCAGACTTGGTGGGAAACCTGCTGGATTATTTATGACACACAGCAGATAGTGGGGGCTAAAGCCTGAAGAAGAAATGTCCTTCGCGTGTGAAACATGAGTCTTAATTTTCCCCTTCGGCAGTGCCAGTATTTCATCATGTGTTGCATCATCACAGCCACTGGTTTTGTAGTAACAATACCAAACATTACAGGACGTTGACAGTGCCATTGGCAGACACACACCTTTATTTTCACATGCTTGCAACACAAATACACACTTGAATACTTGTAAAACAATTACAAACATCAGTTTGGAAGTGGACGCAGAACACAACTGTGTTACAGACTCTTTTTTTTGAATGTTGGATGGAAATCATGACGGGAAAAAAAAGAGAACCAAATTTAAATCCATCAATTGAAAGCAACAGCAGGGGGTCTTGGTATTATTCAATCCTTTTAGGTGGAAAACTGTTTTTCTTCTGGGGTGATTTAACCATTTTCTTCAATTATTCTCACTTTGTTTAGCTGATGTCATATCCTAATTAAAGTCTATGAATTGTTCAGTTGCATCTGAATTTTTAAATCTTTCATGATGTGACATAGATACGCTGACCCAGGTTGTATTTTGACACGTCCAACCTCAGCTTTTCATTCACTGTATGAAATAATTTGACTGAAAAACAAATAAATAAATTAGATAAGATAGTGCAACAGTTTACTGTTAACCAGAACGTTGGCTCACATGCTTTAAAGGTCCCTTGTTTCACACATTTCCGGTGTTTTATTTGAAGTGTTGATATCCATAAGAAGATATATTTGCAGTTTTAAGTATCAAAAACCATCTCATTGTACTTTTAAATCTCTTCTGAGATCTCTCCTCTGTCCTTGTATGGAGCTCTTGTATCAACAAGTTGGTGAGCCAATCAGAAGAGAGGCTCTGAGTCTCTCCTCTGATTGGCTGACTGTTTTCCAAATGATCGAATAAAAGTTTGAGGCAAACACTCAGAGGAAACAAATCCTGCAAGGCTGGACAGTGGGTCCAGGTGGGGCGGGTTTGGGGCATGGTGGAGATCGGTGACTGCTCTGTCATGACAACACAAAGTTGCAGAAGCCCTGACGGCTCATTTTAAGGCTCAGTTTCTGAATACAGGCTGTGTGCATTTCTCTGTGGACTGAGCACTTTGATTCTTTCACAGTATTAATATAGAACCTAGACCTGCTTTATACTGAACAAAGACATTGAAATCTCCATTTATATAATATGGGACCTTTAAGTGACAAGTGACCTAACAGAAAATCTTTTTAGCTCCCATGATGCCTCCCACGTAGAGCTGACTTTTCAACCATGTAAAAACAAATTTCAGAATAAGCAAACACCTAAGTGTGTGATCTGCAGATGCAAAGAGTAGAATTTTACGTTGCATTTATAAAATAACATTTTGAAGTCAGCCTCTTGGCAGGATAATTAGACTGGCCTGCATTTTCATTGTTACCTCATTGTTCATGTGTCTCCATTTGATTTGCTGAAAAAAGCTAGGATGTGGACGGCAATTCAGGGGTCTGGAACCAGGATATCAGCCTCCCGCAGTGACTGAAAAAATGTTCCTTCATTTGTTCCCATGTCTCTCGGGGGCCTGTGGGAGCCGCTGTACAGATTTACAAAGACAGACAGATACGGTTAGAAGAACCAGAGACGACATACACGGATTAAGGTGTAGTTATGTCTCTTGATCTGTGGTTTGACCTGAGACCACGGTCTGGCATTCTTCAGGCTTTGTGTGGACATACAGAAATAATATCAGAACGCACCTTTAGGCTGGATTTGGTTCACCATGTCCACCTTATCTGAGCACAGGAAATTGTCTGTCTATGGCTGTGTGTGAAGAACAAAGCTCAGACTTGTGTGTTTGTCTGACTGGGGGGGTGGGGGGTGGGGGGGGCTTTCAAAGTCCACTTCTACAGAGTGGTCGGACTGTTCTTGTTCATATAAAAGCCCCCTTGCTCTAAAACCGGCAGGATACAACAGTATGTTCAGTTTAAACCACTCTGTGGCCCATGGTTAGCGGGTGTTAGCTGGTGTTAGCTGGTGTGCGTGAGTATCAGTTGGTTGAGTGTGTGGAGCTGGCACAGAGATGGACAGTCAGCTGCAGTCAGAGTCAGATTGCAGCGATTGTGTTGTCTGGTACTTGAGACGGGCCGTTCTCCAACCACGCACTCAAAACATTTCACTATACTCTGCCACTACTTTCCCAAAGCCTCCCTCTCTGTTATCTATTCAAAAATCTAGGGCAGTTGATTCAGCAGCATTTACCACCAATCAGTCCGTCATAGACAAACTCTGCTGTTAACTGCCTCTCTTTTTTCTTTAAATAGCACTTCTTCCTCAAAGACAATCACCTGAGATTCTAGACAGGTGTAAATATCAGGCCTGTGGCCTCTTTCCGCACTCCTTTGTATTTGATAAAGAAAAAAAGTTCTTTGTTGCCCATTAAAACATCCACAAGGAGGAGGGTAGGAAAATAAAATAAAAATCACCAAGAAAATAAAAGAGAATATTGAATTTCTCAATGATGACTGGGATTGGTGGTGATGAGAGGTGCATTATACAACAGGGGTGTGGCTTCTGGACAGGAAACAACTTATACAAAAATGTAATGGTGACTTCTAGGTGTGGTTTTCTTCCTGAGAGTCTTGCACGCTGGGACTGCTGAGATATATGATGTATGGCTTTTATCCCTGTGTGTGTTTTGTCCTCAGGGGCCACCACTGGACTAGTTTCAAACGGGGGGGGGGGGGGTCTTTGTATGAGTTTCGGGGAAATTTTTTTTTAAAAGTCTGAAAATACAGATCAAAGTTAAACACGGTGCTTTTGTTAAGGTCACAAATTTGCCGCTTTGAGCTTGTGAACACAAAATGTGATTTTGTCTTGCCGCGGGTCCGATCTGCTCCTGTGCTACTCAAGTTACAAAGCAAAACTTGAATTTTGTCCAACGGCAGCCATCTGTAAAAGCTGATGATGGCTCTCAAAAGCAATGTGAACTGGTAATGCTTTGAAGAGGATGAACCAGATCTGTAAACGATTTCAAGATGTTCTGGATGCTCCCACTCCTGGCGGTGTCAACTTGCCTCGGGCTATTTTCAGTCTCTATCTGTCAGCTTACAACATCATTAAACCTGTGCAGTTGGTTTGGGTTGTTGGCTGGAGAAACACAGATTGATTTCAAATAGCTGAACGCTTCTTCACTTGCTACTGTGCTGTTTTTCTGGAACTTCCTTTTAAGCAGTGGGGATGTGCACAATACCTGCGGCGTCTGAGGCCTTGACTTTGGTGTCGGCAGAGACAGAGGTCAGGTTAAGCATCATCATTAGGTTCAGGTTAAGACTGAAGGAAACAGACTTCACTTCCACCAGAATCTATTCAATTCAATTCAGTTCAATTTTATTTGTATAGCGCCAAATCATAATACACATTATGAGGGGGGTGGGGGGTGGGGGGGTCTGCCTCGACCGGTTGGGTTTAGGAGGAGATAAAAAAGGAGAGAGGAGAAAAGAGAGAGAGAGAGCAGGAACAGCTGTGCAGGTAATGGTGTTATCAATAAGAGAGAGACCTGCAGGATGAGGACAGACATGGGGGGGGGGGGAGTACCGTCTCTTGCCGCAAGGGGGCGGGAAAGGGACAAAACAGTGAGGAGACGCCGCGCTACAAGCAGGGGCCGTCCTTGCCGGAGAAGGGAAGGCATGACGGGTGTCGGTGGCTTTGTACTGTGACAGAGCAGAGAGACGGGAAACACGTTTCTCTGACTCACACCGACACACACCCCGCGGACCACTCGTGGCTGAGCCCGGCCGGCGTCAGAGCGCACTCAGGGCCGACAGAGAGGCCCAGCAGCCCGGCGACGGAGGCAAGCTTTGTGCGCCCCGAGTGAGCAGGAAGAAAGAGGAAACTGAGTCCGCGATGTCGGGGCTGAAGAAGAGACATTCAAACTCCCTGGCAGACATGGAGGAGGACAAGCAGGTCACACAGAGGATGCTGTCCCCGGGCGGCGGCGGGGAGAAGGGGGACCCCAACGAGGGTGGAGCACTGGGAAGCGATGCCAAGGGCCCCAACAACGCCGTGGGGGGACAGGGGGAGGAGGACGGGGTCGCCCTGAAGAGGACCATCACCCTGGTGAACGGCGTGGCCATCATCGTCGGCACCATCATCGGCTCCGGTATCTTCGTCACCCCGACCGGCGTGGTGAGGGAGGCCGGCTCGGTGGGTCTGTCCCTGATAGTGTGGGCGGTGTGCGGGGTCTTCTCCACGGTGGGAGCCCTCTGCTACGCGGAGCTGGGGACCACCATCACCAAGTCCGGCGGGGACTATGCCTACATCCTGGAGGTGTACGGCTCCCTGCTGGCTTTCCTCAAGCTCTGGATCGAGCTGCTCATCATCCGGCCGTCCTCGCAGTACATCGTCGCCTACGTTTTCGCCACCTACCTCCTGAAGCCCCTGTTCCCCGACTGCCCGGTGCCGGAGCCCGGGGCCAAGCTGGTGGCCTGCCTCTGCATCCGTGAGTACCCGACCCGGGATGCGATGATGCAACTCAGCCTTTGGGTTGAGATACAAGTCGCACATATATGCGCTTCCTGTTATTGCTCATGGCTGTCAGGAAAAGAAATCACCTGTGGTGCAGACGACAGAGTTAGCTCGGACAGGTTTATTTAAAATTTACAACAATTTCCCCGCTTTCTGATCCGACCCTCACCACGTGTGTTGCCGGTGATTACATCAGCTCCGGGGGAGGACGCATCACATTAAGTGGTACCTCTTAAAAAAACTATTTCTGCTGAATTCATTTTATTATAATTGGATTAAATATTTAACGAATGTTTTTAATTAATTGATGTATAGTTTAATGTTTCGTATAATTTTCGTAATATTTTTCTGGGTTTGTCAAGGCAAAAAAAAAAAAAAAAAAAATCCACAGTGTGTCCGTTATTATGAGATGAAATGTACCTAAATATAATGAAATATATATTTAACTCTTAGCAGGGGAGTCCCCTTTATCTGACACCACATGTTGTAGGAAACTAAACTATTACATTGCATTTTTTTGTGTTCAAAATTTGTGGTTATACTTTAATGAGATAATTACAAAAAAAAGAGAATGTATTATTAAAACTGTGCTGTGTGGGATATATAGGATAGATATTAGGATAAATACAAATTGACTGAATCTGATGAACTAATTGAGAATATGTTTAATTTCATTATAAGCAGTCAATTAAACCTCAAGTGTAAAGCTCTCCTATAGACTAAAATATCTGTGAACCTTAGTGTGTTTCACGGGATCGTCGTCTGTTTCCTGCCTTGTTTTGAATGGAGTCTTACAGAATTAAGTCTGGATTATTAGCTGCTTGAGTCTGTTAGCACCAGTCTCTGGTTGTTGTCTTTGACCGCCACATACAATGATTAACCACCCGCAACCCCAGACCCACAACTCACCTCACTTCTCTATCTGAATACATTCATACTCAAAATACTGTGTATGAATATATATAAATATTTATTTGTGTGTGTGTGTGTGTGTGTGTGTGTGTGTGTGTGTGGTACCGGCTGGTAACTGTAAAACCTAATCTTCAGATTGACTGAAGGCTAAAGCCTGGCTGAGAACACATGACAAGGCTGTGGACCAAGAGGATCAGTTATCTGTGTGTGTGTGTGTGTGCCTATGGGGTAGGCAGCGGGGTGGTCAGGGTCACTGTGGGACTGAGAGCCAAACATCTACGCACACACACACACACACACACACACACACACACACACACATCCATACCTCCATAGCTCCATAGGTCTATTTTGGTGAGAGTCATTGTTCCATTTGACCCATTTCTTTGGGACTTCATGCATTCGAGACCAGTGTGTTTCTGTGTGTGTTCGGTTGCACACATGTTTAAGTTCGTGCATGTATGCAGCACACATAAATGATTATCCTCAAGTATTAGCCAGTTGTTTGGATGCCAGTCTCTGTGTGTTCTGCCCCCTACTGTACTTTGCCTCTCTCTCTCTCTCTTGCTTTGTCTCGGTCTCTTTAACACAGGGCCTCATTGTGCTCTGTCTCATCCTTCTGTTGTGGCCCCGACCTGATTTAGGAGCTTTGAAGGGACCTGCTGCTTTAGTTAATCACTTTTAATGGGGTCCAGGGTTAGGGGCCGCCTAAACAACTTTGAGTGTGTGTTTTCTGTGCATGGTCGGAAGGGGCTGGGTACCACTACTGTACGTGTGTGTGCTGTGGACAGACAGAGGGGCATGCAGGAAAGGATTTTATTCCCTGTGAATTCTTCTCCAGCTTGCATCGTGCTGTGAGAGACACAAATAAACACGCGCACAGGCAGTTAAAAGCTATTTTAAAGCGTGTGAACTTATGTTCTATGAATAAAATCTCAAAGACACTTTGAAGGAAAAGTTAGTTTCTCCATGTGCCCGGTATGAGTGTCCTGCAGAGAGACTGAAGACGCTCTCCGGTGGTGCAGTTGTGCTGTAATTCAGTGTGTGAGGAGACCTGTCATGTGGTCCAAAGTGTCAAAACTGGGGAAGTTGCACCAAAGAGCTGATTAACAAGTTCAAGTCTTTCTCTCTCAATGTCTGTCTTTGTTTTTCTCTGCAGTCTTGTTGACCTTTGTGAACTGCTACAGTGTGAAGGCGGCCACCAGAGTCCAGGACTTCTTTGCTGCAGCCAAACTTCTAGCGCTCGGACTCATCATTATTATTGGCTTTGTCAAGATTGGCCGAGGTATTCTGCACCTACATACACAACACACACACACATTCACAAGGTTGCTGTTAGTGTAGGTGCTTTACATCTTAAATTTAACATCTTAAATTGCTGAATGACAGAGACAAGAAAAATTTAAACAACTTACCAAGAGACTTTTATTTTGGTGATATAAATCTATCAGGTTATCATTCTACAAATTACTGTTTAAATGGATCATTTCAAACAATCTGTAATTAACCAAACTATTTATTGAACGTATGAATCGTATTGCCTATAATTGCATTTGGATTGTGACATACTGTAGATCAATATAAGAAAAATGTTCATATCGCACCTAAATATATTTTTAGTGAAGTTAGATATTCGTTTAATCAGTAATACTTGATACGGTTCATTTTCTGATCTGTTAGATTTTGCAAATTTGTCTTTTTTTCAAGTGTGTTTGTTGTGTACGTGCCATGTTCGGTTCCTAATGGGAAACAGTTGAGTTGTGAACCCCCGTAAGAGGTAAAGCCCCCTGCAAATAGTTTGTTGTTTATTTATGCAGATGCCGGTAAAGTAACAGTTGGCTCAAAATACACACAACCAACCAAACAAAGCCTTGCAGTTGTTTACAAACTCCCATGCACGTAAAGCAGCACACACCCAGTAGGTTCAGCACTCAATGCAGGGAGTTTACCACATGCCACAGTGAGGTTTGTGTCACGCAACTTGCAACAGGATGTGGTTAATTTGACTTATTTAAGTGTCTTCCTCTGACGTGTCGTCATCAACTGCTCTCTGTGATCTGCAGCCCCTTAATTTTCTCACTTACAAAAACATGTACGTTTTTTTTTTTTTTTTTTTTTTGGTTCGTGTTTGTTTGTCAGAACAACTCGCAAAACTTCTCAGTCCACTAATTGAAATAGTCCTGAAATCAAAGACAAAATTAGCTTTAACTGAACACATGTTGTGTGTGTTTTCTCACAGACCCATAAACCTTTTATCTTTTTGAACCCCACTTATTCTAAATCTGTGCTTCTGGGACGATATCTGATCAAACTCCTATTCTAAGTTAATCTCAGTGCCGCCTGTTGTCTTTGTGGCATGGGAGCAGTGAATGTGTGGAGGCAGAGTAGCTGGTGTTCTGCCTCCTGGAGTCGGGCCGAACCCTCATTAAGCTCACAGGATGTTGTGAAGTGTAGCCAGAAACGAGAGGACGGCACAGAGGAACCAGACAATGACTCTGAAGTAGAACACAGCTGCTTTCATTTGGAAATCTACTCATTAGCTGCAAGAAGTTTGAGTCTCAGAAAGACGGCAGCAGAACAAACAAGAACTCATGTCCCATTAGCTATAAATGATCAGACTTTACTCAAGAAGGTAAACCCACAGGTCCACGGACAGGAAGTGAGCTCAGGGAATCGAACTCTGCCCTCTAGAGGAAGGTTGTCTTCGCCACGACTTTGGGGTTCACTGGGTTCATGCCACAGAGATTAGACTATTATGATTTGCAGTCCTAAATATTGAAGGTGGCATAATACCTTTCCGCTTCCCTTCCAATGATTAAAAAAAAAAAAAAAAAAACCCTCTACCAGGTAACTGTAGGCTTATATCCCCCCTGCTGCCTCTGCGTGTTTACCGCCAAGTCCTGCTGTGCTCCTATGGCAGCGTCTCTTCCTGTTTGCAGTGAATCTGTCCACTGCTGTGCTCCTCAGGGAGAGACAGGCAGAGGCAAGTAGAGGACAGGGGTAAATCTGTGCTCTGATGGTTGAAAAAAAAAAAAAATGAGGGCCAACCCCTTAAAACTAAGGGAAGTCAACAAGCGTGTGTGCTGAATGTGAATGAGTCAGTGTGAGCCCGGCAGATTGAATGTAATCACAAGGCGAGCAGTGTCATGGTGCAGCAGCCCCAAGCTGGCAGCAGGCTCAGCGTTTTCCTCAGCTGTCAAGTGTTTTGCAGTTTATAGAGAGTTTACAGTGGACTTGAGACTGACCACACCTCCAAGCTGTTTCCTGCAGCTGTGTGTTTCCTCTGTCTGCTCACCCATGACCTCTGACCCTTTGACCTCACACATGGCATTGACCCCAGTCGGGCTTTGAAATGTAACAGTTTTCTTGTCGGTCTCAGTTTTACTTGAACCGCAACGCCAAACCTGCAGTCTCGATAGTTTCGTTTTAGTTTAAAGCATCTGAAACTGTCTACAAAATTGTCTACATTTAAAAGAACCGAAAAAAAAAAAATAAACTTAAAAACACTGAAGTGTTAAATACAATTTAGAGGTTGTATTTTTACAGTTTGACTGATTTTGTGATTTATTTATATGATTTATACAGAAAAAAGACAATGCAACCGAATATTTTTTCAGTTTTATGTTGTACTGAAAACAACTGGCCTTGTTGCCCCTTAACAGTTAACATTTCTCTGCACATTTTTTCTAATTAAATAAAGTGTGCTCGCTCAGAAGTCAGTCACTTTTCTGTACTCTCATTCATCTCCTGGCGCTGGCCTCCCTGGAAACTGCTGATATTTAGTTAAAACACAGGACTGTAACTCAAACTGTTGCTGTGCTGCTGCTGCTGTGTTTAATGTGAAGGTATCTTCTTTACATCAAGTCTGTATCACTAAATCAGAGCCAGAATGGGTGAAATGACAGAGTACCCGTTTGTGTGGAGGTCGGAGGTCACAGGTCTCAGATCAGCAGACTGGTGGGCAAACAGGGCGTCAACACTGACTGGGATTGTTCCGAGCAGAAAGAGATGGAGCGGAGGGAGGAAAGTGTCAGTGAGGTTAGAGTGAGAGAAGTGGGGGGGGGGGGGTGTCTGATACTTCATGGGAAACTAGTTTTGCACTGGAGGTTTAGCAACAAGAGGCCAGAGTACAGCTGTACTGCTTCAGCTGTGTCTGTTTGTGTGGAGCGTCCTCACATTAAATTAATGATGAAATAAAAATAACAAAAAAGCGGACTGATGCAGTAGTTTCTGTAAAACTGAGTGTGTCAGGACATTTCAGCAGGTCCCTCTGTTTTTGAGTTCAACATAATTAGTTGTAGTTGTTTGTCTGAAGTTTTTTTCCGCTGACGGATGGTGAGGCAGGGGACGTTAAGGAGAGACGGACCGTGACGTCAGACAGAAAGGCCTCTTATAGCCGGTGGGTGGGTGTGTGGATGCAGTGAAGTGTGGGCAAGCTCGATACACTTACACTTACACTGAGGGTTCAACTCAGGCACTGGAGTCAAATGGAGAGCTGGAGATTACACTGTATGTTGCCATAGAGACCTTTGACTTGGTTTATAGTATTTCCTTATGTAGCATATAGTAAACCCTGAACATCATTAAGGAAACAGATGGATTAAATACTTCCTGAAGCATTGAAAGGATTAGTATTGATGAGGTTTAGATACAGTTGAATTAATAATCAGTCAGCCTCACTGGCCAGTATACAGCATATCAGTGACTGACTGTGCTTTTCTTATTCTGACAATATAAACTCTGAGAAAAACAGCTTGAGTGATCAATTAAATCAAATTCAAATTCAATCCTTTATTTTTTTTAAACAGGGTATAAAATCCACACGTATTCCCAAATCTGCACAATGATCAGTGTCCTGTACGAGTACAACACAAAGTCAGTAACGTTTGATAAAAAAGGTGCTTTTATCTGTCCTCCCTCAACTCCAGTGGATCAGTTAATCACAAGTAAACAACAAGCATGCACTTGTTATTTACAAGTGCCCCACCCCCCCCATCCCCCACCCCTTTCATTCTTGCACTGATCTTAATCTACCTGAGTTGAATGTAAGCGGCTTGTGTAATACCTGTGTAGGTGTGTAGCTGGAGCATGAAGAGTAAAGCTACTCATTTGTAATTCTAGTCCATTTTAAAACTCAGCCTCTCAGACCTGGTATTGAGTCTGATGCCGCTCTTAAATCTTTAACTCCTTTCACTGTAGTGCTTCTGATAACTGTTTATGTTAGATGCTGTAGATTATGTAGGCTTGGATGATGCCTGGGTGCGTTGCTGAGGTAACATCAACAAACTCACCTGACAGGCTGCTCCACTGCAACTCCGCCGGGTGCTGCAGTCGTGTCTGGCAGTGCTTACTGAGCCTGCCCCGATGCTAGAGTTTACATTTATTGTTTAAGCAGCCATCTGATCAAAAAAGGAAATGAAAAACAGGGATAAAAAATAAAATTCAGATTTTTTGTTTCTGAACTAAAGAATCATTTTGAGAGAAAATAGTTTTGCTCATTTATTGAATGAGGTCAGAAAATCCTCCGCCAGTGCATCTTACCTGCGCTCTCAGCCGGTGTCCGAATTCACCCTGTGGCGGAGCTTTGTAGCTCATAAGGTCAGAGTCTGCTGCTGTCTCAGATTAGAGGCCAGTGTAATCTGATTAGCTCCAATAAAGCCCCGCTTTCTCAATCTGACACCTGCCCACACGGTCTGGAAGTGAAACACTCTCAGAGGCTGATCTGCTCCCAGCAAACTGCAGCTGAAACTCACTTCTGATTTACTTCAGTTTCATCTTGTCATCCTCCATCTGTGAGGCGGGGATTTCCCTCTCAGCTTCTTATTCTTTGTCTTTCTGATACTGACTTAGTTTATTTTACAAAAAAACCCCAAAAACCAACTCGCACATTCACGCTCACACGCCTGTGTCTTCTGACCTCACTGCTGACATTTTGAAGTGGTTTTCCACGGCTGGTTCATGCGCCAGCACAGCTGTCTCCGGTGTGTTTGTGAATGAAAAGTGAGTGTTTGTACAGTGGGAGGGTTTCAGCTGAATCGCGCATTGTAAATATAACAATTGGTGCACAATGTTTTCACTTCACTCCCCTTCACCTGATCCGCTGTCTCTTTAAACTCACTGTAAACTCAGTCACTGCCAGCTGTGCACCTGAGGAAGGAACAGACCAAATGTCATTGTGAGATTTACAGAAATAAAGATATTAGAAGGATTTTTAAATTTTTTTAGACATTATTAAAGGAAAAGTTCAACATTTTGGGAAGTACAGATACATACTTTCTGTCAGAGAGTGAGAAGAGGAGATTGACACCACGTCTCACCGACACCAACGCCTGTGTGACAGTGGTGAAGCTGGAGCCAGGAGGAGATTAGCTGAGCTTAGCATAAAGACTGGAAGCAGGGGAACCAGCCAAAGCTTTTTTTTCTGTCCAAAGTTCGAAAACACATCCAGAAAATATCTTGTTTGCTCAATTTTGACACAAACAGAAATGTAGGAACTGGTGTTTTACCCTGAAACCACACAGCGTTTTTAAATTTCTGTAAACGTTCAGGTAAAAAAAAAAACAAACCACAATTAGTGATCTTTAGAGGTGTTGGTGGGCATATATTTTAAGTCTGGAGATAATTGCTGGTTATTAGTGTCCATCTTTTCACCCAGCTCTTGAAAAGGAAGCAAATAAGTGCATTTGCCAGTGAACTGTTTCTTTGAGGTGTACTGTTTGGTTAAGAGGGTACTGTACTGAGATAATGAGGGATGAGTAAATACAGTCATTGTACTTTTTACTCAGTTTAGTGACTAAATCCCTCTGGTCCTTACCATTAAGCCAGGCCTCATTTAAAGTCGGGAGCTAGAGGTAGTGTTGGTATGTGTGCACCTTGAGTGTGTTTGCTCTGCAGCATGCATGCATATTTCATTCTGTGTGTGTGTGTGTGTGTGTGTGTGTGTGTGTGTGTGTGTGTCACTTTCCCTGCCTGGCACTAGTATCATGTGACCAGCTGATCACAGCTCGGAGTGTTTCCTGATCCGCGTGGTGGAAGGTAATGGATGAGTAGCAGAAGAGGGAATAATAATAAAATAGAAAGAATAAAAGCGAAACACAGGGAGAGGAGAGGGTTGAAGATAGAAAACCTCATCTCATAAAATAAAGGCTGAGCAGAACAGGGCTGAAGAATTAAGGTTCAGACCAAGTCAGCCGCTCAAGCATCACAGACGATGTGAGGTGAGCTGACGGTTTGGAGGCACCACGGTCCTCAGCAGTAGCTGTGTGTATCTTTGCGTAAAGAAATTGGCAAACAAGGCCTGGGGATAATGATGGTAGCATGATGTCTTTAAAAAACATCTTCTTCATGCAGATATATATATGTGTGTGTGTGTGTGTGTGTGTGTGTGTGTGTGTGTGTGTGTATAGAGAGTGTTTGAGTGAAGCAAATCATTGTTGCTGACACAGAAAATTAACAATACATTTGGTTGCAAGTGGATCTCTGGTATGTGAAATATGTGACAGGTCCAACCTGTCTGTGGAAGCAAGACTTCCGAAGAAAATCCCTTCACTGGCTGAATGCCAAACATTTCTCATCATGTTTTTTGAGAATAACATGAATTTTAATTAAATCTCTAGTTGTATTTAGGCCTCTTAGGCATTTGTGTTTAGAGAAGACAGAAGAGAGGTGAATATGTGTGGTTGAGTAAAATGTAAATATTTCCCTCTGTAGTGGAGTTGAAGTATAAAGAAGAAATAAATGAAAACACTCGGGTCAAGTAGATGTACCTCAAACTTTACTGAGTAAATGCAGTTAGTTACTTTCTACTGCTGGAATGAACAGGTTGAAACGACCATAAGGAACCTGTGTCATAGCCATGAACTCTGACGAGGACCCAGAGACACCCCCCGTCCCCCGGGACAGCTCCCCTGTCAGGCTGGTGTGTAGAGCAGTGCTGTCCAGGCGGGGCAGCGGACCCTCAGGACGCTGTGGTCCCACATCTGTCTCTCTGACTCTGGGTAGAGCATAACATGAGACAGGGCAGACGGTGTAGTAATCAGGCGTTTCCCACAGTGCACAGCGGCTTAGGGCTAACCCTCCCAGTACCAACACGGCCCGGAGCTGTTGGTTTAGCAACCGTCGCTATGTCTGAGAATGTGTGTGTATGTTGGGAGCAGGTCCGTCAGGAATGTGGCACAAACCGGGAGAAACCAGGGGGTCAGACAAGAGGGTGCTGCGAGCAAAATGTTGTAAATCCTCGGAAAATAGTCATTCCCTTAACCCCCATCCCCCCACACCCCACCAACCACCCTGCCTGTTGCCTCTTTCTTCTTGCAGCCCCTATTTTTTGTCCCTGCGATCCATCCACGCCTCATGTTGACCCACAGTCATGCCACGGTCTGGGTCACTTATTGACCGTGTCAGCCTTTCTTAACTCCATTAAATTCACTTCCCTGATCCACATACTGAGACAAATTCAGGCTGAATATTCCCCTCTCCACCCCCACCCCCAAAGGCTTTTTGCTGTATGTTAGGGTGTGCTGGGTAAATGCAGATCATTGTTTCATGTATTGTTCCATATCCCCGGCTCTCCAGGGTGGCCGCTGAGCAGTAGCGCAGACAGGAGGATTTGTTTTTGGTTTTAACCCGGATCTTTCTCCCTGTTCTCTCCTCGTCCTCTCCAGGCGACACAGACGGACTTCTTCCAGAGAATTCCTTTGAGGGGTCGAAATATGAGTTTGGCAGCATCGGCCTGGCGCTGTACAGCGGCCTGTTTGCCTACGGTGGTTGGTGAGTTCATACACCAACATACTTGTGTGATCAAGTTGCATGCCACTGCGCTGCCTGTTCAATATCCGATTTCCCATTTAGGATCAGACAAATTAAGAACTCACTCCTGTTGACTCGCCTCACTCTGTAATTCCTGAATGACCCTTCATGGTGGACAGATGGTAATACACATGGATCATTATACTTTGGCAACAATTTGTAAATTAGTAAATGATACCATCTCATTATCAAGATAAGATTCCACTGATTTGTCAAATTATCACCCAGCCTACTTACTAATGTTTTCATTACATAGACTGTAAATAAAGATGGGCGTAGCCTCCGTGACAACACCCACAGGATTGTGAAGAGTGGTTTTGAAGCTCAGGGCATCTGCCATCTTGGCAGTGCCTCACTCTGCCTAACTCCTGCCTAACCCAGAAATGAGCAGAGAGAGTCGAGTCGGCGTGTCGAGCCGAGACTTCGGTGCATGCCAGTTTTTGGCAAGCATACGCTTGCCCACCTGTCACTCAAAGCTTAGAACTTTAAGCCCTAATAAAATTTAAATAGGTGAGTTATATTAAAATTCACACCACATACAGGAAAATTAGCTACAGAGACCAAAACCTTTTTCTGTACCAGGTTGTAAACATGTTTATTTCTACTGTAAAGTTTGGCATTTTAAGCTGTGAGTCTATGGGAATTTGTGACTCTAAACATAAGTTAGTTTGCTTTCTTGGTCTAAATAAAGTTGAAATCTAAAGTGAACTGAATAATTAAGAAGAAGCTCTCACCTTTTCTGAGAAGTCATTTTTATTGAAGGTCTACATATCAGTGATACTACATACAACTGTTGTATTTTTGTAGTATAATCAGTGACATGTATTTTGACACTTAAACAGAACAGTTGTACAATATACAATACATCTGTTTTGCTATGTACCTGGACTGTGTCTAACTGTCCTCTGCTTCTAGGAACTACTTGAATTTTGTTACTGAGGAGATGATTGAACCTTACAGGTGAGTACGAACGCAGAGGAATGTCTGATACTCTGATCAATAGTGGCAATCTGCGTTATCACTGAAGTCTGTTTTTTTTTTTTTTTAAAATGTCTTCCTCAGAAACCTTCCCCGAGCCATCATCATCTCTCTGCCCATCGTGACAGCGGTATACGTTCTGACCAACATGGCGTATTTCACCACACTCACACCCGACCAGATGCTGAGGTCAGAGGCCGTGGCTGTGGTGAGTGCTGGAGCTATTTTCCCTGTATGATGGTCACCAAATGCAGTGAGATCATAAATGTGTTTCCGGTGCCTAAATCATCCCTCTGGATATCCTCTATGTATAGAGCTTATGTTTGTATATATTATTTCATTTCAACAAAGTGAGGGTCCGCTCACATCAGCATTTAAAACTGTCACATTTCACAGCAAAATCAGTTCAATTCAGTTCAGTCTCAGCATCTAAGATTTGATCAGGGGTGAAGTAAATCTGCTGCAACTGTGTGTTTGTCGACTCTTGTATTGTATTGTATTGTCTTTAACTGTCTCTGATGGAGTGCACACTGCTCCACAGCAGAGGGATGGTTTGCAGTTGGCTTTGAGAAAGGAACTGATAAAAATACGTCTTTCTAATAAACTGTGTGGACTCGTTGTCATGTTTGTGATCAGGCTAACAAGCTTGCTAACTGACAGCTAGCTCTCTCAGACAGCTATAATAAGCAGTAATTCTTTATGAAATAAGAAGATGTACAATGTCATAGTGCAGATAAAACCATCGCTGACCAACCACGTCACCCAGAGTCACTGTGAGGGACAGTTTTGGTGTGTCGTGACTGGGCCTCCATCACTGATATAGCTGATGTATTATCACATCTATCCTGTATATGTGGCATCCTGCAGGATTTTGGAAACTACCACCTGGGTCCTATGGCGTGGATCATCCCAGTGTTTGTGGGTCTGTCCTGCTTTGGATCAGTCAACGGCTCTCTGTTCACATCCTCCAGGTAACGCGTGCTCACAAACACAGCATATGACAAACCATACTCAGAAACACTTCCTCACTGCCGTGCCAAGTTTTAGACCTGGTGAGTTCAAAGACGCCTGGAAAACCAGAATATTTTCGTGTGTGCAAGATGCATTAATTAGAATAATTTATCTATTTACACTCACCTACGTCTTTCCATCTCTCTCAGGTTATTCTTTGTGGGCTCGCGGGAGGGTCACCTGCCCAGTCTGCTGTCAATGATCCACCCCACCCTGCTGACCCCACTGCCCTCGCTCATATTCACCGTACGTACTCTTATTGTCTAATCACAGGGCTCTCACTTCACTGGTTTACAGTGGTAATCAAGTGCTAGAAACTGGACCGTGTTACTGCACTCTCCCACACACAACAGGGATGCAGCTCATGTCAAATCCATCACAACTTTTACAGCTACTTCAAAAACTGGTGGATATTGTTGTGATATAAAGACTTAGCAGTGATGGCACCTTGTCAGAACAAAGAAAGCATTGCCACCCACAGAATCTCAAAGTGTAAATTTGAGTGCTCGGCATCAAAGATGGAGACTGTGTTGCCTGACATCCTCGCTGACAAATAAGCTCTCAGAGGTTAAATTTGGGATGTATTTATTCAGGTACGGATTAATCAGAAAGGCGATTGGCTATTTTAATTCACTGCTTCTCTCTCTCTTTCTCTCTCTCTCTCTTCAGTGTTTGATGACGCTGCTCTACGCTTTCTCCAATGACATCTTCTCCGTCATCAACTTCTTCAGTTTCTTCAACTGGCTGTGCATCGCCATGGCAATAGTTGGGATGATGTGGCTACGTTATAAGAAGCCCGAGATGGAGCGACCCATTAAGGTGAGGTGGTGACATGCAGCCAGCCAGTCAGAGTACAAGAAGCGAACAGCAATGGATAAGACTTGTCGATTTTGTTTTGTTTGTTTGTTTTTTCTGCTGAAAATACCGAGAAATATCAGGAGAGGATCATTTCAGAGCGATTTTGACCAAAAGTTGGTGATGAAGTTGATCGTAGAGGGACATGGACGGATACGCGCAGACGAGTCAGAGACAAGTGGACAGTAAACTTGGGTTCACTTGGTCTTTGCCGCCATTGACTCCGACTCAAGTTAGCTTTGGCAGCAGGAAATGTTTCCTCTTTGTCTCATGCAAACAACAAAGACTCCTTCAGTGGAGCTTGGATGAATGGAGGCTGATCACAGATTAAAAGACAGAAGAGAAGCTGGATGCTTGTCAGCTGGTGCTGCTGGATAGTTGTGTGTGTGTGTGTGTGTGTGTGTGTGTGTGTGTGTGTGTGTGTGTGTGTGTGTGTGTGTGTGTGTGTGTGTGTGTGTGTGTGTGCTCACGAGAGTGCTGTGTCTCCTGACTTGAACCAGTTGCTGCAGGACTCCCCGACACACAGAAGACCATTGTGCCATTGTTGCAATTTATTTGCATGTGGGTGTGTGTGAGTTTTCACGTGTGATGTTGCGTATGTGTATCTCTTATTAGAGCCGGATGGCTGCCCTGAGTCTACTCATCCGCCCGCTGGCATGGTCGTGTGTTCGACGGAGGCGGAGTCTGTCAGGGCAGTGGAGTGGGGAGTGTCAGATAGATCTGTTGGCCCAGTGCTGTGTGTGTGTGTGTGTGTGTGTGTGTGTGTGTGTGTGTGTGTGAGAGAGTGAGTGAGAGTGAGTGAGTGGTGGGACAGTGGTGGCACTGTCTCACTGCTGACCTTCATCTCACTTGTTCACTCTCCCACTCTATTTCTTTCTCTTTTCTTTGTCTGTCACATTCCTGCTGTTCATCAGATTCAGAGCAGAGCTGCCAGAGAATCACTCAATTAAGTTCACTAATTATTGTCTTTAGTTAAGAGAAACTGTACTTTAGTAAACTGGTGGTTCAACCAGTTCACATCCGGCGTTCCACTCCACCCTAAAGACGCTAAATGGAGTTGTGGTCAGAGCTATGTTGCAGACCTGACCTGGTTTTGTGAGTGGGGACATCGTCAGGGCTTTCCAAAAAAATCATTAACACACAGTTGGAGGCACATTATTGTCTAAAATATCACTGTCTGTTGTAGCATCGAGATTTACCTTCACTAGAGGAAAAAGGCCAAGTCTTAACCATGAAAATTCAGCCTCAGACCAAAAGTATATGGACACAGTGCTGAAAGCAGCTATAATAAATATTATTATAATAACAGTGCATCAGAAGCCAGTGTGTAATATGAAAGGGGTCCCCTTTAGTGACAGCCCCAACTCTGCAGCCCCCCCCCCCCCCCCCCCCCCCCAAAACAGAGTGTTTTAATGCCTCTCAGCTTTGGTTTTCTCACCTGCAGCGTCACTGTTTTTCTTCACTCTTGCTGCTCTCATCATGCAGCTTTTGGCCACAGCTGCTCAGCACCGAAGAGCTGACAGACAAAGGCATCGACTTGCTGGCAAACACAGTGGAGCTTTTACCAACTGAGGGCCATTTGTGTCTCTGGTTAACTGGAGTCTGGAGTTACTCCATCTTCCTCTGAGTCTCTCACCAGAGTATCCTAGCTGCACTTGCACGGACATGCTTTGTTTTCTTTCGCCACCCACATTCAGCAGAGAGGAATATCAGGGTTAGAGCCAATCAGAGGCAGAGTAGGGGCGGGGGACTCCATGCTGTGTCTCATGATCATGAAACTTGTAGAGTGTCTTACAAAACCCTCCTGTCTTTATCCTGCAGGTGAATATTTTGCTGCCGGTGAGTTTCGTGCTGGCCTGCCTCTTCCTCATCGTCGTCTCCATCTGGAAAACTCCACTGGAGTGTGCCATCGGCTTCGGCATCATCGCTACTGGGGTGCCTGTCTACTACCTGGGAGTGTGGTGGAAGACCAAACCCAAGTGGCTGCTGCATGGCATCTGTGAGTACAACACGTGTGTCTTCTCACGCCTGAGCTTCTGGACCTGTTATGTGGATGCCGTGGGTAACTGTCACCCGTGTGTGTTTTTTGCAGTTTCGACCACAGCGTTTTGTCAGAAGGTGATGGAGGTGGTCCCTCAGGAGTCCTAAATGGCCTCGCCTCTAGTTTCAATCCATGGCCAATCGGATTCCGCTGATGAAGCTTGACCTCTGTTGACCCCTTCCAACCCACTTTCTCTTTCTCTCTCTCTCTCTCTCTTTCTCTCTGTCTCTCTCTAACACACACACACACACACACACACCCCCTGTCTGCAGGGTGCTGATAAGGACCTGAAGAAGACAGAGACACGTGCAGGTGTTTGAAGTTACTGTGTCTTTTCTTCAACTACTTTCCTTTTGTTACATTGCTGACGTTTTTGGGTTACGTTTAGAATTGGCCTATTTTTAGTCACTAACTCTCCTTCATAGGCTGCCATGTATTGATGTTGGTTTTTTCATACCATGCATTTCAATGAACTGTCTTTTGTTTTTGTGAATAAGTTCCTCTGAAACATCCTCCTTCATGACAAACCTGTTGCATCCAGCAAGTTGTGCCTTACGTGGCAAATGAAGAACTGTTGGTTATGACAGTAGCCGCTGGCAGAGATGGCATTCGCCTGCAAACAGCTGCAAAGAGAGCTGTGGCAAAGTCTAACATGGGCAACAAGGACCTTTTTAAAGAATCCTGAATCCCGTATCCGTTTTTAAGCTCCTGGAGCTAAGTTTTGCTTTCAAGTAGAAGTTGAAGTTGTTGGTTGCTCACCCTCCTAGAGCCCAGACCGATCTAGGTTCCTGGTGTGGCCTCAGTCACTGTGATGCCCATGACCATGCGTTGAGGAGTTTTAGCCCTGTTCTCTGTTGTTTTTGTGGTTTTTAAGTTGTCCTTGCCGCTGTAGGAAGTGAGTGAAGCTGAATGAAGGTCGTGGTTGTTAAGAGTTTGTCTTGCTCTTCCTGGTAACCACACTGTTGATAACGGTTTGTTGCAGTCAGAGAGGCGGTCAGCTCCTGCGTGGTCAGTCAACAAATCACATTCGATTTTACACATGAAGCTCATGTTTCTTGACATGACGAGTAGCATTTAGCCTGTGAAATCAGTTGTAATGTTGCTCTGCAGCTACGGAGGACCTTTGTCAAGTCTGGGGAAATATCCCTGTTGATGTCGTAGCGATGTCACCAGGGTTATCTCAGCTTGGGCTTCAAATTGATAACAGAAAGACAGTTTGCGTTAGAAACTGGCAATGTGGGCTTTTACCACATAGGGAGGGTGTAAAGTAGAGACACCAGTGATTTTAGATACTCCAGGCTAAAAGTCACTATACTGTATCTCAGCCTCTGCTGCTGCAGTTTCAACCATTCCTTTTATTAAAACATCTGTCTGTTTCAAGCCCCCCAACTTCAGGGAAGGGCGTGACTATATCACTGGAGCAGCTGTTGAAGCTCAATTGTTAGGACGTCATGAAAACTCTCCATCTCCCAGAACTTTAACACTGAATGCAAGGAAAGGAAGAGGAACTGTTGATAGAAGTCAAAGTTTTCCGTTAAGTTTGTTTTTTTCAGAACCTTCGTGCATTATGTATTTATCTCTGAAGCCTTACAGACTGGTCGTGGAGGTAAACATGAGCACACTATGTGCAACCTACTGATGTCACCCCAAAGGATTTCTGGGTATTGCCATTGACTTTGCATTGCATGTAAACCTGATCACATGGTCAGATTGACAGAGGTGCATGTACCTGGGAAGGGGGGGGGGGGGGGTTGTGTTATGACTATCACTGAAAAGTGGGTCAGAATTGTGCTGTTTTCCCGCTGTCGGCTGTTTTTTTGGGTCAGTGATCTCATCCTCACTTTTGGGATCAATATCTCAGCGTTTCTGAGCCCGACTCGCCGTTAAAACTCCATCACACAGAGACAATGTTCCAGACGACACACTGTAATAAAGCCATGTAACTGTAACACACACAGTGACAGGTTAGAACCTGATGCTATTTTATTTTATTTTTTTTTTTTTTTAGTGTTGTGGATATCTGTGTCGTGTGTTGTGTGCGTGTGGATATATGAATGAGTGTTTGCATGTGTGTCTGTTGAGGTGGGTGGGTAGGTGGGTGGGAGGTGGTTCTACTTTGGGCGTTCAGTCAGTTTCTTGTTGGACACACACAGATGAACTTAAACTTCCTCTGAACTAACAGGTAGTTGTGACAAACATCTCACTGTTCAACAATATTTTTTTTCTTTTATATTTTCTGTCGCAAGTCGTCATATTTAAGTGTTTGTGTGTTTGGGGGTCCTTAATGTGGGTGGAGGTCGTTGGAGGTGAAAGGTCAGAGAGGATAAGATAAGCAGAGACAACCACATGCCTCAGTCTATGGGGAGAAATGCAAGAGAGGAAACGGAAGAAGAGGAGATTTATTTTTGTTTTTTCCTTCTGTTTTTTTGGGGAGCGGCTGGTTGAAGTGTGGAAGGAGTACATTTGTCAGATCACAATACAATCTGCTAGTTTTTATTTTTTCATCCTCTTGTTTTTTTGTTTTTTGTTTGTTTTTTTTCACACACAATGACAGCAAAAAAAAAAAGTTAGTGCTGTATTATTAATGTCAACCCTTCTCCTGCAACAGACCCAAAGTACATGACGTGGCAGCGTTGTTTCCACAGAGACAGTGTGACCTCTGTTTGGAGGCAGTAGAGTTGTTGCCGTGGAGACAGGATGCAGGAGGGGTTAATGTGTATGTTTTAGAGGTAGAACCTTTCTAACACTCCAGCCGTCGCAAAAAGCCGATGGGAAACTAACCTGAATAGGACTGTAGAAAGTTTATTTATTTATTTTTAGAAACTTTGTTGTTTATTGTTTAGTCCCTCTAATTTGTTTACAGGGCATTTTGTGAAAAGTGCTTTTCAAATAAATCTTGAGTTTTTTTTCCATTCTTGTGTTGTGTTTGGTTTTGGTCACTTTTGTCTCATCTGTTCTCCTTAATTTTTTATTTTAATTTTATTTCAGATATTTAATATTAAATAATATAATAATAAAATACATATAATAATATTAATATGTACTGTACCAAAGAATGTAGCACATCATGATGATTTTTTTTATTTTTATTTTTTAGATTAAAGCTGCTTTATTTAGTACACACACACCTCCATTTTCCCACTTGTTACACAGTGTATGTCTCAGTGTACTCTGAAATTAAATCTTTTTTTTTTTTTTTTTTTTTTTTAAAGGAATCCTCTTAAATCCTACATCTAATCAAAATATTTGACTCATTCAGCAGACAAACACATCCATGGCTTCTTTTCTACAATGGCAATAAAACATTGCTTGGGAAGTTTGTCCCAACACTGTTGCACTTGCAGTTTGCTTTGCTTTCACTGTCTGACCAGTTCATCCCAAACCAGCTCTGATTTTTATGTAGATCAAAGTTATTCTAACAAATACCAAATCGGTCGCCTCTCTGTGGTCCCTCCCTCATAAGAAGCTGATTGGTCTGAACCACTGTGGTTCAGCCACATGCAAATAGCTTGGAGCCTGGTAAGATGGATTCTTGCTTGCTCAAAATCCACCTGCCTCGCGAGGTTAAAGCAAAGATCTAAATTAATCAACTTCTTAATCTCTGAAAATGGCTTGATTTCTTTGGAAGTTACATGATTTTTCAGTTCTTGATGATCTAAACTTTTAAAGAGCTACAATAAACCCACTGCACTCTACCTGACCAGGATCAAATGTCTTGGTGACAAATGTAGCCACTAGCTACAGCTTAATATCAAGTTGCAGCTTTTAAGAGTTAACTTCTCATTGTTCTCTCATTGTTCTCAGCTTCTCTCTTTCACCAACTGCTTTAGAGATGGAATCGATTTAATGAAGGAAATAATTAAAGACTGATACTCTGAATTTGACAATAATTTGTTCCTCATTATACATTTTATTTTGGAAATCCCACATGTACTGGGACGTCAGCATTATTTACTCTTAAGTATCAAGTCACCATGGGAGTTACTTTAGTGCAATGGTTCTCAAACTTTTTCACATCAAAGACCCCTAACTGACACAAATTAGACCACAGACCAAAATATTCATGTATTCTGTCATTATGTTACTTATGCATTGAATTATAGTGAAAATAATTTATTCCCCTTTTTGCTGGACCTGACTTTGAGAGCCACTGCCGTAGTGGACAGGTACAATAGAAGACAGACAAGGCTCACCCTGCTCAATAAAGCCATGTGTTCAAAACATGCTATCAAATGCTATCAAACTATGTTAATGCAACAACTGCATTTTTATATCACATCAGTCTTTAAAACTGAACTAATGTCAAATTAAAGCTGTGCCAGGAAAAGGGAATAGAAACATTGTTTTATTAACTCTCTTCCTAATGGAATTTCCTCTTAAGTGATTCCAAACATAATAAACTGCACTAAAACATTAACTAGACCAAGAATAACTTTGTCACCTTGCCACAGTCTTCAAAAATGGACGTCTGCCAAACACCCGTCAGCTGTTTGCTCACGGTGGACTGCCTTTTTGAAAACCTGTTTCATGTTCACCTTCACTTATCCGTCCATCAGTGTAGGCTTAACATTACCACACCTGCACCGCATCAGAGTGACTGCTTTGTCTTTGTGTAGGCCAGATTTTCAGTAATTTTCCACTTTTAGTCTGGATGTTTGTATTTTCCTTCCTGATTTTCCACTGTGTGCTGTGAGTATATGGAAGCTGTTCAGTTGGACACTTGCACTTGTATTTGCTGTTTTCTGACTTAAAAATGCAAATATATGTTAATTAGCACAACACACAAAGTACAGCTGAGGCTGACGGCAGATTTTTGATTATAAATCAAATTATTAGAGAAAATAAAAATTTGCGTTAGTGGTGGTGCTAGATCGAAAATCATGCGGATCAGCACAGTGATTAAAATTCATCCCGGGGGGAACATGAATGTCTGTACCAGATTCTGTGCCAATCCATCCAGGAGATGTTGAGATATTTCACAGGATAAGTGGGAAAATAAAAATAAAAAGTGGGCAATTATTTTTCAAGTGGGATTATGAATTTTTGAATCAATGCCCGCAAAAATATTTCAATTTTTTTTAGACATTTCAGTGATAATCTGCTTTTTGTGCCAATACAGGTGTAGCTGTGATATTAACTATGTTGCCTTTGCACCTCTGTTAAACTGCCTCATCTAGCTTTGTAGCCTGTACAGCAGCAGGAAGGATGAACATCCAAATTATATTTTTATTAATCTGTCAGGGTGAAGTAGAGAGAGAGAGAGAGAGCAAAAGGTTAGATTGCCAGATTTGTTCCTGCCTATGTAAACTAAGCTTCTCTGTCCTTCTTTAGGCCTTACTCTGCCTTCTCCTGCTCTCCTCACAGTCCTCGTGCTCTGGATAGAAAAGTGCTGATGCTCAGGTACTCCAGTATCCATCACAATTCCTGCATCCCACTTCTGTTCCCACTTGTAGACTAAATTTGTAGGAATGGATGTGGAATGCCAACTCCTCTGAAATGCCTTGTGCTCGGGACCTTTACTGTGTAGCTGTTGCCAGCGGCAGTGACTTTTTTCTGCAGGCCTGGTTGCTGCTTTGCTGCT
Organism: Trachinotus anak; assembly: GCF_046630095.1. Taxonomy (NCBI): domain Eukaryota; kingdom Metazoa; phylum Chordata; class Actinopteri; order Carangiformes; family Carangidae; genus Trachinotus; species Trachinotus anak. The sequence goes on along the minus strand of NW_027273853.1, from coordinate 25,264,099 downwards.
TGTGCGGGATGTGGATGTGGACCGTGGCTACTGTACTTTATCTAAAAGAGTAAAACATGCTGGAAAAAGCTCTAGTGTTGGATTAAAGTGAACTTTCAGTTTGGTGCATTCATTTAACCAGTTTTGTATGAGAAAAAAAATTAAAGTTGAATTATTAGTCAATTGTTTTCTGAGTGTGGTGAGAGCCTGAAAACAGACCAACATTCAACCACTTTGCTGCTGCTGCTTTAAACTTTTTTTTTTTTGATATTTGTATGATTTTGTATTTCATGTTTTTATTCCGGAGAATAAAAATGAAGACATCTAAATGAAACCAAACTGTGCTTAAATTATTTAAGTGCATACATTCACAAATACCCACTTCCTTTTTAGAAATTGCTTTCAACACAATAATCAAGCACTAAGGTTATTATTACCTAATAATAATAAAGGTTATTTATTAGGTGTTATAGAGCTGTATTTGTAGGTGATAGGAAAAACATGTGCATCTGCAGTGGCAGTAAACTGTTGTGAAAGATTAAAGCAGGAACCTGCAAGGTTGGTCTTAACATTACACCCGACTGATAAATGTTCATAGAACCAAACAAACTAATCCTCTCAAGTATTCAGAGCATTCAAAGCAGCCTGGGGTGGAAGTGGGAGACTGATCCAAGGTCAGTTTTACAGTATCGTGGTAAAGGTGAGGTACGGGACAAGGGTGCACAGCTTTAAGAGGCAACTTCAACATGGACTAACAACTAAAACATTTATTTGGGTATTTACACAGTTAATAGCTTCAACAGCAGCGGTATAATCCATGTCTTAAACTTAAGATTGTTGGACAACTTCTCACCGCACACTGTGGTTCAACTCAACCCTATAGAGTGTTTTAGAGTCACTCACTTAGCAGCTAAGAGAGTGGAGAGCAAAACAGAGCTTAAAGGAGAGTGAATATTAGACCTACATTCATCAGGTGTCCAGAAACATCACCCTAAGAAATGCTAATGTTGCACTGTAACAGCTGGATGTGTAAACAAGTTTGTTTGCTAACATATTAGCTATACAACTTCAAGAATCCCCTCATCTCACAAAACTTGGTCTTGACCCCTGGAATAGACTAAAATGGACATTTCTGGTGTAATTAGAGCAGAGGTGCAACAGAAACATCCAATGAAGAGGTAGCGTATTATTGCACTAAATACTTAACACCTTCTCTGCAAAACAGGAGCAATCTTGACCTACGTTGCAGTCAGCACCAGTGATGTAATTCAACAATCATTAAATCCTGTATCACACACCAGCAGAGCCTTGTGAGGTCCTGAACCTACATAGCAGCCACAGTGTTACTCTGAAAGAGTGTTTTAGGAAATTGCCCTATATTGGAAGCTGCTGCAAAATTTCACAGAGGGGCCCCAGTCGACCTTGAGGCCCCCAACCTGTCCCATCTCGGGACAGAGAACCAGCTGAGTCTCAGAGATGCCTGTGTGAGGGCTGATCATAAGACTGTTGTGGGAGGAATGTGTGTGTGTGTGTGTGTGTGTATGGCTGTATCTTCGACACCTGGCCTCCCAACAATATACTGCTAGTTAAACTCATTATAGGAAGTAAAATTGTCTTTGTATGTACGTGTTAATAGTCAATAAAGCTTTAAAATCAACATTAAGCAGCATCCAGATCATCAAGTTGGACCATCTTCGGTTGAACCGTGTGTGTCTTCATATTTTTCTTCCAGTCTAGGATTATATATCCCTGTTGTTTTACTGCTCTGCCTCTTCGAACAGTGAAAACAAGTCTGTAAATCTTTCTAACAGTGATCTGAAGAAAGAAGAAGGCCTCTCCTTAACAACACTCAGTAATTGGAAATACTAAATCACAACAAAAATGTTGAGGGACATAAATACACTTCCAATCTCTTGGAAACGTACACATTTTCTTTTCCATTTTAGTTGTTGGGGCATCTATCACTAATTATCCTGTGATCACCTTTGACCAGTAGTTTACAGTAGATAAAACCCCTTTAACTCTACTTCAGCTGATTAAAACATCTGGAATCACAAAATACAGAAAGTGTGTATGACTTATCTGTGTTGGTTTGTTTGAGACGTCTGGTAGAGGTCATTATAGTATTTTGTTTTCTACCAAGCACCATCAGGACACTGTTCCCCATAACTACAGAAAAGAACCATAATAAACAATTACAGAAAATGGAGATGCTAGTGGAAAACTAGGCATTTGAAAGGTACTGGGGTTGTCAACTGAGTTCAGGGTCCAACCTGTGATCACTGTATAGTCTCTACTGCGTGCACAATTGAACTCCAGAGAGCTCACTGGTGTGACTTTATTGCTTGGGTGATGGATAATAACAGACAATAATTGCACACATCAGATGTGGAGACCGATATAATTACCTGACTAAATTTGCTTAGTGAACATAATTCAAATAAAGTAAGGTAAAGTAGGTTATGCATCATCGTCCTGCAGGGGAAACTTGTCTTGTCATACAGAGTGAAACAACCTGTTTTTGAGTTACATTTTTAAATGCCTCAGGCATTAAGAGTGCAGTGAAAAAAAGGTAAAAGAAAAGAAAACTTCATCATGATGTCTAAAGGGCAGTTGGTTCCTTGGTAGATGATGAACTTTTAGGACCAAATATTTTCAGTTGCATGTGAGCGTCACATGCAAAACTATAAACATAGAAATACAGCCTCAAGTCCTCGGATGCTATAAATAATCCTCTGTTTCTCAGGGTGAGTTGATTAATACTCCTATAACCCAACAGTCTTTGGCCAAGTTTTGCATTAGATGAAGGCAAACACATGCTCCCAGTCCCCTAACTTTATTCTTAATCAAATATCACAAAATTAATTTTGTTGAAAACAAAAACAGATGAATGTACAGAGTACGTCCCGACCGGAGACAAGCTAAGCTAACCTGCAGTTAGAAGTGAATCGGGGCGAAGCTGTGTGCTATAGGAGACAGTGCTACGTAAGCCTGCTTGCCAGATGAAATAAAAAGAGAAAAAAACAAACAAACACTGGATTCCCTTCTCGATTATCCCACCTGAAAACTTTTATTTCTCAGACTTTTATAATTGGCCCAAATGGATTCGCCGGTTTGAAAGGTTTAGGTTTGCTGTTGGAGTGAAAGAAAGGTGTGAAGAATATCAGGTAAACTCATCAGTTTACACTATGAGTGATAAAGCTGATAATATTTTGAGCATGCTGAGCTTAAGTGACCAAAAGAACTACAGAACAGTATGAGAAACATTACATTATACTACATACATCCCATCGCTGATATAGTGAATTTAAAGAAAAAGTTTCACAGAGAAAGCTCGACAGGAGAAAGTGCACAATGCAAGGGTTGAGAGGAGTTTCAAAAGGGACAGAAGAGCTGTGGACGATGTGGCGTGGGACAGTGTAGCATACCATACTGGCCTTTGTGAACCGAGCAACAACCCTCTAAAGCTGAGTGGACAGTTCAGTGGCATCGTAGAATACAGGGACAACAGAGCTACCTGTGTTTGTAATGAAAAAGTTAGTTCCTACTCCCCTGCTTGGCCTGCCAACAATCAAGGCCCCTGCAGTTACTGTGCCTATTTGACAATATTCAGGAGCTGTCGGCTGACATCAAACAGCTGTACTGCAGGTTTCACAGGACTGGGACGCCTGCAAGGGGAAGACAGGATTAAACTGAAGAAGGGAGCCTGGCGCTACGCTTTGTTGCTGCCATGTTGTGAACCACTACTGTTGACTGACAAAGTGAAAGATGAACTCAAGTGAATGAGTTCACATATTGGTTCGTAGGGATGGTCATGGTAGCCAAGCCCAAATGAGAGATCAACCAACAAGCACATCTGCCAGGAAGGACACATAATGCCTGCTGTTGACGAAACCCTAGCCAAGCTTTCAGGAACAACAGTTTTTACAAAACTCAGTGCCACAGATGGATCCTGGCAGGCGCCCCTGCATCCAGGATCAGCCCCACTGACCACGTTCATCACACCTTTCAGGAGATACTGTTTTCACAGATTGCCGTTTGGGATTTTGACAGTGCCCAAGCACTTCAGTGGGAGGTTAACACAGATGCTGCTGTGACTTGAAGGAACCGTCTATCACGCAGACAACAGTCTCGTCTTTGCATCGTCTCATAAACAACATGACCACAAGCTGCGCCAGTTGTTGGAGTGGCTCCAGAAGGAGGGGCTGACGCTCAGTGATAAATGGAAGATTGCTGTGGATCGGGTCACATTCATAGGTCACCTCATCAGTGCACAGGGCATAGATCCACCTCTCACTCCTCCTCAGCTCCACCTTTTCGCCCAAATATGGTCTCTTCTGGTTTCAAAAAATCAAGATGGCGACAGCCAAATTGCAAACTCAAGGCTCCCAAACGATGTTCGCAAACCAGTGGTTGACGTCACGGTGGGCTGCCACTGGCTGTGCGACTTGCAGCTTGTTCTATGTGTGGTTGTGTTGTGTGTATTTGCAGTGCATGTGTTAGCATATTGATGACGATGTCCACTGAATTTGCTAAAGTTTTGTCTGTTTGCACATGTGTTCTTCCCTTAGGGCCACCACAGTATGTCATTTATTTTACAGGACTCTGAGAAAATGTTGTGATTTAATGAAAATTGTGTTCAGTGACATCCTGCCAGCACCACAGGACAAAACTAAAAGATAAAAGTAAATGCCAAGCTCCTAATCCCTCCCAACCCAGAAGATGACACCCATGGGTACTTATCTGACTCTGCAAACATTTCCCCCAAGCAAGCTGCCCTCGAAGTGACGATGAGAACTCTACTACGATGCCGATAGCCATACAGCTGACAAAAAAATTATTCTCAAGTTGCTTGTTGTGTGGAATAGTGATAGACACACATGGACGGTTCTTCAAAAGTAACATCAGGAAAAAACTTAGATTTGAACACTAATTTGCAAAACAAAGGCATTCATATCAAAATGTACATAATGTAAAATGTAAAATGACACTGTGCTATTTTATATTTGGAAGGAAGAGCACAAGGCTCTTAAATGTGGGTGCAGTAAAACTAGCATTTTAGAATTAAGTTAATAAATAAGAGTACAATGTGAAACAAGGCAGGAATCGGGACAGAATCTCATCTTATATGTCTGTATAAAATGATTCAGTTGTCTGTCCTGAGGTCAGGTCACAGGCTACAACTTTTACCAATATTGCACGGCAGTATGTGCTTTTTTTCTATTAGTTAATCTATGATCTATGTTGAGTTTAATTCAGACTGCATACATGTTAAAATGATGTGAGAGCTGCACTTTCACAACTCTTGTTTCTGACTGTGCTGGAAAGTAAGATGACACAGAGTCGTGTAAAATAAGAAACATCGTTGGCTGTTTTCTGTCATATTCAGGGAATCATATGTTCACTTTATGCAGCTTTTTTTTTTTTAAATCTCGAACACAGATGTCTTTTCATTAGCCATGATTTCTGCATAGAGCAAATCACAATTCCACCTCCTTTTCATTCCACTTTATTGTGTGTTTCTCATCTTTCCCACACTCTGCTGTCGCTGATAAAGTCTGTGTGAGAGGAAACCAGATAGAGCAGCGGTTGCAGTAGAACAAACAGTCTGTGTCCACACTACAGGGAACACTGACAGGTGTGAGCTCTGATTTTCACTTCCCTGTATAAACAGACACACACACGCTGAAACTTCCACACGTAGCGATGCACACAACACACAAACACATAGACATAGGGTGGAGCACTGGGATCAAACGGTCACTGTTTACGTGAGTTTGTCTTTCTCTATTGTGTGTGAGGTTTAAAGGAGAACAGAGGAAGAAGGTGTGACACACACACACACACACACACACGCACCACCTCTGTGTTTCGCTGGTTTTTGACTTGTTGTTGGTTGGATTTTTTTCTCAAAACCTCTCACAAATTCCAGCATTTTGTAAAGTGCAAAACAAAAAAGTTACATTGGAAAACAGTATAAAAATCAAGTCTGAGAGAGTAAAGCAAAGAAAGCATGGGAGATGAGGAGGTGTTGGGCAGCTATTGACTCATAGATTAGTGTGAGTCATTTCGTAGGTGTGGACAATTAAATTAATTGGAGCAGAGAGGATGGTTGAAAAGATGAAGTATTGTTAAATGTGGTATTTTGTATCTCTATTGCTATTATCCGAGGGTTTCATATATTTGATAATCTTATGACCTACCACAGTATCAGGACTGGGGTGCAGGTTATAGTAAATGTTACTATTGCAGCAAGAACTTTAGAGGTAGAGTGCCCTCCGGTTTCCTGAAAAAATTGGGCTGGGTAATGGTTTATAAAAAGCATAACCATCTGTTCAGGTACAGGCACTGGCATCTTTTAAAGGTGCGGCAGGTTAACAGAAAGACGCAACAAGACGCCAATTCAAAATGTTTCCAGAAAGGTTTCCACATGTCCTGGGGCATGAGGAGATAAAAGGAGAAAGGCACAAACATCTGACTAGTTCTGACTTTAGTCGCAAAAGATTTCAAGCCTCTGAACTCTACAGGAGGGAGGAACATCATTCTGCCAAAGATATTCACTCATTTGGTGTTTTGATGGTGGTGGTGGAGAGCACTGTCTAACATGTTGCTCCAAAATCTCCCATCAGTGTTAAAGTGGGTTGAGATGTGGTGACTGTGCAGGACACAGCATATGACATCATTTTCGTACTCATCAAACCATTCAGTGAGCCCTCGTGACCACTGCAGGGTTTCATTCAGGATGAAGGTGATCAATCAGAACAACTTAGTATTGATTTTCAGTGACTCTTCCCTCTGTGGGGACAAGTGGATCTTAACCATGCCAGCATAACAGAGACCCAGGTCCCCTCTCTGTAGGGTGCAGGCCTGTACCATTCTCCTGGTGAACGCCACACATGCACTCGCCCACTTGTCAAGAATGTGGAGGACGACTCGTGACCATATCACTTTTTATCTCTGTAGACCAGTGCCTGTGGTTTTTACACCACTTAACTGTCAATGCATTCTGCTTATGCACTCATGCATTAGCACTTTTGTATGGCGTCTCCAATAGTTGTGTGGCTACAACACTGTGATGGCAAGGCCGTGGGAGGTCACGGCAACCGACTGTTCACAGATACAATCTCCCCGTAACAACACATGTTTACATTTCTGTTTGTGTACAGATTAAGATGCAACCATCTGATAGGAGAGTGTAAGATTGTTGGTAGATGCACTTTTCACCAGCCATGGAGCTCATTTAGCTCCAGTTCCATGCTTAACGCACAGACATGATTTGTATCAATACTCTCACTGATTTGTATCAATGCTCTCATCTAAATCTCAACAACAGAGCAAATATATGTGCTGATATTCCCAAAATGTTGACCTATGGGTGAGAACTTATTGCCAGCTCTAAACCCAGATCTCATGGATAATGAAATAGCAGAAACAGATGGCTAACACTGGCTGCTCAGAATAAAATCGAATTTGATTTGATTTGGGACTGGGTTAGTCACAGGATAAGAGTTAGAGGCCCAGAAGCAGGAAATGAATATTTCACCGTAAATGCAAGGTTTTCACAAGACAAGTGATATAAATGTATGTCATTTACTGGAATATAAATGGCAGCTTTTTTTCTGAGCAACAGAATGATATCAGTTTTCCATGATGGTCTTAGTTCATGTGTATGCAGCAACAGCAGCTATTTATAAAACCTTTATCATCGCAGCTTGGTAATTTCCTTTCTATTAAGGTGCTCATCTCATCACCTCTGTCCTTTATTCTCTCCCCCCAGCATCAGTCACGACCAGACGTTCAGGCTAACAGGCAGACGGCATGGTGCTGAGGGCAGTATTGACGCAACGATGCTGAGTCACAAGAGCATTTCAACCTGCGTGGTTTGTGTGTCTGTGTGTGTGTGTTCGTGCAGAGGGGCACAGGTGCAAGGCAACCATCTGTTCTGATGTCTTCGTTAGAGTAAACAACATTCGTTCAGAGAAGATGTCCATGTTCCCTCTTGGCTCACTGACCCGAGTGTGAAAAGTACCTGTGTTGTCAGGGCCAGTTAAATTAAGTGGAATCAGATCGAGTCATGTCAAACTGTGCCATGCCAAACTTAGCCAGATAAATCCAGACCATATCAATTCAGGACAAGTAAAGTGTCAACTTAAATGGCCCCAAAACAGGCAAAGACAGATAAAAGGCAAGTCGCATCAAGTCACGTCGAGTCAACAGAACTCAAACCAAGTCAGGCTAAATCTGACAGGATAAAATAAACTCTATTTCAAGTCAAGTCACATCAGGGCAAAGCCAAGTGAAACCAAGTCAAATCAACTAAAAGCAAGTAGAATTTTATTCACTTTACATTTAAATGGTAACTTGCCTGCTATGGTAAGTGGTTATTACCCTGCTTACAAAAAGCAACACCTGCATCTGTTGCAAACACCCACCACCATTTGAGACAACCAATCATTTTGATCATGGTATTTGTCTGATGAATGAATATGCACCATGTGTCACCCTGTCTGCTGATCTGCCACATTAACACACTGGTGTGATCACGCCAGCATCATTTATATCCTGTCGGCCACGTCTTTGTCTTTAGAGCGTGGAAATGCATAACTGTCTCTGTCTCATGGATTTTCACATGACCCCATTGAAACATTTTGTGGTTTTGGCTACTACAATACCAGCCAGTAGTTTAAGAATACCCTCATTTTTACAGTTTTTGTTGAAATTTCAGCAGTAAACTGCCTGAGGTGGAAAAAAGGAGAAGAAGAAGAAAAAAAGAAAAGATTAAAAATCATGTAAATTTCATAGAAAGCAGGCTTTTTTCAGGGATTAGGAAATTGGTTAACTTCCAGCTTTTCTGCAGCAATGGAATTAAATGAAGCCTTGAAAGTTAATGCGAACTATTTCTACACATTAATGACTTATAAACCCTCTGGCTGTACAGAGGAAGTGTTGTTACTACACCCTCTGATGCATTATTGCTGCAGGGGAAGTAGAACTGTATATTACTATCAGAACAGTGATAAAAAGACAGTAACAAAGACAGACGGGTTGGTCAGGGCAGATAATGAGCCAAAGCACCAGAAGAAAAGAACCAGACAGAGGCTTCAGATGATGGAAGAGCAGCACACACTCCAGACAGAGGTGGTTTGGGATGAACTGGACAGAAGGTGAACAGTGTTGGGACAAACTTTCTGAACAATGTTTAATTTCCATTGCAGGAAGAAAGCCAGGAGTTTGTTCATCTACTAAATGAGTCAAACAGTAAGATTAAATTTAGGATTTAAAATTCAACGATTCCTTTAAAAGAAATCTTTAGCATTTATTTGGTTCATGGCTTAATGTCAGAGGACACTGAGACATCACACTATGTAACAACTGGGAGTCTTATTGGAAACATAAATACAATGTGACTTTGTTGTACATTGTGTTAATTAACTGCATGACAGGACTTTAACAGCACAAGAGGAGAACTTGTGATGAAATGCATGACTGCCCTGTAAGAAGAGTAGAGAGTGTGAGAGCGTGATGGTCCCTGAGGCTCCCTGCGAACCTTATCCGCCAGACGAAATTGCTCCCGCTCTCTGCATCTTTGACTATATAAAGACGCACATGGAAGATCCTATCAATCACACATCTATCATCACATATCACACTGTGTCTGTTACTCACATGCAAATGTGCACACACACACACACACACATACACACACACACACACAGGCACCCTGGGTTGCCTCAGACAAAGGTTAGCAGTCAGGAGTGAGTGGTGGGCAGAGCAGCCATGTGTGGTATCGGTGTGTGTGTAGTCAGCTGATACAAGTGTGTGTGCATGTGTTTAAAACCTTTTGTGAGTATTTGTAGATGCTGGGAAGGAAAATTAATATCACAATATGGTGACAGATGGCAGGAAAGAGCTGATAACTGCAGCAGAAGGCGGCTGTGTCGAATCCATGTGTCAGTTCTGAACGTTGTCTCCTCCATTTATTATTATTGTGAACAGATATGAAATAATTACAAGCGATGGAGATGAGGGATAACACTACTGCTTAAGCTGAGAGGACCGAGCCATTCAAAGCAGCGGAAGTCACAGATGAGAATTGAAAGCAATATGTATCAGCTATGCAAGCCCTTTTAATTCTGCACTGGGTAATATTCCTCTGAAAAAACAGCCTCCCTCCACAAAGCAAAGACAGTTCCTTCATATCCTGGTGTCAGCTGAGTTGGACATTTTTTCTCTCCAGGTGTCAGCCACTAAAATATTTCTCAACCTCTAATAACCAAGGATAAAATACACAAGACTGGAGTCGGTTGTGTTGTTATGACGTTGCTACTCAAGTTATCAGTGAAGTGTTTAAATGACTGGGTTCAGAGAAACACACAGCTGCCCTCTTCTGGTCATAAAGTGAACTGTCATCCATTTTTAACTGGAAAAAAGTGCCTCCCTGATTTAAAGCATCTCCCATAAAAACTATTATATTTCATTAAAAATTGGCAAATGTTGCATCTGAAACTACAAAAACAGGATAGATCGCTGCTGTTGTGTTTGTGCAGGGTCTGTCTGAGAGGCTTTAGTTACAAACAAATGTCATATCAAAGTGTCAAGACACTTAACTGCTCATTAGCAGGCGTCAGTTTCTCTCTGTGACATACCACACACACTGAAGATAAATGGACACGTGCATTCAAACCTTAAGTTACTGCGATGCACATGGAGGCATGAAGTGCATTAATACACACAATACCTCTGCAAAACTTCATCATCACCATCATCATCAGCACCATTAGTGTCACTCACTGCTACATGTTTTGTTTTGTATGATTTGTATAATGTATGTTAATGTACAATTTTGTTGAATTGTGACACGTAACTTAGCTTTATAAGGAATAACTATGCATTCCCTGATACATTTTATTTTCACGCATCACAAAAAACCACATACAAGACAAGATCCATCCCTTGCTTTATTATCGAGGTAATTGTGGTAATGTGGTGTTGTGCTGGAGAGGTTTTTTTTTTTTTTTTTTTGTCCTTACCATTAAAATAAATGAGGGGGCCAGAATAATAGAAACACCACTCAGTATGATGCAACACCATCACTAATTAAAAATACTCCAACATTATACATTATAGGCATCATACAAGAGGACTTTGTGGCAGAATGGCTGCAATAAACCTAAAAAAAAAAAAAGAGGACACAGAGTCCACTCATTCATTAACACATAGGTACATGTATGATTGTGCTGTATGTTCTAATCTGTGAATCCCACATTACATATAGGGTGTATGATTAACAGGGCGAAATTTTCACGTCTGCCCTTTCGGACCAAATTTCACCATTTTCCTGCCTTTGTTCTGTGTTTTCTGGCTGCATGAACCGTGACAGTAACTGCTGTTTTTCATGTCTTTCAGGGCACAGCAAGCTGCTTTCTGCTGCTATAAGACCTGTCAGAAAAAGACCTGCATTTATTTTGGATGTTTGTCGTGAACAGAGGCAGTGTTGGAACAAACTGTGTTACTACACCCTCTGATGCATTATTAACGCAGGGGAAGTAAAACTATTACTATCAGGATGGTGAGAAAGAGACAGTAACAAAGACAGAGTGGCTGGTCAGGGCAGATAATGAGCCAAAGCATCAGAAGAAAAGAACCTGACAGAGTTTGTTCAGCAACTGAATGAGTCAAACATTAAGATTGAATTTAGGATTTAAGATTCAATGATTCCTTTAAAAGAAATCTTTAGCATTTATTTGGTGCATGCTTTAATGTCAGAGTGCACTGAGACATCACACTATGTAACAGTGACTTTGTTGTACATTGTGTTAATTAACTGCATGACAGGACTTTAACAGCACAAGAGGAGAACTTGTGATAAAATGCATGACTGCCCTGTAAGCAATGCCCTGAGGTGGAGAGCGTGATGGTCCCTGAGGCCCCTCTGCGAACCTTTCCCTTTACTATATAAAGACACACATGGACGATCCTATCAATCACACATCTATCATCACATATCACATTGTGTCCGTTACTCACACACACACACACACACACACACACACACAGGGCATGGCGTGCTGCCCTGTCCTTTTATTCACCCTTATTTTATTGTACTATCCCTTTTCTAATTGGAAAGCACTTTGAGCTACATCTCTTGTATGAAAAGTGCTCTATAAATAATAATAAGTATAATAATGAAGTATAAAGTAGTATAAGTATAAAAATAATAATAAGTATTATTATTATCATTATAAAAGTCACAGAGCGTCATCCTACGCGCTAGAGGGCGCTGTTACATTTCCACACCGCTCTTACACAACTGTTTGTTGCCGGAAGTGAATCTGACTTGTCAGAGGAAAAGCATCAGCATGCCAGTTTGTTTGGATTTCCATGCGGCACCGAATTCAGTCAAATAACTGAATAAAGAAAAAAAAAACAGGGAGCTTGAGAAATAATTGTCACTTCATCACAACCAAAATGGGCAAAAAGGGCAAGAAGGAGAAGAAGGTGAAGGGAGCAGAGAAGACAGCTGCCAAAATGGAGAAAAAGGTTTCAAAGAGGTCCAAACGAGAAGAGGTAACATTTAACTATTTATATAACCATTTAATCATTTTTATTATGTCACAAAGAGGAGCTAATGTTTAGCTTTCTAGCTTGTTGTTATTCATTATAACAACTTGTGTGTTTTGTCCTTCTTACATTACCTTCCTTCCTTCCTTCCTTCTCCTATCTCCAGGAAGATCTGGAGGCTCTTATTGCAGAGTTTCAGAATCTGGATGCAAAGAAGACGCAGGTTGTAGAGACAACATGTCCACCTCCATCACCAAGGTGAAAGATTCATTTCTGCTTTATTGTCCCTGTTGGAAAACACATGCAGGCTTGATCATAAAACATACATGACATACATAACATGAAATCTTCAATATGTTCAACCCAGTTATTAATGGTTAAAACAACATCACCCTCCAGTTAAAATGCTGACGCTAAGAGGATGTAATGTCTCTCAGCACTAAGCAAACCACAGTGAAGGCTGATGGTGCAAACTTTGGCCTAATGATATTAGCAGATGGATGTTCAGGGGATCATCCAAAATATATCATGGCGGTCCTTCCAGTAATTCATGAGACTTTTGAGACATCTTGGTGGTACTAGAGGAGAAGTCAGGGGACCATCAGAACTCATAAGGATACATCATCTGGGAACATCTGTATGAAATTTCAAGGCAATCAGTCTAATATTTCAGTCTTGATTGATTCCCCAACAAACCAACATTGCCATCCCTGGAGCCACGGAGCCAGTGAGGCTAAAAAGCATTGACAGAGGAGACTGTAACATTACACATGAATCATGGCTGCCAGCCATGGTCGGAGAATCACAGTCTCTGATGTCACTTCATGCTTTTCAGATTGAGCGCGTCTCTCTCTGCCCATCCTGAGAAAGACGAACTCATCCTGTTTGGAGGAGAGTTTTTCAACGGAAAGAAGGTAGTTAAAATCACTCCAATACATCCTTCTCTGAGTTGAGTGAATTTTTTCTCTTTCGATGCAGACTTTCAAAATATGTTCTTTGAGTATGAACAACTGAATGATGTAATTAGTCTGTTAGGTAGAAACGACGGCCTCTATAAGGCTGAATCTTTATTCTTGCTCTACACAATCACTAAACCAAGTTTTGGTCTTTATTTAACACCAATCTACAGATTGTGCATGAAGCGAAGCTCATGAGCTTTGGTTGTCTTGAATAAATTTCCTGTTTAAAAACCTGTTGTCACCTTTTTTTTGCAGACTTATCTGTACAACGATTTGTTTTTCTACAACATCAAGAAGGACAGCTGGGTTAAATCAGAGATCCCCAACCCTCCTCCCCCACGCTGCTCTCACCAGGTGAGCCCAGCTGCCAGCAAACCTCCGTTTTCACCTATTTCTGAGTATTTCACTCACAGCAGCAGGTGACATTTCGATTGAGAGTCCTTTTCGAATGTGATCAGTGATGTGAATCTTCATTTGAGACACAAGGGGGCGGACTGCTGCAGCACAGCTGAGGGGAAACTGAAGCATATCAGCAATGTCATCATGGCTGATGGCCTGTTGCTAGAAAGCCAATTAAATCTGAGGACATCAGAGCTCCTTATCTCCCTGTGTTTATGCACTCCTCTTCCTTCCCTCTGTCTGACTCCTCCCTCCCTTCCTTCTCTCCTCCCCTCAGGCGGTGGTAGTTCCCCAGGGTGGGGGCCAGCTCTGGGTGTTTGGGGGAGAGTTTGCCTCTCCAAATGGGGAACAGTTCTACCACTACAAGGACCTCTGGGTGCTCCACCTGGCGACACACACCTGGGAAAACATCAAGTGCGTACACAGGGTCATAAAAACAGATGAAATGATAAATGAAAGGCTGGATAAATGGAAGTGTTGGTCAGCAGATTCAGTGTATGAGTACAAGGAGCTGAGGGTGACTATAAATACTGTTATATAAAAAATACATTTATTAGGAAATATTAAGAAATTGAACTCATCTTATCATGTAATATGCAATTTATTCATTAATGAAAACACATGTGGTGTGAGGTGATGTGCGCTTTATCAGTTTGTGTTTACAACCACTGCTTAGAAATGACTGTTGTGTTCTTTCAGGGCTCCTGGTGGTCCGTCGGGTCGCAGTGGCCACCGGATGGTCCTCAGCAAGAGACAGCTGCTGGTGTTTGGAGGTTTCCATGAGAGCACCAGGTAGGCAGAAGTTACTGAGGTATGATATGTTGTTGGTATGTTTAATGGTGATAATGGGCAGGTGATGTCTTGGACCTGATATCTATAATGTGTGAATGGAGAGAGTCTCTTTTAAATCCTGTTAATTTTCATACAGCAAGAAACCAACTTAATCCCATAGAGATTAGTGAAATTTCTTCTATTATAGTCAAGACATCAAATTTCATAAGTTGGATTCATTCATAGCAACATAAATGACTGAATGTTTAAGTATAAAATGTTGTAATGTATTGTTATGCAAACATAACTGTCACGTAACCCAAGGACAAATGATGAAAGAAAACTAGAATGTATGTGATTTTAGTTTAATCTGTAGCCCTTATATTACTTTAAATATGTCTGCCAACTGGTCGCTATCATGTAAGGCTATACAACTTTATAAGGCCATAAAATGTCAAATTTGTGTGTGTGTGTGTGTGAGATATGTTTTGGAGTTTTACCCCAAGTGAAGGAGAAATGAAGAATTCCTACAGTTTGAGAAAAAAACTGCTTTCACCCACATCTTTCGTCCATCAGCTGGTGTAAAGTATCACAGATCCGGATGGTAAAATGGATGAAATATTTATAGTGGTATACTGGTGTCGTTATTATGCAACTCTTGCCGTTTGTGTGTGAAACTGCTTCACAGAGCTTGAAGATCTTTTTGGTTTGTCTTCCAGCAACAGGTCATAAAAGTCAACACCACTCAGGCTGTTTCCTTCAATCTGTCCTCTCCTTATCCCCCCCCTTCAGGGACTTTATCTATTACAATGATGTCTACTCTTTCTCCCTGGACACCTTCTCCTGGTCACGCCTTACTCCATCAGGCTCCGCCCCCTCCCCACGCTCTGCATGTCAGATGACCTCCACACCCGACGGCACGGGTGTCATCATCTACGGGGGATACTCTAAAGTAGTGAGTGTGCACTCTGATGCTATATTAATAATTGGCTGTTTGTAATGTTGTCTGTGTAACACTAGTGTTTGTGTTTATCTAGAGAGTCAAGAAGGACGTAGAGAAGGGAACCATCCACTCTGACATGTTTATCCTGAAGAGGGAGGGTAAAGATGGCCAAGGTACAAAAAACATTCATAGAAATCATCCAGCTACTATCCGTCCTTTTCTTTTCTATGACCGCTCTTCTTTGTCCTCTAGAGAAGTGGTCATGGTCCAGGGTGAACCCCTCAGGTAACAAGCCCCCTCCTCGCTCTGGCTTCTCCCTGGCGGTGGGCCCAGCGGGCCGGGCGGTGTTGTTTGGTGGGGTGTGTGATGAGGAAGAGGAGGAGACATTGGAGGGCGACTTCTTCAACGACCTGTACCTGTATGACACAGTGAAGAACCGCTGGTTCCCCGGGCTGCTCAGGGTAAACTCCAGTCCACGATTTACCTGCTGCACAAAGGAATGTTTGGCAAAGTTTGAAAGATGAAGGAACAAAATCACACAGCATGACATCAGCTGGGAAATTGGACATTGATGCTGTTGCTTTGTGCAGATGAACCTTTAATTCTTCATACGCTCACAATTAGAAAATGAATCATTGGAACTTTTGCACCACTGCAATTAATCAAATCCTACCATTCCCTCAGCTCCCTTTGCTGGTCAAATCTAATTTTTTTTCACAATTAATTCCAGATTCCACTTCTTTGTCTACACTACAACTCCCCAGTGGAACTGAACCAGATGAAATTCGTTCAGGCTGGATGTGATGTTTTTTTTTTTCTTGCCATGGGAATGGGTTTCCTGTTAGAAACAGAGGGAAACTCTGCCAGACTCTGGATTTGACACGTTATCAATCAAATCTTATCAAAAATACAAACTCTCGTGTCTTGGATTGAGCAGAACAGGCAGCACTTATACTTGATGATACCTATTCATCTACATTTGTTAAGTAATGTTCTGACTGGCATCTGACCAAATCATTACAATATGAAGTGATGCCAAACTGATCCCACATCTGTCTGTGGTTGTTTATTGTTTGTTTCTGTGCGTCTGTTCAGGGAAACAAGACGGAGAAGAAGAAACGACGAAGGGGAAAGAAGGGTGGAGCAGAAGGGGAGGGGGCAGAGAAGGAGGAGGAGGGAGAGGGGGCGGCACCTCAAGGACCCACTGAGGTCATCAAGGAGATCGTCACCGAGGACGGCACAGTGATGACCATCAAGGAAGTGATCCCTGGATCTCAGGAGGAGGAGGAGGAGGAGGAGGAGGAGGAAGAAGAGGAAGAGGAGGAGGATGGCAAGATTACATACAAACACACACACACACACACTAAACTCACCCAAAATGTGAAAAAAATAGAGAAAAACTAAATAGATCATCCATCCATCCATCATCCCCCTGATTTTAAAATACATTTGTACGTCTTTGTCTCCTCGGGTTCAGCCTCCACCCTCCTGGTGGAGCCCTGCCCAAGGTCCAGTGCCATGGCAACGGTGCGCCTGGGCAAGCTCTACCTATATGGGGGGATGTTCGAGGTCGGGGACCGCCAGTTCACCCTGAACGACTTCTACTGCCTGGACCTCCACAAGATGGACCAGTGGGAGACTCTGGTCGAAATGGATCCAAGTGAGTCAGCCAGTGACAAAGACCCCGAAGTAACACATGTTTAGAAAAATGATCTGAGATTTAATCTGCGTCGCCTCAGCAGGTAGCCTGAAGCAGCCAGTGTGTGCGAATTTGTTATGTCTGAGAGTGATGATAAGATGGGAGAGAGGGGTGCGAGGTTTCATTTGGATTTATGATTCTTTCTCCACAGAGACACAGGAGTGGCTGGAAGAGTCTGAGTCAGAGGACGAGGAGGAGGAGGAGGCGGAGGCGAAAGGACCAGAAGGGGAGGAAGAGGAGGATGAGTCTGAAGAGGAAAGCGAGGATGAGGAAGGCAAGGGATTGTTCTGCCTCTTTTTTGTTTTGCACTAATTGTCCTCTTTCTTTGCCACATTGCCTTTTCATGTGATTTATAATGAGCGTATAGCGCAGTCTTCAGATTAGGAAATGCTTGACATTAAACACCCACAGCCACTTCACTCCACGGTAGCCCGGCTGTGTGGAAGTAAAACAGTAAGCACATTATATCTGCTCCCTCACACTCGCTTTCTTTCAGCCTATTTCTGTCACTTCTCGTGTGAACATTCGAGCGCAGCACTATGAACAACTTCCAGGAGAAACCGTGTGAAAATTATCCTCACATATATAATCAATATCATGTCTCTTTTTGACGCCCGGCTTTTCGCTCTGACATCATTCATTGTAATGAAGAGGTAAATTATTTATAGAGACAAAAACTGTTTTCTGTACCAGGCTGTAAACATGTGTATTTTTTGCTGTGGCATTTTAACTTGGGAGTCTGTGGGGATTGACTCGCTTTTGGAGCCAGTGTCAAGTGGTCATTTGAAGAAGTGCAGTTTTTGGCACTTTGGTGTTGGCTTAATTTTTCAGCCTCTGAAGTTACCGCTTGTTTCCAGCTCACTATAGGTCACAATTACTTACCAGTACCCTGTAGAGTTTTCTTGTAAACTAACAAAAGTTATGTTTACATTCGGTGCTTCTCACCAAAATGTAATGTGTGCATCCCTGAGGCCTAACAGATGTGTTAATTACATTTTATTCTTCATAAAACATTTGCAAAGCCACTGGTTAAACATTTCAAATTTGCTTTGTTCGCATTCATGTTCATTAGCCTGCCGTCTTCCTCTTCTTCCCTGCTTTTTGTTGTCAAATTTCTACATTTCTTGACATATTTACAGCATCAACAGCCACATTTTGCTGCCTTTACTCGTGGGTGTGCACAGAATAAACATAATGGGGACACACTAAAATAACGCTAACATAAAAGAACATTCAATAGTGCTACTAGAGGTCAGAAGCTCCACAGGGAACCTTTAACAACACCAGGCGTCTACAGCCACTTCAGCAGCTCTGCTCTGCGTGTCGCGCTCTGCCCTTTGAGCTAAAAGCTAACATCAGCTGCTCACATTGACAATGCTAACATGCTGTTGTTTAGCAGGTATAATATTTTCTATCTCAGTTTGGCGTTCTAGCATGCCAACATTTGCTGATTCGCACTAAACACAAAATACAGCAGAGGCTGGTGGTGATGTCATTAGCTTTGTTGGCATTTGACAAATTAACATTTTTACCTGATGATGGTGCTAAATAAAAACTTAAATGCAACAAACTAACTATGCTTCATCTACAAGGGACCTTGAATGTCTGTGTAAAATAGATTTCATAGCAATCTATTCCAATAGTTGCTGAGATATTTCAGTCTGGACTACAGTGGTCAGTAGACAGATAGGCTGTCAGAGGCACAGCACTAGCATGGCTAAAAACCAAATGGAGGATCCCGATTGATTTTTTTTTTGTTCATGTTAAAAAATAAATAGTAGCCTAAAAAGTGCCCACAATCCTGACTTTTACCCCCTAAAGTGGGTCAAAAACACTGATAATACTACCAACAGCATATTTTTTCCTGGTGAAATGAGACACACACATACAAAAGGTTGTCTGTGTTGTCTGCCTGTCTGTCATCTTGATTTGTAGCTGTGTGTAGCCATATGTCTGTGCTCCCCTAGCAGATGTTTGCAGTATTGTATCACGAATGAATCAGACATCAGAATGATTCTTGTAAACAAACGAGCCCACCGGCAGCTTCTACTAACCATTCTCCGTGCCGTCAGATTTGGCATAGAAACAGCTGGATTGCAGCTGTTCTCAGGGAATTTGATCATGATATTTTCAACAACCACCTTCAACCTCTGTAACTGTGTGTTTCCAGATGAAGAAGAGCACCCGGCAGTGCAGGAGGGGGAGAATGTGACGGATTACCAGATGCGTACAGAGCAGTACTGGGTGGCACTGGCCCGAGCTAACATGGGCCCCGACGCCAAGGACAAAAAGGTCGCCAAGGTTGCCCTCGCCATGGCTAAAGTCTTCTATGAAGACCAGTAGTGGAATACGCCAAACTGTGTGTGTGTGTGTGTGTGTGTGAGAGAGAGAAAGTATAAAATATTTTTTGTAACAGCGCTGCCAATAATTCAGTAAAAGTTAAATTACAAAACAAAACATAAAACATTTTACTATCCTCCAACAATCAAATTCAATTTGACTTAATTAGATATTTTGAATTTGGGGTATACCTGTACATTAACGGTGTCATTATTGTTTTTCAATATCAATGGTTTTTATTTTCAATAAAGTAACTATTCACTGACTGCACTAGATAATATTTCACGCTGACATTTTTGGCTGGACTGCAACAGCGGGTCCAGCCCTGTTATCCCGAATGTCCGTGACTGACTGACTGACTGACTGATAAAGTCGAGGGAACACTGTTCCACCATTGGTCAGCCGAATGCCATGGTGAGAGGCCTGAGAGTGAACCAAAACATCAGGGTGCCAGGAAACCAAAGACATTAAGCTGAAAGACACTAAAACTCCATTCAGGAGTTCTGTGAACTTGGGTGATAATTCTCTGTGGGTTTGTCACTATGAGTGACACCTTTCATATTACACATAGTCTTTTGATGCATTGTTAAAATAATAATTTTCATCAGTTCAGCTTTTGTTTATGTTTCTTGCTAGCAGAGGACTGTTTTCCACATTTACAAGACTTGGTAAAAACCTAGTGTGTGGCTGGACCATGTATAGGCGTGTGATGAATTTGGAACAAGTTACATTGTTCGCACTGGGCCTGTACCCAACTCTTTTTGTCAGTCGTTTTTTAAATATAGAATAAGTTTCCATCTTGGTTGTAGTTTAGTTATGAAATCCTACCACAATGCAGAGTATCTCACCTGTGGAGCTTTTTTCAGCCACTGTGAATACGACACAACACTGGTAGTTTCTGCTTCAGGTGTGCACATTCCCACGCTGGGCGTTCAGTTCATGGCAGACAGGAGGAACTCAGCACACAGGTTGAGCAGAAATGAGTGGCACTCCCTAATAACATAATATAATCAGTTTGCACCAAATTAGAGCAATGGCCAATAGGAAGAGTCCAAAACTCAGCCAATGGTGGAACTTCATCACGCAGTCATCCAGCCACAGACATTTATGTTTACAGGGCTGGCCCACCTGTTGCAGTCCAGCAAACAACAAACACGGTTCTATTATGATGAGGACAGCTCAGAAAAAAATTTAAAATTTTATGAAGACAAAATGGGAAGAAAATGCTGAAGCCACATTAGAATAACTGAAGTCATTAAAAAGTAAAAGAAGATAAATAAATTGTCAATTACAATTTGTTTGCGTTGCAAATATTTCTGAAATCTAATTTTCAATAATTCATTATTTTCAAATGTTTTGAAAAAAAATTAATTTCCATACTGTACCATGGACACTTGTGTGTTTCTAAATAGGATTTGTCCCTTTCTAGTGGACAAAATGTCAGTCTAGTCACACAGGTGGAGAGTGATCTTTGACAGCTCAGCTCCAGTGACGGCTCATCGACTGCTTTAGAAACTTTTAGAAACAATTATCAAGAGGTGATGTAAATAAAACCAATACTGACTGTTAAAAAGAAAAAACTCTGATGTTGGGGTTCATTGTCCTTAGTTGTTATTTTCCTTTTGTACTAGCACAAAGCCTCTCCTGGAAATGGCAGACTGTACCTTAATAACAACCACAGGTTGTTATTGAACGTTGGAGGTATGAGCAGAAAGTACAGAAAAGTACACCAAGTAGTACAGCTCAAATAAAAACATGATTGAACTTTCCTGCTTTATACTGGTGCCAACTAAGTTGCTTTTCCCCACCACTTTTGATTACTGGGTCCTTCTCTACTCCCTACAGCAAGATCCATAGATGCGATGGTTTGGTGTGCCCCCTGCAGATAGTTAGCAGCAACACATTTCCTTTGTCTGAGTTTTCCTCCTCTACAACAAGCAAGAAGGAGACGGTGAGCTGAGCTGAGGAATGACAAAATTCAGGAATAATCGAAAGATGAGAGGGAGTGGAGGGAGGGGCAGGGAGAGAGAGAGAGAGAGAGAGCAGGTGAAAAAGATGGGATCACATGAGAGAAGCAGTGAAGTAAAAGGGAGAGGAAGAGGAGCGAGGGATACAGGGAAGTAGGTGGGGGCGAGTGCACAGTATGTCAGGCAAGACATCAGTCACTGCGAGCACCAGCCTATCCCTCTGTGACCTATTTTATCCTCCATCAGCATGCTGTACGAGGGACGAGAAGAGGCTGATGAATAATAGAAGAGAAGAAGAGATGGATGAGAATGAGGCTGCCTTCCTCTTGTTCACTTCTCCCCCCTTCTTCCCCTCCTTTTTTTTCCCCGCGACCCCCTTTTTTTATTTTAACTCCGGGACAAAAAAAGACTTCATAAATAACTAAAGAGAAGAGATTTTTTTGGGTGCACTGCTGACGTGGGGGCACGTAGTGTCTAATCGTCAGAGATACGTCAGTTGTGAGTGTGTGCGTGTGCGAGAGAGAGAGAGAGAAACTTGTTGTATATGGGTAGTCTGAACGCAGCAGAGGAATATTTCTGGCTCTTTCTTAACTTTGTCTGCCTTATATTGCCAGAGCAGACCGTCAGAGTTTGTTTACATATAGGAGGACTGGATCACTTCTGGCTGCGTGATGACCCGACACTCAGTTTCCTTTTGGAAACTTAAGTATACATTGTTAAACCATATAAGCAGATCTTTCATTATTTTTGGTTGGTGCACAGTCTTTTGATCCTTAAGGTACATAATTCCAAACCCCCCCCTTATGTAATTATTGACCACCCAGAGGGAGCGCCCTCATTGATTGCTCGGAGATGTCACACACTGTGCAGATAGACCAGATGGTGAGCAAACATGCTGAGCTGCTAGATGAGGCTGCCTAACAGACAAAAGGAAATTTGAACTGAGAGTATGATACAGTCTAAGGTAGACCTCAAGCTGGATTTGTAACTAATGAGGTGATCAATAGACATCAGCAAGAATCTTTGTTGATAACTGATAACTACCTCCCTCCTCTCTGGTATAAACCACAGGTCACTCTCCCTCCCACTCTCCTGATTTTGGAACGACGGGGAGATAAGGGTAGCAGAATCAGTGACTTTTTAAATCACGTCTTAAAACTCATTTTTATAGACTTGTTTTTATGTGATGTTGTCTCTTTTTATACTTTGTTTTTATTGTGTGTGTGTGTGTGTGTGTGTGTGTGTTTATACAGCATCTAATATCTCTAATTGTCCTTAATTGTATATCTTAAGTATATTGCATATCTTCCCTCTTTATTTCTGTCCTGCTTTTGCTTGACCTTAGCCAGCTTTTTGTTTTTATGTTGCTTTCTGAGCCTCGTGCCTTTCACTGCTGTTGATTCTATTGTCAAAGCACTTTGTAAACTCTGTTTTTAAAGGTTAAAAATAATAATAAAGTTATTATTATTATTATTATTATTATTATTATTATTATTATTATAACTGTGTGTTAACAACAGAGCTAAGCTACATCCAGTCACCAGACTGTATTTTTCGCGGCGTGTGCAGAAGTGGTCTCTAACATCAGGGATTCAGTGTAAATGTGGCTCCTAGCAACTACATTTTAGCGCACAACAGGAGTGGGCTGATGTTTGTGGTCATGGTTATCAGATTAGTCGTATGCTGACTTGACATGGGAGGACAGTGCAATTGCTGGTTGGTACTGAGATCAGCCACCAGGAGTGATGGACAGGGGGGACAAAGTCTTCCAAATTGGGCCCCTCGTCCACACCCTCTCCAGCAACACCAACACGCTCACAAATAAGTAACTGAACACTGTACAGCTCTATTTCTGTCTTTGCTCTCGATCTCACCTGTTGCTTCTGCCCTAGCTGGCTCTCCCAAAGCAGCATGTTGGCTGCTCTCCTGCTCCTCCTCCTCCTCCTCCTCCACCTCCTCCTCTCCTACATCTCTCTCTTCACTAGCTGCAGCTATCCCCGCCTGACCCTCTCTTGCTGCTTCAGCTGCCACAGCACCACAGCTTGAAGCCTGGAAATAAATTGGATAGTTAATCACACTGGTTGAACTGTTCTGCTGTCCCACTTGTGTTTTCTTAAGTTTCTATGTTCTCTGTATGTTTTGGTGAAACCTCTGGTCCAGACTGTCTTTGTGCTTCCTCAGGACGAGTATATTTAAATCTGAGGATATTTTTCAACGTTAATCTGGATTAAGGCAGCAGACGTTCAGTGTCAGACTTAAAGAATGAACAGTAACATTATCCATCTGCACCAGCAGTCGGTATTGACTATTGATTGCCAACAATCCTTCCTCCCTCGCGTGATCATGTTTTGATTCAGAGTGTGCACGGTGAAGAGGGGCTGTTCACATACACATAAATCATATTGTCAAGGATATAAGTTAGTAAGTATGTTATCATACTTGGTCCCACTTAAGGGTCAACCATGGACCGTTGTATGACCTTTGCATGGGCCCGCCCTCAGCCTTGGGCCTTGGTCATCTCTAACCTTTGACCTCCCCCAGCCAGCAAATATTACATAGTTTTGCATTAATGAGATACACAAATTGAATTTACTGACCAATTATCTTGAAATAATGTCGACTATGCGATCTCTACTTTTGTGTGTGAGTTCAGTCTTAAATTGAGACACGTATGATACATCTATTTAATTACATCCGTGTTCTGCTCTTAATGCAATGACCCAGTAATCGTTATCCATGATTGTGTCAGAGCTGGCTTAACTCTAATTGATTCTGTTCACATGATGTCATGGGTGTGTGAGTGTGCACGCTTGTGTCACTAACTTCTAAATCCTAATCCCTCTGTTGTAGTCAGGAAATCACACTAACCGTGCCTCCCCCCACTTGCGCTCTTATTTACCTGCTCACCTCCTCTCTCTCTCTCTGTCTCCTCTGCCCCACCCCCCCATCTCGCCCTCTCTCTCTCTCTCTCTCTCTGTCTACTACCAGTGTGTTTAGAAGCCTAAGCTTTAATCCCCAGACTCACAGTGATTTTATTACTGTAATCTGGGCTGGAATTGGCTTAGCTCTCTCAGACACTGGCAGACAGAAGGACAAGGGCAACAACAGCAACGGGACAGCTGCAGGGGAGACCTGAACAGGAAAAGGAGGACATAGAGGGAGAGAGGGGCAGAGGGACTTTGTGATCTGAGGATGAAGGAGAGGGAACAGTCAGGGGGAGGTAGAAGGGAAGAGAGAAGTGGTTTAAAGGTGATTTAGTAACATTTCTATCACCTGTTGTTTCAAAAATTGCCATGCTGACTAGTAAACTAAATACTTTGTGCACCAACAGCAACATCAGTGAACAATACTGTTAAATAAGTACATATTTCACATGGTTTATCATGGCTGAATCTAAATGGAAAGATGCTGCACTCTTATGTCAACACCTAAAAGTGTTGTGAAGATTAATACAGTCAAGTTTAATACAGCGTCTATATCACCTGCTTTGGTTCAACATCATAATCTTGATTTATGAGCCGCTTGCACTGTATTTAAAATGGTTTCACCACCTTTGCTGCTATGCTACAAAACAAATGGAAGGCGGGGGGAGGGACCTGATAGTTGAGTGGTTAGGGTGCATACCACCCGGGCTCATATGTCCTGGGCAGTGAGCCCCTGGTTTGACTCCTGGCCGGCCGGACCATTTTCTGAGCCTCTGAGTTTCATTCCCCTTCTCTCTCTCCTCCTCTGTCTCTACTACTAACCTATCCAATAGCACTGTGAGGCTGCATAGCTGCAGAGAGGTCAAAGTGCCAATGCTGACCCCTGTCCACCAATGAAAGCACCTACAGTGGGCATGTGATCATCAGAACTGGACCGTGAAGCCTGGTCGTGTCCATGTTTTCTTTTACATCATGTGGATGGCTGGGTGTGTGCGCATCATTAACCTGGGGAAGAGCTGCACAATTAAAGAAGGTCAGCTGGTGGAGGTGGTTTGATAATCTGGACAATGTTCTAATGGGAAACCTTGGGTCCTGGCATTCATGAGGATGCTCCTTTGACAAGTACAACCTACCTAAACATTGTTGCAGACCAGGTAGAGCCCTTCATGGCAATGGTATTCCCTGGTGGCAGTGGTGTCTTTCAGCATGATAATGTTCCCTGCCACAGCACAAAAAAAAATTCAGGAATGGTTTAAGGAACATGACAAAGAGTTCAAGGTGCTGACTTGGCCTCCGAATTCCTCAGGTCTCGATCTGATCGAGCATCTGTGGGAGGTGCTGGAACAATAAGTCTTATCCTTAGAGGCCTTGATAACTCAGGACACCTTCAGAGGTCCTGCAGAGTCCACACCTTGAGCTGTTTTGGTGGAGGAACAGGACCTACATAATATTAGGCAGGTGGTTTTGATGTGGTGGCTGATGGGTGTATGTATCACAGTCATCTCTCAGATCAAGGAGACTGATGTCAACAGAGACTAAGATGCAGACACACAGGCAAAGGCTGAATAAATGATAAAAGCTACAGGTGAGGGAGGAAGAGAGAGGCTTGTCTCTGTGTGGAGTGCATGTCCCTTTAAGAGCTGGAGTGTGCTATTGAGCAGGATGAGGAGAGGGGGGGGGTTGGTTGGCTGCATTGGAACAGTCCTCTCTAATGAGCAGATTTTCTGAGAGAGAGAGAGATAGACACACACACAGAGAGCAGGAGAGAGAGAGAGAGAGATAGAGCGATTCAGCCATAGGAGGAGAAGAGATTGTAAGACCAAGACAGCAGGCAGGCAGGCAGGCTGTGCGTCAGCCGGCGCTCCATAGGGAAACATGGAGACAAGCAGGAGATGCTGAAGAGGACGGATAACACCATAACAGGATCATATGGATGGATGTTATTTCATCAAGCGGGCAACCTGAAGGCAACCCACGCAGAGGATAAACTACTTATGGACGCAGTGGATTAAAGACCTACAGACAGACTGAGAGGGAGAGAGGGAACAGAAGAGGAGAAATTAATCAATTCAGTTGTTTATTTTAATTATCTGTGTGTGCGCATTTGCTGTCAGAAAGTGTGCGTGCGTGCGTGTGTGTGCTTGCTTGCATACAGTGTGTGCGTGCATTAGGCAGGAGACTGCATTGCTGCTCTCCAGCACCACAGGACAAACAAAAAAAAAAAAACAGCCAAGCAGATTACCCTATGTGTTTTCCCCCATTTTTCTGTCTCTCCCTCTCTCTATGCATGTGTGTTACTTCGCTGTGCGATCAGGCACAGTGTGTATGTGTGCGAAGGCTGAGAAAAGGAAGAGGATGGTGAAGCCTGAAGTGAGCCACACATTGAGAGTCTGACTGTAATTTTTTTTTTTTTTTTTTTTTTTACATCTGATCATCAGGAGCGAACTCAAAGAAAAAAACATTTCCTTAAGAGGAGAGTCTTTTTTCTTCATTACACAATATGTCACAGCCGCAGTTGGGGCATCAGTGTTGATCAGGGTGGCTTCTATGCTCGAACCTTGGAGGTTTGAAGGGCTGCCACCAGGGAGACTTCTTGGCTCTACACCCCAGAGAGGTGGAGGCATCATCAGGTAGGAGGCAGCAGAACGAGTGGGCCTGAGCGGAAAGCAGGAGAGGAGTAGGAGGGAGAGTTCTGCATCTGTGTCGTCGACTGTGTAGGCAGGATGATCGCAGGCCAGTGGAGCTGCCTGATGGTTTCATCTCCTGCTAAGAGAGGATAATGGCAGCTCTGGGCCCACTCTCCTCCTCTCTCACCTGGATCTCCCTCAGAGAAGCTGGGAAGTGCTAGCCAAAGCTACAAAGAGCCCACCAAGACGATGGTGTGAACAGCATCACGCTTCGCTTTCCCACCACTCCGGGAGACCCCTGATGCTCCTGTGAGGGGCCACGTTTTGTCACTAACCTTGTTTCTCCTCTCTCCTCTCCAAGCCAGCTGAGAGGGTGGCACTTCTTGATTTGTGTGGGAGTTCTCTCCCTCTCCCTCCCAACTTTCTCCTCCTCCTCACCCCTGTCCTCACCAAACTCTAGATTCAGCTCCATGGACTGGTTCTAGCACCAACCTGTCCTTCTTTTTTCTCCCTTTGTTTTCTTTTTCTTTTCTTTTTCTTTTTGTCGAGGCTTCAGGGGAATTGCCAAGACCTGTTTCATGCATGTCCACTGGCGGCAGGTTCAACTTTGACGATGGGGGGTCATATTGCGGAGGGTGGGAGGAGGGCAAGGCGCATGGCCACGGGATCTGCACGGGACCCAAAGGCCAGGGCGAGTACTGTGGGTCCTGGGCCCATGGCTTTGAGCTGCTGGGTGTCTACACTTGGCCCAGTGGTAACACCTACCAGGGCACCTGGGCTCAGGGCAAGAGACATGGAGTGGGTGTTGAGAATAAAGGCCGCTGGGTGTACAAGGGTGAGTGGACGCATGGCTTCAAGGGACGCTATGGTGTACGGGAGAGCACTGGGACGAGCGGGAAGTACGAAGGGACGTGGAACAACGGGCTACAAGACGGATACGGAACAGAGACGTACTCAGATGGAGGTAAGGGGGAGGAGAGATGCACGGGCAGATGAATTGTGGGAGTTTTGGGGGTGTGTGTTAGAGAGCATGGGAGGATTTGTGAACCAAAGAGCAATATCAAGGGTGACTGACAACTGTGCTCTATGAAAACTGCTTGTTAGTGGAGAATGATTGACAGGCTGGTGACAGTTACAGAGGTGGCAGATGTACAGTAGGAGCTTGTCTAGAGGTCTTCTGGGGTCATCCATTCTTCTGCCGCGCCCTGCCAACACACACACACACACACACACACACACATTAATGCAGAGGCAGGGGGTAGCATGAGGACAGGCTTTGAATATGATTCTCAATCTCGATTCTAATTTTCTATCTCTGACTCCTACTTTCTTTTTTTCTCCCCCTTCTTCCCTTGCCTCCAATCTTTACCAAATACTTTAGCTGCATGAGGACAGACTGTGTATTTGGAGGCCTTCAATTCAGGCCACGCAGTCTTAAGGGATGAGTAAAAGGTTAGAGGGACAGAAGAGGACATCAGCTCCCAAGTAACAAGTCCTAAGAAAATGAAGCATTTTAGAAAACAGATTACAGCGCTGTAATGATTTCACAGAAAGGGTAGAGACATTAAATCCACGTCTTTGCCATCAATGTCCCCACTTATCTTTCGCGATTCTTACTGTAATGTGTTTAATAACTCCTGGGTAAAGTATTTTATTAGATACACTACAGAGGAAAAGATCCACAATTATGAAGCCGTGTGGCTGGCCAATTTTCAACTATTCTTTCACTCCAATTGAGATGTTATCAGTTGTGGTTTGAAGTGTTCATTGGCTAGATAACACAAGACTAAGGCCACGTTCTGACCCTACTTGAGCCCTGGTTCCTGAGTTGTAAAATCCTGTATGAGTTTATAAATTGTCATGCATTGTTTTGGCATCTGATAAGACTTTCCTGTATTGTTTAGCACAGAGCTGTTTTTGGCCTTGCTAGTGTTTCGGTGAGGCCACATGTGAATGACCAACAGGCTGACATTACCATCTCTAGAGCCACACAGCCAAAACAAGTTCAGTGTTTTCTGATGGAACTTTCTTTTTTATTTCATTTGATTGTCGTAAAAAGATAAAATGTCAATTTTGTACATATAAACACATTTTAAAGGACTTTTAATTTGGAGAATATCTTTTGAATCAGCATCAGTTTTGCCCTGAAATCAATGCAATCAATGCACTTTGAGTCTCTCAGACTAGGGCTCATTCAGTCACTGTTAATGAGACACACACCATATGGATCCCTGTTTAAAAATAGAAACAAACACATACACACACACCTATGCATACATTGTGTGTGCAAAAATGCACAAGTGAAATCTGGGTGTATGCATTTGAGTTGAGCCACAGAGCTGACAGTAGCATACATGCAGTTAAAGCCCTGTTACATAACTCTACAACTAGCAGCCTGTTTTACAATGCCAGTCTGGACCACACACACACACACACAGTCCTGAGCAGCCAGATAAAATCCACAGATCAGACTGGTATGAGGGGTTGAATCAGGGTAAAGGAAGAAGACGTCGGCTCAATAGATAACCAGACAGATGGGACGGACGGAGAGATGGACGGAGGGAAAGATGGATTGACAGATGTACACATTGATAGATGAATGGGTCAGATAAAAGATGAACAGATAATAGAAAATGTTTGGCTGGATGAATGATTATCATGATTACTATGAGAGATACTCCAATCAGGGGCTGAGTGAGGTTATTACAGAAAGAAAGGGAAAGATAAAAATGGACTGCAAAAAAAAACGAGTGGTAGATAGGAACACTGTAGCTCTATGAAGTATTTGAACCCACATACTGTAAATGCAGCAGAGATTGGCCTAGTTAAGAGTGTTTATCTAGCTCCAACAGTACACAGTGTCCTTATTATAACAGAAGGCATTTGTCATTTACATATATCTATAAGGCAATAAAAATATTGTCAAACTCAAAGGTTTTTAATAGAGAAAGTGACTGATCAAGCTGGAGTATGACAACACAATCATTTCTTTAATAATAATGATAAATATAAACCTTACCTTTCTGTGATGAACTTCCTTAACTAACATGTCGCTTTTTAGTGGTTTTCACATGGCACATTTTCCTCCCTGGGTTATATTTAGCTTTATGCTAATTTAGTCTCTTTCACACTGTATAAGTTAGCTTGATTCTGTGTTTTCTTACAAGTCGTTAGCTTCCCTGCCCCAGAGCTCCTGAGCAATGCTGGTGTAAAGCCCTGGAGTGAAGAAATTCAACTGGTCTCCCGACGTAGCAGGGGACACTCTACATAACAATATCACACACATAACAGCGTTCACACACAGATGATGTAAGGCATGTCCAAATTTGCTAACAACACAAACTCCATTGTTGACCCAGACTCAAACAGCTCAAGTGTTGTCTGGCAAAATGATCCTAATTGCGACATTAATTATGAAGAATACATTTCAGATTCAGCAGATTGGACCTTTTGTAGCTGGGTGATGATTCGAAAAAGCCAATAATAAATTTAACGCGAATGTAATTAACTTCTGGCCATTTGGGGACAGAGTAACAAAACAAGCTAACTTACTTCCCATACTTTTTATTGCTTCAAAAACGTATTAGCGTTAATAAAACATTCAGCAGATGCAGAGCAACAATTTTGAGTTGTGTTTTTGGCCACCTGACAAATATATGTTTAGTAAGCTTGGATAAATAATATCTGGCACTGCTAGTTTTGTCTGCAACAAGGAAACACTTTCTTCCTATTGTTGTTTCACCACCAACTTCTCTTTGCTAGATGTTTTAATGTTGTCACTTTAGTACTTTGCTTGCCACCTTGTCAGAGAGCTAGCATACAGTGGTTTATTTAGTAATTTGCCAAATGATATTTTAGTTATTTAGTCTTTTCTTTGCTCTGAAACACAGTAATAACTGAGAAACTATGAGCTTAACCTGTTCCTAATGAACGAACTGGTTGCAATCTAGAAATACAATGAGACTCACTGGTCAGTCTTTTTGGATTTATTGGATGTGTCTTGTGTATGGGAATTAATTAATAATATACAGTAATACAGTAGTGCAGCATATAAGTGGTTAAATAATGACAGGTAAAGAAAGGTCCAAGATACAAAAACAGCTGCAGTCCATAGCAATTCCTCTAAATAAGGCATAAAGTGGATAACCTCTGTATGAACTGACTGTTATCACATATTAAGACTGCTCGAATGTGAAATGAAAATGACAAAGTTGTTAAATGTGATGTTAATCTGCCTAAATACCTTCAGCACTCTTACATAACGTCTGCCATGCCGAGGTCAAAGGGCTCTTAAGTGGTCATCTGATATGGCTGAACACAAGTTAGTCTCAGATTAAAGCTGACGGTCTACCTTTTCAACCTCAGGGCTCTGTCATGTCTGAAGGAACAAGAGTCAGGAGCCAAAACATTCAAAGATGCACTGCTGCCTACATACTTTCAGAACATGCTGTGCACTTCGGAGCCAGCTACATTTCCCACAGTCAGGTCTGCAGTTGTCCCACTCTCCCCTCCAACTTCAACCTGATGCCACATTTCTAGGAAACATTCTCATCGCTGCTGTTCGGCTTTTCGTTCCTCTCCTGCATTTGCTAGCATCCCTCTCTCCTCTCCTCCCACCTCTCTCTATCCTCCCTCGCTTCACTGCATTATCACGGAGCCACTCTGTACAGTAGGGTTTCCATAGCAACGCTCACCGACATGCAGCAGGTCAGCATGTCACAGGGGGACTCAGTGTTCCTCGCTGCTATTGGCCGCCTGGCCGGTCCTGCCGAGCTCTGATTGGCTGTCTTGGCCTTCCTGGCTAATTGTTTACTGAGATGAAGAGCTAAGCTGACTGATTACCAACCACACACGGTCACACACACAGGAAAAGAGAGCAAGTAATCGTTTTAGTGAGAAATAAAGTGAGTCACAAACAGAGAGGCAGAGATTACAACTGTTAGTGTGTTTAACAATGGTACAGCTGAAGATTACACCGGCAGCGGTTGCTCTGTCTGACTAGTTAATGTGCCATGTACACTGTCGAACACATAGAAAATTTGTTGTTCCGCTGTGTATAAAGACAAAATGTTTTAAGGAAAGGAAAAAGTGTGAGAGCATTTATATTACATCACATCCAATCACACATGCTTCATTACATGAGGCTTGTGACAACTTAAGAAGTGTCCTGGAACCTCCCTCCTGTCCTCCAGCTCTTTGCAAATACACTACAACAACCTACATAAACATATCTTGCTAGCTCACTAAAGGCCACTATCAATGCAGTAATTATTCCAGCTCTGACCATGTTATGTAAGCAGACATAATAGATCTACCTCTCATGTTTAACCGCTACATAAATCGTTATCTACACTGAGATTTCGATAGGTTGTTTTCACTTAAACTGAGAAGACAAATTGAGTCAAAATCCTGCTTCCCTTTGGACTGCATTCGAGAGAATACATTTGCAGGCTGTTTGAGTGTGTGGGAGGGAGCTCTTCAGTTAACAGTGCCAGCTAACAGTGTTTCTCAGCCATGCATGGGGTTGGTTTATGTTCAGATTGGAAGTATTGAGGAAGATTTTTATCTTAACGTAGCCTGTCAAGTCAATCAATACTGCATACATTATCACCATGGTGGCATACATTCAAGACAAAATGATCTTAGACGAGACCAAGACGTGAGGTCAGAGCCTCAGACAGGCCACTGGGCCAGGGTTCAAATAACTGCCCCAACTGCTCTGTGCTTAGTTTGACTGTTGCTCTTTGCTGAGACACCAATACAGTGGGTGATAAGTGCAGTATACTGTATATGAAGAATTTGTTTTCATGTACATGCTTTTTATTGAGACCATTGGAGGTATCCGTACGCTCCACTTGATGTCCTGGCTGCCATATTTTAGATGTAGTTTTTTTTATCACATAAATAAATTAATTCATCTTGGAGTCAAAAATATGAAGACAACTTAACTGCATTTGGACAAAGTTGTTTTTGTGTAAAACTAAAAGCTGAACTATAACATACTATGATGTTATTAAAACAGAAAGAACATTGGTCACAAAATGACAAACAAGCAAGCTTTTTGAAATGTTCAGGGCGACGGGCTACCAACATCTTATCATTGGTCTTTTTCATGGAATTTTTTAGCAGATAAATCCTCAAATTGCAATCTGAAAGACTCAGACAGAAAAGGGGCCCAAGCAAAATCCCTTAAACGGATAACGGTCCCACACAGTGATTTATGCAGGCAGAGGTTTAGGTTTGAACTCACTTTCCTTGCTGTCAGTGTGACTGTAGTTTAACTTGACTTTAGGCGTGCCTCTCTAGCATATCTGCCGTATCAAGCTGTTTATCCTGCATGTCTGTGTGGTGTGTTGCCTGTCCTCTGTCTTGTCTACCTGTCTTTAGTTTCCATCTGTCTTTCCTTCTGCCTGTGTAGTTGTTGCTTCTCTCCCCAGCTGATGTGTCTGGGTTACCTGATCCTCGGGGCCATCCCAGCAAATTTGCTTCTGTCTGTCTGTCTCTTTTATTTCCTCTTTTACAACATACATCACTTCACAGCAAGTGCTACACAATTTAAATCCACAGGCATCCAAGGACGCACACATACATGTGTAGTTGACTGGTTTGACCTCTGTCTTCTAAGAGAATTTCACTCCATACCCACACAACTGTAAAGAAACAAGTGATTCTCCATGGATGTGCTTCAGAAGTGTCTCTTGCACTGTGCTTTGGTCAGGAGTTTTTTTTCAGGGCCACTGCAAATATGCAACTCCTCCACCACCACCACAACTCCACTGCAGGCTTTAGTTTATGTAATGGGAGTGGTTTGATGTTTGTAGTGAGGATTAGTGGTGCTGTCTGAAACATTAAAACTCTGAAATATCTATCTTGGAAGTCTGCCTTGCACCACTGCTGATACAGTACTAACTAGACATACTAATGAGAGTGTTTGCCAGGGAGGCACTGGGGACAGCACAGTTCAGCAACTTTTAAAACTAAAAGTCTTGATTATTAGGGATTGTATGAAAATTATGACCGGTGGGAGAGGGGTAAAAAGGAGGATGATTATGTTTTGGGTTTGTTTGTTTTTTTTTGTTGTTTTTAAGCGCGGGGGAGGGTCATTTAATGTTTTCTCACCCCAGCGTTATATTGTTTTATTTCAATTGTCATTTGCTATTATAAAATAATGGAAATAATAGAAAAGTTAAATGCTGGCTGAAATCTGAAATCATAAATGGTTTGCTTCTTTAAGTTAGTAATGGTGCATTTTTCTACCGGCACTGCTACATTTTTCTGAGATACTGGGGGAACGGTCTTGCCATCAAGTCAAGAGGAAGAAAGTGAACTTTTTTTTAAAAAAAAGGTGAAACATACAGTTCAGCCCACCACCACGCCACAAATATTTTTCTACCTTCTTTAATCTAGTATTATTATTATTTTTATTATTATTATTATTATTATCACATATGTCTTAGCTGTGGTAATGGAGTCTTGGTTTGAAATCTTTCCCACTGAAACCTCCACTGGCACAAATTATATGGGATAGAAAAAAAAAATGTCTTAGAAACTTGGGCCTGTCTTGCCTCATGTTGCTCTTCCTCCCCATCTCTCTCACACACAGTCAGACAGACATTCCTCAGACATGCAAGTGCTGATGTGGTCAAACAAACATTAATAATTAATGAAATAACAAATGTCAGCTCTTTCACAGCCCATCTTGCTCCACGCCCTGTCTTCCTTCACGCTGTGCCTTACAAATGATTATTTTGAAAATGAACTACAGACTTTGACTCCTGTGGAA
The DNA here is from genome assembly GCF_046630095.1 of Trachinotus anak. NCBI lineage: Eukaryota > Metazoa > Chordata > Actinopteri > Carangiformes > Carangidae > Trachinotus > Trachinotus anak. The sequence goes on along the minus strand of NW_027273853.1, from coordinate 25,229,147 downwards.
CTAGTGACTGAATTTTGAGGCCTTGTCATCAGAATACAAAATATGAATAGTTTTCTTGTTATACATAAGAAAAACACAGCTCAAAAAGTACAGCTCGTATCCTTAGAATGAAATACAGACCCTGAGAGACAGATGGTTTTTAACCTAGAAACAGAGAACAGACGCACACATTTGTTAAAGAGACAATTATGAATTCAGCCCGGGGGTCGGCGCGTGATCAAATCGCCGTGCCTCTGTGATGTTTCCGCAGCTTTGATCTCTCCGTGTAAACTCTTTCTGTGCTGCTGCCTCGTGCCAGCAGTAGCCTCGGCCAGGGTTACGAGTCCATATGATTTGAGAGCACTTCCTGTTGGCCTCCAGGCAGAATCACTGAAATCGTTTTGGCATGCGAGTTGTGAAGCGAATTCTCCCCGCAACTGTAGGCCTGGGGTTGAGGCATTTATGCATCCAGAAGTCTGTTTTTTTTTTTTCCTCAATACTGTGACAGGTTCATAGTGAAAATAATGAGAGGGGGATAACCCAATCTGTTGTTGCATGCTTCTCTTGTCAGAGAGTAGGTAAAGTGTTTTTTCTCTGACTATACAGAGCCTGTACCACACTCTGGCAAATGCTTATGTTTTGTAGAGCTTCCATGTCATGAACTGATTTCACATAAAAAACTGTAAATGGCTTTGATTTTGAAGGAAAATCACTACTAAGTGCATGGTTTGCAGACCTTATTTTTCAGCACCATGGAGAGCGACAGGCAGACACTGGAAAAGCTGTGTCGTGCCCCACTGAATATTTTATTTACCCAGGCATTACTGATTGAGGGTGGTACCACTTCCAAGAAATCATGAAAAAGCAAAAACTCACACACTGCCTCACATAAATTCATTCACTTGCACACTCAGTTGCCAGTTTAGGTAGGTTACACCTTTAAAAACGAATGCAGTCTGGTACAACAGCCCTGCAGTAAATCTTACTTTCCCGAAGGTTGCAATGTTCAGTTTTTGTTGAAAGTGTTTTAGGGAGTTGCTGATTTAATTTTATGGCCATTTTGCAGGCTTCAGTTTGTGCTTCTGTTGAACCATATTGTGTTATACTGACAGGTTTTTCTATTATTCACAATAGAATTTACGGTATTTGAATTGAAATGACAAAAAAATAAATAAAATAAAAATAGAATTTAAACAGCCTGCACACTAACACTTAAGCAGCTACAAAAAGCAGTGTAGTGTTATCCAATGCTTAACAAATTTTTACAGTATGTATTCAAATTTTGTCAGAATAATTTTGGTTATGTATAATGTAGTTTGGCAGAATTGGCAGATGTATCTAATATGATCTGTGTTTTTCACATACACAGAACTTTTAGTTTCGAAGGACTGACATAAGTTTGGAGTCCATCCTGGAAAAATGCGGTCGTTTGGTTCTTCTATCACAGCAGCAAAGAAGTTAAAAGAAGTACAAATTCAGTTGCAGTTGCCAGATCACAGACTAATTCAAGCAGCAGAGACATAATGGAATTGGGTATTTTTATATGCTGGAAAAAGTGGTGGTGGTTAAAACCGCACTTTGTCTTCTGGGGAGAAACACCTTATGCTTGAAGGTGGGAGAATGGTCCCATATCAAACCATTGAAATCCCTTTGAAGAGGCCACTAAGGAAGTTTCGGCAGAGCAGAATCTACCATTCCTAAATTCATTCCTCTGGTCTTTCTGCTCCAAAGAGCAACCGTGTCTGCTGGGACGAAGGGTGACACTGGCTTCACAGCTTGCAACACTGTGCAACGCACCTATACTCTTGCAGCCACCACCTACTTTGGACATTAGGTTTAAAAACATTGCCTTTTGTGTGACTGGAAATGTGGAAACAATTAAACTATAGATGTTACTGCATCAACTGCCTCTATGGGAACAACCTTGTGAGAGCGGGGTCACCCACTGCAAACACTGACAAGAATGGTGCAGGCCATTCAGCATCGGGGGAGGATTACGGCAGGCAGGACACACTTGAAATGGCTTGTCAGGGGAATCAGAGCAGGGAGTGAGGACCCTTTGTCTTGGTAGAAAAGAAATAAGAGTACATTTTTAGTGTGCAGCAGAATGGCAAAAAGATACCTTGGAATTGCTGCAACCGCTGTTCCAGCAGAGGGCCTGTTTTCTAAGGCAGGAGACACAATTAGTCAGAGGCAAACTTGATTTAAAGCTAAAAATGTTAACACGCTGCTTTTCCCAAACACCAATCTAAAACTTGTTTAAAATACCAACTTATATCTCTTCAGAATACTAAAGAAATGTGAGAATATAGGAAAATGCAACTTTTTCCCCCCTAAACACTGCAATAAGGTTAGTATAAAAAGTTCTTTACAGTTTAACTTAATATTTTTAATTTTGATAACCAAAGACATGTCAGAATCCAAGAAAATCAATTAGGTTTTTTTTTTTTCTGAACGTTGCTTTTAAAAAGCCTTAATTGTTAAAAGTGTAGGAAGTGGAAGCTGGAAGAATCGTGGGCTCTGTAAGAAGATAAAGAAATCTTTAAGAAAGTGCAAATGTTTTATGTTGTTGGTATTTACTTTATTTTATTCATATTTATTTTTTACTCATTTTGTCAATACTTAGTCATCATATTAATGTTAAATACTGAATTATGTTTTACTTATTAGCACAACATTTTTTATTTAATTGTCTTTATATTTGCTTTTGTGATAAATTTGTTATTAATGGCTGATACACATCCTGTGAGTTTTAAGCGTATGTATTTTTTTTCTCCTAAAAATGACCATTATTTTGAGAAATTACATAAATGATTGGTGTAATAACAATAACAATAAGTATCTGTGTCATACTGAATTAAGAAAGTTTGGTATTACCCATCCCTTCTAGCTGTTTCCCTGTTTTCAGTCTCTATGCTAAGCTAAGCTAACCATCTCCTAAGTCCAGCTTCACATTTACTGTACAGATGAGGGAGTGGTATGAATCCTCTCATCAGACTAAGAAAAGCAAATTAGTGTATTTCCCAGACTGCAGAACTTTTGCTAAGAACTGGCAATGAAACGTCACAGAGAGACGGCCAAATGTTTTTTCTGGCGCTGTTTCACCACAACTCATAGTTTAGTTTTTGTTTAATTGTTTTCCATCTGTGAGCAGCTCTTCTGTTTCTGTTGTGCACTGCATCATGAGAGTGTAGTGTACATCAAAAGCTCTCTCAAAAATCAAGCCTTTTTAACTGTTTTGTCACTTTTCTAGTGTATAGATCAGTAGGAAGTATAGATGTGGGGCGCAACCATTGCTTTGGTTGCATTTAATTAGAGTGTTTCTCTTTCTAAACACCAACTCTTCAGTAATCTCATCCCCTCTCTGCACTGTCAGCACAAACACTCGCACACAAACACAGGTGATGCTCTGTCTGTCCCTGGACACTCAGGACTGTCTCTCTTCCTCTGTTGTCCTCTGTCTCCTACTCAAGCACTCTGGCAGCCATTTAATGAAATGGTAATCTCGCCACGCTGTTGCACGGGTGTTTGTGGGTGTCCGCCTGTGTGTTCTTTGATCTGTCTGTCATATGGTCATACAGCTGTGTACTGAAATGATAACAAAGGGTTGTCCAGATGTGCTGGCCAGCTGTTTATGCTGTAAGAGGCAGCATGTCATCCTTATGACAGGGGGCAGGTTCAGAAACAGCCCCTCTTCTCATTCAAGTTTTGTAAAAGCACTGTCTGTGTGCTTGTTGCGCCTGTGTGAGTGGGTTTGAGTGGGTCTTTGAATATAAATAAGAATACATTTGGATTATAAGATTGGCTCCATTCAGCATTTCCCATTTCACTGATACTTGAGCCCACAGGGGAAACGTTTCTGTGTGTTTGCGAGAGAGACGGGGAACGTGGTTGCAGCCCTTATATGGTCATGTAGTTTGGTTTGGAGCAAGTGCGTTTGCCACAGAATGAATCAGAGTGCTGTTACATCAGAGGTACGGGCAGGCGGGATGGATCACTTGCACTCCAATTGGAACACACACTTCCGTTTGAGTGTGTGTGTGTGTGTGTGTGTGTGTGTGAGAGAGAGAGAGAGAAGAACGACGGAAACACACACACAGATGCCCTACTTTTCAGCAACATGGAGATGTAAGGACTATTATGCAGCAGTCAGTGCGGGTAGTGCAGAGATATGGTGTAATGAATGAGAATGGATGGACTGACAAGACAAAGCCTGTACTACCTCTCAACTTAAATTATTTTATTAAAAATATGACTGTATATACATCACAGAGTGAGCAGGCAAATATTAAATTATTTTAGCTTCAGGATATTTCTTAAACTTTTTTTCAGGTCAAAAAACATAATCTCGAGACAATAAGAATGACTTTATTACTAATATATACATATGAAAGTTATCGTAGCAACATAATAAATTCCTGAATGTTTCAGTGATGCTAAATTAAAGAGGGAAGAAAATAACACATTAGGAAATTGGACACAGCTCATGTCATTCTTTTATCGAGCCGGTGGCCAGGGCAAAAAAAAAAAAAAAAAAAGCTGTTTAAAAACACACATTTATTTTGGAATAGGGCTATGAGCACAATATAAATTACGATATGTCATAAAAGTATGACATATGCTGCCATCATTTTTAGTTGGCATGAAAGCTGCACTAGTGGTTGGTAGGAGAAAATAACAATTAATTGTTCTTCACATTAATCAAAGAAATATATTGATTGTTATTTCAGGTATGTAGACTAATGTCTACATTAGTCAGCATTTTTCTTTTTCGTATTTCCATGGGTGTGTCTGGGCAGAAAACTGTAGGAAGATGACATCCCCACGCTTAATCCCATCTATTAAAATCTGACAGGCTGACGTTTTTTCTAACCAGTTGACACAGACATCAATCGGCACAGCAGCAGACGTATTTGAATTGCTGATCACGTCCAAGACGTGGGTGGCAATTCAGAGGTCCGGAACCACTCTCTACTTTAAGACAGGGCATGTTAGGCCTTGATTTGACAGGAAATGAGGGGAGAGAGAGGGAGAGATGGGGAAGAACATGCAACAAAGGTCCCTGGCAGAATATGAACCAGGGACGTTTCGGTTAACCCTTAGACCACCAGGCCAGCCCTAATAATGCTGAGTTGATATTGTATGTTAATAGCACACATTTACAATTAATCAAATACAAGAAAGATAAGTGGACACACTGTACCTGGTGGTCTTGGTGCCAGTGGGGGTCAAGGGCCCCTGGGTTGTTGCCCATTTTGCTTGGTTAGTTTTCCAGCCATTGTCTAAATTAGCCTTTTGCTTCCTGTCGCTGCATAATGGTAGTTAGCTCTTGAGGTAGTGGCCGTTGCCTTTTAGGACACATAGTGGGATAATTTGAGTCCACTATACATGTATAAGGTATAATAAGTCCCATTAAACATTCAGGAAGTACCACAGAAATGTTAATAGGCCAACTCCATATACAGTAGTGGAAATTATGCCACAACCAATGTCTCAATATGTGTTCTGCCTTTCAGGACTGATGTTACAGCATCAATGATCATTTATGACATCACTGATTGGGGGTGTGGCTACAGGTGCAGCACTCTTGAAGTCAGAGCCAATAGAAAGCTGTGGGAGTGGTTTGCATTCATCAATCTGTTTGAAAGACCTGGTAACTTTTCTCAAGTGTCCAATCAGTGGATTTGTAGAAATGATTGATAATCAATATCAAATTCAGACCGCTGTGTAGAAACATCGGGCCGCTTGTCAGCTCTGTCTCTTTGCCCACTTGCGGCTCTGTTATTGACCAAAGAACATCAAAGACTTTTCTTTTTCAGTACTCATGATGCGTATATGCAGAATATGTATTAAATGTGTTCCTCTCTGTCTCTAGGGACATTTCAGGGTCAGTGGGTTGGCGGGATGCGCCATGGCTACGGAGTTCGCCAGAGTGTCCCCTACGGCATGGCGGCCGTCATCCGCTCCCCGCTCCGCACCTCCATAAACTCTCTCCGCTCCGGTTCGGAGCACAGCAACGGTACCGCTCTGCTGGACCGGACCGGGGCGGTGGTTCCCGGGCCTCCCCCGGTCCCTGGCACCCTGACCACCAGCGTCTCCATGTGCAGCACAGGCAGCAGCGGCAGCAGCCCCGCGGTGTCCCGGGGAGGTTTTGTGTTGATGGCGCACAGCGAAGCGGAGCTGCTGAAGGGGAAGAGAAAAGGAGGGCTGTTCAGGAGGTCCATCCTGTCCGGGCTCAAACTCAGGAAGTCGGAGTCCAGGAGCTCTCTGGCCTCACAGAGATCTAAACAGAGCTCATTCAGGAGCGAGGCTGGCATGAGTACTGTGTCCTCTGCTGCATCTGATATCAACTCTACTATCAGGTAATAAGCGAGGGGAGGAGAGGGGGTGGGCAAGCTCTGCTCCTGCTCAGGAATATGGTCTACTACTTAATGGGGTTGTCTTCAAACTGATGGTCCAGAAGAAAATCACATGGACACACTGAATTAAAAATGCATAAGTAAATGAAACACACTTTTTGAGCTTTGGTTCAACCCAGTATCCAGGAATTATTTCCATGGATGATTCAGCAGCTCACAATTTATGTCCAAGGCCAGGTTCAGGTTAGTACAGCCAGTGTAGCAAACTAGAGTTCAGGTGCCAAATCCACAATTAATGTTTGCCTTTTTACCTGTTGTAACAAGATGCCTGATCGCAACAACACCTCTACCATATTTCTAACCACCTTCTGTCCCTCTAACTGTAACCTCACTGTAAATTAGCTGTACAGTTTATATTAGAAGCAACAATTTAAAAAAAATAAATAAATTATGGCTTTGTCATTGACTGTAAACCAAGTTTCTGCGGACTTGTGACATCCTTGTCTGGCAATTGGGTTCTTGTTGTACTCACAATATATATCAAATGATTTTACACATATGTGAAAACCACAGCTTTGTTCTGCAGAGTCTAAAACTTGCATCACATACAGAATTTCCCTTCGGTTTATGTTTTATGCAGAAACATGTCGCAGCATGGACAAATGTTACTGTTTCAAGGCCATTTCATGATACATCAAACTATACAGGCTGACTTTTCACTCTCTCCGCTGTCCCTTTGAAAATGGGTGAAGGAAGCCTAAAAAACAAAATAGTTACATAACAAGAGTATCATGAGATAATGAAATGAAAGAAAGTAGGGAGAAAGGCGGAGTGAGAGGACAAGGAGGGATGATGTACTACGAATGGGAACTGTCCTTCATCTGGAGGACGTAGATTTAAGGCACCACCAAGCACCTGACCCACTTAAGTGACTTTAAAATGGATCGTCATTCGGTCTAAAGTGGCTTATGGGTCAAAAAGTCAGTGTACTGGTCAGTGTACTGGTGTTACGTTGTGTAACCCAGGGAATAAGCCTGTTATCTTTGTCTCTCTGCTCTGCTGTTGTACATTTTAACATTATCTATATCTGACCAATCGTATAGGTCAGAGTTGGTTTGAAAAGTTCATCATTTAAACCACAGCTTATTTAAGTTAAATGTGGTCAATCAATCCTATGCCATAGGAAACGATTAATGTCGAATTCCAAGTGTGCTGGATTGAGGTGGCATATTTGTAAAGGCGCCAATTACTGGATGTCAAGTGTCAGTAGCTTTTAACCTGTTTGTTGGCAAAGTGGCTGACAGCAGCTTATCAGGTCTGATTAGTTATTGGCAAGGCTGATAAGGAGAGAAACTTCTAGGGTTTTTTTTCTGCTGCTGTAAACATGTACAGAAAAGCTTCTGTATAAAGGGAAGATAAAATACAACATGTATAATTAATGCGTAGTCAATTATTAACTGACGTGTTTGTTAATTTTATCATTTTATGGTGCATATTACGACCAATCTTATGTAAGGTAACTAAACTTAAAGTAAGTAGAGATCTAATTAATGAGATTCAACGAGGGAAAATGAAAGTTAATTCTGAATCCTATTTGAGGAAGACATATTATTCACTACCAGCCTCAGAGGAATTGCATTGTGGCTTACCCTTAGAGATTATTATATCAAGGATTGGTATTCTCTTTACATACAGTGTAAGAACAAGGGCAGGGCTTATGTGCCAGAACAGGATCAGAGACCTCCCAGATTGAGACTGGCACCTATTTGGCACATATAGTAGTCAGACTGACCGTTGGGAGAAGGTCCAGGTTCCAGGACTGGGCTCACATATGTAATCAACCCTCACTGATGCCACTTTTTCTCTCGCTTTACCTGCTAGAACAGCACACGCTCTGTGACCTCCTGATTTACAGATTAAGCATTGAACAAGGGAGTGGAGGAGAGTCTGAATTCTTGGGTTTGATCATGACTCGCTGATTGAAATAGTCTCTCATCTCAGTCTCTGAAAAGTTCAACATTTTATGGAAATATCTTTATTTGCTTCTTGTTCCGGTGAAGATTTATATGAATCAATGTTATCCAGTGAGGTTGCCAGGTTTGGTATTAATGTGATGTGCTATAGAGATGGAAGGAAATCCTGCGCTCACTGATCATATCTGGTAACCCACATGCTCATCAAGCGCCTCTGACATTAAAGGTACAAGCTGCCACTGTTGTACAGCACTACTTAAGTGATAATTTGGTAGTTTGGAGTTCTTGTAACTTACCTGTCCGCTAAACCTGTTTTAGTTCTTCTCAAAGCTTGTTATGAAATATAAAAACACGTGGGATTGTTGACAGAATACACCGTCCAAACCACTGTAACCTTTCACCTTTCCAGTCTCGGAGATGCAGATGCAGAGTTGGCTGTCGCTGATGACGATGTGGATGCCACAGCGACAGAGACCTACTGCGGAGAGTGGAAGAACGACAAACGGACAGGATACGGCATGAGTCGGCGGTCTGACGGGCTGCAGTACGAGGGGGAATGGCTCAGCAACAAGCGACATGGCTACGGCTGCACTACGTTTCCCGATGGCACGAAAGAGGAAGGGAAGTACAAGCAGAACATCCTGGTCAGCGGGAAGAGGAAGAACCTGATCCCCCTGCGGGCCAGTAAGATCAGAGAGAAGGTGGACCGGGCCGTGGAAGGTGCACAGAAGGCCGCCGACATCGCCCGACAGAAGGCGGAGATCGCTCTGTCGAGGTAGTGGCTTTATGATGGTTTATTGATTAACTCTGTTTGGTTGATGTGCAACAAGGTTTTAGAGGCTTACCTCAAAGAACACAAGATACTAATGCTTTGCAGACTTAAAGGAAGCGTCTGCCACCTGCCTGGAAAGAAAATATCACCACTATATCGCCACAAAGCTACCATTTCTGAAATGAAGGCTATAGGACTCATTATTGATTATTGAACTGAATTGCCATTTCATTTCACTTCATCATTCAGCCTGACATTGAATTTTTGTTTTATTTTGTTTCGCCCATTAATGTCATTTTCAGTCAACACTGAAGCTGCAGGAGTCGTTGGTGGGTGCTATTAATTTAATGTGGATGCAATCAAAGAAATAGGTTGATTTAAGAGTTAGTTTTTCTCTAAGTAGACATATAAAAACTAGGGCTGTCGAATGATTAAGTTTTTGCGATTAATCGTTGAATTTCAAGAGTTAATCGCGATTAATCACGTTTTATCACATGATTAAAATTCTATTATTTTACGTTTCAGAACTGTCAGTCTGTCTGAACTGGAAGCTAATGTTAGCATGTCTGACGTGTAATTATAAAGAGATATCAGATCATTTATTTATCCGAATACGAGTTATGGGTAAGTTATATTTTTATTTTCCAACTCATCTGATCTTTATCAATGACGATTCACCTGCACACCTCTGTCAAATCTCATCTTCACTTTTTTATTGCTGTTAACACTGCGCTAGGTAGCTACTCACTTAGCCACCAGGCATCATATCATAGTGAGCAAGCTACCTAGTTATACCCATGATATGATGTAGACTACTTTTAGAGGTAGGTAGATGTCAGCCCTATTCATAGTCAGAATGTTTCTCCAGTCAGAACAAAACAGATATTAAAGGTCAAAACATCGGACCTTTCTGAATCATTATGCAAATCAAAGACAATTCAGAGGTTTGACACCAGACTAATTCTTTGTAAAGGTGGTAGCAGGAGTTCCCCCAACACACATACTGACCAGATGATTCATTGTCCAACAATGTCTTTTTATTGTGAAGACTGCTCACTCACACTTCCAACATGAATTCAACTTTCTACCATGTGTCTCTGGTTGCCTGGCTTTTCCGCCGCACGTAGTCTTGTCAGTCTTATTCTCATAGCGGTTGAAACGGTCTCTGATTGGCCGCTGTGGTCGTCTTCCTCCTGTGTGTGCAGCAGTCGTCTGTGGTCCAGCACGCTGCTGCATTTAAAGGAGGAGTATGATTTGGTAACAAGCAGCAGCTGATTGATCACCTCACCTGGCACTGCTCTCTCTCCTGCAGCTGCATGCCGACCGTGCCCATCCCTGCAGGTGGCACGTTGATTATATTCTACTAAAGATGGTGAAATTTAAAATTTAAAACCTCAGTGCAACGGTGCTCCGGTTAATTCATCCAAAGCTTTGGTGATGTCTGGTCGAACTGTATATTATGGCGTGTTTCCACCGAGCGGAACAGTTCAGTTCGGTACAGTATGGTACGCAATTATTTGCATTTCCATTTGTGAATGGTACCAAAACAACCGACCTGTCCCAGACCAATTTTTTGGCACCCTTCCGTTGGGGTACCAAGCATAATGGTACAGTACCTAAAGGGTGGAGCTAGACCAGTCTGTTGATTGGGTGACACAAAATTGTCACTTCCGTGCGACAATATGCCATTTTTGAATATCCTGTGGATCAACAAAAAGACTGAGCCATTTTCTCCATTGTTGTTTGTTGTGTTGCGGTGTTGTCGTTGTACCTTTATGATGTCACGCTACTCATCTTGCTGACGCAGCTCCCGCCATCATACACCCTGCCTACCAAATAAGGGTACTGTTGGCAGTCGGAACACAAGCCAGGTCAGGGCAAACTGTACCGTACTGAACCGGTACCCTCGCTGGAAACATGCCATTAGATGATCATTTCCACTTATGCAACAATCAACAAATGATTCATCTCAGTAATTAGTATTTATAAGCAATCAAACCATTTACTGTCTTCTTTGTTGATGTTTCTTGTGTAATTTCTTGTTTTTTTTACCACCAGCGACCCAACTATTGCAAAATTCTGTGTTTTATCTATGACCACAGTCCACAACTATGAGGGTCAGATTGTCATGACTCTGTTGTTTTTTGCAGAGGTATTGGAAAGCGTGAGTTACAGGACTTCCACTAGCGCTACTAATACTGTAGCTTCACATGGTTTACAGACTCGAGATCACATGATTATCCCCTTACCTCTTTCTCCACATCTCCATCATTTCATCTCACTCACTCTCTCTCTGTCTTCGTGTTGTACCAGTGTCCAAACACCACTGACGGCCAGCGTTTGTCAGAATCATTGGGGAAGACAGCTCTGCCTGTAAACACTTGTTGATGGCCCCATTCCACATTGTAATTTAGCTCAATGACAGATTAAGAACAGGATTAAGGTTACGGTGAAAGTAGGGTTAAGGAGGTTAAGGTACAAGTGAAACAGCAAGCGAAGCGAGACCGTCTGGGGCTGTTAAGACTTTGATGAAGCTGCTCTTCTGAATGGAAATGAGAGCCTGCTCTCATTATAACTCTGCTCATTCAACTAAAACAATGAGCACAGTTGGGGTTACGATGTTAATGGGCATGGCCTGACCTTCTTTACAGCAGCAAGAAAGTTTTGGACAGGAATATGAAGCAACATTTTTTTGTTTTTCAGCTCAGAAACTCAAAGCAGAAATTAATTAGCTGTCCTGGGACCTGTAGTCATGGATACACATTGATACTCTTGTCATGTGGGGACCCATCGTAACTAGGCCTATGACCCAATTTGGTTCCAGTCCTTGTTGTTTCAAGGAACAAGGTTATAGGGCCATACATGCAGGAGTTCTGTGGCAGGAGCTGCTGTTTTCAAAACTTCATTTGTAGACTGATGTTGCACAGAAAGGTTTAGATAAGAAAGTGGTACTCGGTGGAAATGTTACGCCACACGGATCAATCCAGAGAAACAAACTCAGCAAGGCAATTTTTTTTTACCCCATTCCGCAACTTAATTTGTATCCTCTATGAGATGATTCGCCCCAGTCAATTCTGAAAAGTAATACAGAAGAAGTAAGTAAATGTCAGTCCCAGTTACCCAGTGGCTGTGTTGGATTTAAGCAGTATGTCCTTTATACCATAGCAACACCTTTGAAGGTCTAAAATCTGAGAGAGGTGGCTTGATCTGTTGTATGTTTTTGGCCTAAGGTTAGAGAACCAGGCTTGTAAGTGAAAGGTTGCTGGCTTGATCCCCGGCAAGTAGCTGGGCTCCATCAGTGTTTAGCATCAGATCGTACATGAAGTTCAGGACACAAAGTTAGTAAATAAATAGTTTGATGTTTTGTGAAATGAACTTGTTCACTTTCGTGCTGAAAGTTAAATGAGAAGATCAGTGTCTCTCATGTCTGTCTGTTATGTGGTTTTCTTGGAAAATATAAGTGTTTGGCTTGGAACTGAGGCCTGATATGATTTTTTTCCCCTTCTTCTTTTACTTGTCTGAACACATGCAGTGTGCTAGACCAGGGTTTAAGATTGGATTTTATTTTTACTTGTTGCTTTGTTATATCATGGTGTTAACCCCACAGCTAGAGAAAGCTGTATTCAGTTGCTTTGAATCTGATCTGATCCCTGTTGGTCTGTGCAACAAAATCAAATCCTGCAGCAGGTAACCTACATGTAACTTGAAATTATAAAAGTGGGCAATGGAAAGGAAGCAGATATCAACCTCTCAGTAACGGCTCACAATTTTGCCTCGATTGGAGCAACAATTGGAATAAATAGCTAGAGAGTGAAAGTAGCCTCAGACAGTGGCATAGTGTCACTGAGTTAGTCAATGAAGCGGTTGTCTGGGGTTATGTTTACTATCTGATGAACAGTTGACCTTGGATCAGATCAGTGATGTTACACACTGACATTGTGATCAACAACTGCAACTTATGAACAGTATATGTGTAAACTGCCATTGTGTTTGCATGTATTCAGGAGTAGATCAGCTGTTTTCTACAAGTATCAACGATAAGATGGTTTGGAGTTTGGACACAAGGGAGGCAGGAAAAGCAGCAAGAAAGTGAGACAGAAAAGTAACAGAGAGAGAGAGAGAGAGAGAGAGAGAGATTTCCGCATTATGCCAACAATGCTGGCAGGCAGCCTGAGAGAGCAGAGGGACACGCGCGCACACACACACACACACACACACACACACACACGAACCTGCTCCTCCTTATATGCTTATAAGCTTACTTGTGCACAATGTGAATGCAGCTGCTGAACATGCCTGTGTTTGAAGAGTGTGCATGCAAGAGGACACATGAGCTGAATCAGTGAGGATCCAATCCTATTAGTCCTGATGACAGTCTTCCGATGAAGGCAGTATAGGCCGCAGAGTGCTACAGCTGCTCACCCAACTCATCTCACACTGTTGATAAGTCACGCACAAAAACAAAGATGGAGATAAACAGAAAAAAGACAAACAGGAAAGGTAAAAAGCACATCAGTTTTTTATTTTTCCAGCATTAATTGGTGGTTTTCTAATTATGAGACCCTACTCATATGTAATGCTCTACTATGATGCTATTCACCATAACGTGCACATCTGTGTTTAGGTTGTAGGTAGTGAACTAAGGATTGAATTCAGGGTAAATTGTATTCCCCTGAATACAAAAGTTATGTTTTTATGTTTTTAATAGTTTTGCAGCTTTGATTTTTTGAATGAATAAAATAAAAATAAATATGCTGATGTGTTTGGTTTAATGCAGTGCAGTGACTGTCAGAGAACAGCAATCAGCATTTGTTAAAACAGCATTTAGAGTGCATGATGTTCAAGACTGAGAGACAAGACTTATGGTTACTCGATCATTTTATTTGAAGGCAAAGCCTCAAACAAACGTGTGTTGAACCTTAAATATATCTTGCTAGAGCAGCTCCAGATTTTCCTTTCAGCATCATATAGTGGAACCTCTTTGGAAGCCTGAGGGGAGAACATTTTTTTTAATGTTCACTGACCGTGTTAGAGCTTAACTCAGGAATAATAAATGTGAATTTGATCGTGGCTGGAGTACAAAACATACAGAAAATGAACCAGTTCCAAAAGAAAATGTGTTTTTTTTTTTTTTTTTTTTGGTATATCCACCAGTAGATCCTCAATAATAATTCTTAACAATAATTCTTGACCAAAGACTTTCAGAAAGTTGGCTTGCATAGCAGATGGGCACCAGTAGACATAATGATTTTAACAAGGCTACTCTTATCTCTTAAGGTGGAATTTGTGATAAAGTATTTGTCGAGCCATTTATCTTACAAAATGCGAGTGGAAACATGCTACCAAGCTACATATTGTTTCTTGCGTATTTAACACGATGCATTTAGATACAGAAAAGGAAACACTGCGAGTTAACACATTGGTTCCATTTACTGGTAAACAGCAGCTGAGCCGGTCGATTTCACACAGTGTCGCTTACTTTGACAGAACCGCAACTCAGAAATATTAGGAGCTAACAGGCTAGATGTTCCGCACTGCTGTCTTTGTGCTAAGCTAGGCTAATCACATCTGGGAGCTTTTTCTGGATACGCAGGGATGAAATTGATATTAATCCTTTTATGATAAATCAGCTAGCAAAATTACCATACTTAAACAATCCAATATTTTTATCTCCAAATTTGATGTGACATTTTTAAACCATATTAATATCATATCGAATGGTCGACTCAAAATGGCATTAATCTCATAGCAGTTGTATTTCTCAAATTTACAATCATATTTTCCTTAAACTCTTTGGTAAAATTATCTAATAATATGCCAGCCGTTTATTAATGTTGAGACTCAGATTATTCTTCATTAGTTTCACCTGGTTTCTATTATCTGTTTGACTGTTGCCCATAAAGCGTCTTTCCTCTGTCAGTCTGTTGGTTTATAAATCTGTCTCTGTCTTATCTCTCTCTGTCACTGTCCTTGATCTAGTGGATGTCTCTCTCGCTCTCTCTCTTTGTGACAATCTCTGCTGTGTTCTGTCTTATCCTGGCTGCAGTGTCTCATCAGATTGCAGTATTCTTTTTCCATTCGATTTATGCGCATTTCTCCAAAACTCAGCCTGACATAAACTCTGAGCTCTCCACTAGAATTTGAAATATAGCTCTGTGGGTGTGAACAATTTTTCACACATGGAAAACATGAGTTGTTATTGAGCCCACATGTGGATCTAGCAGGGTTAAGACCTCAAAAACAGAAATGAAGGCACATTTTGCAGGTGTAAAGACTGTAACACTTAAGCCAATCTATGCTGAGGAGAATCATGCTCAGATATTTGGAGGGCAGGAACTCATGCACAAGGGGGGCCTTGAATTATTTTTGGGGAGGGACAGAGTGTCCTTGTTTAAAGTAGGGTGCCACTCTATGCATGCTTAAAGCTGATAAACCCAGATCTCAATACAAAAAGTACTTGAATTCCATGAACTCAGGCAGAGTAGCAGAGAGAAAAACAAGACCAAGTCAAAACTTAGAATACTGTGTGTGCAATGTGTGTAATCGAGGATGTAGTTGAAAACTAACGGGGAACCACTGAAAACAAGTACTTTCAATCGAAAGTAGCTAAAGCCTGCTGGAAAAGTCACTAGATGACATAATGCATTGATTAGCATATTCATAATGTTATCATGTCATATTCGCATTCTGCCTAGTAATCAGTTTTTGAAAGCAGCAAATAAACGAAAAAGGTAAAATAAGTAAAAAGAGGAATAATACGTCAGTATACTCTGATCTGCTCCACTTTAGTTCACTGTGTGTAAACACTCTGTGCTTCACCTGTTACACTCTTTGACTTGTTTATTATGCATTAGATGATGCATAATGATTTCCAAAAGCAGCTGACATTTATTATTTAGAAACAGTCAAAACACAAAATTTATACTCAATTTAAAAAACTGTAGCATGATTATCAGTGTCTGAGATCAGCTCTTTGAAACAGAGGCAGCTTTAAGTGCTCACCACACTGCTGAACCTTGTCAGCAGGAGCAGGAGGTGACATGCTGATTTTACTAATTCGATGTAGTAGCAAAGCAGTGAAGCTCTGAATATTTGCCAAGTTGTTCCAGATAGGTGACGTAAGTTGCAGGGTTTTTTTGGATGATAGCAAAGATCCAACCTCACACTTCAGACTAACCTAACTGTACATACAGTTAAAGCCTGTGAACCAGCTTCTACCAGCTCTGACGCTCTTCCACACACACACACATGCACACACAGAGATGTCTAACCCAGATTTAGACAGCAGCATAGCCCAGGACAGGACGGCCTCCCTCTCTCTCTCTCCATGTGTCCCAGAACAGAACAGCAGGGTATTTCCTTGTGGAACACCAGGAGAAGCCCTGAGAGGTGAAACACAGTCACAGGATAATTGCTGCAGATATTCTTTCTTGGAGCTAAACGAAAGCCCCGTGGCAAAGTGGTTCAAGGATGATGCGGCTCTTTCTCTAACTTCCTGAAGTGCGTGTGTTCCTGAAAATGTATCTGCATAGTAATGCAGCGTCTAAAGGAGGATGTTTGTGATCCATGCCAGGAGGCAGAGGTCAAAGGTCATCTCCAGAGCAGAACCTTGGAGCTGGTAGAAGCGTCACTGCGTCAGCTGTCCACCTGCCTGATGTTACTGTTGTGTGTGAATGATGCGAACTGATCAATGTTGTCGCATGTGACTGATGAGGCTAATGTGGCATCACCTGCGATAAGTTAGCACCAGACAAACACGACACACTGCGCTTTATGGATGGTGCCATTCACTGCAATCCTGTGACCTCGTTTCATCAGCAGGCCTAGAGCCCAGCACGCACACACACACACACACACACACACACACACACTATATTAGCGGTGATGCAAACCGGAAAGCTCTGTTAGATACTCAGGTGTGAATCATCATCATCATCATCATCAGCTGATTCAGAGTGACATGATGGAGGAGCTTAGTGCTGGATTAGACTTTCTCTTCCTGTCTCTCTCCTCACCCCACCTCGCTGGGCTCGGTTGTCTTCCTCTGTGTATCTCTCTCATCTTGTGTTTGTTTTGGTTCTCCTCGTCGTCGCTGTCTGTTCTCTCTCTCGTCCTGTTGGCCGTGGTATCCCTGCTCATTTACTCTGTCCCCTTAAACATGCTACATGTAGCATTTTAAACAACAGCATACCTCTGTCAGAGTGATTGTGATACTTAAGTGTAATTGACTCTTTGCTTAATACCTTCCCAGACACTAATCATGGTTCAGCTAACTAGGCACGGCTTTGGATTTTTCATGTTGATGCCGTGTGCAGTGGTGTCTTTTGTTAGTAGCCTTACCAAATCAAAACACGTGATCAAGTAATAAGAAATTGTGTATTTAACTGCTCTAAAGTAAGCTAGCTTACAATTGACACTAGTAAACTAATATAACTTTCAAAACCAAAGGGATTTCAGACCACGTTAGAAAAATCCACTTCTCAAGACTAGATCCTACCAGTCTGGGAGATATCAGAGTTTAGACTAACTTTACTTAAGATAGTGTCACCTTTGCAAAATCATGTTTTAGTTCTCATTCTCAAAACCTTTTCTCTTGATCAAGTGAAACATTTTGTTTGAAAATACAAACAAATAAAGCAAATTTCCTTTCCCATAATGTTTTGCTATAGTAAGTCATTGTATACACAGCTTGAGGCTCTTAAATGAAATTTAAATGACGAAGGATTTAAATGATTACACAATCATATAATATAATAGTCCAGTGACTGATTGATTAATAATTGACTATTTAACCACTTTAACCAATAATTAATAACATAATAGTACTAAAATTCTCCAGTATCAAAGTATAGTATATAATAGTGTACAGAACTATATAGTCGTATTTATAAGTAAAGTTAGGACTAAGCCTTTAAGGCATGTGCTCTGAGCCACCAGCAAACTGACTCTTTTATCTCAAGGCCATTCGTGTACTTTCTCACAACCCAGACCTTGTCAGTCTACTGCTCATTTCTCATTGCACTTCTCCAATCCACTTGTAGGCTAGTCTGGTTTTACTTGACATTATATTAATCACAGTATAGTACGTCATGATGGCAAATATATGCATCAATTATAAAACTATTCAAATGTAAAAGAAAATTTTGATTGATTTGATTTAATCACAATGTTTAGAATTGATAATGTGGGCAACAGAGTTTTGTAAATGATAGAATACCAACATGATACACTATAGATATATGAGAATATTGAATTATCACCCAGGCCTTTATTAAAACTATAGCAGTGACAACACGCAGCTCTGTCTTATGGCAGTGGTATTATCCTGCACCTTACTGTCATAAAGAAGACCTTTATCTTTAATGTAGAGGTTGTCAGTCTTTCAGGCACCGCTGTAATTACGCTGTCTCACAATTAATCTGGTAATGATTCATTAATGTTGAATATGTAACACCTTTTAACTCCATCGTCTTTCTTCCTCTTCAGTCCCTCCCCGTGCCTTTCTCCATTACATGCTCGCCCTCTGTACCTCTTCTTTGTCACACACTCCCCTCCCTCTCTCCCTTCCTCCTCATCACCTCCCTCCATCTCTCTTTCTTCTTCTCCCTTCTTGCCCTCCATCTGCAAGCTCTCTTTTTTTTTTTTGGACAGGATGTTGTGTTGTATAATCAAGCCTTCTTTGAACAGGCAGCTCTTTTCTCTCCAGGCAGTTGATTCATCCAGAAACAGGTTGTTCCCGGGGAAGGCAGGGGTGGGTTAGGAAGTTGTGGAGGGAAGTAAGATGGAGAGAGAGAGAGATTAAAGGAGGTCTTTTCGTTTTGTGTTCAGGTGGAAGCCGGTTGTGCCAGATTAGCAGGAGTGTGTTTGCATGGGAAGCAGTTCATTCCTGACATCGAAACCTTGTAAATGTTGCTTTTCCGGAAAAAAAAATCCTCCATCTGATTGTGTCATGTGAAACAGAAAGGTGGTTCTTCTTCCCCCTCCTTACACCTCACCTCCCCCACTACCAACCAAGGCATGCAGGCACACACATGGAGGTGTTGAGTATACTGTGGGCCTGGCATAGCAGTGTTGGCAGAGAGTGCAGAGAGGGGTAAAGAGAGAGAGAGGCAGAGAGGAAAAAATCAATAGCCATCGACATGCTACACTGCATCAAGACTGTTACTGTCCAGCGAGAGGAGAGAAGGAGAGAGGAAGAGAGGGAGGGAGGGCTGGAGAGGCTGTTGTAGACGACTCGAGAGCCCTTTCCAAAGACAGAGAAAGACAGCCGAACTGAAAGAGACAGACAGAGAGAGAAAGAGAGAGAGAGAGAGAGAGAGAGACGGAGGTGAGAAGAAGGTTGTAATTGAGACAAAAGATCTACTTGATATAGCCAGAGAGAAAGAAAGAGAGGTTGGGATGAGAGATAGATGAAAAGGGGGATTGTGATGAAGAAGAAAGGAGCAATTAGGGGAGGCAGAAAGGAAAATGAGCAGAAATAAAAGACAGAATGGGAGAGATATGAAAAGGAGGCTGTGAAGGAGCAGTTAGAGATGAAGGAGATGTGAAGAACCCTTCAGGCAGAGAGACAGTGAGATGAATTCTTTTTTTGATGGTAAACCCATTTTTAATGACAGTGCCTCTAAACAGATGAACATTTACAGCCCCAACACACCGTGGTGGTGCAGGAACTGCCCTCCCTGGCGCTCCTGTGTGAGGCATCATGTAACATGTAGATGCCCACATGCTGTGGGAGTGTGTCTCTAACCCTGACTCAGGTGTCTTTTATAATGAGATCCGTCAGCCGTAACAAGACACAGTGGACCAGTTAACTCAGATATGAATGAAGCTGCGTATTCTTTTAATAACAACACCTGGAAATGAATGCCTCACATAGGCACAACAGTGATGGGATTGTTTGTACATGTATTATTTAAGGTCTGTGATCACAGGGGGGGGGGTCCTGAGTGTTACTAGCTCTACAGTGATTACTAAAGAATTGTGTCCACGATTTGTCCACTGAGGAGAATGAGAAAAGGATACTGACACAGCAGCGAAATTGTACGAATAATGCCTGGCAAAAACACGAGCGAAATACTTACCTTCTGAACCTCTAAATCCCTGATCATGCCTCAGATTCAGTGATATATTGTACCCTTTTTTCTTTCACCTACAGAATGTTTGGAGAATGGTTTTCTATTCTCTTCCTTATCTCCTCCCAACCTGCTGTACTTGAGTTAGTTTTGGAAACAGCCAGTGATTTTGTTTTTATTCTTTTCTCAGTTTTGAATGTTAAAAGTTAAAGTT
Organism: Trachinotus anak; assembly: GCF_046630095.1. Lineage (NCBI taxonomy): Eukaryota > Metazoa > Chordata > Actinopteri > Carangiformes > Carangidae > Trachinotus > Trachinotus anak. The sequence goes on along the minus strand of NW_027273853.1, from coordinate 25,208,778 downwards.
TGCTTTATTTTATTGTCCTTGTTCTGCTCTGTTCCCCCGTCATCTGTGCTTCAGGACGGCCCATGCACAGGGTAAAGCAGAGGCAGCGGTGGGAGCGGCTCAGAAAGCTCAGGACGAGAGTCGAATGGCCAGGGTCACCGCCAAGCAGTTCTCCCCATCCTTCCAGCACCCAGGAAATGGTGAGCGCACACTTATACGCCCATATGCAGCAACATGTCCATAATCTACCAAAGGAACCAAGCAGACAAACACACAACACGTTTGTGTACACGTGCGCGAACAAACAAAACGCATGTGTGTGTGTGTGTGTGTGTGTGTGTGTGTGTGTGTGTGTGTGTGTGTGTGTGTGTGTGTGTGTGTGTGTGTGTGTGTGTGTGTGTGTGTGTGTGTGTGTGTGTGTGGGGGTGGGTGATAAAGGTCAGAGCCAACCACCCTCCAGCTTTGAGTTTCTGCCTTTGTCACTCACACCTGTACAGCACTGCAGGTAGCCAACCCACAAGAACATGCACCCTGACACACACACACACACACACACTTCATGACACATAAGTGTACGCTCCCACACACACATACCTGAGATGACAGTGATTGTTCTTTTTCCATCTATTCCACTGTCAGCGGCTGTCTGTTTGTCCGTGTTATTGTGAGGACGTCTTTGTGAACAAACATCAGTGCTGACATTTAGCAACATTTGTGTTGATATCCCGGGCATCGTCCTCTACCCGAGTGTTTCCTTTGCATCTGTTTGCTGATAAAAACCAAGGCACTGTGAGAGATTGTGTTTTTTCTTTTTAACGTTAAGGTCAGGTTCCAAAGAAAATATTAACGTTGGAAGGGGTCGTGCTTTTGTATGTTTTCTCATGAAATGAAATATAAATTGAAACCCCTCTCACAACCATAATATTGTTTGTGCATTCTGAAATGATTTGCACATGGGCTGACGACCAGTTGTTCAGTTCCCAGCTGGGGAGTTCTTGTTGCGTGTCGTAACAGCCCCCACCCCCGTCATCACTCTCAAGACTGACAAACGAGGGCAAAATGCCCAACAAATCGTCATCAACAAAAATCATATGTGTGCAAATCAGTGGTTTATTTCCCAACATCACAGAAGATAAGAAGGTTCCTGTCAGTGGATTAAAACACGTCGGTTGTGTTTTCTTCTTGTCTTCTCTGCTCCGTCACATGTCCCATTAGAATTCCTGCACCATTTTTACTCATTTGTTTGTCTTTATATGTTTTATAGAAGCTGATTTTATAATATAATATATACTCTAAAATTGTCAAAACCAAGAAGCATCTTTATACATTTATGCATGTCACACTGGGGGTTGGATAGCTTGGGGTTTGAAGGTGTGCCATGGTCTAAAATGTTGATGAACCCTGGCTGGACTAATTTGTGAAGATTGTGGGGTTTTTTCTATTTCTAGGATAGGGTCCAAATATTAATGATGTTGGGGGAGGGTCTGTTTTTCTTTTTTTTTTTTTTTGCCCTATAAATTTCACACAATCCACTGTGACTACTTGTGTGTAAATATGTTTGTGTCTGTGGTGATGCTTGTTGTGCTGTCGTGACTTTTAAACAAGTTTAAAGTAGTAAACTGTGATGACTGTGCAGCTTTATAGCTTCTTCACCTCTCCCCCTCCTTGTGTCTTTTGCAGGTATGGAGGTGCAGCGTCCCAAACGTCAGGTGTCCAGCGAAGTGGAGGGTGAGGGGTTGTCGAGTAGCGCTGGCACAGCCGATAGTCCTGATCTTTACGTGAAGAGCGCAGCCTCCGACGACCCCTCTAACGACGCTGCCACCCCTGACCTCAGCCCCCCTTCTTCCTCACCTCCTCACACCCCGCCTCCCCCCGCCCGCCCGACCCAACGCAGCAAGAGTGCCCGCTTCCACCGGCAGAGCGCCGTGGACCACGGAGATAGGAGTAAGGAGGGAGGGGAAAGGAGTGAGAAAGTTGGGGGAGGAGGGAAGACAGAGATTCAGGTGTTGATGGAGGGAGGCAGCGGAGGAGGTGAAGGCAGTGGAGGAGGAAAGGGGGAGTACTCACGAGCCAACAGCTGGAGCGAGGACAAGAGGAGAGGGATGTTGTCAAAAGGTGGGGTCAGTGGGCGAGGAGCGAGTCGGACCAACGGACACAAACACAGCTCCTCCAATCACAAATCACGGGAGCACGGATCATCCAATCACAGACAGGCCAGAGGGGACAGGTGGACGGAGTCGTCCTCATCTGCCTCCTGGACGTCTGGGCACAGGGGAATGCACGGCAGGGGAGGTCGGCTGCTGGAGCAGGACGAGGAGAAAATTAGCAACTATGAGATGGAGATGAAGCCTTTACAACCCAGAGACTCCACTACCCATAAGCCCCATGGGCATGGGGAGGAGAGGCACGGGCACAGTCACGCTCACGGAGAGGGGCGCTCACACACTGTGCAGCGACAGAGACACAAGAACCGTGATGGGAGGGAGGGGAGGGAAGGAAGAGAGGGGAAAGAAGGGGGTAAAGACTCAGTGCACAAGCTGGACAGACCGGGGGAGAAGATGGATTCTCGGCCTCTGCACCGGGACCTCACCCTCTCCCCCCCTCTGAGGTCTTCACCCATCACACCGGAGCAGCAGGACCACAGCCTCATGCAGAGCAAAGACAACTCGGTAAGGCTCATACTGCGCTGACTAACACCACACATACACACACATAACCCACTGTGAAAGGCAGGTTTAAAGCTGCACAAGGCCAGATTTGTGTTTTCTAAAACTGAGACTGAAAGTTCCCTGCCCACTGTAAATAAACAATCTATAGCTGTAACTTTAGATTTCTATTCCTGCAAACACTTAAAAATTCAATTGGTGTAACGCAGCCTTTTGTAGCTTTCAGTCTCTGTTAATGTGCTGTGTAAAACTGCTCTGATTATGAGGATGTTGACACAGAATACAACAACATAAAACTCTCAACCCTGTGAATATTTCCTGCTTTCAAACCAGAGCCTAGAGGATTAGAGGATTTAATGTTTTTTAATGTTACAGTTTGGCACAAGTAGAGAGCCAAACAAACAGCTTCCACTCTGCTGATGTGTCCTTCATTATAGACAGACACAGGCACTGTATCTGTAGCTGAGTCTCACCTCTGACCTCCCTGTGGAGAGGTCAGGAGGCAATTCCTGTTTTATTTCTTAAGTTTGTCACAGCTACCAAAATATAACCAAAAAATTATCACATATTTTCAACTGCAGTTGTGTCTTTTTCAACAGTGCAGCCACCGTGACTGACTGACTGAGTGATGAAGTTACACCATTGGTTGAACAGCCAAGTGTTGGACTTTTCCCTTTGTTGTTGCTCTTTCAAAATAAATTGGCATGAACTGTCTCTATTACATTTTGAGGGGGCGTTTACAGGCAGTGTTACCAACTTAATGCCTTTGTTGACTCTTCAGACCCCCTTCGGGACCTGTTTTCAAAAAAGCACCTGGCAACAAATCAAGTGACTTATTGGACAAAGCTTTGCCACTTTCCATAGAGGAGAGTCACCCCTACTGCCCCATGAGAGGGAGGCTGGACTTTCCCTCAGCAGACACACCTCTCAGATTACATTAATGAGCTTCCAACTTGCTCTTTGAGTGATTATTTTACAAGAAAATACACGGCCATTGTCTTTTAACTTCTCTGTTTGGTGATTTTTGTTAGACGACATCTGATATAAAATCAGGATTTTAGCTGCAGCTTGGAAATGACACGGAAGTGACTGCTGGTTAACATGTAGTCTTACTCGGCTGTGTTTCAGTGACTATTTCATGTTCCGTTGTCTGACAACAGAAACAGAAAAACACGTAAACGAGACCAGCTTCATAGGGATGCACCGATTGATCGGCAGGTGACCGGAACCGACCGATTTTACGCGCAACCGGCCAGTCAGTCTAACATATTCCGATTTTATGCCGGTCAGATGCACTCGTGCCCCGCATGATAACTAACATCGCACAACATCAGTAGCACACATGCACAACATGTCAGCTGCATGGAAATTCTTCAGCATGTGTGAAGAAGACAACAAGTTTGCAATTTGCAATATCTGCAAGGCCAAAGTAGGGCATGGAGGGACAACACCAAAAGCTTTTGGCACGACGAATCTGATAAGACACTCACAACACCATCCCCCAGCTGAGTATGCTAGGTTTGCGGAAGCTAGCAAAGGCCAAGAGGCTACAGGTAAACAGCAAGTTAAAACTAGCACTGACCCATCCACAAGTCAGCAACCTCTGATGAGCTTTTTTCAGCGATGAAAAGAATAAAGCCATTACCAGAAAAATAATGGACATTTTTCAGTGGTTGAAAATCTAGGTTTCAGAAATCTGAAACAATATCTGAGCCCAAGATATGTAATACCAAGTAGACGGTATTTCTCAGATGTTGCGTTAAAAGAATAGTTTGATCTCCTGTTAAACCACACATGCAGCATTTTACAAGTTTTACAACTGACATCTGGACTGTCGTTATCTTTGTATGTACTGTAAAGTAGTTAGAAAAAATTAAATCGGAATCGGCCAAAATCGGTATTGGCAGGTCAAACACTATGAAAAATCAATCGGCCCAGAAAATTGTAATCGGTGAATCTCTACAGCTTTATTGTATATTGAACTGTATTAGAATACTGTATGTGTGAGCACAGAGAGGAGGACAACAGATGTACTAGGTTTGGACCTGGTCTTGTTCATCTTAACCCTGTTCTGAATTTAACAAATCAAATTTGAGTGACAATTTTTTTTTTGACTCGACTTTAACCTAAATTCTTTGATCTATGTTAGACCAATTAAATCTGAGCAACTTGAGTATAATCTTTTAAATACTGGATATTATTTAATCAGCCTTTGTTAACCTTAGGACAACATAGTTGAAATTCAGTCTTGAAATTGCACCACTTTTAAATCAGGAAATGTCCTTCAGAGAATGATCAACAAACTCAGGAAACTTTAATTAATTAATTGCTTTGATAAATGCTGTGAGCCAACATGCTGACATCGGAAAAATAGTCAATAAATAATAAACATTTTACCGATCATGCTACACAATATGGCCTGAAGCATGTAGGCCCTGGAACATTTCCACCATTTATGATTGACCCATTTGTGGCTGATGACCATGTTGGTCCAAAACCATGAGCGATAATCCGCTGCTGCAACAGCTGCCACTTTTCTGGGAAGGCTTTCCACCAGATTTTAGAACCTGGCTGTGGGCATTTGCTCCCATTCAGCCACAACAGCGTCCGTAAGATCGGCTACTGATGTTATGCTTCTGGCAACCTGATGAATCAAAGTCCAATATTCACTTGACTTTTTGCTCTATTTTGGTAAAGGAAATATCTGGCTTTAAAGAAGCTAAATTGTCCACTATGTTCACCATCTAATTGCTAGCTTTGCCTGCCATTTGGTGCTGGGCAGGTAGTGGCAGTGGGTTTATAATTCTTATTTTGTTGTTGAAAACAGCTGCCTGCTGGAAACGCTGATGAGAATGAACCAAAATGCTAAAATTTCAGGCTGTGAAACCACAGAAATGAGTTAAAATCCCTATAAAGCTCTGTAGGAATGAGAACTGCAGTCTGTTGAAGGTCCTCTGGGTTCATTACTACAAGCAAACCATTTCCCTTTACATGTTTACATTTTATCCATCCGTAAAAATATAAAATATTGATTGTAGAAGCTTTAAAGTTTAGTAGTGTGAACCTCTGCATGGCTTGGTTTGGCCTTAATGTCTCACTGGACAGCAGCTGTACGGTGCATTTGTCATATCTGTCATGTCACTGCCACACATTGATTTGACTAAAAGGATTTGTTGCCCACTGTCATGTGGATGAATCCCATCCCCAGTGACATAACACAATGTTATCCCACATATTAAGATAATCCTGGGGGAGAGGCACAAGGTTTAACCTTGTGAAATAAAGAAACATTTTTTTGTGCTATGAGCAAGCAGAGGGGATTACGCAGTTATAATATAATTTTTTGGCTATGTCTTGACTCACGCTGGTGGATGGCCCCAACCACACTAATCCTGGATGATAATACAGCAGCAGCATTAGCTAATGAAACCAACAGGAAAACCAGCAGCGAGTGAAAACGACACATCGTACGCTACAGACACACACTGAGCCCATTACAAACACACACACACACACACACACACACACACACACACACACACACACACACACTATTTAGGTGCAAACTGTTAGATGTAGTTTCATGCTCCTCATACAACTTGCACACTTTAATACAAATTTGTCTGAAACTGTGTGATGACTCTGAGTTAAGGTATTTAGTGGATTGCTAGTCGCTACTGCATGCTACATGAAAACATGAAGCATTACACGTACACACACACACACACGTGCAGACGGAGAGAGAGAACCTCAGTGGTCCTCTCTGCACCTTAGTAACAGCAGATTGGCAAACTAGCCCCTTCCTCACAGAAGTCCCCCTATTGGTTAACCAGTGCTCTGTTGCTAGGGAACAGCTTATGCCTTGCATCAACAGCAGCCAATCGGTGGGCGTGTGTCAGTGAAGAGGGGGGGGGGGGGAGTGGAGGTGGGGGGGTTGTGTGTGTGTGTGTGTGTGTGTGTGTGTGTGTGTGTGTGTTTGCAGCCGCAGAGAAGAAAGTGAGATTGGTGTAAGACAGGTTCACAGCATACACAGATACTATCACACTCAGATAAATATATACACAGAGCGCTGTGAACACCGTGGGAACACTGGGGCTGCTCTGACACACACACACACACACACACACACACACACACACACACTAGTGCTCTAAATCAATGAATCAACTGAGCATTATTTATATTGTGTCTTTTGTGTAAGTTATGATTATACAGAAACAATACAAAGATGCTTACTCTTCAACTGTGCCCAGTGTAGCATGACACCTCTGTTCCAAAATAACACTGTACCTCTGTGTCCACTCAAAGACATCAGTTAGTCGTCATCATGGAACACAGAATTAAACCTCTGTGCATCCCAAAGGCTCATATTTACAGGAGGATGTGTCCCGGGGCGACCGAACCTTTCATGGCCCACAAAAACAAAACTTAACACGATGACAACAAGATCTTAGAAGTAAAGAAATTAAAATAACATTAAAATAAGAGGTAAATACATCTTTAAGATTTAAAGAGAGAATGTCAACAGATTGTGATGCCATCGGCTGCAGAGGATCATCATACACACTAAAACCTGATTCTCCATTGGTTCTAGCAGTAGATCACGGAACAGCCGAATAATGCCAAATCATACCTCAGGGCACTTTTCACATAGAGCAGATCTGGACCGTACTCTTTATAATAATGATGACAGAGACCCAATATCCCCCCACGAGAGAGCACTCGAGATATTGTCGAGGTTTAACAGCTGAATCTTAACATGTACAAAGAGGAATCTGTTACCAGAGAGACTTTAAAACAGGTGTGTGTGTGTGTGTGTATGTGTGTGTGTGTGTGGTCCCTTGTACTGGTCAGCACACATGCAGTTTACCTAGAGCTTTCATGGGTAGGCCCGATCAAACTCGATCGTGATGAAAGAATGCCGGGGATTCTCGGTTTCTGCGTCGGAGAGATATGGCTGCACTTTTGCAGTATTTCCTAAGATGATAAACGGCGGTGTCGGTGATATTTTATATGTGAGCTTCAAAATTCAGATGAGGATCTGAAAGCACGTCAAGGTTGCTCACTTGGGGCTTGATTTTTTGTGTCAAGGATTTTAAGTCATTCCACAACATCTGTTTCTGAGCCTGTGCTCTAATTTAATTGTAGATTTACTTTGAATCAGTTATAGAAAAATTTCTGACATCAAAAGGTAATATGATGAATATACTTATATAGTTGCTACTACTAAGGCATGATTTTCATCCAGCGCCAGTGCATGCAAAGGAAGTAGTAGGCAACAATTCAGCAGACATTCATTTGGACTTGTCCACCTAATGAATCTAAGTCCAATATTCTTGATCCCTTTAGCTCTGCTTTGGTCTCAAATATCTGGCTCTGCAATGTGGTGGCGGGCAGGTTTCGCACAATTGGTTTATCAGAGCTTGTTTGCTGCAAACATCTGCCTGCTGCAGCTGGAAGTAAGGGTTAATGAGAGTATTAAAAGTGAAAGAATAAAAATTGTGATCCATATAACAAAAGCTTGCTAAAAATAGCTAAATGAAGGTGAAGCTCTGAGCTGCAGAGTTAGGAGGTGAGTTTCTGTGGGTCTGTTACAATGACTAATCATTCAGTCATTTGATTCATTATTAATATAAAAAATATTAGTTAAACTATAGCTGTTAAAACTAGCTTTCTGCTGATTTTACTATATAAAAAACAGCCCAAGTTACTTTTCTTTAAAGGATGCTTCACAATGTCAGTCCTCTGTACCCAGGGGAAGATGTCAGTAGGCAGAGAAATGATTTGTTCTCACCCAGCACCTCATCCCCAGGATCATATCCATTCCGTTGAAAAGGTGTTGAGTGAGGTCAAGCGAGCTTGTGAAGAGATTAACTTAATGACAGCAAAGTGGTTCATAGTAGTTTCAGGCAAAGAGGAAAAGGGAAACTAAAGGGGGGACTGACACGTTTTGTGCTGTGATCACACTTAACCTGACTGTTGATATCCCTGAGAAGTACTGCTCTATGTTCTGTGCATTTGCAGAATTTACACACTAGGAGGATTAAGAGTAAACGCAGCTCTATTGTAGAAAACTAAATAACAGTTATTGGAAAATAACTTATGAGTGCAGCATTTTTAGTGAAAAGTCTGTTCAGTCATACTTTTTGATTGAAGACATGATTGTAGCATATACAGCTTTCACTGTCACTAAAGAGTGAAATGGATGAATATAAAAATACATTATTGTAAAACAGGCATATATGAAGAAATTCAGGATTTATAAAAGGCAATGGTAGATGATTACTGCCACAACTCAATTTATTTCCCCTTTTAATTTAATTAACATAAGGTAAATACCATCTATCCCCTTTTGTATCTCTTGAGCTTTTTGCTGGTGGTGATTTAACCAAAGTCGCATTTCACAGGACTTTGTCTCAGTGCGCTTGTTTTCCAGGACAAAACGAAGTCCACTCACTTGAGTCCTGGGCTGTTCAATATTCCTAAAGCAATAGGAAATACATCTATTTGCTTCTCTATGATGCCACTATAATATCTTTATACTGATTATGAAACAGCCAGCAGTTGCTTAGCTTAGCATAAAGACTGGAAGCACAGGGAAACAGCTAGCCTGGCTCTGTCTGGAGGTAAGAAAATCCACCATACAACACCTCTAAAGCTCAGTAATTAACATGTTACGTTTCAGTTGTTTAGAGGAACTACTTCTAAGTTTTGCTATCACTACATAGCCAACATTAGCATTTACAGTGGTTTACTGACCAGTCTTGCCAAGAGCTTCAGGCATCATTGCTTTTACAAGAGAAGAGGTTATAATGCGCCCTCAGAGCAGCACTACGTCTTCAGGGCACCCTGGATGCCACAGTGACTCAGTATTGGGAAGTGATGAGACAGGCCAACCAGGCTGGGTCTAGCTGCTTAGCATTCTTTAGTAGAAGAAAAGAAGTGATTGAAGTAGAAGCAAAACAAAAGGGCAGCTTTCCACCACTGGAAACAGCTCTTGGCAAGTAAACAAATTAAGTTTGATGCTGAACTTGCTTAGTTTCTTTTAGACTAGTAAGTAAACAGCTGTTGATGCTAATGTTGGCTATGTGGCAATAGCAAAACTTGCATATAGCTCCTTTAATGTTTACAATAAAACATTGAACAGCAAAAAACAACAGATCAATTTTCTAATTCTGGGCAAGAAGAAAAATGTGTGCATTTTCAAAAATGTCAAACTATTATCATAATTACTTAGTAATGAACCAACCACTTGTCAAAGGTAGAAGCTCCAGTGTGAAAACCACAGTAAATGAGTATGAATACCTGGACGTCAGGACTACTGCTAAAGTATGTGGCTAGATTAAAAAAAACTGAATCAGAGGATTTCATCACCTGTGGTCTGGTGATCATAGTGACACTGATCTGGGATAAGCCTATCAACGGGTTGATCAGCAGAAACCTCGTTAGCAGCCACTCTGGACAGATTCATTTACAACAATGTTGTTGTACTGATGCAGCTTAATATCCCATTTCCCTCTCCCACTGCAGCTATTGTTAAAATTATTTTAGAGGTAGACTGAATTAAAAGCATAGGTGTTCTGCACCTCCTGTTTAGATTAATCCTTTAGTACAACCAAAATAAACTCTATGTTAATACCAGTAAAATTCTACACGTAGTTTAAAAAACAAAAAAAAAGCTGCTGCATCGATGATACTGTCAGTGAATATACTAGATTCACTTTCACATATTTACCCAGAGTTGACAGGTGGTCAGAGCGACTGGCCTTCACCTACATGACCCAGGTTGTCAACAAGCATCTGTTGAAGTGTCACTGAGCAAGACACTGACTCCCCAGCAGCTCCAGGCTGCAGTTCTACAGCCAAGCTTGACCTCTGACCTCACTATGTCAGAGAGGGTGGGCATCCCTGTGGATTGTGTTATTTATCGTAAGATGCAATGTATAGATGCATGTGTCATCACTGCTGCTGGGGCATTTTTCAATGTATCTTCCATGTACTGTATTAGATGTGGAGATTTATTATGTCATGAACCTCCAGAAATAAACATTAGTGCAAAACAATAATGTGATATGAAGGATTTGACACAAATCAAATAAACTTTAAAATTTTGAAGTATGACCTATGGGGCACATGTAGGATAAATTCTGTTCTCTGATTGGCTACTGCTGCTGTGAGCATTAATAATGAAAGCTGTGGTTAAAAGTTACTCTTCTCTGTAAATAGCACTCAGTCACTTGATATGTGTCTTATTCCTTATCCTGAAATGGACGATTTTTTTAAACTTCTAAATTGACTCTATCTTTCATTCTTAGGTTTCTAAGGAATGTGATAAATACAGACACTGATGGATACAGTGACCACACATGGCTTATTGGTAATGTAGGCAGATTTAGTTCATATCCCCAAAAACTGGTAACAAGCTTCAGTGTCTATGGCTTTACCGTCACGACAGTAAAAACTATATAAAAACCAAGTCTTCCATACAGAAGAATATTGCAGCTGTCAGGTGAAAACCTTGCGTCTTCAAAATGTCACAGAATTGTATTTAACTTGACACCCGTGTGTTGAGTTCATTTGTACTTTATTTTCTAAAGGTTTTATAAACCCCGGGGCTGTGGGATTTTCTGAACTACTAAAAAGAGCCTCCTCCGGCTGAAGTGACAGTTACCACAATCCACCTGACAGCAGTGCAATGATTGATGCACATGCAGTTATGCACAGCCCAATGAATGTGACATTAAAAATATCACCAACAATTTCACGGGAATACGTTGATAAAATAAAGAGGAGTCATTGACCTTTATTAAAGGTTATGTCCTTAAAATTGCATTAAAACTACCTCCTCGCCACTTAGACACAACCACTGGTTGGTTTAGAAGTTTGTGCTTCCCTTAACTTTCTCTTCTTTTCTCTACAATCCCCTTGTAGTGTAGGTCATGTTTGTCGGTGTATTGATGACCAACCATGGTAATAAAAAACTCATTGGTTGTTGTTTCATGCTTAGTTTGAAAGGTAAATGGATGAGTGTAAATTATTGTGTGTACATTTGTATGTATTGTACAGGTTACATACAATATATGTGTGTAAACAGGTTTCTCTGTGTGTGTCCTTATTATTGACATGCTCCCCTTTTCTCTCTTTCTCTCTCTCTCCCACGCAGGCCTACAGCTCTATCCTGGTTGTCATGGTGATTCTGCTCAACATTGGAGTGGCTATTTTATTTATCCACTTTTTTATTTAAAGACAGCACTGCTTTCAGAGTCAGCCTATCTATGCTACAACAACTATAAATTCATATGAGTATTATGACAAATCTGCTGCCCCTTCGTGTTCCTGGTGAGAGGACTGAACTGGCTCAAGTAAGACTAGGACCAAGGAGGGTTCCACCATCATTTGGGCTCACGGTGGCTAACCCGGGCTAACCTTGGATAAGCTCTGTCCAGTTGTTGTGAAAGAGATGCTGAAGTGCATAGCCCAAAGAAGTGGACAGAAGTGGGGTGAACCCGTCCAGAAACCAGACTCAAGTGGGCTGAACTGGTCTGATTTCCAGGCCATGAGAGATGCAGCTGGCATTACAGCAAGATGTCTGCTTCCACTGTCTGCAGACAGGACTGACGAGACAGACTTTTTCATCTTCAAATCATAGTTTTCAACAGATTTGTAACTTTGAATTTATTTATTAACATTTTCTCTCATGTACAATACATTGATGGATATATTCTTTATTTTGTAACCCTCCACCCCTCTTTATATAACTCCTGCCTTTTGGTTCCTCCACCTGCCCAGGTGCCTGCCCAGGTGTTGTTACTGATGGTTCAAGGTCTGTGTTTGTGTGTGTGTGTGTTGCTTAAACTGCCAAGTGTGCGCTGCCTGGATACATGCTTGGTTGATGGCTCCCATACACACACACACACACACACACACACACACATGCGCACTCATCGCGTCAAGCCTATCACTCTGATTCATCTGTCCTTGCTTTGATGTCTGTCTCCTGAACAAATGAGTGCATGTTGTGTGCACACTGTATATACAGTATGTCGGCAGTGTGCATGTGTGTAAATGGTTTTTGTGCAGAATGTGAGTGTGTGCGCGTCTGTAACAACCTTCAATGTCTTTTTCCATCACTGTATGTGTGCGTGCGTGGTCTCCAAGTAGCTCAGTGGCCTTTCACGCTGTTCATGAACTTTACAAGAGCATCTCATGAGGACGCAGTCACTGCTCATCCACATCTAGCCTTCTAGCATCAGCTGACAGTTGCGCTCTCTCAGTCTCTCCCTCCTACTCTCTCCCACCTCCACACACACCAGTCAGAGGATGGAGCTTCCTCTGAGTTGGTGGTAGTTCAAGGATGACCATCCTTGGCAAATACCTGCGCCAACTGTACTGCTAGCAGAAGTATTTAGAGGAAATACCGCCTTCAGTGAAGTGTTTATAACACCACAAATATGACTTAAAATGATATTGATAAATCAGTGTCTCCCACTGCTTCTCTCAAAACCTAACCTGAAGACAACAGCATCTTTTATACTATACTTGCATAAGTTGTCTGAAAAAAATACTAGCCTTGCTTTTGTAGCGCAAATACAACTACAACAACAACAACAACAACAATGCATGCATATGTACTGTAATATCTTAGTTGTGCATTGAATCTGAAAGCAAAAAAAGAGCTTCAGAAGCACATGCGACATGTTAGGTTTTGATAGGAGCAGTGCTTGGAGAACAGCCTACTTGGCACAAAAGGCTGAGTAAAACAGCTGATGCCAGAAACCAGTCGAAGTCTCGATGTGAGTCTAATTGATACTCCATGCAGAACTTGCTAAGAGAAATTTAGTGAAATGCTAGAAGTCTGTTGTAGCGTAACAGGCTGCAGTGGCCAGGATCGATGTCAGGATTTACTGCCTCCATTTCTCAGCTTCTCCTCCACCGACCCAAGACCCTCAGTGACTTGAGTACAGTCAGAAATACCAGTAACGATTTGTCTGTTTTTGTAGTCAGCTGAAAGTAATGGGTTTTTCTCTGCCAACCCATCTCACAAATCAACCTCTGTGTTTGTTTGCATGTGTGCACATGAATGCTCAACGGAGTGTGTGAACATGTGTGTGCATCATCCTCCTTTCACGTGATGGGATGGGATGGCTGAGCCTGTTGCCATTGGTAACAACTTACAGGGGGCAGGGAGTATATCGCTGTTGTTTTTCTGTCCGACAGCGTTTCTCAAATTATGGATCGGAAGTCAACCTCAGCCGTAGGTTCATTTCTGGTGTTTCCCCACATTGTTACAAGAGTTCAGTCTAATGTGCCTGCACCCCTAGAGGCAGAACAGTATATTTTTATTTCATTTTGGGTCCCAGACAGAAACAGGTTTAAGAAGCTCTGCTGTATGCCATCAGCCTGGTGACGATGCCCTGCGCCACCTTGTTAGTCCGCAGCATGCACAGCATGCCAAGCTCTCTCTCTATAGTTTGACTCTCCTCTTTCTTTCTTTCTCTTTCTTTCTTTCTTTCTTTCTTTCTTTCTTTATGTTTCTGGGAATTACTCTGTTTTGTTTTTGAGTTATGTGGAGAAAATAATGAAAGTGTTGGAAAGAAAATGACTCTTGGCTCTTGTGTTTTTAATCTCATGCTTGTGTGTGATTGTGCATTAGACAGCATCCCTGATGCAGAGAGGGAGTGGTACAGGCCTGGTTGAGAGGAAGTCTTATGGTTACTATAGCAACGTTAACAAAATTTTCCTCTGTCGGCGGAGGGGCGGGGCCTTGTTCAGGGGCGGGGTTTACCTCCAGAGACCAATGTTCTCAATGAGAGAGAGGATGGAGGGAGGGAGAGCTGCACTGATGTAGATGGGGGGAAGAGAAGAGTAACACAGAGGGGAGGATTAAAGGAAAACAAAGATTGAAGTGTTAACACATATTATACAAAGTAATTACATTTTCAGGGACAGGTGTCATAAGGTGTGCAGCATCAGTAAGTTCCGGTGCGTCAGCATGGAGCATCTTTATGACGTGGTTGTGACGCCCTCTTCTGGTCCTAGATGTGAACTGCAAACAGCAGAGCTAAGGGGCTTCATACTGGGACGCAGAAGGTTTAACTTTAAATGCAGCGCATAACTATCAGTATAGTACAGATTACTAAAATAACCCTCACTGTGTTTGAACACTGGTCACCGTCCTGCTGCTTTGTAATTCGATTTCCCTTTTAGCTGCAGTTCGTTTGCTTCTAAAACAGTCAGAAAGTAAAAGCCAACCACTGAAGGTGATAATCCATATGTAAAACACAGAGTCTGGCTGTGATTTAAGAGACTTTTAGCATCACAACACGCGTGTATCTGGCTCTTTAAAGCTCCGGGAACAAAGCTGATATATGTATGAGCGCATGGGAAAAAGATGTGAAACAGCAGGGTAGAGGATATCTCTCTGGACCAATCACGGCAAAAGAACAGATTACAGACAGGACTCGCAGCCAATCAGAGCAGACATTTTTGTATAGTGGGCTGGTTTTCTGCCAGATTTGGGATAATGTTAAACACAGCTGTTTTTTTCCTCCACTTCAAGACTCAAGGCAGAATACACGGAGCGTACAACTACGTTTTGCTCTGAATTCATTCATGGACATTGAACAAATCCTCCGGAATCACCGGTGAGTGTTTCCCCCCCCCCACAGTGGAGTCTGATGAGGTAATGTCTCGGAAATGTTATAATGTTATTTCCAGCGGCGGCGGCAGAAGAAGCAGCTTTAGGCCACACAGGCTTTGTTTTTAAACTTTAACCCCACCACAGTCTTGCTAGCTGTTGAGACTTCGTGGCTCTGCTTCTGCACAAGGATCCCTGCACAAGTTTTGGGAAACCATGAGGACAGAGGAGCAACTCTCCAGGAAGGGATTGTTGTGCAGTGCGGGACAGCCGAGCGGGGCGGCTCCGATCACATCACCTCTGAGGGACAGAGAGGCTCCTTGAATGGGGGCGGCGTGTTTTCATCTTCTCCACCGTTCTGCAAGAACAGTTTCCGTGGCTTCAGGGAGGCTGCGGTCCGACCGGCGGAGGGGGACAAGCCGGAGGGACTCCTGACTGCCAGCTGAGCAAAACACAGAGGCGCCTTCTGAGAGGTGGTGGTTCAGAGAGGCCTGCGGCTCTCTCCGCCAACAAAGGAAACGACTTGTACTTCTTTTATTTTACTCCTGTGGCCGCCGTGTGTGGAAACAAGCACTGAGAGTGTGAAGTGAGAAACAGCCTCAGTCCCTGAGTTCGGTAAAAGTTGAATAAAATAAGCTCTGACTTCATGGCCACCTGAGGGTACCGCCGCTCACACGCCGCTGCGCAATTACGCACACGCACACCGTCCACACACGAGTTCCCTCTCAGCTGAAAGTCTGACATTTGACCTCCAGCTGTTGTCCGACCAGTAACAGGTCAGGCACCTTTTGAGCGGATGTATGAGGATGGTGGAGAGCCGGAGCTGTGTCCAGAGGGAGGGGGTGTACCGCTGGTTCTCCTCCCTCACCTCTGCCCAGAGGGCTGAGTTCCTGTGCGGGCTGCTGGACCTCTGCGTCCCCATCGAGCTCCGCTTCCTCGGCTCCTGCCTGGAGGACTTGGCCCGCAAGGACTACCACTCCCTCCGGGATGCGGAGATCAAAGCCAACAACCCCGCCGACCTGTCGGGCCTCACCAACATCACCGACGAGGTGGTGCGCAGCAAGCTGCTGGTGTCCCTCGCCTTGCTCGGCTCGGACAACCGGGAGGCGGCGGGGGTCCTGTACCGGACGCTGACTCACACAGACACGGTGATCAATAATTACGGTCTGGCGCTGAACGACGGGAGAACAGAGGAGCAGTTTCTGTTGCTGTTCACCATGGCGTCTAACCACCCGGCCTTCAGCTTCCACCAGAAGCAGGTGCTGAGGCAGCAGCTCAGCCAGATCCAGGACATCCTGCAGGTGAGAGGGGCGCTCAGGAAAGTCCACATAAGAACATCCCTGAGGTGACCAGGGGTCAGGAGCCTGGAGACTCGACTCTCAAGTGAACAAACTTCACTTATTTCCTACACAAATCACATTCTTATAAGTACCCGTTTCATTGGTAGACCCCTTAGTGTAGTGAAATGTAGAAGACAGCAGTTGGAAATGAATAGCAGATGGTGCTTTAAAACACAGCACAGAATATAAAATCAAATCATTTGCCAAATTCTATGCAGATGGAGGAATAGGTCACAAAACTATTGGCAAAATTTGTTCAGATGCAATTTTCTTAACATTTAGATGCTTGGACACAGAACTTATTAACTTTTATTAGTCCAATTAGTTACCGACACAATTATTCAATAGTACAGTAAGGATGGAAACAGACTGTATCAAGTGGAGAAAATCCAAATAGATGAAGCGACTTTCAGTGTGTTTTTTAATGTGGCCACCCTGCGAGAGGAAATCAGCCACCCCAAAAAACTGTCCCGTGTAGTCTAAATGGTGTGTTAATGGCATAAACAAAATGCAAGTAAAAGTCCCACCGAGTGACTGATTGAGAACATGTGGTTACTCATTGTCTGAACAAAAAGTTTGATCAAGGAGCTGATAAAGCAGGTGACACAGTGAGCGTGCAGCAGGCCGTCCTCAGATTCAGAGCGCTGGGTGTTACCCTCCAGTGCAGTGTGCTCTGGGTCATCACCACCTCTGCCCATCCGCCCGGCCCCCTGGCAACAGATGAGCTTTTCACCTGCGAAGAGAAAAAAAAAAAAAAAGAAGAAAGTGTCAACATACCAGAGAAATGCAAACCAAATTTTAGGTTCTTCTGAAACCTGCCGCGGAAATATACAACAAATGAGTGCAGCATATTCACATGTTGCTTTAACACCAAAATTACAGGTGAGACAGAGTCAATGACAGGCTCGCTGTTCACACAGCAGACCTCAGTCATGTGCTCCGCGGTGAACACAGTAAATTACAGGCTTGTAGGTGAAAACTGACAGTTCAGGATGTCGACCACAGAGGTCAGATCAGAAACATATCCTTGTTAGTTGACTTAACAAAAAGACATTTTATTTTTATGGCTTCTGCATTAAATTTTCCTCTTTTGGCAGCAACTGTAACTGAAAGGCCTTAAAAGCTTCAGATTTAGAAGATATCAGGCTCCTTATCACTACACACTGAGAATATCTGAATTATAGCCAGTAAAGGGTTGAGCAAAAAGTCGAGCAATAACTCATTTATTGCGACGACGGGAATATTAATCATTAATACTTTGTAAACTTAATATATTGTTCAACTGCCTTATAGTGAAAAAGTGTCAGCACAAGGCAAACAAAAGGCCGTTCCATATCTAATGGACAGATGAAAGCCACGTATCTTCACCAGCTGTGTTACAGGTCGTCATATTTGTGCTCTCCGGCCTCTCACTGCGCCTGTTGCTTGTTCCAGGTGAGCAGCGGAGCAGCAGGAGAGGCTCAAGCAGTAGGGCCCGGCGGCGATCGAGCCGCTGTTTGTTACGCTCAGCCACATCACCACTGTCACCATCAGAACGTGTCCCTGCCTCTGGCCTCGCTGTCCCCCGCTGCCTGCTCGCTGCCTGATGCCAGCGCTGCCTACCTGCCCCTGTCTGCCTGCCAACCCTGCTACATGCACTGCACCTGCTGGCACAGGGTAGGGAGCAACATAGTGTGAACTTGTTAGTGTTCATGTAAACTTAACAATAGAGCGTGTGTGTGATTTGTATTTGGTAGTTTGAGTTACTGGCTAAAAGGTAGTTCATGTCTTCAGTTCAAAAGAGGCATAAACCTTTTTTTTCTACTGATGGATGTTGTTGCTAATAGGATTGCAATTACATTTTCAAAGAATATTAATTTCTAATAAATAAGTGGTGTAAAATTGAATAAATGTAGCAGATAAAAAAATGTGTAGCCAAGAAATTAAAACACAAAATACAAACTCAGGAAAGAAATCAAATTTTAAACAAAGGACACACCTCAAGTCTGGGTTGCGGAACAAGTCTTACATCGTAGTTTATCATGTGGTTCCATGGTTGGAGTTAAGTGAATAGTTTACTGTGGATGTGTAATGGCTTATAGACATCCTGTTGAGTGCTTGATCACCGGTGCTGCTGTGGAGCAGTGCTTTGTGTCTACTAGCATGGCCGCACATGGGAAGCACATGGCTACACAATACGCCTTCACGCTGACGGTTTCATGCTTAGAGTTTGTGGCTATGACTTGCCCGGGAACGTAGCAGCGTGCCTGCAAAAGGTGGGAAGAAGAAGAAGAATGTTGGCTAGCATCAGCACAGGTTTTACAAATAATTTGAAAAACACAACTTGGCAAACAACTAAGTTATTTCTTCTTCTTGTTGGAGGATTTTTCCCGGTACAGAGCTAGAGTTTCAAATGCAAAAGCTTTAATGAAATAGCTCCAGACTGAAAGGCTCTTATATATCAATAAGCAAAAACAAGAGAGAAGCGCAGGCCAAACATATGACACGTGATCAACTCAACCATCAAGAAAATTTGCAGGAGGGAAAAAGAAGGATTCAGTTTAGACACCAACGGCATCAGATACGTCTGAGCTAATGAGTAACAGACGCAGCGTTAGAACAGCACCACTGTCATATGGAAAACACGTGCTGTACACATGTATTTGTGTAAGTGTGTCTATGTGCAAATGCTCAAACGAGTGCGTGAAAGATGTTAAAGAACAAGTGGCAATATAAACAAACAATGGCTTGTTTCTCAGATGATCAGAATTCCTCTATTTGGATTTGAACTGAACCGATGAACTTCCCACCTTTTTTATGACCAGTCTAATGACTGGTTCTAGGCAAGAGAAGCTGGATGCGGAAACATCCATCCATTTTTTTTTTTTTTTGGGTGATGAGTCAAACCGCTACCAAATGGACTAAAACAAATACTATCCCAAACAACAAAATCAGTGGTCAACCATAAAATGTCTAAATAGTGATGATAAAAGACGACAGGTAGAAAACAGCAGTTGTTTACAACCAAATGTGGTCCCACTGCCTGGATGTGTTGTAATAAAAGATGAAGATCACAGATGGAGGGAGAGGAGGGGATTTCCCACAGATGCAGGGAAATGAGTAGTTCATTAACCTCCTGTTACAGTAACATCTGGGATCATCTTGCATGGATTTTGGGAGAGAACGAAACTATTTATCACTGCGTGTGAGAGACAGAGACACATGGAAAAACAAAGTTAAAGAAGCACAACAGTGGTTATTTTTTTCCCCGTCTTCTACATAGACACACACACACACTTGAATGTTCACTCAGAGGCAGGCAGGCACACTGTTTAAACATGTGTGAGCAGTGAAGGGAAAGTACCCAGCTCAGAGAGGAGCGTTTGTATTTAGTGTTTTGTTGCCCTTGGCTCCTGCTAAGTGCAGGTCAGCACATTTCTCTATGCTGAAATCAACCCACTGTGGTGTGTGTGTGTGTGTGTGTGTCTGTGAGCGTGTGCATGTGTGTGTGTCTCCAGTGAATCCCCAGGAAGTTATAAATGCTCTTACTCTCTCTCTCTCTCTCTCTCTCTCTGGCTCTCTTTCCTTTCCCTCAGTGCTCCAAAAGCAATGACAGGGTTTCATTGTAAACCAGTGGGCTCTCTTACATTATCTACAGTAGAGCAGCTTTTAGCCAGGCACTCTATCATCAACTGTAGATATATTTGACGCAGTAACTGAAAGCTAAAGGCTGCTAAAGTGTGTACGTCGTCTGCAGCAAGGTTTGTGTTAGCGACAGTGGCAGGAAGCTGGGGGAAGTGTAGCAGAAATAACTTTTAAAGTCTTGAATGTTAATCCAGTCGTGGCCATCACTGAAATCTCAGTTAATCAGCGCAGGAAAAGTATTCAAAACCTACACTTAAAGTTGCACTAATCAACATTTTTGCATTTACATGAAATCAAATGACTATGAATAATGTGATAGGGATCACCTGAAGTGATAAACTCAACTAAAACTGCTATCAGTCTCTACACACAGTGTTTTAGTGTCTTTTAGCTTATTGTTTTAGTTTCCTGTCCCACACCTTCAGCGTTCTGGTTCACTCTCACAGCTCTCATCAGATACACGAGGCAGCCACTTTAAAGCGCTACCTGTCAGCGCCAAACGGCAGACAGACAGACAGAGTTGGCAAGTAGCTGAGGAACACAGTGGAGCCAGACGTGTCACTCAGGGGCTGGTGAAGGAGAGAGAATAGTAGACTGTGTCAGGTGTTCAGAAACACAGCTATGAATGAACGTTTCTCTGTGTCTGTGTGAATGGGAAATGTTTGTTCTACTGCCTCAAGAGGCTGTTTAAATCAATTAACGCAGCTTTAACTATGTAAGTCTAATGAAAGACCTACCACCGTGGTCAAAAGTGGGAATTATAATAATAAGTGCACATGTAATTTCCCATGATTCCCTTGAGATTTGAAGGACACAACAGCCACATCTCCTTGTGCATTTAATTCTTGTTTTTATCTGTGGCATGATTAGATGAAGTGTAACGGTACTGCAAGTAGTTTGTGAATATTAGCTAACATTAGCCAACATAAGCTACTGGTCATACCAGAACAAGTTTGAGGCTGATACAGCCAAACCCAAGTGCACTGAATTAAGCAAGTGTTTAGTTTAAGGTTTCCTTCAGAAGATATATGTCTTTTTTAACATCTGATCAGAATTTTAACATTGTATCTTGAGGTGGCACTCAGTTTTAACTGCTCTTTATACTATTGATTAACTATTAACTAGGTCTATTCCTTGTACTGTTTTTAAAAGCTCTTTACACTTACATTCAAGACATTGTTTTGTATGTAAGATCTTAAAGGACCAGTGTTTAGGATTTAGTGGCATCTTGCAGTGAGGCTGCAGATTGAAACCAACTGAATACCCCTCCCCTCACTCCTTCTTTTCCAATTTCTAGGAGAAACTACGGTGGCCTTCAGGTAACATTAAAACACAAAGGGCCCTCTCTAATGCCTCTCTAAGTGTTTGGTTTGTGCCTTCTGGGCTCCTGTAGAAACATGGCGGTGCAACATGGCGGACTCTGTCGAAGAGGAAATGAAGAGTTCATTCTAAGCTATCACAATGATTTGTAGTTTCAGGTGTCTGTACGCTAATGAAAATAGAATTATGAATATTATTTTCCATTATTGCCAGTAGGTCCCCCAACACACTGGTCCACACTCAAAGTGACCAGTAACTACAGCTGTAAGATAAATCTAGTGGAATAAAAAGTAGAATATTTCACTCTGAGCTGTAATTGAGTAGATGTATAAAGACATATAAATATTCATTGAAGTCCCTCAAAATTTTCATTCAGGACATAAGATACATTTTAATGCTGCACCAGTTGCTGCAGCCAGTTCAGCCTCCAGGATTTTAAGTTAACTTACATAAGCTTATTTTAACACAAAGCAGCTGGATGCCGAGTCTCTCCAGACGAGAAACAGTTGAAGTTGGTTTCCTCCAGCAGGCTCGAGCAACAAGCGTGCAGTGGTATGAACAGCACATACGATACATTGGCCTACAGCCACTGTTGGGCCTGTACAGACCTGCATAATCACCCTATTATATGAGTGCTTTATATACCTATAAAAAGCATTGCCAGTGTCGGAATTAACAGCAGAGCTTAGCTGACTGTTGGAGGAGAGGGAGGAGGAGCTGCTGTCAGCACACAGTCTGGGTTTTGTAGCTTTTTAGTTGTTTTTACTTTACTGTTGCTACAAGCAACGTTCAAGAAGGTTCACGTTATCGGAATGTATCTTTGTTTCATTTCCAAACCTCTTGTTTTCCTGTTTCTTCCTCATAATCCATCCCACTGAGTCATGTTGATCACACGAGTGCTGTTTTTACTTCATGTACTTACATCGTTACAGAGTCAGAATCTGCTTTCCCTCCACTTACAGTCTGCAGACGGAGCACAGTTGGCAGGTTAGGCGAGTAACATGCAGATGTGGCAGTAGCACACTTAATTGTTTTCAGATCTACTGCGTGTGTGTGTGTGTGTGTGTGATTCTGTACAATAGCACATATTGGATTTTTTCTCTGGAGAAAGATTGGACAGTTATACTCTCTTAACTCCAAATAAAACAATAATACTAATGAAATGTTCTTATCTTTAATTCTATAAATCAGCACTTGAAGTTGCTTTCCTGCTGGCACAGAGAAATCCTAAAGTTGAGATAATAACCTTCATTTAAACAAGGGTAGATACAGAAACACACTGCGTCTACCAACTGGTTTTAAAAATAGCAACGTCTTACAGTAAGTATGGTAACTTCAAATGTTCACGAGCCCATAAGTCCACATTCCATACATCATACAGAGCGTACTACACTGTAGGATACAGTCAGTGATTATTTAAACCTTTAACCTTATTTACATAAAATCTCATTTATGTGAGAAGAACCTCAGTGGTTGAATTTCCATGACAAAGAGAAATGTGGCTAAAATAAGTCCAATTGTTCTGAATTCCCTGCTTTGTTTACATGTCAAGGATAATATGTAATTAACCATGTAAACACTGTAGTGTTGTGACAAACTGTTTACAGCGCTGGCTTTGGGTTGGGGGCAATATTTCATAATCTTGTGGTCTTTAGGGATTTGGGAATTGTGCTGTTTGTGTTAGAGACCGACAGTTTGTGGTACAGGATCGCCACATGTTAATGTTCAGCATCCAGTAAAGCAGTCATTAACCTAATGAACGACAGATTTGTTAAAAAAAAAAAAACAGTTGTAATTATTTAGTTTTTTGCTTTTATGCTTTTTTTTTTTTTTTTTGGCCACTTCAGGGCAACTAGACAGATCAACATAATGTTAGATGTTGATACAGTATTTGGTTGAATGTAAGTTCGGCTGTTGAGTGATCAAAATTCAACATCAGAACAACGTGTAACGACATTGTCAGTTTGACGTAGAATACTGACGACAGCTGGCATTGATATTAACATCTTCATATAAAATACGGACACTCTAGTCCTGAGCAAAACCCGACTAAAAGTCACAATGTCAAGTAGTCAACATTAGTCACTCAGGACTTTAATCTAAGTAGTCATTAGAGTCCTGCGTCTTTCTGGCGTTGCATTGATGTCGAGTGCCTCATGGGCAATTCCAGTGAAAGCAGCAGCTCCAGGTTTAATGTGTGATTGAATGTGAGCTCTCTCTCCTTAAAACTGCTCCTCCAGGGTGTTGCTATAAATAAAAAAAACGCCCTCTCAGTCGAACGGCCTGGTTAAATATTGGTTTGCTCTGCGCTGCCAAATCTTTCTCCTCGCTTTGTTAAAGCGCTGTGCCAGCCCCGGAGAGAGCATTGCTTAATCTTGGAATTTGTACAAGCAGTGACAGCACAGAGCTTAAGCACTGCATTCATCTAGATGGTTGTTGAATGTTGCCTTGTGTGTGTGTGTGTGTGTGTGTGTTTTTGTGTGTGTTTTTGTGTGTGTTTTTGTGGGACAGTGAAGGCGACTGGTGGGACAGTTTCTGTAGAGGCAGAATTCACTGAGACAGATTTCACATTGCACGATAAAATTGAACTCGGCCTCAGGGTTGCACCTTGAGGTCAGTGTTATATTGGTGCCACACATGCTCCGGTGCACAAACAAGCTCCACTTAAGGCCGAGTCCGTAATGTGCCGTGCTGTAGTTATCTCTGACCTTTGCTCTGCGGTCCTAACCTCTCCTCTGCTCAATGACCTCTCACCCCTGTTCTCCAGAGCCAGACCAGAGAGGCTGGCACACCCTCAGGGCTGGGCTCTGGCGTCGCCAAGGGACGAGGAGACCAAGCGGTCAGCCAAGACCTCACCCCTCCTCTCCCAGACCTCCCTCTTCCTCCTCCTCCTCCTCCTCCTCCACCCCCTCCTTCTCATCTACCCCTCTCTCCACCTGCTGGGCAAGGCCTGGATGCAGCAGCACCGACAAAAACCCACCAGGTGAAAGCAGGAAAAGGTGAGCTACTGGAAGTTATTGTTTTTATGTGTCTGCAGCTTCACCTACGATGATCCTGTGTTATTTATAATACACACGAGCTTATGTAATGGAAATATCCTCTACTGTGCTGCTGTATTCTGTTACTTCCTACTTTTATTGATTGCATTATCCCCCTGTCTTACTTACTTACTGTATGTATTTATGGTTTCACCCCCACCCTCCATCCCTGCATATCGGCATGCAGTGTGTGTGTCTTGCTGTACGACCAGTTAAGCCTAGTTGAACAAGATGTGGCATGCTGGCACATCTGAACACTACAACTAAGCTTAAAGAATGCTGCCCTAAGGCTGTGTGTGTGTGTGTGTGTGTGTGTGTGTGTGTGTGTGTGTGTGTGTGAGAGCTGCAGTGTAGTATGGCACTTTGGGATGAACATGCACAGGGTGATCTGTCAGAGCAATCGTCCCCAATCCTTCTGAATCAATAGTTCCTACTGTGATAAAACTTCAGGATCTGTCTCAGTATTTGAGCACAATAGAAGCTGCTGACGTTTGAACTCAAAGTCATGCATCTGAATGTTATCATGTTACCTTTTTTCCCTTGTTTTTTTCATTAAAGTTGAGTTTTTCAGTTTTAGTTGACTTTGTTGTTGTATTAGGTGGCAGCACAAATCTCAGGTGTATCTCAAACACTGGGCAAATAAAACTGCAACTGTCTACATTTCTAGATACTATTAGTGTTTAGTGTTTTCTCTGTCTCAGTGTCTCTCTGTCATATAGATAGGTATAGAGTTGCTATGACTTTCATGTTAGCAAATAGTTGCCTACTTACATATCCAGCAGATACAGGGACGCTGCGATATTATTATTTTTTAGCTCTATTTGGTCCCCACCAACTCTTGAGAAAAATCTCTTTCTTCCATTTTTTCACCATCTAGTAGTCAATGTTATCTATCTGCTATGTTGTTCTGAGTTGCTATCCCACAGTGGTTTTATCATAGCTTGTTTGCTAGAAGTCGCTACCTGCTTAGCTGGAAACGGTGCTGATAAGAGCAGTGAGAATGTACCAGACAGTAAAGTTATATGTAAAATAAAACGCATAAAGCTTTAAAAACATAAAGCTGAAAGATGCTAAAGCTCTCCATAAAGCAGAGGGAAACTGTAGCATAAAAATATTGGTTAGTGCAGTTTTCTGCAAAGAACTCTCCAGATTTTTCTGTGGGTTTGTAACTGTCACTAGTCATTTGATTCAGTTTATATAAAAAAATATTAATTGATGGAACTTTACACACAATTGTATGAATCTGTCAAACTAATAGTGTTTATGCAAATGCAAATATATCATATCATTGTAAAATAATGAGGTGAGGTCTTGTCACTTGTGTGTGAGCGTGTCACAGTGAGTTGAGTCTTTAAAAAAGGAACAGCGCTGAAGTTGAACACACTTTATGACTAAGTTGACAGCAGTGTCTCACCCTCCGTTCAAGGTCACGGTCACACTCAAAGGGCAAATTGATCATGTAGGAAATTTATCATTATTATCCATTTGAAATCAATCACATGATCAGCTGGTGTTTCAGGGTGTACAGTACAGTATGTGGTTTGAGGTGGGGCCAGCCTCCCCAGGCCAGTCTGTTATTGTCTTGGCCCCGTGCCCCTGTCTGTAACACAAAGCTCAACTATCTCACTACCTCATGGTCACACCGCGTAGCTGTCACCAGCATTAAAAAATACACACACAACACATGCATTCAGTATGTAGAAACACATAAAAACACAAATGCAGGGAGGCGCACACACACATTCGCACAGACAATTAAGTTTATGTGCCGCGCCCTCTTGTTTTCCCTGTGCCACCTCGGGTCAGGCAGCATGAGCTGCACCTTTTTTTTTTTTTTACAAAATGTTGTCACCTGTAAATTGTAGCTTTAAGGCAACAAAATCACAGAAGCAACACAAGGGATGTTTATTATCTCTTTAGGACACACCGTAACTGTAACTCGTCATCAGCATGTTGTTCACACACACTGACGGACTTAATAAAGTGTGTGAGTCCAGTTCTGTGTGTGTGTGTGTGTGTGTGTGTGTGTGTGTGTGTGTGTGTGACAGCTGAGATTAGCAGCAGGCAGCATTTTGAGTCTGCCACAGCTGCTGCGGGATTGGCACGCAGCAAGGTGGTGTGTGTGTGTGTGTGTGTGTGTGTGTGTGTGTGTGTGTGTGTGTGTGTGTGTGTGTGTGTGTGTGTGTGTGTGGTGAGAATAATATTAATAATTATCTTTGTTTACCTGAGTTTTCTCTTAACAATGTTACAAAGTGCTTTACAGAAGAACTAATAACTACTCTCTTCTCTCCTTTATCCTTCTCTTTATTCATCTCCTCCTCCTCACGTCTTCCCCTCCCCTGCTGCTTGTCCCTGCATGCCTGATGTGGTTTCAAATAGAGAGTTGTGGAGTCCAATATGCCTAAATCAATACCTGGAGGTCTTCTGCTCACACACACAACCATCTATTTAGTGGTTCCACCTTTTTCACCTTTCTATCTAATGACATGGATCTCATGGCAGCGGAGCAGCCCTAACCTGCCTCTGCACCTGAAGCCAGACAGACTTACATGTAATGTGGAAGAGAGGTTGTTATTGCAGGTATCAAGGGAAGGAAGAGATGGGTGAGCTGAGCGGAGGTGGGGTGGGGGTGAACAGAAGAGCAAGGATGCAGCACCAGAGTTTAGGGCTGGATGAGTATTCAGAGCTCCTCACCACAGTAGCCTTGAATGCCGGGGCCACTGTTCTAAATAGAAATAGCTACAGAGATCTCCAACTTCTTTGGTGTCGAGGAGTATCAAAGGTTTCAAATCTTGAGGGATGAATGGGAAAACAAAGAAGAGAAGCAGCTCTTCCATTAGATCGCACAAATGAGTTTGGCTCTTGGTCTGTGAATACGCGGCTAGAGGTCCAGGAAAAATGCTGATGAGTGCAGGAAGGTGTAAGTAGCAGCTGAGGGTAATGAAAGAAAGTTAAGTAAAGGAGGATGTTAAATATATGCACTCTACTACTGGTGTCAGTGCGTTGGCATTTAATCAGCCCAAGTTCATTTGTGGAGCATGTTTTTTTAAAGGTTAGTGCAATTAAAAGTGTTTTACAAATGACTAATAGGACTTTGAGACTAATGCAAATTAAACAAGAATCAATCAATAAATCATTATATTATCATTATATAATCAATAAGTGGCTTGTTCTTGCAATTAATTTATTAAACCTTTAAGGAATATGAATCATAACATCACAGTCTATGTAATTTTGAATCACACGATGAGTATTGTTTAATAACTTAACCAGCAAAGTACATATCTGACAAATCAAAGTACATCATTATACTGATGCAAAAATCTTATTAAAATCAATTTCCCTGCTCATTGATTTTCAGCTTGGCCCACATGACCACAAACAGATATAAAGGGGATAGACATTATTACAGTATAGAGAGTACATGCTGCATAGATCGTTTTACAAGCAGCAAGTCTTCACATTGAAGAAGCTTTCTGCAAAAATAAACTACAGAATAAAGATTGTTGTTAATTTATGGCCAAACTGCATCATCTCACCACTCACCTAATGACCAGTCTGCTCTTCTCTCAGTGGTGATCGAGAGGGTGGTGCTGAGGGGAGTGACACACAAGCCCGAAGACACCAGTGAATATGTGTTCGAGGTCGGTACACAGAAAAAAACACATATACACAAACAGACACACACACATATTGATCTCAGCTCACTTTTTCCAAATGTTCATCTCTTTGTGTTTCCACCCTCCTCCTCTGCTCATCACCTCCTCCTTCTGCCTCCTCCTCTCCACTCTCCCCTGCTCCTCCAGGTGAGCTGGTCTGATGGTTTTGTGTCAAACGTTGTCCGAACTCAGCAGGAGGTGACGGAGCTTCTGGCCCAGGTCAGGACCACTTTCACTGATAGAAACAATCTCAGGCTACACTCAGGTTCAGAGAAGAGGGAAGGTTCTTCATGACTGCTTAATCTTAACTACATTAACTGTCAAAGCTGTTTGATTGATCAGGTTTGACGGGGATGGAAATCTCATTATATTCAGCATGGAAATGTAATGACACAGTGGGCTTAGTTTAGTTTGTGTTTATGTCTCACTTGTGGAACCTTTTTCTCTAAGATGTCACAAGCGTTTCCCGATGAAGGATTGGAGAAGTTCCTCCCTCAGTCCATAGATCTGGATCCCAGGTTAGTCCCACGACCCTGCCTCTTTATGTATTCTTATTGTAAAGTGTTGTTTCTCTCTCATGGTGGTTGGTGTGTTCCAGCTGAGAAAAGTATGAGTATTTGATGAACAATGGATAATCAGAGACTTTTGACAACGTTAGATTAAGAAATAGTTGACCAGAAAATTACACTCTCATGTTAAATGCACTTCCTTCTACATGAAATATTTGCAGTTGGTTTTTGGAGAAATTAAAATCCTGCAGTGTCTCCTTCCATCTTTGTTTGCTATCAGCATTAGCACTTTGCTACATTTCTTGGCTTGTGACAGCCTTCGTCTGTCAATCAGTGAAACCTGGCGGGAATGTGTATTATATCACTACACACTTCTGTTCATAAATTTGCATCCTCACACACATGATCATCAGTCAGTCCATCGCTTTGATCCAGACTTAAATATCTCATCAACCATGAGGTTGACATTTGTGACTCTGGGTGAAATTTGAATGGACTTTTTATTGTCATTCAGACTACACACCACACAGTAAGTATCAGAACGAGATTCTGTTGCAGTGGCTCAAGATAAAGCAACAAGTACGATATATTAAAAACAAATAAAATAGAGGAGATCAAATAAATAAATATGTATATATACAAAATATAAAAATGTATTTCAAAAATGAATTGCACCTTTGCATGAGTATGAAAAAATTTTCATGAGGAAAAAACAACAAACAACAAACATCAAACATATTGCACCGCAGTGATTTTTTTGTGCAGTTGTACACAAGTATATGGAGCAGTCCGGGGCTCAGTCCAGTGTGAATGCGTGTGTGTGAGTGTGGGGGGATTACTGAGTGTTCAGCAACCTGTAGCTATGGGGAAGAACCTGTTGCAGAATCTGGCTGTTGCTTCTGAACATCTTTCCAGAGGCCAGCAGTGAGAACGGTCCCTGGTGAGGGTGGGTGGGATCTCTGATGATGTTGTGAGCTCTAGTCAGACAGTGAAGTAAGTGAAGTGAAGTAAAGCAAAGTAACCCACTGTTGTCTGGGTAAACTGGGAACATTACTGATTTAATCTGTATCTACACCACAAACAAACACTGTTGTTTCTTGTTGTGTTGTTGATATGTAATACACAAAGCTAACTTTTCAGTGCACCTCCACGATGCAGCTATAGATGCAATGTGGAGTCGAAGCATCTCTGCCTGTAGTTTTTAAATCCAGTGGACTCTTTGTGTCTGACTCCCTGCTGTCCCGTCTCTCTGCCTGCACCCAGGAGTCTGACAGCGCTGCCCTGCCATGTCCTCCAGCACCACAGCATCCAGCTGTTCTTCACCTCCACCAGGCCTCTCTCACCCAACTGCCCTTCCTCCCTCCCCTCCTCCTTACCTCCCTTACCCTCCTCCCCTCCCACAGCTCCTGTAGCCCCGACCAGCCCGTTCACCTCCAGCTCTAGTAAGTCTTTATATCCTTTTATAGACACTGATGTTTTCTTCCTTTGAGTCTTGGAGCTTGTAGAGCAATAGCAGATGACACGTAGCAGAAATCATCAGATAGATTTGAACTGCTGATGTCGTGAGTGTGCGGCAGCAAAGGCTGTAAAGCCAGTAAGACTTTATAGACGGCAGCGGGATTATAAAACAGGAGGTCCCTATTCTTAGATGCAGGGAGAGAAGGTACCAAGAAGGGACAGGACTAGACGGGAAGGATAAAAGATTTCACCTCTGGCTTCTGGGGTTGGAGATGAGAGAGAGAGAGAGGGGAGGGAAAAAAAAGAGGTAATGGAAAGGACAAGGCCGTGAGTCTGGATCCTGGTTGGTGGGTGGTGAAGAGGTGAGAGAGGTGAGACTGCAGGCAGGATTTTCAGTTTGTGTTTTGGAGGTGTTGGAGGGAGCGGACGGGGTCTATTTTAGTCTGGTGTGGGAATTCAGCGTGGCATGTTTGTGTTGGGAAGCCTAGATTGTGGTGACCTCATGTTGATGTGTGTGTATGTGTGTGTGTGTGAGTGTGTGTGTGTGTGTGTATGTGTGTGAAGTGTGTTTGTGTGCTCAATTCTGTGAGTGTGACTTCACCCCGAAGAGTATTTTTAGCCAGCAGTGCAGTGTGTTTCTGTGTGTGCTTGTACTTTTAGTATCTGTTTATACCTCTGTATGCGTGTGTGTGTGTGTGTGTGCGTGTGTGCCCCCGGGAAGCAGGGCTAATAAGAATGTGTCTGACTTTGCTGTAATGTGCAACCACAAACACACAGACCTCTGCCCTGCACCACAGTATAATCACAGGCATGAGCTGAATATGAGGCTGTGATATCACCGTTATTGAACATGGGTCACTGCTTGTGTTCCTCTAGTTAATGCCCTAATTGTAGTAAACACACCGCAGACACTTCTGTCAGGCAGGAACAAAATGAAGCAAATGAAGCTCTGATTGGTTGTCTCACTGGTACAGTTTGCAACTTGATTGTATTTGTGTGCAAAGCAAAATATCTAATATTTCTGATGCTTTGATACGTCACACGACAGCCACTTTATTATCGGCCTGCAGACCTACAGAGGTTGGACTTTATGATAGAGGGCAAGAGCGTTGTTTTATTTGTATTTACATTTTTATTAGCAGGAAAAAGACAGTTAGTTGTGTTTGTAGCAGGTTTCGTGGTTTCGACCATGAAGGGGTCTTCCTCAGGAATGTCGTGATTCCTCCTATAGACAGATTTCACCAGCATTAACCATTTCAACCTCCAAACACTCACCTGGAGATTTACAGCGACCGTGAAATACCGTGAGCACTCTGTATTTCTCCTTGTAGTTTTTGTGCTCTACACTGTTACTGTTGCTGGTTGTATAAGACTGAGAATGACTGTGACTTTCCAGCTGTTTAGGACAAATATCTGACTTTTTTTTTTTTTTGCCTAATGAGCCAAGATAAACTTGGAACACAAAATAAGTAAAGGGGGAGGACAGAGAAGAGTGAAGACTAAGTTGTGACTTTATGACTCATTTATGATTTATAAACAAATCTAAAAATTATTTATTCTATGAATAAACATTTTCTGCCCTGTTGAAATTGGGTCATAATATTAATATTACACTTTCCACAGCAGCTGGCTGCCTCCTTTCACTGTGGCATCAGCTCAGCTGACCAATCACTGAACTGACGTAAAAACATACACTACATAGGATTCAGCTTTAGTTCTCGGGATTAGTGCGTCCTGGAGGATGGCGGTCTTAGTCATGGATTCTACAAGTGTCTGATTTCCACTGGAGGAATGAATGCCACTCATTTGGTATTTTGATGATGGTGGAGGCGAGCGCTGTCTGACACGTTGCTCCAAAATCTCCCTTATAAGTCGAACTGGGTTGAGATCTGTTGGCTGTGGAGGCCATTAGCCTACATGTGAGCCTATGTACCCTCTGTGGAAACATCTACATGAACTGACAGGACTTAGCTTGTTGGTTAACACATCTGGACAAGAGTTTTTATTTTTTTTGGATCTGGATTTTTACTCAATCATCCACTGTTTTCCTGGTGATGATGATGAAAATGATGAAGGTGCTTTGTTCTTCTCACAGATCTTGGCTGTATGGTTCAGTACCGAGGAGCCAACAGGTAGGATTCTTCACTCTCTGTGTCATCATCATCCTCGTCCTCACCTCTGTGCCCCCCCTGATGGTCTCTTCTCTCTCAGGGCAGTGTATAGAGTGGCCAGCGTCCAGCCCGTCGTCAGCACCCACAGCTCCATCTTGACTCGCTCCACCCCTCACCTCTCCTCCCTCCCTCCTCCTCTCCCTCCCTCCATTCCCCCTCCTCAGCACTCCCCCCAGCTATCCTCCCTCCCTCCCCCTGTGCCTTCCCTGCCCGGCCAGGTCTCCATGGTGAGCGGAGGCGATAGCTCCTCCCAGCCTCATCCCCAACTCAGTCAGTCGCACTCGTACCCTCAACCCCAGCAGCACTCCCAGCACCACCTTCACCTGCAGCCCAGCAGTCAGTCCGGTGCCCAGCCTCAGTCCCTCCACCTGTCCCACTCCCAGCCAACGTCCCACTCACACTCCCAGTCCCTTTCATACTCCCAGTCCCGCTCCCAGACCCACAGCCACACCCAGTCACAGTCTCAGTGTCAGCCCAACACTCCAGAGCAGAACGGCATCCTGGACTGGCTCCGCAAGCTTCGGCTCCATAAGTACTACCCCGTCTTCAAGCAGCTCACCATGGAGGAGGTGGGTCAGCTCCAGAGTCTGTCCTGTCGTTTTTGTATTTGCAAGTAAACGCATCATCCACTAAATCAGGACTTCCAGCTGTTGTCAAGCTCATTCAGATTTAGGATGTCTTTTTTTTTCTCTATTGAACATACTGCAGGAAGTTTTAATGTTTCTAAAGATTCTGTTTTCCTCTACAACCTTCAGTTTTTAGCGCTGACAGAGGAGGACTTAAACAAGTACGACTTGACCCAAGGAGCAAAGAAGAAACTCAAGACCCAGCTAGAGCTACAAAAGTCAGTAGAGTAAGCTACAAAAATCACAAAATCTGGGGGGGGGGGTGATGTGTCACTCTATTCTGGCCAGTTGTGGGCAGTGTGAGAGAGAACAGTTGTAGTCCTGTGCAGCTAGGATCATTGCATCACCTTTGCTCACCGTCCCTTGTGTACAAACTCCACTGAGAGCAGGACATTTTTTGAGGGGATTTGACTTGGAAGTGAAGTGTCATCCTGTTAAACCCTTTGAAGCATGTTCGCCAAGACCGGATTACCGGACATCCTCCCACATTCTCGAGTGCTCTGAATCTTCCAGGTCATCTGGAGAAAAGATGTGTGTGTGTCAGTGCTTGGTGAAGTTAGCTCTGTCCTGTTAATGATTAACAGACAAACTGATCAGGTGCTGATTTCACACTGAAAATGGAGCAGGAATGGTCCATATGTGTCAATGGTTAACTAGCTGGAGGTGGGCGGCAGAGATAAGGTGTGCCTACGAGGAGATAACCAACAGAAACATATGCAAAAACACAAAAACACTGACGTGCAAGCAAATGCTCCTTCATGCTCCCTCTCCCTTAATTACACAAACACACCCACACACACACACACACACACCTGCATTCCTCACATGGGAACCTGCTGTTGCTATCTCTTTATCATGTTTCCATCCCCGGTATCAACAGGTTTCCATTGGGTGGGTGACAGAACCTGTGTGTGTGTGTATGTGTGTGTGTGTGTGTGTGTGTGTGTGTGTGCATGCTTAAAGAAGAAAATGGAAAGTTCCTGCAGTGGTTTTCCATGCAGTGAGTTTGCAGATGTGTTTGTGGAGGAGCAGCTGGGACGCTGAGGAGCATGTTGAGTGGATAGTGTCTCCCTCTGGTGGTCATTTAAGGACATTCGCTTATATAAAAAAAGATATAAAAGTCAAGCCCCCCCACCCCGCCACCTTTTATTTATACTAAGATTTGCATCCACAAAGATGAAAGAAAAAGATGACTCAAACAACATGCATCAAACTTCTCTTAATTCACTGTGTGGTAACAGACTATTTTCCTCGGTAGTAAGTCTGTGTGTGTCCCCAGCAGGGAGATGAAGATGGAGAAGCGGTCCTGCAGCGGCATCGCCAGGGTGACGCCCTCCAGTCACATGGGACCCTCAGCACACCCCACCTCCACTGCAGGTATCTGAGCTGCTTTGTGTGAGGCTCTCTGCTTCTTTAGATATAAGAAATATTTGACTAAAGCTTTTGCTACAAATGGTCCAAAATTAGTTGATTTGGTGTTTCACATCTGGATGTGATAAGAGACAGTGAAGCATCTTACCTGCTCCTGAGCAGATGACATCAGAGCGTCCAGCAGGATGAGACTGTGGGCGGCTCCTGGTGTCAAAGTGTGGATTTGTATGATTGTGAAACAACCAGCTGCAAAAAGATGGCAACAGTCCAAATTTGTGTTGTGCTGAAATGTATTTCAGGAGAGCTGCGAGTGGAGGTGGATGCTGTGCCGCACCATCACCCCGTCTCCACAGACAGCAGCTCGTCCTCAGGCTACTCCAGCTCCTCCTGCTCCCCCCGGACTCCGCTCTGCTGTGACTCCACCTTCGACAGGAGCAGAGACCTTCACAGGCGTAAGTTTCCTCCTAAGGAAAAACCGGAGGAAGGCAAAGATGCTAAATGGGTTTTGGAAGTTATGACTGCTGCAGCTTGAAAAGGCGTTTTTTCCCCTCATGCTCCATTATTTTACACCAGCGTAGGCTGACCACACATGAAAATTTCCCTCACTTAAAACACACATGCAACAGCTTTTTTTCTCACTTTTTCCCAACATTATTTTTAACATTTATAGAATCCCACCTTCCCATCCAAACCAATATTACATTCTGGATAAAAGGACAAACATTAAATAAGTAAGTACTTACAGAGGGGAAAAAAGCTAATTCAAATGAATACATACATACAAAAATGTACATCCAATAAGCACAACCCAGGCAGATAATCAGCATGTTTCAAGCCAGTCATTGTCTTGTTCTCTTTCTCTATTCACAACCTTGTTACTCCTGCTGTGATGGTGATAAAGGTTGCGTCAACAGTAGAAACGAGCCCATTTCTCATTAAACTCATTGATAATAAATATGACACAGACCACCATGAAAATGATCAGTCAGTGAGTGTGTACCTATGCAGGCGACTGGATATGAGACTGATGTGATCTGTTACTGTCTGACAGACCGGAGTCTGTAAAAAATTCATTTTATAAACAAAACAAATCAAAAATAATCAGTAGATTGATCAATAATAAAAAAAGGTTTAACTAGCTGCTGCCCTAATGTACATATACAGTAGATATACAGTGTATATCAGCAGAGGAAGAGACATAAATTAAATACACAACTCTATAGAGTTTTACAGGAAGTGTATCAATAACAACTTGAGTGGTTGGCAGAGGGATACAACCACCAGGCAGTAAAACTAAATGTGTTTAATTTGTTCATCACTGATCCCTACAGTAATCAGGTGCAGGTGTTAATGTGACATAGGCAGATTTCAGATTTTCTGTCGCCGTCTTCAGAGGTTGGAAACGGAACAGAGATGGTGAAGTTGTCAGTGTGCCGTTTGTGTCGCTGCATAGAAACACAAACATGGTGAAAAGAGTTACTGCCAGTGTGTCGACTCCATTCTGATCAGACTTCAGTTGCCCTCTGTGACGCCCACCTGTCTCTTGCCTCGTCTAATCCCATCATGCTTTGTGCAAGATTTGTTGCTCCATCTCTCTGTAGTGTCGGAGAAAAGTCCTTTTTATTTGACAGGAGGGGAGATTGTTAAAAGAAGTTATGTTATGGTTTTCTTTGTTGGATTTTCCCAGAAATTTTAAGTCCATATTTTATTGAGTCTACCAAAATAAAATGTCAAAAAAAGATTTGTGTAAAAATCGAAAACATGGATTTGTGTGGTTTTACGACATCCCCTGACTCTCAGCTAGAAATGCAGCTCTGTGAAACGACAATGAATGAACCAAAGATAATAAAATTACAATAAAACACCAGTTTGTATAACCAGAACAAAAATGTCTGACAAAAATTATCAATTAAAAAAATGATCAATTAAAAAATGAAATACTGCGTATCCTGAAAGAAGCTTTTTTTCTCACAGCTCCTTCCCACAGTTCTTCTGTCTGACATTCAGTCCCTGCATCTTTACAAATACACAACCAACCCCCCTGTGTGTGTGTTTCAGGTGTGTCAGGTCCAGATGCAGCAGGAGGGGGTCCAGAGAAGGACAGGTCCTGCCTCTTCATCCTGAACTCCAGCTGCCCCACAGGCTCCAGTCGCCCCACGGCCCAGGTCCTACCCGTCCAAACTGATCCTGCTCCTCCCCTCCCTCCCTCCTGCTCCTCCCACCTCCCCTTCAGTCTCCCGCAGTCTCCCTACCACCCGCAGGCCAGCTACCCCCAGACCCTGCTTTCCCCGGTCTCGAACCCAGCACGTATCCTGACCTCCCCACGCAAGCCCCGACCGCCTCCGCTGTGCATGGAGGACAGGACTAAGCCTCTGGGCTCGGGCCTGCCTGCAGCTGCAGGCTTCAGCCCGGGGCTGAGTGTGGGGATGGGGGTGAGGCGGGAGAACCTGTTCCCTGGGCTGAGCGTGGACGGCTCCTCTGCGCTCCAGGACTCCATGGTCTGTCGTGGCCTGGCAGGAGGTGCTGTGGGTCTGATGGTGGAAACCAGTTCTGCTCTGACCTCCACCTCCAACAGCCTCCACCATGTCTCCCAACCCCCCCTTCACTTCCATCTCTCCTCCTCTTCATCGCCCTCTCCGTCTGGATGCTACACTCACCCTCCTACCTCCTCTTCCTCCTCCTTCTCGTCTTTCTCCTCCTCCTGTCCCTCCACAAAGTCCGGCTCACAGTCTGGGAGCTCCAGTGGTGGAGGTGGAGGTGGCTTCGTTTCCATGGCAACCGCCAGCAGTGTTCCTGTGGCTGCAGTACCCGGCAACACCTACTACCCTCCCCAGCCTACCTCCAGCCCCTCCCCTTCCCCGTCCTCTGTCTCC
This sequence comes from Trachinotus anak, assembly GCF_046630095.1. Taxonomy (NCBI): domain Eukaryota; kingdom Metazoa; phylum Chordata; class Actinopteri; order Carangiformes; family Carangidae; genus Trachinotus; species Trachinotus anak. The sequence goes on along the minus strand of NW_027273853.1, from coordinate 25,171,507 downwards.
TCATTGGATCAAAGCTCAGGTCACACCACGTCCGTGTGTGTTTGCAGCTCCTGCGGTTGTCGGGGGAACTGCGGCACCTACGGGGCGTTGCCTGGATACGCTGCGGCCGGCTACCTGCAGCCGTTCTCAGCTGGCCCCTCCCTCTTCACCTTGGGTCCTCTGCTTCATCTCAGCCCCCTGTTAGCCTCATCCAGCACCGCCGGCACCGGAGCCACGCCCTTCTCCTACCCAATGATGATGCCTCCGCCCCTCTACCGCCACAGCCCTGTGTCACATGACCAGCAGCAGGGTTTTGGCTTCTACCAGCCCCTTGGCAGCATGGGAAATGGAGGCCAGAAACGGGCAGCAGGGAGTGTGTCCTGTTATAACTGTGGTGCCAACGGGCACCGAGCAGAGGACTGCAAACAGCCGCCCATGGATTCAGCACAGCAAGGTGAGTGTGTGAGTGAAAGGTAATCTAAGTGATTCATAAATTAATCAATTAAATTTGCATGTAAACAATAGATTACATTTGCCAAATAATTATTTGCTTTATTCTGTCTTTGAAAGGAATCACAACATTACATCTTAAAAGACATTTTAAATCTCATTTGGTTTAAAATTCATTTGTCTTCATGTGAACGCCTCAGTTTTACAGCACGTGTAAAGAGCCACCTGAAAATTACAGAGGTTTAGGTGACAAACTGCTGATATGTATTTAGGCTACATTAAAAAATTGAAACTGCACATTTTTAAGAAGCAGACAAATGAACTGTAGAATGGTGTATCATAGGCTGCAGACCTCTGTAAATGGTGTAACATTATGGGATTTAAAAAAAAAGTAAAAACCTTTACTTTGTGATTCAGTTTAATTCATTATTTCATTCCTCATATGTAACAGAAATTTGAACTGACAAATGTAATGATCCTATTCAAATGTTTTCTTTTTTTTATTTTAATGCAAAGTTGTTTCCTTAACAATTAATTTACAAATTTTGATTATTTGCTTTATGACATGAAAAGTCATTTGTGTTTCCCAAGCATATAAAAGAGCAGTGTTTCTAATGATGATTGAATGGATATTTAATTAATCTTAATTAACCTTTCTTTTATCAGACTGTCTCTCAGGATAAATTATCTCTTGACAACAGAGAATTTTCTTGTTGTGCATCAAGAGATAAAGATACATCTCATGGGAGTTTTGTTATTATTACTGTAATGTTTTCTGCAAGATAATAATACTCTTAGTTCTAATGAAGGGCTATTCTCATCTCTATCAGAGAAGATTACAACACAAATTTCACTGTGTTTCTCTGCTGTGTTTCACAGGGACGTTTCGCCTGAAGTACACTCCTCACTCTGACAGTAAGGACTCAGGGGACTAACCAGGAGAAACACCATTGGACTGAAATACTCCTGACACAACTGTACCTCATGTTCCTGCTGAAGCCAGCAAGCAGCAGCCACACAGCTGAAAAGGGACTCGCACACAGGAAGTGTGTGTCTGTGCGCAACGAGGCAGCACAAAGCCGGCTGATCCGAGCGCAGAGAACCTTTTTCTATATCCTCTGTAATTCTTTTACAGCAGATAACGGAGATGGGACGAGGATGGAGGAGAAAGACAGAGGAGTGGTTGACATGGTCTATCCCATCATATTACCTTTCATCCCTCCTCCCTCGGATATCCTCCCAAGAGGAGGTGGGATTTGTAAACATTTCAGAGACCCAACTGGAACTCTGCCTCGTCCACAGGGGAAACACTGCAAACAGATAATCAGCCATGTTCCCTGTAGTGGGGCATTAACAGCTAAATGACTGAGCGCTGACAGTCGTCCAGATGGTTCACAAACCACCAGATAAGTGCATTTTGAACTTAATCGTACAACCCAGTTCAATCGGCTCATGGTCTCGTTGTGACAGACTGGATACGTTGGATATACTGTGTGTCCAAATCTCTGAATGCACAAAGAAGCACCAGTGTTATTTTCTCTTTGACTGAATCTGCTGGTAAAGAACTTCTCGCACCAGAAGAACTGAAGGAAGCAGTTCTCTCGTATGTCTTATGATCAGGTTTGACTCACTGCTGTCCATCAATAGCATGTGCTGATGTAGAGTCCACTTACAAGAGCTGTGTCCCATTTCCATACCACACACTAATCGTATATTGTATATACTTTATTCAATTTTTTTTTTTTCGCAGTTATTATACAGGAAGGCAATATACACAATCATTCATCAACTTTTTAATGCCACTGTCACATTAACTTCATAAAGAGACGTTTTTTGTTTTCTGAGGTCTTTCTGGGTTAATTTGAATTTTCGCAGCTCATTTCTTTGATCCATTTCATTATGAGAGAACAGGGCCCATCAACAGCCTACACAAAGATCAAGTAATTGATCTTACATACTGACTCTTTTGAGTCTACCTTATTTTGTCCCTTTACCCGTGTGAACACACTACAGGGTCAAAACCTGCCATGAAGAGAGTCAGCTTTAAATGTACCCTGTGGAGCTTTTCACCATTAGTTGTGCAGTGGAGCAGAGTTTTGATGAGTGGGCCCTTGATAAACATGGAGGTTAACAGTTCAGAATATTCAAACAGATTCGGTGAGGAAGGAAATACACTCAACATGTTTGTCACACCTCAAGGACACACACAATGTGTTTTGGTGAAACACACGAAATGGAAACACAACTTTTTTTTTTGTTTACAATAAGACTTAACAGGGCTAATCTGGTTCAGAGAATTTGAAACAAACTGAATCAAGAGCTGAACCTGCTGCAAAGGACGCTCCATGTGTGTCCTCAAGAAGAAGGTTTGAAATGAGTCAGGCTGTTGTGGCTGCGTGTCAAGAAGAACATACCTGGACTTTGAGTATCTTGCCCCCGTGCTGGGACACAGTATAAACGTAATCATTGAAGTGTGTGGTCGCGTTTAGCAACTGGATCACAGATGGAGGCTCTACCAGTCACCGTCTGTCCATGTTACCCCTTCAACAGTGCCTGGGGCTGAGCCGATCACTTTTAGATGATCTGCAGCCCCTCTACCTCTGAACCTGAGAGCAGAATGGCCGCCTGTGCCAAATAGAGTTCCTATCAAAATAATCAAACCGGTAGTAGCTGCAGTTTACACCAAATTCAGTGTTGTCTTTCAAGGTGGATTTCAAAAGTGATGATGTTGAGCTGACCGGTTGTTAATCCTAAACTTGTTCTCACTCCAGTAGAGATGGAGCTGCCTCTTTTTTGTAATTAATATGTACAGTGTTTTTGCCAGAGCAAAGTCAGGAGTGCTGAATGTTGAGAGCTGTTGTGTCTGAGTGTGAGTGAGTTGCTGGGCAGGACCCAGAGTTTTACAGACACGAGGACAGCTGGTCCTTCAGATGAAACTCTATCTGTACCCCTGGAGGGCACAGCACAAGGACACGGGCTGTTTATTTAAAAAAAAAAAAAAAAAAGAAGTAAATACTGAACTTCCACTATGTTAAACAACTTATGTGTTTTGAAATTTAACTTTCAATGTTGCAACTGTCTCCATGTCAGCAATTTAAACTTTATTTTCCTAATTTTTTATAGATCATACCAAAGAATGCTCTACTTTGAGTTTTTTTTTTCTTTTTTGACAAATATCTCCACTTTCATAGTATTTTCCTTTTTTGACTCCTTATTTCTCATGGTAGAGTGACGTGATGCCTCAGCATGCATGTTGCTTCATCTTCAGTAAAGTGCTTTTGAAATATTTTGTGCAAATGCTTGAATACAGTTTGTAATTATACACTTCATTCGTAGGACAGATTTTATATTGCTTATTGTGTTTTTAAAAAAAAAAAAAAGAATTTGATTGCTTTATCTGAACTTTGAGGGAGTAATAAAATATTTTCTGATTCTCTCCTTTCATCGCATTGTCCATGTGGTTTATTTATTCAGTTACACCATCAGCCTTTTCAAGAACCAAATCAAAGAAAAGATTACAAGCAGCGGCAAAGGTATGAAATGGTAAATACTTCCCGCCTCCTAAGTGGTCGTGATTGCTGGTTCATGTCAAAACCATAGACTGTATATAAAAAGATCAAAACATCACAATAATACATCAATAGATACAGTATGAATTTGCACCTGACTTTGCCACTCGGTTTTATCTGCTATCTTAATATCTGATTAACCCAGTACAAGATCGGTCTAATAACACTCTCTGTTTTCCCTCCAAAACAGTTAAATGATAATAACAGTAACAATGTCATTAAGCAAAGAAACACAAGTTTTATTTCAGTTTAAACGTTTAAACGCGCAGTATGTAACTTCTGCCGCTAGGGGTCTCTCAATAAAAAATAATAACAAAAGACTGCTTTGGGTGACGTCATGAAATAGCATTGAATCGTGGGAGTTGTTGTCTTCACCACCAGCCCAGTTTGGATTTCTTCAGTGTCCATCATGCACATAGACTGTATATAAAAAGTTTGTTCAGGAGTTTTTTACCTGGAGCTGAATTATCTACGGAGGTCTACTCCTCTTCAGAATAAACAAACCCGGTAATTATAACCGTTAAAAGCACTGGAAGCAGGTTCACATTTAAAGTCGGTGTTTTGGCGAACTTGTACGGATAACACAGAACATCAGGGAAGGGTGGAGGCTGCTAATTTAAATAACTAATTTATGAACCAGATGGTCAGGATGTTTTAACCGGCAGCCAAATTATCCACAGAGGTGTCCTCGTCTCCATACCAAACGGACCAGGGGATTAAAACCAGTACAAACACCAAATACAGGTGTGTCACTTTAAAAATCAGCGATTCACCGGTGCTGTACGGCGGACACGGGAAGCCAGGAGAGGACCGGGAGCTAAACCTGCTCATGTAAGTGCTAAATTATGAACCCGACCCTCTGGAGTTCTTCTTACCAGCAGCCGAATTATCCGCAGAGGTGTCTTCTCCTCCATAACAAACGGACAAGGGGATTAAAAAGCTCTAAAACTCTAAAAACTCTAAAAATCTGTGATTTTCCAACGCTACTCGGCGGACACAGAAATGGAAAATTGGAATGGCTGGAAACTGAGACTCCTTAGCCTTGTTTCTTTGATAACTTATAAACCAGACGTTCGGGGTATTTTACATGCATACCTTAAAAACTAAAAACTACATAAAATAGGATAAAAGTACATTTTGAGCTTCTGGCAAGCAACCAAGCAAACACTTTCCCCCCCAATCTTTATGGAAAACATTCAGGGGAACCATGACGCTAACGCAGGCACATAGGGGATATGACCTCATTGCTTTTAACATTTGGGATAATGAAAGTACATAACTCAAAAATATGAAGAATGTGCAAAAGTTACATAAATGGTTTCATATATAAATCCCTATAAACTGAAAGCAGTGAAATCAGACCAGAACCAACAAAGAGGGGACAGATCTGTGTTATGAGATCTTGTGAGAGCATATTTCTGAGACAGAGACAGGTCTAGAATAAAGTGAATTTTCTCCTGATCTGTCAGTCTGAAATTACAAATTTAATTTCAGAATGTTTGGGAATTTGTGACTTGTGAAAAATGGACCCAATATTAATTTCAGTGACTATGGGGAGACAGAATCGGTCATAATCTGTGATCACGTTCACCCAGTATCTCCCATTGGAGTGAGCAGACCCAGGCCTGGCTGGTCTCCTAGAGGGCAGGGAGCGGGCGATGTGATGCAGTTACAGGAAATAATTGAAAGTGAGCTGTCTCCTTTGTCAAGCACACATTCAACACTACAGACATTTTGACTTGTAATAAGAAAAGCCCATGGGCGTCCGATAACATTAACAATGAACTGTTCTGTTTCATCCACGGTTCGTTTCAGTATTTACATCTGTGCTTCTCCTGCTGTGACATGTCAACATGTCTCCTGGGAAAACTGTCTATCTACATGCCCATTGTCTTCTCTGGATGTGTTTGGTACAGAAAAACAAGAAATAAAACATTTAAAGTTGTCACCTTAGACGCTTCTCAGTACAGTTTCCAGATCCTCAGAAAAAGGAATGATCATCAGATTAATTGGTAATGTGAATGATTATTTTTTTGCAGCTCTAAAATTATGTTTCTTTACACTGATATGTTTTTTTGGGATTCTGATCTACGGTGAGAATAACACAAGATACTCAACACAGCACAAGAAAGTATTTTTTTGTTTGTTTTTTATTGTTTACAAAATACCAACATAAATACATAACAGGAAGCTGTGTGATATTGCTGTGTGTGGATGTGTGTGTATGAAACAGGAGCAGGCAGAGGAGACAGCGCTGAGGCAAATGCTCCACCTCTCTGTAACAAACACACAGTGGCTTTCAGTCAGAAAGAAAAAAGTCACCTTCACATACTCTAGACAGCGAGGAGCCAAGACATGTCAAACAATGAAATAAAAATCACATTAAATATAAAGAACCAAAATGATAAAATACTGCAATATAAAAGCAGCTAAACCTCGGATCAAATAAAAAGATGGTGAGGAGGAGGGGGAAGAGGTGGAGGAGTACGACAGCACAGAAAGTGTGTGAAGGACCATCTATAGGCAAACAGGATATTTAAAATGTTTTTTTTTTTTCCTTTCAGAGTGCAGCCCTTACAAACCCACTAGGCAGGTGGACGTTCCCACAGTGACAGTGCTTGTTGTTATTTAAGTGGCATGAAACAGAGCAACAATGACAGCTCTGGGAAATCAACCCTGTAGGTCAAAAAAACTGGTGGACAAAGAGACACAAGGTTAGGTTTCAGGACCTTCTTCCATTTCTTTTTACTTACAGAAACAAGAAGGAAAAAGAAATGACAACATCCTCCCCTCATCAGCATTTACTGAAACACCATCATCCTCCATTCACACATGCAGTCAGACCATGCTCCTCGTAGTGTGTCCAAATTCAACTTGGTTACACTCTCAATGGAACCCCTTTTATATTCAAAGCCATAAAGTCAATATAATCTGTACACCAAGGCATCTTTTTTTTTTTTTTTTTTTTTGCAAACTACAATCATCAGTTTCAAGAGCAAAGCAGTTTCCTAACATATTTTTGTTACAGTGAAGATGCTTTAGGCTACAAGGAAGGGAGGGATAAAAACACCAAAGAAGGACCATAGAGGGAATGTGACGAGACACACAGCAGAGATGCGTTGATTAATAATTAAGGTCCTCTCTACGTAATTTTCTTCTTCTTTTCGCTGATCAATGCCTAACTTTAACCTCAGACTGCAATAGAAATCTCCATTAAAAACAACATGTGAGTCCAGAAACCCTTCGCGAGCCCCCATCTCCGAAAACCTTAGAATTAAGGCCGGCTTTGTTCATTGGCTAATGTATATATAGATAAATGGTGGAGCCTCGCCACTTTAATGTACTATCACTACCTGAAATGTATATATACATTAACATAAATACAGCCCAGGAGACACTACACTCAAAACAACTGCCGTCAACAGGTGGTACGTTGCCGTGACAACGTGATTCACCAGAGAGGAATTATTACAGAAGCAGAGACACACGGTAAAAGACTCGATTGGCCTGAGTCACAGTCAGATTTGGGGGTTTCTCTACTTAAACTCTGCTGTTCTGGTCAACCCTTGTGGCTGTATGCTACTTGGTGAATGTGGTAGTACACAAAGAGTTAATCTGCTCATTGCAGTCAGAATATAGAGATCATAACCTGAACCCATCTGAGCCGAGAGACGATCGTATGCTGTGTTTTAGATTTAGTAGTTTTGTGTTTTAGTTCTTACAGTCAAGACTAAAGATGTGCGGCAAGAAACACGGAGGGGGGCTAAAAACTACAATTGTCCAATCGCCGGCCAGGTGGAGGAAGACAGAAGGCGGTTCACTGGGTGGTCGTGGCAGAGCCGAAGGTCTCCTGGGAGGCGTACACCATGTAGAGGAAGCCATCTTGGTCCCGCTCCCGCTCATACACCTCAGAGATGGCAGCTGACACCGACACCATGCTGTGGCCGTTAACCAGCAGGAAGAAAGCCTGGTTTGAGTTTAGCTGGAGGCGCCTCCTGGTGGGGAAAGAAAGACATGACACAAGTGAGGAGGAGGGCAGAGGAGAGGAGAAGAGAGGAGGAGAGAATAAAGGAGAGTGAAGTCAAATAAGTCCAAGTAAAGGAAAGGAAAAAGAGAAAAGGAAAGGAAAGAAAGGAAAACAAGCAAGGAAAATAAAAAGGAAAGGAGGTGAGAGGAGGAGAGGAGTTCAGGTCTACCTGATAATCTTGATGAGCTCGCTCATGTTGACGTGGTCTGGCACCAGGAACTTGGTCTTGTCCAGGATGGGGAGCTGTTTTTCTCCTTTATATCTCTCAATGATCACCTGCGGGAGACACACACATCATCAATCAATGAGAATCAAAGACTAATATTTTATTCTGGTGCGTTCTAGTGTTTCTTGTGCTGTTTTCAGACCTGATGGCCTGGCATCTGAAACTGTTGTGAGACCCAGTGTCTGTGATCAATAGTGAGATGTAACAGAGAGATGAAGCGGCGCACATATCAGATGATGTGGTAAAAATAGCAGACAGCCCTCTGCCTCTGACTCTTTTCTTGTGAATCTGAGGTCCGTGCTCACTGGACCCAGACTGATGTACTGCAGATATGAACACAGAGTCTTTTATTCAGCAGAACAATTCATCAAGTGAAGATGAGTCTTTAAAACCAGCACTGCAGAAGCACATAAACCACTTCATCACTGACTGCGAGTGCAAATTACATGCATCTGTTGTTACACTAATCCACTGAGGCTGGCTGCCACGGAGCATGAGTTCACACAACAGAAAACACTTGAGCTGCTGCGATTATGAGTCTTAACTATCAATGCTTAGGTTAAGTGCTTCTTTTAATACGATTTTATTCACACTATGAATCCCGCGATATTGGATACTTTAAGATTTTCTGCATTTGGTTTCACAAGACATAGGCTCTTTAAACAAAAAATAAATAAAGGCTGAATGCTGTTTCCTGTATTTATATTTACATCAATCTAGCAAATACACTTTACTACTACACTGGTTATTTGGCTTTCAATCTAACTGTAGTCTCATTGCTATGCTATGGTATGTTTATTGTGGTATTATTAACACACAGATGTCAATTAAAATCACATTTGGTTTTCAACAATAGTGACCTCATACTTTATGATAAATATTCCCTACACAGTACACCCCTACTCTTTGAAATGATGTCCAGTTCTAGTATTGTTTTAGGACTGTTAACTAACTTTTTTTTTCCAGCCCTGCTGTCCTCATCTCAGTGCAGGTACAAACAAACATCCAACAGTCAGAGGACAGGGCAGGAACAGAGGGGCAAGTCCAAAATGTCCTTCATTTTAGTCTCTAGTATGTGTCAAGTTCCAAAAACGCAGGATCTTACATTTCCCATTGTGCAAATTAATAGCACCTTTGGTTAGACCCTGTGCCTGTCGAACTCCCTATCTACTGTTTGTTGCACAGCCTAGCTTTGAGTTATTAATATGTCTATTGATATATGATAGCCATAATGACATCATCAGGGATGTTTAAGAGCCACAGAGGACATTATAAAGCTGTTGTCAGAGGAATACTCCTCATAGTTGATAAACTGACTCAAAGATGCCGTGCACAGTTTTCTTGTATTCAAACAAAGGTTATGTATGTATCATTGATGTTTAACAAACCCAGCCTCATAAAAGGTTTGCAAAGTTGATTTAAAAAAAAAATTTTTTTTACCACATTTACCTTGTGTGTGTGCATGAAACGAACCAGACATACTCTCAGAAACAAACTTCTCTGTAGCGCTTCCAGAGGTCAAAAACTCCACAGGGTATTTCTAAATGTGTAAAATCAATGGAGTGGACAGAATTGGAAAAGATTACTAAATCTCAGGCAATTAATCATGTATAGGATATTATTATATTTACTATATTGATTTATTGCCTAGTTCCCAACTTTGTTTTTAACTTTTAATCTTTTCCCTTTTTCGTTTTTTATATCAATACTGATGAAAATAAAAAACATAATTGCTGATTTGAACTTCAGCAGTTATTTCGAGATTCTTTGCCCCCTGGTAGGAATAAATGGAAGCAGATATACTGCTTAGCGAGGGAGGGCCTGCTCTGAGAGCTGTAATCAGTCTGTCAAACAGTCCTCTGCTCCTCCACCCCCCACAGGCTCCACTGTGGCTGTCTGGATGGAGTTGCGTTACAGTGAGACAGTGCATCTGCCTCTGGTCTCAACACTTATCATGACATGGCAGTTTATAGCCCCAGGAGAGTACACAGGAAACACACACACACACACACACAGTGGGGTGCTTTTGAGATGAGTCGAGGCGTTAAACGGGGCAGCAGATGGAAGGCTGCTCTGATACTCTATCTCAAAATGATTCAACGAGCAGGTGAAACACGAGGTGTGCCTTGTTTATTGGTGGTTGCTAGGAGCCACTGGACAGCTGACTCATTCGCACAATCGGTCCCACCCACTTCTCATAGGAACAGACAGGAACAACTGCTGCTTAACCAAATTCATTGATCAAATAATGGATAACATAAGCAAGACCAAAAAAAAAAAAAAAAACTTCATCCAGAAATCAACAAGCAGAAAATACTTGCAGGAACTTGCACAAAACGACATGTGAAAACGTCTCACATGCAGAGTGCAACCAGGAAACGTGGTAAGGTTTTCCGTTGCAGGAGGTATGTCATGTTCTTACTTGCATCTTCCTGCGTTGTGCTTGTCACAATGATAAATGATTCTCTGTGCGAGAACAGACTTTGGCATTCACCCAGAGATTATTCTCAGTGTCATACCAATGACACAATGTGCATGTGACTTTTTGAATGTGTCATTTCAACTCACAGGTATCTTGTTAGGGTGCTGCTCTCGGATCAGTCTGACATCTTCTACTCTCTGTTCTGCAGGGCAAAAACAAAAAACAAAAAACCAGACAGGTTAATGGAGGCCACACAGAGAAATCAGCAGATCAAGAGAATCAACTGATAAAACTTCACAGACAAAGTAGACACAGATACAAAGGCAGGAACAGAGCAAGACAGACACCTGTAAGTCCAAGTATAAACAAACAACTAGGCAGGTTTTAACAGAACTTCTTAGTCACCCTAATTTGCATATCATATTTTAATCATCCCTTTCTGTGAGATAATAAATTTGGTGATCATGTGAGGATCAGCAGCCGAGATGTTTGTTATTATAATCTCCGGTTCAACAGGTTTGTGCAGGTGTTATGTATCAAACATTCTTGTAAGATCTCAACTGAGCAAAGTGTCAGCTGCACTTCTACTGTCCACTTCATCTAATCTCCTTTAAATAAACATCTACGATAAAAATATTAAATGACTCCATTCTTGGGGTTTTTAATGGGCTTTCCTAAAATCATTGTTCCACAGTGATTAGCAGATTATTATACAAAAATTGAGATCCACTTACTTTCCACTCAATTAGTCCAGTGTGTGTGTGGTGTCTATCCCTGAACACACAACACACCAGCATATATATCTTGTTTATAGATTAGAGATTTGATATATAAAAAGTTGACTGTAGAGCCTCTACAATGTTAACTGTGTATTTCCACTAACTGAACATCATGTTCAAGAATACCCAGATGTTTTTTTTTTTATGTTTAAACTTTTTGGAAGCTCAGCTGAAAAACTGAATCACTGGGTTTTCCCTCCACGGCAGCAACTCAAGAGGTCGGGTCAGGTGCTGATGGGATGGCTCACCTGTTCATCAGTGACCTGGGGCAAAGCAGGCGCCTCCTTTTTGAGCTTTGACCCAATGGAAAGTGATGTGTAACCAAGGCAAACTTAACAACAACAGACAACACCTCGGGCTCACTGCACTTTGAACTGACAACATCAACAACAACAGCACTGTCTCACAGTCAAAATGGGGTCAGTCAACAAACTTGAACATGGGGGGGAAGGGGGGGGGGGCACCATTATCATCTCCATTAGTTTTCAAACACTGAATTCAAATGAAAGCTTTGCTGATTTTCTAAAGCCAAGTAAACAAGAGCAGTACACTGGCCCCTGTCAGCTGTCAGTCAGCTGAAGCTTTGAATTACTGATATCCAGTCTTGTGGGATATCTAATTCAATCAGCTGATTACACACTGCTTCCAAAGGACAAATGTTTATCTTTGTAAGGTTCCCATTTTCAAGCTCAACTCGAGGAAATGAGGGACATTGTTCCATGATTACATTTCAACCAGGATGAGCTGAGCACTGGGGGAACAGAGAAGCTCTGTCTCATGACCAGATCAAGCAACCAACAGCCTCTGAGTCATCACTTCTCAATCAAATAGAAAAATTGCAAAATGGGAAGCAGTTGACCTGAAAGCCTGCGAGTCCCCTTCCCTCGTTTCAGTTCTGTCATAATATGGGACTTTGTCAGCTCCGCCTGACACAGCTGGAATATTCTCTGTGATTCCCTGAGTCATGCAACGGCCTGAAATGCAGATGTGCAACTTGAACTTTGGACGTAGTTGATTCACACATGACTGCCAGCTAGTGAACAACAGTGTCACACTGTAAACCACCATTAATACAGACAGACGGTCCCTAAACTGGCAACATATACAGTCACATGATGACAGCCTGAACCAGCTACCTGTGCTTCCATAAGTTTGTGACGCTGTGTTTCTGCACTGGGACCGGAAGTCGGGTACTTGTAGTCATGCTGGGAGATGTAATTCCTGAACAAAAGGTTGAAAATGTCCCCATCCCGTTGCTCAAGGTGTAGTCTACACTCCTAAACAACCTAAGGCCTCAACTCATCGACCTAAAGAAAGTGATGGATTTCACAGAATTACAATGAGTGCAAATCTGTTTATTTTGTCTTGTTAACTATATTACTGAAAACACCACAGAGTAAAAGCTGTCAGAGAGAGGTGGCTTTGTGGATACCAGGTGTTTGCAAAGCACTGCAGGCTTTGTCTGTGGCTACGAGGGCTGGGAAACCATAAGTGAAACTATAATCCGCATCGAGGCTGAGGCCTACCCTTCACACCAAGAGAAACAGAGCCCAACTCTGCACTTTTAACTTATCATTTGTCTCTGTCCCCTTTGCTGAAACTCCTCTCTTCTCCTCCTCAAACTGTCCCATCCCCCAATCCTGCAGCTTTCTCTTTCTCTGCCCTGCATTTCGACACCACTTTGTTTTTCCCACCGCTCTGATGCAAATAAACACACTCACACAGACAGGCCTGCAGCACATTATAGCACCCTATCCTATCCTATCCTATCTTATCCTATTCTATCCTATCCTATTCTATTCTATTCTATTCTATTCTATCCTATCTTTAAACCTGTATGTGTACAGATGGGAACAATTTGCCTCTTTTAGATAAGTTGCCAGGTCTACAGATCTCTGTACGTGTCTGGGTCTTATTCAGCTGTGCAGACACAGACCTCCACTACCTCCCTGTATGTTTATTAGACTGTTCCCTGAACCAGCCCTGGACGCTAATAATCGCCACTGGGATAATAACCAGCAGCTACCTGGCCTGTCCACATCCGCGCTGTAATTCAGTCCCGTACAGTTATAGATAAAAATCTGGGGCCGCAGCTATGAACCTACAGCATTTCATAAAGGACATAAAGCGACAGAGTGTGAAAAACCAACAACAAAACAAAAAAAAAAACCTACCGTATGTCCTTCTTTGTTTGAAGGTTTTTTCTGAAGGCATATTGCGTCAAAGTCAACCAGTTGGCAGCGGATGAAAACGGAGGTAGCGGCTGTAACAACGCAACAATAATAATAATAATTAAAAAAAAAGAAGCTAAAAACGGTTTATAAAAGTGTCCGTGGCCGCGGTGCTGGTGGCTTTCTGGTGAAAACTGAGGAGCACTAGTTTCCAGACGGTTTGATGTCGTCGCTTCCTCCCTCTCACTGTGTTTTTATCTCGACCAAGCAAAACAAACCGGTCAGCTGACCTCTGACGTCATCCGCAACGCCCCGCCCCCCCGCTGCCAAATTCAATTTAAGACAACAAAAATTTCATTAGCGCAACATAAACAAGTCAAATTGAAGGAATATACGAGTGTTTGTATTCAATTGTGTGTTTGTTTTAAAGAACAACCGAGTTCTCCCAAATGTTGCGGAATCATTTAAGGAATAAATGTCAAATTACTACAGTTTAATCAAACAAATACACAAATAACGATGAAAATAAATATGAGCTTATACATACTGCTGTAATCAAGTGACAGCTCTTACTGCTGGTCAGGAAACAGCTTGTATTTACCCTCAAGTACCGTTTTTAACTTCCTTCCTGCGGTCAGATATTATGCCAAAGATATCATTTCTGCCAAATTTCTGCCAAAGGAAGAGGAAGGAAATTCTTTGAAACATGACTTTACATAAAAGACTTTGGTTTGTGTCATATTTTATCATTTATAAACCGTTCATAAAACACAGCGACCAGCACATCTACAGTGGCTGGAGACACTGCATATTCTTTAGCTTGTTGTGACCTGATGTGACCCTAATGACAAAGCCTATGGGATTAGTTCAGATCAGCCAGTGAGCTAGAGGAAATAACACTATGCACACTATGTTTGCATTTACGCCCATTGGAATCAGCAGCATTAGTTGTAGTATCTTCCTTTGTTGCATTTTTGGGGGAAGTGATATTAAAAACTCTTCACCACAACTATACTGTCTTATAGTTTCAACACAATTTCAGTTATGTCGACTAGATCTGCTCAGTGCTTAATCTGAATCACTAAATTATGACAAGGCTCTTGAACTAATCATTTACTTGATTAAAGTAGGCATAGTGAAAAAATTAAAAATACTCAGTTACTTTAACATTAAACAAGTAAAAACCTTAAATTGACTGTTACACCTCTGAAATATTAGTATTAGTATACAAAAGTAAAAGTACCTCTGAACTGTAACTAGACCGAGCACTTAGGTAAATTTACTTAATTACTTCTGCTCATTGGCATCAGCTTCAATGTTACTTCTTAGAAAGTAGGCCAAGAGGACAGTGCAGTTTATGTTTCTGTCCAGCAGGTGGAGAACTCTGATCACTTATTGCAGCTAATCTCTTTACTGTTAAAAGGACCAGTGCTGGCTCATAGGAGAATAGCCTGGGGGTCAGGGTTAGACTGCAAAAATCAGTACACTCGCCTCGGTCTCTTTTTTAATAAGAAAGGCTTCTGATGCAAGACAGTAACAGTCACACTGACAATATAAAGGCTCATATCTGTGTTTGTTTTCCAAATCAAACATGTGATGCACATTTATGAACACAAACGTGCAAGGGGTCTTTTTATCGCAACTGATTATGTTTATGACAGATGAGAAGTCAATTTTAAATCATCTGTAGTTACCAGTCTCTCTCTCTCTCTCTCTCTCTCTCTCTCACACACACACACACACACAGTATCATCTACCACAATCAAGTTGTGTATTTGAGGACTGTGCTCGTATATGAAGCATCCAACCCTTTCTTTACAACTCAAAGACAGCTGTAGATGCCGATTAAACATGAGAATGTGAGTCTGGGTTTTGGAGTGTGTGTGTGTGTGTGTGTGTGTGTGTGTGTGTGTGTGTGTGTGTGTGTGTGTGTGTGTGCGTTCTGTGTCTTGAGCACACACCCATGAGTACAGGGGACACTCCTGCCCTTGAATCAAATATTTGCGGTCAATATTTAGACACCCCCTCGCCCCCTTCCCTCCTCAACTTGCCTCTGCCTGCTCCCTCCACTCATTAGACGATGGTGTTGTGATTTCATGGTTCTCACCAGGAGGCTCCACAAGTGCAGAACTGGCCTCAGTCAGCTGTGCAGGTGGCTGAAGTGCTAATCCGTGTGATATGAAATGTTGACACTGTCATAGTGTTATATGTTACAATACTAGTGGGGTCGATAACAATAACAGGTGAGTGATATGAAGGGGGCAAAGGTGAAGTGTGTGGGTGGGCTTGTTTCACAGTCTTCCTGGGATATAGAAACTGGGAGCCCATTACACTTGTGGGTCTGACAGCTCTGTGGTGACCAAAATACTGGACCCCACGAGTTGAAATGGCTGTTCGTGGGTCAAGACTTGGTTTTAGGGTTAGGCATTCAGTTGTGAAGGGTAAGGTTAGGGTAAGGGGCTGGAGAATGCACGAACATAAAACAAGTTGTGTGTGTGTGTGTGTATTCAATTCCTACTGTGCATGTTTCAGAGTATATAAGAGGAGCACAACTTATTAAAGACACATTCTTAGATGACATTTTTCTGATTAGCTGCACTGCAAAGTATCTACAAAAACATGGTTCTTTTTTTTCTTCCATGTAACTTCTTTATATCAAAGAGATACTGTGTGGATTATCTTCAATGAACAGGACCATACTTCTTGAAAAACTAGGTGAATTTATAAAATGTAAATTTTAAGGGCTGTGAGGCGCACAAACAAATTCTTATTTATCTCATATAGCTTAAAATCTCTGTGCAAAACACTGAAACTAGCTAACTAGCTACCAGCCAGCTATAACAAGGGGAAACTGAGAAAAAAGAAAAATATTTGTGATAATTTAGGTGAAATTAATTATTGGGAATGTCTCTATGCACTGGTCTCTACTGTATGTGTAAAAAAAAAAAAAAAGCCTTCACAATAGATGCGCATTTTTCTGATTGTTATTTAGCTTGAAAGCTAACTATTATACTCTGTAATGTATGATTTGAAATGAACCACACTATTTGTTTTAATTGTGGGATGTATTCACATACAATATAACTATACAATTCAGTAATATGAGTAAGTAACCACAAATTGACTTTACTCATCAAAACAGATGGTAGATGGAGTAAAAGTGTCCAACTGGACAAAGTGAAGTAAAAGACAATGATGACAAACGCAGAGAGAAGACATACAAAAGCCATTTCCAGAGTAATAAAGCTGTGGTGCTTCAGTCATCAGTGTGGACATATTGTCTGCTCTTTATATGTCAAGGAAATGTGAAATCCCCCCACCCAAATCTCTTCTGACCTTTATTCTGTCATAACCCTGTATCCATATGATTATCTGTTCTTCCCTACTCTCCATCAGTTTGAAGAGTAAACTTAAACCACAGGCCTCCCTCACTGATCCACTCTTACTGAGGCTCTTAAATCCACCAGAGTGGAGGGGAGGGTTGGCGTTGCAGTGATTTTGCAACTAGAATAAAAGGCAGCCCTGCTGAAGAGGACGCCTTCTGGAAACATTTCACAAACATTTTTGCTTTACATCAAGGCAGGGCTGATGAGCAGTTAGGGGAGGAGTCTGTGTTTGGAAATTGTACATCACTGTCTGTTGCGGTGATGTAAACTTCCTCTAGAGGCTGTAGGACCATAGCAAAAGGCTGCAGTCAGGCACCAACTGTCAAAACATTTCCCCTACTTCACATCATACAATCATGTCATTGGTTCTGTTCAAAATAAAAAAGTGTTCTTCTGGAGCTACTTAAATCAAGCCCAAAGACATTAAGCATGTCTTTTCAACCCAGTACAGGACTAGAGTGGGGCAAGCTTATGTTTTTTTTAATAAAGCGAGACCTGGTATTGTTATGGGGACAGTCTCAAACGTTCATACATCAAACTTACATCTGTCTGCTAATTAACCATTTAAAGATGATTACATATGACATATCATTCACAATGTTTTTTAAATACATTAAAATTTCACCTCTGACTTCCAGGTGGGAGGAGGATCTAACTGAGCACGTGCAGTATGTGAGTGTTATCACTCTAGCATGTTTCCTATTCAGAGGAATAAGACTTGTTGCAACCGTGCCTTGTTGCAACCGTTCTCAGTCTCCCCTAAAACAACAGTAATGAATGACCATAATTTAAAACAATTTAAACCTCAAGATCAGATCAAGATTTCATCATTTATCCATTACTTTTAGCTAACTATTTCAACCATTTGTAAATTATTTTAGTTTTATCCATTCTAATTATATGAACTTAACGTTTAGCTACTTTTGAGAGCTAGTTAGCTTTCACTCTCCACTGCAGCACAGTGTTCCAATGTCACAGTTAATTCAGCTGATGGATATATATTTTCTGTCAAACCATAATTAAGGTACTCTACAATCTGTTTTGTACCCCCTGGTAACTGCACAATGACCCCTGAGGTGCAAGTGCCTCTGGTGGAGAACATTTAATTGAAACCAAGTCTCCTATTTTGAGACCCAGAAAAAAATCTCAATAATGTGTAACCTACAGTCAGGTATTTTCTATTTGAGGCTTGTTTTTTTTTTTTTTTTACTTTATCTCACACAGTAGACAAACCTTGAATCATTGTGCTTCGACCATGAATTAACAAAATAACATCACCCGATAATAGACACTAAAATCTGATGTTTTCATATTTAGAGTATTGGACAACATGCTAGAATTCAAATAAAACAACAATAAAAGGGTTTTATGTTG
Organism: Trachinotus anak; assembly: GCF_046630095.1. Classification (NCBI taxonomy): domain Eukaryota; kingdom Metazoa; phylum Chordata; class Actinopteri; order Carangiformes; family Carangidae; genus Trachinotus; species Trachinotus anak. Next base: position 25,153,124 of record NW_027273853.1, on the reverse strand, counting down.
TAGATCCATGCGCGGTGTTGCTTTATATCTGTGTGTATTATAAATCTGTCAACCTTGCCATATGTGTCCTCAAACAACAAGTGTGTACCACCGTTCTTGGATTTCCATAGAGGACTGCGGCCTAAATGATTAAATGTATATATGTGTGTCTGTGTGTGTGTTTAGAGGCTGCTCGGAGAAGCAGAGCACTGCAACAGGAAACACTTAGAATTGTGGCCTTCTCTAGATTACATTGGTTGCGCTGTTGCCAAGACAACGGCAATTAGAAAAGACTAGGTTACCAAGCAGAGAGCGGTTATGTTTCCGTAGCAACCAAGGTCAGGGAGAAGGCTCTGGGTTTACCTGAATCTTAGGAATAAGACAGATACAACATATTTGTTATTGTTCTGAGTATCGGGGGGACATCAGGTTCATGCAGAATCTATTTTCCGTTTGCATTGAAGACTCCAGCACTAACTTAAACTCCAGTGTCCTGAATCCTTATTGGCTGTTAAACATCTGCAGGGAAATTGAACAGCTGGATATATATGTAGTAGTTAATAGTAAAAGTGTAGATCCCAGGATATGTGACATGAAGTACACTCACCTCCTCACCTGCACTCTAATGTACGCAAACCTGCACATTTTCTAAATGCAATCTGTCTGCAGAGATGAGGACAACAGAGAATGTGTCCTTCTATATGTAGGTCTGTCTGTGCCCGCTGTGTGCACTTCCTGTAATTAGTTGATTATCACAGCATGTTGTCACACACCAGCTTACACAAACACACTATAATGACAATGGCATACCGTGACCTCCTTAAATCTTTATCTAGAATATAGTAAACTGTGCTTGTGCAAAACTAAGCAGCTGTGTGATAGTCCCCCCCCCCCCCACATCTCCACCTCCCTCTGTCCTGTTTTGTAGACCCCCGTCTCTCACCAATTCTCCATTTCTTTCATCTCTGCATCATCTTTCCATTCGTAAATACCTTCTTCCCTCTGCCTTAAACCCATGTTAGTCTGTCTCTCTAGCACGCACACACACCTCCACTTTGGTGTGTAACCAGAGGCTAGAAGAACACTTAATCCCTCTGCACCTGCTTTCCATACCACCATGACCTCTCTGCAGCTGCCCTGGGTGTGTGCTCTTTGCCTTTGTTTGTTTATTATACATGCGTACATGTTCATGTATTAGCAACTTTGCATTCATGTCAGGACTGTACTCTACTATTACAGATTTGTTCATATGTTCATGTGTTTGTGTATTTTTAATAACACATTTGAGATTAACAGATGTTTGGCACTTTAGACTGCACAACAGATGGACTTGATATAAAATAACATTATAATCTTATACACTGCGGGAGAGCAGACTGCAGGGATCAGTATTCAAATTAGATTTGATGACACTTACTCCATCTTGTCTGCTATCCGTATGTGGTACAAATGTGTTAAAGTCATTTCAACTTAATTGTAAAGGCACATGGCTACTGTCTACGGGCTGTACAGCTAATTAAGAAATATATCGGCAATAGGCAAAGAATGATGGTAATAATACTGCTTCATAAAATAACACTATTTCATTCATATGAAGGAAAACCCTGCACAAGCTCAAGGAAAAAGAAACAGTCTATGAGTAAATGTTTTCTCCTACATATAAGAGAAAATACACAAGTTAATATTTAGAGGTGCGAAGCAGAAACAATACCGATTCTATTTGCTTTTCCCGGTCCAGCACTGAAGTACTAGTATGTGGTGAAAAACATATAAGCTCAGCAAAAACAAACATGGTGAGCATAATTTATAGAAGTTTATTGACGTAAAATATATACAAACATTAAAATGTAAAAAGAAAAAGTAAAAACAATATTATATAAAAATTACCTCTTTCCACATCCATGTGAGAAAAAAGCAAGTTCGTTGGACAGCTGGTCATGGACCAACTGGAAAAGCAATTCTGATATGAATGCACAGCTTTCAGTGCATGGTTGAGGAAAAAAAATCACCTTTGGTTCCTTCTAAGAGGTCTCGCTACCTACAGCTTCCTCCTCTGTCGCGCGTCAATCATTCTCTCTACATCTCCATTTACACTTATTCCTGCCTCTCCTCCCTGCAGGTCCCTCTTTGTTCCTTGGAGGAAGGGGGAAAGAGGAGGCGAAGGAAAAAGGCAGAATTGCTGCCTTCTCGTGGAGGGGTGGGGGGGGGGGGGGTGGGGGGTGGGGGGTGGATGGAGGTGGAGTGACCACTGTGTGATGGAGGGGGAAAGAAGAGAGAAACAGTGGTTTCCATCAGGAGGAGGGCGACTAACAGAACACACTGTTTTGTGCCTCCTGATGGAGGACATGTTTTTTGTATTATCACCAATAGCTGCTAACAGAAGCCCAACGGTCCTGCATTTTGTTTCCAATTGTGAATCCACGGGCTCTCGGGGGCTCTTGGGCTCTGCCATCTGTGCACGTGCACGTACACGTACACACACACACACACACACACACAAGCTCCTCACGCACAGACATGCCTCATGTGGAAGTTGACCACATACTCTGCATTGGTGCGCTGGACAGAGATGGCAAAAGGTTCAAAGGGGTGGAAGGTGAAGGCAACCAGGCGTCGTACAGCGTGATTTACCGGCCGTCCCAGCAGCCCTGCCTGGATCTTAAACTTCAGCAGGCCGGAGTCACGTGCGTAGAACCTGGTAGGTGAGAGCAGAGGAGAAAGAGGCGGCATTAAACTCTATGTCTAGTCCAGTCTGTCGCTTTCTGTTGGCTCTGAATGCTCTGTTCCTTTTGGCTTTTCTTTTATCCTGTCTGAGGAGCAAGTAGATGATTTTGCTACAAGACTGTGGATGTCAGATATATCTACAGGTGAAACTCAGGCAGCAACTAATCATCATTTTCATTACTCATTAATCTATCAATAACTTTCAGTTAATCGTTTAGTCTGAAACTCAGCTTAGTTAATAGTCAATCAGGTGAAGATGAATGGGCAGCAATATTGATAACTCATTAAACTGGCAACAAACAAACATCTACTGCACTGTCAGTAGTGCTATTCATGGACTTTTAATGATCTGATTCTGTTACATCATTTGCTATTAGTAAGATGCTCATTGAGCCTGATGGACTCTGCACCTGATTGGGTGGTCTCCGCAGGTCTTGGGCCTCTCCATCACTGAAACCCACTTGTCATCGTAACTGAAGAGGGAGAGGTCGAGGTAAGGACTGCTGCTGTAGGACTGCGCACTGATGGGCAGCTGACCCAGCAACCGCCGCACTGCCTCAGTGTGGCCGCCATATTTGGCATTCACTATGGTGTCCTTAAATCTGAGGCACAGACAGACGGTGGGGTCGGGGTTGGGAGTGGCATCAGAAAAAAATTACAGCAACAGGAATGGAATCATCATTAGATAATTATCTATTTCAGCATGGTCTTCATGTTAAACTCAATAACCCCTAACAAAAAAATGTGTATGATCCATAAAACATCACTCCTCTTAGTTTTATCTAAATTTCTGAAAGGGTTGAACAGCCTGTGGCAGTGGCTCCCTCCCTTGTTTTCCCTTTAGTCTTCAGTCATTTAAATTGTACATCCATATTTTTCAAATGTCCTCTCACCTTGTTTCTGGCTACAATATCTCCAGTCTTATAGGCCTGTCTCTCTGTGAACTAGGCTTCACTCTTAGCAAGAGGTAAGTGGTAGAAATCTGGTTTGCTGAACGTACTTGCCAGCTTCAGTTTGTCCTCTCCTTCGTCCTGACATCATTTTCACCACTCTAAAACCTAATTCTAGCCTCTTTTGCTCTTTCAAACTATCCTTTATCCTCTCCTCCTTCCTCAGCCCCCACGGCTCTCTGCTCCTCCCTCTTCACCCTCCGCTGAAGACCTTGTCACCTATGCTGGCGAGTCGAACTGCCAAATTCAATCACTGCTCCTCCAGCCGCGCTGACTGTCTTAATATCTTGCGTCTCAATCCAGATTAAGTCCTAAAACTCCTTCCCTGTCCCCCAGGCGATCGCTGCTGATCTGCTCCCCCTTCCTAACCACAGTCTGACATTTGGCTGCACAGTATCAGGTGCAGTTTTTCCTTTCATTCAGAAATCAACCCAATTTAGTGGTTTGCCAGCATGATATTTGTCAAACTGGAATATATATATGTATATACATATATATGGTAATTTTATCCAATAATCATCTCCCACAGTACACAGAATGTCACTCCCATGCTTCTCCACCCAGTACCTTCTCTGGACCTGCCGGGCGTAGTTGTTGGATGAAGCGGAGCAGGGGAACTGGACGGCCTGGCTGTGGAGCGTGGCGTTTCTGAACAGGTCACAGAAATTCTCAAACAGCTCCAGCAGCTGGTCGGAGGTGTTCTCAAAGACGGCCAGCACCTCTGTAGACACCATGTTGTACACGACAAAGAACGACGGCTAAGAGGGAAAAGAAAAAAGGGGGAGTTGAAGTGAAGGTTTGGAGAGAGAACTAAGGCTAAACATTCTGCAGCGCTTTATAACACAATCCTCCCTGATCTGCAGAAATGAAACACCAAGGCTCATCAGGAAAAATCTGGCATTTATTCTCGTATAACTAAACATTTCAGGATTTGGCTTCCGTCTATGGTTATGATCAGTGGCGGTGCTCTCTGCTTTGGTCACCAGCGCCTGAGTCAAACATTTTGGCCACAGCTAGTCGCCCTCACAGACTATCCTCAATGCACAAACGTCCAAAGAAATGCTGCGCCCTTCTCTGCTTAACAAGCCCCATCATTTGTCAACGGGACACAGTCACACCCACAAAAATGACCGAAACTGTAGACAGAACGGTTGCTAGTCAAGCTAGCTTCCAGAGATAAGAGCCTGCTTACATAATGCATGGAAACAGGCGATTGTCAAATCCTTTATGGGAGAGAACGCTGTTCTGAGATCAGATGTGAAGAGAGATGTCACTTCCACTACGGTATTGTTCTAATTGATTCTATTTTTAGCCTTAACTGGTCAATATACTGTTAGTTCAAAACGACAAAATGATATATTATGAATTTTTTGTTGGTGAGATGAAAGCAGCTAATCAGCCAGGATGTCAGAGAGCTGAGATTTAGACATTAATTAGATCTATTTACTGTCGCCATGAGAGAGACACAGAATCTGAGAAAAGAAACGTGTCCTTGGAGACCTGAAAGAGGAATCCTTTTAATACAGCATGAACAACAAAAGACATGAGAGAGGCAGGAGAAAGCAACAAAGAGAGCAGGGGGAAGAATTTTTGTGTGTATGTGTGTGTGGGGGGGGCAACCCATGGAGAAAGAAAATTGAGGTCCAGATGGGTCCAGACTGCTTTTTGAGGGTTAAGACTTGGTTTTAGGGATCAGGTTAGAATTAGGTTTAGGTTTAGGTTAGGGTAGGATATAGAAACAAATATGAGTGTGTGTGTGTGTGTGTGTGTGTGTGTGTGTGTGTGTGTGTGTGTGTGTGTGTGTGTGTGTGTGTGTGTGTGTGTGTGTTCCTACCTGCGAGGGGTCGGTGACTCTGAGTGTGACCACATCTTCGCTGGTGTATTTAATGAAGAGGTGATGCTCATCCAGCAGCTGCATCTTCCACATCCTCAGCCTCCTCAGCTGATCAAAAAACTGGAAGAATCTGACGACACCAAGCAACATGGAATTAAAACCAAGCTCCGGGGAACTAAGCTGATCAATAAATGAATATCCCACATCAGTACATTATGGAAATGGAACGGCCAGATTTGGTAATTGACAATTAAGTGAAATCACACAAAACATGCAAAATGACAATACATTTTTTCAGCAACTATTTTGATCATCTGATAACAAACTAAACATTTAGGAATTTACACTGATTATTTTCAGTTTTAGACCTACAGAATATCATACATTTTATTTATAAGACAAAAGTATATGAAAATCCACTTCAGATGTGAAAATTATTTAATGTGCAGAGATATTTTTCAACTCTTTCAAAAGAATTATGAAAGAAAATAATTCCTCATGGGAGTGATAAAACTTTAAAGTAGGGATGTGACATGATGAAAGTCCCACTCATTTATTTTATTCATATACTGTTTGAGTAACTTTGTTTATAGAGACAGCCGCTGTGTAGATGGAGCACAAGAGAGCTCCAAATGTGTTTTCTCTGTTCTTAACCAGGGCTGAATTAATGAATCGCCTAATTTAATAAACTGAGCTGCAGTAAAAGTTCTCTTCACATTAACAACATTTACAGCACCATTTCCACAGACAGCCATCCATGCAGCAGTCTGAGATGAATCTGAAGGACTGACAGATTCAAGCTGGTGTGATTCCGTAGACGGCTTTCACACCTTACTTGGCTGAACTGAACAGGTGCAAGCTCCAGGTGCAAGCAGAGTGTGGTGCAGTTCGTTTGGGTGTGAAAACAAAATGGCCTGAGCGCAGGACTGTGGTGTATTTGTGTGATTTTAGCATAAAGTCAAAAGTTGAACTACCGTTGAATTCATCTGGTGATCGGGAAATGTTACAATCTCCTGAACAGTGGAAGCGATTAATGACATATATTTATAGAAGATCATTTTGTAACCGTGGTAACATGTATGAACTTCACCGCTTGAGTGCAGAAATTTTCACTTAAGAATCAGACAGTGAAAAGAGGTTTGAACACAGGTGTGCTGTGTCCTTCCTTTTAGCAGTTCCTTAACAGAAAGAGGCTAAAAAAGGGAGCGGCCACACAGCAGCTACACTCCCGTAACATTAAAGCAGGTTTTGCATCAGGGTTTCGGTCTCGGTTTCAGAATTGTTAGACGCCTAAAAAGCACCGCTAATGAATAACCAACGATATAGTCCTGCACTCTGCTGTAGTTAAATTCAAACTTGTGGAATAGGATTAGTAAGCACCTGAATACCACTGCGACCTGGATAAGCAGCAGTGAACAGCTGGATGGATCAAAGCAAGTGAGCAAGAAAGACTGGAAAGAGGAGAGTAATCTTGCATACCTCCTCTTGGCAGTGGCGCTGCCATCCTGCTCAGCTCTCCTCCAGAGATAGACCAGCAGCCTGTGCTTCAGGGAGTTGATGGTTTTGTCAGTGTACAAGCGAGGGAAGCCAGGCTGGCTCTCAGACTGAGCCTCTGTATAAACTGCTGAAAGAGTCAGGAGGTCGTCCTCGTAACAGAACCGCCCAATAGTCCTAACATCCAGAAACGTACCTTCTGGAGTCACCTGGTTGTAAAGACAAAAAGGGGGTAAAAAAAGAGATTGGGGTGATTGTCTTAGTTGATGTCTGGGATTTTTCCTCAGTTCTTTCAACATTAGCAGGTTACATTTTCAAACATTGATTTCATGTAGATTTACATTTTAGATCTACATGAAATCACCTTTCTTTCTGCCCACCTGAAAGACATGTATGGTCTGCTGCTGGACCGACAGCACAGCCAGGATGTTCCTGTAGAGGTAGAGGCCCTGGTTGTGCGACAGTATTATCTTGTCACACTTGAAGGACCTGGTGTCACAAAGCCTGCCGGTGTGGAGGTCGATAATATGGAGTGAGTAGTCTTCTAGAGGAGACCGGGGATTAGGAGTAACAGATTCATTGTTTCGATACACCTGGTGGGGGGATAAAATGTGGATGAAAGAGGCAGTCCGCGCCAAAGTATGGAGGTCAATTTGGGGTTTTTATTTCTTTGAGTTTCCTTGTAAATTTGTAGCAAGTTTGATGGTGTTGTTACCTCAAAGAAGTAAGGTGGCGGCTCCTCTGGGACGTACACAGCTGACCCAACGATGACGTAGCGGCAGTCGTCTGTGAAGAGGCTGCACTCCCTATTCAGGTGTTCTCCATTTGAAGCCACATTAGTGACATGGAGCAAGGAGAAAAAGCGCTCAAACAGGCGGCCTCGGATGTTGAGGGAGCGCTGGTCATTGGCCGTCAGAAGAGTCTCTCCCTCCTGGCCTCTCAGCAGGTCCTGAGCTGCCTGGCAGCCTTGGTATTCATATATCTGGAAGAGGAACATTGACAGTTTTTCCTTCAACTTTTTGTCTCGAGTTAACTGGGTGGTTAGATGGACCAATTCTTATCCAGTCCATGTGCTTTTGACAGATAGGAGACATAAATCATACAATACGTGGTATTTAAAGGGTCTAACTCTAATGATTTGATGAGAAATATGGAAGAAATAAGACAAAAAGTTATCAGTGAGGTTTCTCTCCTCTTACCTCCAGAGAAGTCTGGTCAGAGGAGAAGGCGATGAAGCAGCGTCCATCTGGTGAGAACTTCCTCAGAAAGCAGGGAGGCTTCTCCACATTGACCACAGTGAAGTTGGGGAACAGGTTCTGGTGGAAGCAGCGCACCCTGTACCAGTGAGCTCCCGGTCGGCCTGAGCAGATCCTGCGCCTCTCGAGACGATGAACCACATTCTGATTCTGGATCCGTCTGGGTTTCAGGGTTGGAGTGTCCTCATCCATTGCGGTGGTGAGAAAATGATCTAAAACCGTTTCTCAGTAGGTCGTTAGACAGGCGGCGAGTATAGTGCAACGACTACATCACAGGCACAGTCCTGGTACCTGAGTTTTCAAGAGAAAGTGAGAAGGGAAGGAACAGGTGAGGACTCAGCCACGTGGTGCACCTCAACCCGAAGCTGAGCTCAATTTAAAAAATAATCACGTTCTAGTGCTAAATCTATTAGTTATTTCCTCAACTTCCAAACTGACTGAAAATTTTACTGAAACAAAGACACAACTATCAAGTTTAAGTGTACATTCAATGTCTTCCTAAAGAAGACAGAGGAAACAAATAATGAACAGAAAGAAACAGGCACCAAATACATTTTAATAAGTTCTCTGGAGGAGGTCAAAGTTCAAGTTAAAGATATTCTCTTTACACTGCACGTATACAGTAGTTGTATGTGAGTATCAGGCTGTGAATAAAAACTTTGAGCAATACCAAAGATGTCATTTTAGGACACATATGTCAATTTTTCATTGGAGATTCAGACTAAGCTACTGTGGCACTTAAGTCAGAGGGTCTGTACTCTAACCAGAAATTATTATGACATTTATTTTATAGATTATATATGCTCAATGAGTAAAACAGATCTAATTAATTGGTTATTTAGAGCAATATGGAGCAGTTATGATTTCAGCATTCAGGTCTCTTCAAACCACAACCTCACACATTATCCTATGTGAACAAGACAGGTTATACAGATTTATTCAAGAGGACAAAAGCCAACACTGAAGACACAGGAACACAGAAACGTTGATAGTAAACAGCACGACTATAAAAGCAGGAAGCGTCAGTTTTATCTTTAGACATCTGAAACAATGCGCTGATACTCACTATCCCACCTCCGGGAAGATTTCCGGCTCCTCCAAGTTCAGCGGCTTGTGTTAGCAACGCCACATAAGTTTAGCTCAAGAGCTCGGCAAGTTGCAGTTAGCTTGTACTTCTCGTTGGTCGTAAATATCCAGCTTCACTTATTTCGCCGTGTTGGACGGCATCTGTGACCTGTCACAATTTCTCCAAACATCGGTGAGCCCGGAGCTTTAGCGGGTCCAGGGGCAGCGGCTGTGTTTGTTGTGAGCGGGTCGTGGAGGAAGCGTAGAAGAAGAAAAAAGGGGCAGCGGCTGTGTTTGTTGTGAGCGGGTCGTGAAGGAAGCGTAGAAGAAGAAAAAAGGGGCAGCGGCTGTGTTTGTTGTGAGCGGGTCGTGGAGGAAGCGTAGAAGAAGAAAAAAGGGGCAGCGGCTGTGTTTGTTGTGAGCGGGTCGTGGAGGAAGCGTAGAAGAAGAAAAAAGGGGCAGCGACGCTGAACTGAAGCGACGCGCAGAGGCTGTGGTTTCAAACAGCGCCGCCACTTCCTCCTCAGGCGGAAAGCGGCATTGCAGCCTGGAAAAATAGTCAAATATCAAATAATCAATAAGCCTGTGAATATTCTCATTTGTCCAGGTCATAGTATCTCAAAGGAGTTTTAAATTGAAAGCAACTGGACTTGGTTATTTGTCTAGGAAGATGTTTCACCTCTCATCCAAGAGGCTTCATCAGTTCTTTCTCGCACCTGACCAGGCTGGGACTGGTCCAACTATCTGGTGTGGAGACCCAGGTATTTAACCTCAGGGAGGGGCTTTCACAAGGCTGATGATGTCAAAGAGGAGTGAAAGAAGCCATCTATGTAAAAGTAGAGAAACCATCCCTCAACAGGGGAGGAGGACTCAGACACCACCTATCTCCAATTTACAATGCTGCCCTTTCATCCCTTCCCAGGAGATTCGACAATTTAGCCTCAAAGAGAAACAACTGTTCACAAGTGGCATGTGACTCCAACGACTGTCGTTATAGCATGAACTGATGAAGCCTCTCGGATGAGAGGTGAAACGTTTCCCTAGACAAATAACCAAGTCCAGTTGCTTTCGATTTAAAACTCCTTTGAGATCAAATAATCAGATGGATTTGATGGTGTAAATCGCATGCAGTGGCGTCAGTCATGATTGAACCAGCATGTGACTGCATCAAAGTATGTAACACAGGAATATTGTACATTCAGTCCTGAGAGAAATGAATGTATACATTTTTGATCATTCAAAACACATTAGAAGCAACCGACTATGAAATTTTAAAACTGTAATTATTGAAATTATTATTATTATTATTGAAAAATGTTGAAATTGGTTGGAGACGACTGAAATAATACAGTAATTGCAAAAGAGTTTCTACACAGCAGTGCTAAATGAATAGGCCTATAATATAAATGTATTTCTGAGCATACCAGTTTACTAAAAACTATTTTAAGTGGGTAATTGCAGTGGGCTGCATTTTGAGAAAACCCTCACAGTGGCCACACATGAGCCAAAAGTACACCTGCTGATTTCACTGAAGTGCCAATTTACTGATCAGTAGGTGGGTTTGCAGGTGAGGGGCACTAGTGCTCCGACAAACTTTGAACATGATTATAATTGCTGTGACTGAATTGGCAAGGAAAGACAAAAGACCTTTGGCCACTCTTCCTACTACCTACAACTATCTTGTTTGTTTATCCTATTTCATTTAATTTATTTGTTTAAAAGCACGCAGCTCGGGTTAACCCAAAGTGACCAACATTTTGCTCCCCATAATGACAGATAATTAAATTATGATTATCCTCTTTCTTACGAAACGTGTTCTTACGGACTGAGAATAGCATTATAAAGTGAAAAAGAAAAATGCACACAGTACATTGGTCTCGGAAGACTGCTAATGGTTCTTTGTGCAATTATCCCCGACCAAAGAGTCTCATTTAAATGTTGTAATTTTCCATAAAAGCACATGTAGTGGGCATAAAAGGCCAGTTTGAAAAGAAAAATGAAGACATGAACGAGGGAAAGGATGTGAAATTATCCACTTTAAAATCTAATGGCATTTTCCTTCAACTATGTCTGATTAAACCTATGTCCCATGATGTAGATGTGTGTGTGTGTGTCCTTGTAATGTTTCTGCGCATGAGCGCACATATTTGAGTGGTACCTGCATTCTTGTGTAAAGCCTGTGCCTCCAATTCATGTGTGTGTGTGTGGGTGTGTGTGTGTGTGTGTGTGTTTGTGAGCATGTAAAGGTGTTTGTGGGCTACAACAATAACCAACACTGCAGTAATTCAAAATAGAAACTACGTACTATCCACAAGTTGTTTTTCTGTTATTTTCCCTCTAATAAGCCGCTCACAAAACAGGACCCTCGCCTCAGCTTTTAGCATCAGCCCATGAAGTAGAGACGGCGCAAGAACATGGGGTATTTTTTATACACTTTTTAGTCTATCTGCCAGAAGAAACAGTGCTTATTGAAGATCATTTTTTCCCATCCTTCTGGGCTTTTTGCAGCCCAAAGTGGACAGTGTCTATTGTTCCTGCTCTTTTTCACCTCTCTTTCTCCGAGTGAAACAGTACAGAAATTTTGCTCTTAACTGCTTGCTTTCGGTACTATCACCCTACTCCAAAATGCAGTTACCTGAAAACTTCAAATTGGTTTCTTTTCAGCAGCCGGGGGGGAAAAGATTGTAAGGAAATGCCGCCAGAGCAAAAAGTAACTTTCTGTGGCAACAAGTCTTTTGTACAACATCTAAAAATGTAAGAAAAGACAGAAAAAGAGAAACATCTCTAACATCTTGTTTTGGAACAGTAACTAATGGAGCTGAAGAGAGTACAAAGTCTGCAATTGCTGTTATTATCATCATTATAAAGAACTGAAATTTCTAAAAGAGCATTTGCATTAAAGGACATCTGGATTTAAAGTATAGAGCAAATACATTGACATGATATAACTCCTATATAAAATGCACTTAGAAAAGGTTATTCAAAGCTTGGGGGGGGGGGGGGGGGGGGGGGGGGGCAAATAGAAATACAGAGATTTACCATTTCTTCCATCTTTTTTTACTCAGACATCATTTGTCTTTGGCATTTAACAAAAGCTTTTAAGTTTTCCTTCCAGTCTAATTTCATGGCACAATAGGACTTTTTAACACTGCAACTTTCCAATTCTTACGGAGCTGAACTTTTCTTGTCTTTTGTGGCAGTGGGTGATTTATGCTTTTTTCTTAGAAATTACAGTGATCCCAAATGCATTATGGCAGGCCAGTTTTCGGCAGCATCCTCAGCGCCACAAAGTGTGAAGTGCCAGGCTGTGAGAGAGGTGGATAGGGGAGCGACGGATTGAGGGGAAAATGCAGCTTTGTCTGTCTCCGGGATAGATGGATTAATGAATGTGCCATCCAAGTGAAGGCCCAAGTAGATCCCTGAGTCAGACCCTCCAAAGTTTGAATTTCCCATTACAGTGTCAGTGTCGTGTATTTGTGTCAAAAGAAAAAGTCCTCTGAAGTGTGTGTTCATTCAAATATTTTATGTATTTTAGACATTTGTGAAAGAAACATTCAAATATTTTACTTCAGATAAAGTAGAAATACTGCAAGACACACAACGTTATTATAGAATATAACGCTACATTAAAAGTCCTGCTTTGAAAAAGTCACTTAAGCATGTAAGTGTAAAAAAAGGCACTTAAAATTTCAAAAGTAAAAATGGGCCAAAACAATGGCCCAGTGAGTGTTATACTGTTACAATTATTGGATTATTATTAGTGATGTTTTTTTTGTGTGTAAGTAGCATTTTACTGTTGTAGCTGGTTGAGGTGTGGCTTATTGGAACATCACATACTGTTTAATCAGATGATCATATCTTTGTATGTAAGTAAAACAGTCAAGCAACTTTGGTGGAGAACAAAGTGCAATATTTCCCTCTGAATGGTGCAGTATATGTATAAAGTAACATAAAATGGATTTATTCAGATTTGAACATAAGTACTTCATTGAGTTGTGGTCTAATCCTCATATGTTTTAGTTCAGACCCTGAACTTTAACAAATCAAATCATAAATTTACAAAATCAAACCATACTGAATTCAATCAAACGTAAAAGATTCACATTTATTGTCAACGGTTGTCTCTGCCAACCAGCCAAGTTGCACAAAATATGGTCATGATCTCCCTTTCTTGAGTTACTGCACTGAATAAGCTGGAAGTGTTTTTGCAGAACATTATGATGTCACAGTGAAGTTGACCTTTGACCTTTTGGATATAAAGTTTCATCACTTCATTTTACCCTTATAGACATTTGAGTTAACTTGTGTCATAATTACGAATGAATTATGAATTTGTAAGTTATGACCAAAACTGCGTTTTGTGACATCACAGTGACCTTGAACTTTGACCTTTGACCACCGAACTCTAATCAGTTCATCTCTGAGTCCAAGTGAATCTTTGTGCCAAATCTAAACAAATTTCCCTGAGGTGGTCTTGAAATATCCCACTCAAGAGGTCAAAATCATGTTTTGTGAGGTCCCAGTGACCTTTGACCTATGTCAACCAAAATCTAATCAGATCGTTAAATCCAAATGAATGTTTGTGCCAAATGTGAAGAAGTTCCCCCAAAGCGTTACTGAGACGTCCCGTTCACAAGAAGCTGGCTGTTGCCTGGAGGCATTAAAACATATCCATACAAACAAGTACACACAAGTAAATTACTGTACACACTGGTACATAAAACATCTCATAATTCGCTTGTGGTATCCTGGCTGCAGGTGGAGGCATATTTATTTAAAAAAAAAAAAAAAAATCAAACTGCATTTGATAAAAGACACATTAACTGACATCCAACATAAATATATGTGTTTCCTGCCCAGACCTTTTATACCACTCAGGTATATTCATCCTCAGAGTGTATTAAGTGGGGACACACAGGCCAAGAGGGATAAGAGCATGCATAAGAGGCAAAGTGCTGCGGTACTGTTACTTGGATATTTTACACACAAGAAAGATTCATAGGTTAAACATGCACACAGGACACCACACACACACTCACACACACACGCTCAAGCGATCAAGCCTTAAAAGACATGAGAATGAATGAATGAAAAAAAATCCTCTGCTAATTGATTAAAAACAGTGAGCATGTGTAATTTTATTTATTTATTTATTTATTTATTTTTTGGTAAAGCTTAATTATTTCTACACACAAAAAAACACATCTCTCAATTAATCATATATATTTTCTCCACCCTCCTGTTATTTATTTCAGCTGAAAATTACTCCTCAGCGTCTGGAAGCCATATTCTGGTTCTTGTGTGTAATTGGTTATAAGGGAACCCTCCTGCTAAATGTCCCACATTTTCAATTTCAATTTTCTTCAAGTGAGGCATAATTTTAGATGTGAGTTACCAGGGGGAAAGGAAGGATAGTGAAAAAAATTTAGTGTACGTGTATGCTTTTGCATTTGCACGTGTGTGCTCGTACTTATGTAGGCTAATGTGAAAAATTTCGATTATTCATTCCTTTCTCTTGATCATTGCAAATAACAGAAAATTGCCATTTCACAATTACAGTTATAATTAAGTATTTTCCTCAGAAACATCCCCCTCCCATTTTTTTTTCCTGTGTTTTTCTGCTATTGACTTCCTCTTACATTTTCCATTTGCCAGGCTTTAGCATGATGGAAATAACAGCGGAGGCTATAGTGTTTGTGCGTGTATTTGTGTGTGTGTGTGTGTGTGTGTGTGTGTGTGTGTGTGTGTGTGCAACAGGTGCTGAACAGAGAAACAGCATCAGACATTGATCATGAACATGCAGGACAGGGCCATTTCTTCTCCACAGGGTCAACCTCTCCCCTCACTCAGGTTAGCAGCACAAGGTAAGAAAGGCAAGGTCACAATTATTTCCACCATTTCCCCCCAAAGAAAAAGAGACCATGCTCAAAGGAAAAGCTTAAAAAGAGGTCACCTAAACTTGCATCACTACCGTCTCCCATTCCCAATTCAGTCATTGGCGAATGGCCTTGGTGGGGGACTTCAGCGTCTGTACATATTACAGCCAAGTCAACAGCTAGAGCTGAAGCAGGTCTGTAATTTCTGCCATTTGAGACTGTGAGTTGAAAAGCAGAGTGATGGGCACTTTTCTGTTATTATCCCTTTGGCAGAGTGCTGGCTGAAGGAAACAACCATGCTTTAAGAACATGTCCATCAGTCGTCGGGTGTATTTGGAAAATAACTCTGCCGTGCTGTATCGTTAACTTTGAAAAGCGATTGTGGTTGCACATGTTACAGTATACTATATCCCACCTGCATCTGTCCTCCCTGCTGTATGCATTTTATGGCAGCAGCTGTTTCACCCTGGGTGGCTGCTCGAATGCTACATAACAGAACTTGATGTTTTCACACTGAGATCCATTTGTGTGCCAAAGCTTCCAATGTTGCTGAAAAGTAATGAGGAAAGTTGAAAAGGGCTAAATCATAGCATTGGTGATCAGAAAGGTACAAATTTACCTAAAATTAATAAAGTCGTCTGGAAGGCCAAGATGCCTTTAGGCCTGATGTTAAGTGGGGAAAACTGTTCATGTCAGCCTCATATTTGTAAGTCAAACTTGGAGATGTCAAAAACTTCTGACAGCTACAGTATTTCCTGCTTAGCAACAAGAACTTTGTGTCCAAAAACAACATGGCTTATACAGCTGAAACACCTGTTAGTAAACTGCTAACATAAAAATAAACTATGTATATATGTGTGTGCGTGTATCATTTTAACAGATAAATCTTGGATAATTCTATTTTTTTTTTTCTCAACAAATTTCACAAAGACCAAAATCAACAATGCATTAGTCCATTTCCACACTGTCTGTGACATGAAGCATTTGTTCCTATGAGAACTTAATTCTTGAATATAGGTAAAAATATATATATATAAAAAAAAAAAGCATTGTAGATAAACTAAACTGACAATATTTGTTGTTATGATCAATTCATTGTTAATTTTGGTCATTCTATGAAATTTGCTGATGATGCATATAAAATATATAGAATATCATCAGCATTATCCTTCTATAGCGAGAGACTCCCTTCACAGATTTTAGTTTTTTATTACAGCAATAAGCTGTTTATTTTCATGTTTAGTATACTAAAGTCTTGGGCTTCACCCTGGAATTAAAAGCAATTTGTGAAACAACTATCACCTCACCAGAGTGCTCTTTTAAAGATGACTTGTCACGTTGCAAGTTTTGTCGGCCATGCTTATGAATAAGGACATGCAATACAAGTTGATTTTTGTGTCCAGAGGAGTAGACTTTGCCTGTCGTGATTATAATGGCGTTCGCTGTTAAGGCATAAAATTGTTTACAGACTGAGACGACATGATATGATTGGGAGGGGTGATTGCACAAGAGTTTATTCAATAAAGACCATAAGTGACAGTCACACAATAATTTTTGTTCAATCACTGATGTGAAAATGTAAATCCAGTCTTTTTTTTGGTTGTGAGTTTTGGACCTCCTGTTGAGCTGCACCTGCACGGCTGCTCTCCCTGTGTTTTTCCTCCTCCCCTTGTCTCATCATCATCTCTCCTTTCCTCCACCTCTCTCTCTCTCTCTCTTCTGTTTTCAGACCTGCTTTCACGTTAGCAGGTAAATGAGTTCTTAGTGAGTATTAACTAAGATCAGTGGTGTTATCTGATCAGAGCAGGTCACATGGAACAAAGACCTCTCCTTTACCTCTAGCCACCTGCACTACCTACTACAGATGAGCTTGAAAGCCATGTGTGTGTGTGTGTATGTGTGTGTGTGTGTGTGTGTGTGTGTGTCCCTGCATTTGTGCATGTGACCAAATGTTCATGTAAGTATGTTTATCTATGCATCTATGCATAACTGTGTGTGTGTGTGTGTGTGTGTGTGTGTGTGTGTGCGCGCGTCTCCAGGGCTGAGGGGTTGACAGATGCTCCCTCTCAGTGAACACAATGAATTACTTATAGGCCGTTAAGCCAAACATGACTGCCCTGGCCGCTGGTTTACCCAACACTGATAGGGCCATCTGCCGAGGTGACTCTGTCTTCTCCACTGCTCTTTACAGACATGTAACCAGACGCTTATCTGCCAGGGTGGGGCCCCACTGCTGATTACAAACATCAGGACTTCTACAATTGTCTGTGTGGATTTGTTCAGGTGTGTAGTGCCATGCTTGAAAAAAACACAAAAAAAAAACAATGTGAGGGGTTAGTGCGTGGCCTGGGGCTGGAATCAGGGTTAAGTTTAGGAGTGAGGTTGACCAGGATGACAATGTCGGGTTGTAAAAAGGTGTTATCCTTTTTAAAAGGTTTTTAGCTAGTTTGAACCTTTGACAATGGTTTGAAGACTAACATTAGGGTCAACAAGTCCACAGCCACGCTAGCAGCTGTGACTTATTACGCTTTGGCACAGTGGTGCTTTGAGCAAAATGCTAACGTCAGCATGCTAACATGCTCTCAATGCCAATGTTATACTGATGTGTAGCAGCTAGGCTCTAATGTTCACCATGTTCACCATCTTAGTTTAGCAAGTTAGCATGTCAGCTTTTGCTAGTGCACAACACATTAGTAGGTATAAATCTGGACAAATAGAAATTTTGACTTGATTGTGGCGAAGAAAAAAGAAATGACGGAGTGAAAGTGATTTGTCTGCAATTTTCTCCCATGAAAAAACTATTCCAACAACAAGATTTTTACAAGAATTGCTTATTACTATTTTTAAGTGGAGGGCACAGTTTCAGCTGAAATATATCTGTTAAACAGGTACTAACACTCTAGCTTTTGACTACATTAAATTTCTGTTCCACGAATTCTAAAATTGTACCTGTGAAGGTTTAAATAAAATTCTATTTTAAATTCTTTCAATGATTTCACAATGTTGAGTTTTCTATGTGTGTGGGTGATGATGTCTGTTTGTGTGTCTCCTAGCGTAGGTGCACAATATGTACCTGATGGTGTTCGTGTGTGTTCGCATGCGTGATATTTGAAGTGGTTGCCATGCTTACAGGACCCTCTGTATAAACTGTAGAGACAGAATTATAGATTTTGAAGGCCTCTCTCTGTAATGATGTTTGGGCCTATTCCAGTGAAACTGCACTGTAAGTGCAATCTCTGTCATATTCAACTCTATGAATATATAGCAGTCTGTCAAACTGATTAAACTGGAGGTTTTCCTGTAGAAGTGTTTTGGACTACATTCAACATGTTCAGTTTGGACATATCTGGATTTTTCTGTCATATTTTTAAATTTGGTGCTATTGGTGGTTTTACAGAAGCTAAACTGAAGGGTTATAATCCAAAATGCATTTGGTTTTAAAGATGTTTGCAATATATAACCACTTATATATTGTAAAATGTAACTGTTTTTAAATCAAAGCTGCATACTGCATTGTCACGGCTCTCACATATATTCAACACATTTTGACAAAAATACTTGTTTATTCAAGGTAAAACCTGATTATGTCTGCTAGCTATGTTTTTTTCTGTGAGTAAAGTCATACAAAGATTTTAGGAATGCAGGCAGTAAAAGTGGAAGAATTTTGTAGTGACCATCTGCTTTCTTTGGCTTTAAAGCAGAAGACCTGCCATAATTTACAGCTCTGACAGTCATGGTTATATTTCATATTCCCTGTGCTCTGGATTGTTTGTCAGAAGTGAATGGAACAGCAGGTGAGGCAAAACATCTGTAAAAAAAAAAATACTAAACCTGCCTACTAAATTGCAACATTATCCAAATTTGCACATGGGAGACCAATCATCTCTTATTTAAGCCACTAAATGTCACATCATAAAGATCATTTTAGCTGAGAGCATTGTAGATAATCATGTTGCACGTGTTGACTTATGAGGACATTTAATCTTATTCGTCTTGTATAAGTTATTGTGCATTTTACATTTGTGCCTCTGCTTGTTTTTAATGCATCCCATGATAGGTGAGAGTTGCAGAGACTATTTTGAGGAAAATGGCGACAAGGCAGTGGCTTGCAATCAGGACAAACAACGCAAGCAGTGCTTGACCAGTTAAGGTTAATAATCAACATCAATCCAGGTGATACATGTTGCGTTGGTATGGTCATTTCCTGTTGACAAAGGCTGGGGCTTGTCAAGCAGAGGGGAGAGCAGCATATTTTTGGCCATTTTTGCATGCAATTTGTAGATAATCCTGGGAGCTTTGATGGGTGAGTAACTAGAAATACGTACACATAAGTGTCAAGCTGTCCTCGTTGATGAGGCCAACTGCAGTCAGGAAAAGGCTGTTCTTGTGGAGCAAGGATTTGGTTGTGGCTGATAGCACTCTCCTGCCACGTCGGCCATGATCTTTTCTCCTTGCCTCAGGGCAGGACCTGGAGATGTACAGGTCCTGGAGGGACAGTGGCAGCAGCGTGCAAGGTGGTGCTAGAGCAGGTTAGGATGGACTCAGTGATGTGTAGGAGTGCACCATCATCATTGTCATTGTATATATTCAATGGCCACATGAAGTACATCCTCTACTGGGTTCTTTTGATGCTGGAGCTGATGTTCAGCTCACACTTGAGGTCCTGTGTGATGATGGTGCCCAGGAAGCAGAAGTACTCCACAGTGTTGACGGGGGGGTAGGGGATCACGCAGGGTGATGGTGGCAGGTGGGTCCGGGCTCTTCCTGAAGTTTCTCCAGGAGTGATAAGCTCCAAATTGTTCTACTTGCACCAGGTCATGTAGGCGGACATCCCCACCAGAGCTGAATGAGGGGGGGTGAATGAATGAGGGTGGTGTCGTCAGCAAACTTGATGGCCTGATGGCTAAAGGTGCAGTTGTTACTCTTGGGAGTTTGTTCTGCAGCAGAGCTGGTATGATAGTATTGAAGCCAGAGCGGAAATTCACGAGCAGCATCCTGGCATAGGTTCCCAAGGAATCCAGGTGCTGGAGGATGAAGTGGAGAGCCATGATGACAGCATTGTCTACAGACCTGTTGGCTCTGGGCACAAACTGCAGAAGTCAGTTACGAAATCCTATTGCATCACGTCTCCTGCCAGGCTTCCGGTATCAGAGCAGCCAAGAGAAACAAGTCGTGCTGCCCTGTCTCGTGCTGTCCAGCATTGTCCTACCCTCAGTTTCCATCACCTGTCTCTACTTCCATCACAGTTAGTTTTGTGGTTCGATCAAGATTCAGTTTGTACTATTGCTCCTGCATTGCTCTATATGTGAGCCAGCTAAAATAAAAATGTGCAGTGAGTCCGGGTCTTAATGCATCGACTCATCGACTTTTATGGAGCAGCCCTGGTAATTAGTCCGCTTTAAGCTAGAGGTGCTGGTAGATGGATTTTTTTAACCTTTGGAGACAGGTTAGCAGCTTCCCATTTCCAGTCCTTATGCTAAGCTAAGCTAAGTGGCTCCTCATGCTTTCTTCATATAGTCTTTACTGTACACACATAAGAGAGCTAACAACCCCCATTCAGGTTTCAGTAGGAAAACAAATAAGTGCTGTTCCTTTCATCTTGAAAAGTACAGTAAACTTTACATGATGCGCCAGAATCATCTGACAATATAGATATGATGCGATAAAATGCTTCTCTATGTGTGATGAACTTAAGTCTGAATTAGGTTTAGTTGAACCCAAGTTAAGTTAGGTCAAAGGTTAAGCTGTAAATCCATCAACCCAAACTCTGACTTTGCTATTTCAAAGTCAAAATGTATTTCTTATGTCATCCTCAAACATCACGTTTACCTCATAATATATCAGAAGTCCCATTTTATCTATAGCATGCTGTGTTCACATTAAACTGTCAGAGTGGTACAGTCCCCCTCATCAACCCCACTATTCACTCCCTTCACTGCAGTTGTCAAACCACCACAGTCTTAAATGAAAGGAGTTTAGACTTGACCTAGATGTATGTGAAAGGGAGCACAGACAAACACAGGTTACGTTGAAGTTCTCAAAAAGATTGAAAAAAAAGGAACAAACAAAAACCCTACACAAATGTCTGTGTAAATGTGTGTGTTTGTGCAGACCCATTTCAAGAGCGACACACACAAAATATAATACAGAAAACCCACAGAAAAAAAAACAAAACAAAAAGACAAGCACTCGACAACACAATAGCATTTCCCACAATGGTTTCTGAGTCTGGGAAATTAGAAAGTACAATGATGCACACTGGACACAATGGCCTTACGAATTGCTCATTTGTGTCTGAAAATACACCTCTTTTCCAGCATTTCTGCCATCACTCTGCCAGGGAGACAGATTATGCGTAGCTGTCATCTGCTGAGGGAGCAGAGTTCATATGAAATGTAACATCATTTTTCAATTTGTTTATTGGCTTCAGATACTGTTGTAGTGCTGCAGCTTACAGTTGGACAGCAGTGAACAGGTTCCCTGTATACGTATATATATATATATATATATATATATATATATATATATATATATATATATATATATATATATATATATATATATACCCTTTATCTTTATAATAAAGGGTTTAAAGGGGCTCCCCACAATACAGATCAAACAATTTAAAGCACAGATCTTATTAAACACATCCAACATTCAATTATACTGATCAATATAAAAGGTGTAAAAGATATTAATTCAGATATTCATGGTTATCTCACACACAGGTTGATGGCTACATTCATAAATTAATAATTGACCCTTGAGGCTGTTACTCTCAGCCTTAGCTGTTAATGATCCCTGATAAACAGTAGGAATCATTTGTTGCCTTGCGTTCTGTGTTACTATGTTTCTGAGAGAGAAGGGTGCTCAGGAAAGACACCCAAGGGTGTCACTTGTTATAATAATGGTAATTTAACAGGGCATCCACGGTATAGCATAATTTTATATACAAAAAAACAACATGTAAATCTGGTGTTTGATGTGGCACCTCTATGAGATGGGTTCATTTAAACAATGCTGACATTGTGAAAGCTTTAGATTTGAAAATCTCTGCAAAAATACAAAAACATTGCTGTTTTTTTCCCTTCAGAATTAGGATTTCCCTGAATTCTAGAAAAAATGTTTTTGATATAAGTGTGTACTGGCTAAAGTTATAATATAAGACTAAATATATATAATATTAAACTTTGTTTCCCATAGTGGGTTTTCTTTCTTATTTAGTCCCTCTGTTCTTTCTGGACTTAACTATACTGGGATGGACAGTACAGAAAAATATGATTAAAAGGGTAAAAACAAAAGTGTGCATATTATAAAATTTATATTATATATGTGTTTCATCTGAAATCTTAATATGAAAAGTAACTGTAACTATAGCTGTTAGATAAATGTGGTGGGAGTAAAAAAAACAATATACCATATTTCCTTGAAACATGATGGAGTATAAAGTAGCATAAAATAGAAATCCTCAATTTATTCCACCACAGCAATAGTATTTACATTAAAATAGATTATTCCAATGTAAAATATAAAGGACATATTCAGATATTGAGCTGCAGCCTGTTGCACATGCTACTTAAGGTGGAAGTGACCTGTTTTCGTTGTCTCCATCTGCTCTTTTTCACTATAATATCGCATCTTATCTTTTACAGTATGTATGTATAAAAAAAAAAAGAAAGAAAAACACACACTTTAATTGAATTTTTAAATATCCTATCAGGAAATAGCCTATAATTAACAAATCCATCGAGGTACAGCAGCACTTACACTTAAATCTTGTGCCACCGAAACGTCTCAGTCTCTTTTTTATCCTTCTATGTCGAGGAAATAATGCTGATAGGCTATAATTTATCCTATAGTTTAAATGGAGTGGAGGTGGGGGATGCGCTGGGGGGTGACGTCAGGTCCCATCAGACTGGCAGACCTCCTATTGGACCAGTGGAGGCTTTTTAAAAGAGCAGGCAGCAGCGCACCGGAGGCTTGTTCTCCGCTCCAGACGCGCCGCAGCAGCTCTCCGGCTCTCCGGCTCTTTACCCGGCGGCGGCGGCGGCGGCGGCGCAGCCGGACTGACAGCAGCCAGGTGAGCACAGAGACTCCCAACGAGTCGTGTTTTAGGGAAAAATAGAGCTAGACAGAGTGACAGAGTGGAGGAGGGGGGGGGGGGGGTTGTAGTGAAGGAGCGCACTGTCCTAGTGTAGAAAGATAGGAATCAAAGTCGCGACATGGAGGAAACCAGCTCATAGGCAGACGGATCCAAATCCGACCACTTTGTATCTGAAGTAAAATAGAGATTAAGAGATGGAGCTCATCTTTCCCTGCCTGAACATCTGTCTCCTTCCTCATAGTTTTGACTGGGTGATGATGATGATGATGATGATGATGATGGGGACCCAGCACCCCCGGTGCCGACTGACCCGCCAGATATCAACAGGTACGTGAATCTTCACATAACAGAGTCTCCAGCGGCCATGAGACACAAACAGCTTCTCCAAGCTCCTCTAAAACAGTGTCTGGTCCCTGTGTAGCCTGGCAGCCCAGTGTTAAGTGTCTGTATTGATTTCAAGACGACGGTGCCCCAATTAACAATAATGGCAACGTAATTAGATAGAGAGAAAAAGTTCTTTATGTGGGCCCCCCCTGCAGACAGAGCAGCGTGATCCCCGCGTCCTTAACTCCTGATGGATTATCAGCGTCCTCCCGCCTCAGAGCCTGTCTGGGCCTCCTGGGGTCAAATGACAACAGCTCAATGTTGAAGCCCTCTGACTGAATCAATATGTGCTTGTCTCCTGTAGACTCACACATGATGGAGGGAGAAGCTTAATTGGTCTTTTTTATCTTAAAAAGTGTGAAATGATAACTGCAGCAGGGAAAATCAAGTGCAGGAAAAAAAAAAACCTCCTTAAAGAATTTCACTTTTAGTCGTTCACTTCTTGTGCACAAATCAGAGAAGCCCTGTGCTTGAAATGAATTTTTATTTTTTCTTTCTTCTAAAACCTGTGGTGCAATTACAGTTTTTATGAGCGTGAAAAGAGAGGCAGATGTGTGTTGAACCCAGGCAGAATAAGGATTTCAGCACCGGAGCAGTGGACAGCTCCACACATCTGCCCAGATGCCCCCCAGCAAGGACATGAGAGGGAGAGGAAGCAGCGTCTTTAAAGACACCAGCTGAATCACAAACGTACCAGACAGAGAGGCAGCCGTGCTTCACCTCACAAAGTTGATTTTCAGCCTGATATTTTAAGGCAGACAGATCTGTCAAATGTTTCCTTATCTTCTCGCCTCAGTCCTAGATATGATATTTCAGTATGTTATAGCTGAAAAAATGAGTTGAAAAAGGCTAAAAAAAAAACAACTAAAAAGACCAGTGTTGACAGCCTGAGAAATGTGAAGGCCAAGATGTATCATGCATATGATTAATTTTTGTCAAAGTCCCAAATTATTCTGGGTGAATTGCCTTGGGATGTGTCAGTGACAGGCAGCCTCCTTCTGGCAGGGTCTGAGGTGTCAAAATGGAAACTGGAGCGCAGCCAGGATTTCCTATTTACATAACCCCCCCTCCACCCACCCACCCTTACATGAGCCTGGTGGGGGGAGGGGGGGGGCACGGATACATACATACACCCACATGTACACACACACAGACACACACATGCACACAACACACCAAATGGTGTGACACAGCACATACAATCTGTAGCCATGAGAGAAATTCAGTGCTAACAGGTGTTCAAACAGGCCGCTCGGTACATTCTTCCAATTATTGCAATTAGATGCTGCCTGGTTACCACTCCATAATGTACAACTGCTGTGGAGGAGAAAGTGTGTGTGAGTGTGTGTATATGGGAGAGAGAGAGAGAGAGAGAGAGGATGACAGAGAGACAGAAATAGAGGCAAAACAGCAGGAAAGCACAAGCGAGAGGGAGAGGCAGGGAGGCCTCAGTGCGTTTGTGGTGGTGCTGCGATTGTTGCGATCTGTGAAAAAAAACAAAGCAAAAAACAAGCAGTGTGAATTATATACTATTGAGTGAACGCGCGCTGAAGGCATAACTAATCCCTTTTTGCCCTGAGTCATTATCAGCTTCGGCAGATTGTCTAGAAACTGCAGGCTTTTTGCCTCTGCTGCAGACGACAATGTTTGATTTCAAATAAAAATACTGACTCCCTCGGTACAGTGGAGTGATTGGTGTGTTTTAGATAAACTGCCTTGTATTATTGGTTTTTATGTTGTGTTTGTACATGCACAGCATACTAATGGGAATAGGATTCGACTTGAAAAGTGAAGCTGTTTGTGTGAAATGTGAATTACACAGCCAATTATTGGTCTTTATCAATTCATCTGCTCATTGTTTTTTTTTGGAATAATTGATTAAATTTGGACTATAAAGCATCAGAGAAACAGTGAAAAGGGGTCATCACAGTTTCCTACAACCCAAGATGATGTTGTCAAATGTTCTGTTTTGTCCAAACCCCAAAAATATCCAGTTTTCAATTATATTAAACAGAAAAATGCAGCAAAAATCCCCTCAAATATTTGGCCTTTTTTGCTTGAAAGGTGGTTATGATTATGTTGTTCTTCAGTTGAGGGAAAAACATGAAAAACCCGAGAATGACGAGAAGGGAAAAATGTCTGATGGAGGGCTCAGGTATTCCATCGTGATGAGGGAACATCTTGATTTGATGAGTGACTGAGCTGTCACACTTTACAGAGAGCAGAGGGCAATCACAGCAGCTGCCGTCTTATCAGAGAGCACCAACAAGAGAGACAGATAACAGGGTGCCATGAAGCGGGACAGCACAGAGTGACATCTGAGCAATATCAGTGTGTGTGTGTGTGTGTGTGTGTGTGTCTATAGGTGAGCGTCCATGTGTGTCATATTAAGCAGGAGATGTTTGTGGCAGCTGTCGGCCTTGTTTGAACAGCAATCACAATCAGCGGCGACAGCAGCCGAGTGTGTGGTTGTGACAGCGCTGGTGGGAGACTCTCTGCCAGCGCTCCCCCGCTCTCCGCCCAGCACCTTCTGTTCCTCCACCGCTTCTCCTCCTCCTCCTCCTCCTCCTCCTCCTCCTCCTCCTGCACCCTCTGCTCCTCTCTAACCTCACTCCTGAACTTCCTGTCTATCCCGCCCCCCGCCCCCACTCCCCAGTCTTCTCTGTTGCTTCTTCGCTTCTTCCCCCTCAGCAAAAGTGACTGACATTGCATCAGTCCCACCACAGCCGAGGCAGGATCTGGGCTGATTCTCTGCTCTCCCGGTAAAGTTATTATAGCGTCAGATCTCTTTCAATCCAACTTCAAAAAGCCTCTTTGTGAAGCCATGAAAACAAGGTGTCCCTGTTCCTGTGGTGTGGCCTTGTGTGGCTCGTCTTCAATACTGCCTGGAAAAAAACATGCCGGCTTCCTCCCTGCTACCTGTGATGAGAGTTACACGCTGTGCAGATGACTTTATTGCATTTCTCTGAGGGGAAATTGTCAGGTTTGAGCGGCAAAAAATTGGCTATAGAAAAGAAAATGTAAGTGTAAATAAGAAGGGAATAAATGAGGTACAAAACAAATATTTATCTTTTATATTTATCACCTACCACTCATATTGTCTGCTTGTTTGAGCTTAGATAATAGCTTTTGTTTATACTTTTTTCTTCCCTGTTCTTTTTTTCCCATGTAATGATAAACACATGCCGCCGATCCTGTAGAAGGATTTGTCTGAATTTAACATAAGAAATAATGGTAATAATTCAACAGCACAATAAACACAATGAGATAAAGACAAAAAGATAGAAAAAAACATCAGGTAAGCGTGAATACGATGAATTTGGCTGAACAATCAGGAAAGATTTGTTAATGATAAATGTTAAAATGACACTAATGAAAAAAATCAATATAGAAATAAATCAAATATTTGTAGTAAAAATAAAAATTTAAGAATAATATAGAAATAAATAAAGTAAAAATAAATGTATATGTCAGGAAATATGGGAAATTGCATCATATATATAAAAGCATTTATCCACGTGTCCCTCACTGTCTAAAATTTCTCATTTTATAAATATGATTTTGTGGAAAAGGTTTTTGTCATTTTTTCTACACACTCAATACTCTTCTTTCCACCTCCTGCCACCCTGTCTCTCTACACCTGGTCCTCACTTCTCCCCTCCTTCACACTCCACTCCACCTTTTTTCTCTTCCTCCACTCACACACTCGCCCCAACCTCCACCCTCTTGCGTCCCAGTTTCGTTTCTCCATCCTCCTCCGTTGTTTCCTTTCCTTTGTTGTACCTAGAGAGCAGGCTGAATCCATTGTTTGATATGGCCTTTTCATTCACTGGAGAAAGGCACAGAAGAGGAGAGGGGGCAGGGATGGAGAGGTGAAGGAGGTGTAGGTGGGTGGGGGCCACTTGAGGATGATAGAGGGTGGTTTGGGGGGGGAGAGAGTCCTGGAGCAACAGACTTGTCAGGCTTTGTGGAGACAGTGCAGTAAGTGTTGCTCCATGGAGACTTAAAGATAAATTTGCTCTTGTTACATATCTCATATATCTGCTCTGTGAATCCCATGTCCTGTGCTCTTCATTAGAGAAAAAAAAAAAAACTGTACTCCACGGGGACAAATTTATATTTCAGATATTTTGTTTTCAGTCTTTTTCTTTGCATTACTCAGTAGAAATGCTGTCAGTTCTCAGTCTGCACAGATAATTCTTTCATACAGTCATTGAAATTGTTCATCTTAAACATAAAGAGGAAATGTCATCGTTCTAACATAGGTTGACAGTCACATTGTCTGTCTGAAATCTCTTCTTAGATCACTCAATCACAGCTCCATATAATAGAATTTCAATCATTTACTCACTAAGTGGTGTAGAGTCACTGTAACTGTAATTTTCTATAAAAGGCTTAAGCAGATTGTGCAACACACTTCACACTTCACACCACTTATTTTTTTGTGTCATTGAGGTAATTTTTGAGAATAAATGGTAAGTGTAGTTAGTGTACTATACAGTAAAGTAAATAGAGAGTGATATGGACACAGTTATCAACTCAATAACAGCCTGTTGTCAGCTATAGTATAGACTGTATATAAAATGGGCGTAGACTCTGGGTCTGAAAAGTGAAGTGCCTTAAACCTGCATTATCTCTAATGACCATCAGTGGGCAAAAAGAAGTCTGAACATATTGAAGTCTATGGGAAAATGTCTCTGCTTCTCACTTGATTTATTATTTCAGTAAATATTTTCCTAATGAGTTTATTGTCTCAATCATTAGTTTCAAGTCTTCTTCAGTACAACGTGATGTTCATTTTTTAGGTTATGGTCCCATTTAGAGGAAAATACCCGATAAAGCAGGGTATGCATTAGGGTGGGGCTACTGTGTGATTGACAGACTGTACCACACACCTGCCTGACAAGCCGGACAGAGTACAGAGCAGGTCAGATCCACCCCTCACTCCTCCTCTGCTCCACCTTCTCATCCGAATATGGTTTCTTCTGGTTTCAAAAAACCAAGATGGCGACGGCCGAATCGCAAACGCAAGGCTTCAAAACAGCCGTTCACGAACCAGTGGGTGACGTCATGGCGAGTCTTCACTTGGCTACAGCCAAACAGTCAGTTCAGATGACAGTATGATGCTTATTCTTTATCACCACTGCAAACAAACACTATCTGTGCGTGACTTATTTGTCTACTTTGACCCCATCATTCCACGACTGTCGCTCAGTCAACAGACACTGACAAGCATTTCCTGCAGCTAATATGCAAATATTTCCCCAAATACCTTTTTTCTTCATCGTAATGACTAAAAACTACAATAAATGAAAAATCACATGTACATAGTTTTGACTACAAAAAGAGATGACAGATTTTTATTTATTTAGACTTGAGCTCACCGAAGACAGTGTGGTTTTTTTTTTTGTCTGTTTAGCTATGTTAGCTATTGCAGCTAAAGATAAATACACACGAATCTAAAGCTGCAACACTCCCAGACCAGTTTTTCCAAGAAACATATGCAGACACTTTAATAAAGTGGTGACAGGCTGAATCATTATCTTGTCACAGTTTTGTGTCAGTGAAAACAGAAGCCAGTGCTTTGCCCCGGTGAGAATTTTAACTCTTAAACTAGATTGAAATGATGGACAAGTACATGTAAGTAATTTTTTTGTCAGGTGATTATTTTTCAGCAGAAATCTTTTTTTGGCAGCGATCCAAATAAAAAATAATTATGACTGGTTGGGGGGAAAAAAGCAGCAATGCACAAGACACACTGGACTAACGAGTAAGCTGATCACCCATCATCTATTTGGAGCGAGTGTATAATGAGATCAAACCGTGGCTGACTGACAGACATTTCTACTGAAAAGTCAGTCGGGCTGGAAGCTGCATGGATAAATCTCCTCATCTGGTTTGACATTTGATCCCCAGCTGTGGCATCCTTGCTGTTATCCCCCCCCTTCTAGAAGAAACACAGGGCAGAATGAACATCGGTGTCGACTGACTGACTGGCTGACGGTCGAAGTCGCACTCATTGTTTTTCTTCTTTTTTTTTTCCCTGCATGCTGAGAAAATGTGCATCATGAAAGGAAAGTTGTTTAAAATGGAGCAGGAAAAAAAAAAAGCACCACTGTTTAGCCCGAGCTGTTCGGTCCTCATGACATACAGGTTGTGAGTCATGATTGGCTTGTAGAATAAAAGATGTGGCTGTCTCTCTGTCTCTTCTCTGACAGGCTACAACATCTGAGCTGTCAGGCTCGCCCCTCTGCACAATTATAAGAAATGATTCATTTCAATAGCACTAACAAAGGGCTGCCAGCATAAAGGAAAATACAGATTAATGCAAATAAAGGATCATGCTTGAAAACTGGAAGGTCAGAGACAAGATCTGCATTATACACATGACTGCTTCTGTGTATTACTGTGTTGCTATGGTGCAAACAGCTGGCTGCTTCTGTTGTATGTATAGTTCATGCATGTGAGAATAAGGTCATTTGATAAAAGGTGTGACTCCTTATCTAAAAAGACTTGCTTTTTATTGCTTTATGTTTAATTATTTACATTTTTAATCTCTGAACTATATTTTTTATCTGGGCAAAAATCTGCCTTAAAATAAGATTTTATTTTTAATCAGTTGTCCAGCAAGATAGTGAGTATTTTCAGGATAATGATGTGAGGGGGGATATAATTAAAGATCTGTTGATTAATTTCTCAGTCAGAAGCAGGCTAATTGTCTTGTATTGTGAACACAACTGGTGCAGATGTAAAAGTTGTTTCATACGCTTCGATACGTTTGCAGAGCAGCACAGGTTCATCTGCGCAGAGAGGGCTGCGGTACAGATGGGCTATATCTCGACATGTGACATTATCTGAATACAAACAACACAGATTGTTGCTTCATTTACATTTCAATGTTTCCGACCTGCACACTGCATGTGATTAAATATACAAAAAAAAAACAGAGCAGAGCAGCACTTACAGCTTCAAACATCTTAATTGGTAACTATTCTCATTCCGACGTATCAGCAGCACACAGCACTTCTCCTGTTTGAATGCATTTAAGAACTCTGATATCTCTACCAGGCCTGTCAGTCTATAGAAAATATTAATAACAACGATGCTGACGATTATGAATTTCTGTGTGCAGAACTGTACCTCGTATTTTTATGTGAATGACTGCTGCAGTTAAAGATTCACGTTTTTCACTCCAAGGTCGACGCAGAGTTCTTTAGCGAGAGGCAAAACGCGTCTTTGTCCACCTGCACTCTGTGAGTAACTGTCAGCATGTCGGCCATCTGCCGCCTCGGTTTTCTCTTACACACCGAATTGTGTTGTTTCTCTGATTGGAATTATTGCAGTCAGCCTTGCATGCATGTATCTCGATGTGTGAAGTCTGTTACGAGTCTGCATGCAGGTGTGAGATCCAGCGTGCTCCGAGGTGTTCGACTGCCTCGTTACGTGTATGACTTAGGCTGGTTTGTGTTCTTTGTGTGCTGCTTGTCATATTGCAGGTGTGTTTGTTTGTTTGTTGAGTGTGTATATCTGTGTGTGTGTGTGTGTGTGTGTGTGTGTGTGTGTGCACATCTATACTGTGGGTGTGTGAAAGTACTTCAAGCATGATGTGTGTTTCCTAAGTTTGTGTGTGTATCCATGTGTCTCTCTGTATCTGTGTGTGTGTGTGTGTGTGTGTGTGTGTGTTTACAATCCAAGGCCATTCAATAGCACCACATGAATCCATCCCATGTCCTAGTCGCCATGGTTACCGGGGCCACTTATCACAGAGGGTCCCGGCAGATCAAACAGGTGTGCATCCTGACAATGTCTCTCCTCGACTACTGTTACCAGGAAGCTTTGTTGCACACAACACACAGGTGCTGGTCGCCACCAGCGAGAACCAACAGGAGTGCAAAAACATTGTCTTGATGTCCCAGTCTGAACTGGTGTGTGTGTGTGTGTGTGTGTGTGTGTGTGTGTGTGTGAGTGTGTGTATTTTTGCACTTATCTTTGTGAGAAACAGAATGAGGTTTAGTTCTTTTTCTATTTCTTCTTTTTTTTTTTGTTTGTTTGTTAAAAACAGATCATTTTGTGGGCCATCACTGAATCAGGGTTCAGAAAGGACAGAGTCTCTTCTCTCCAGCAATTTTGCACCACACCTCCAGGAAGTGTGAGAACTAGTACAAGACAGATTTTTTGAAATGAGTGAAACTCCAAAGACACTGGATGCAGAAATTTCCATAATGCAACTCGATAGTGTCAGTCATCATAAGACCTTCCCTGCCTGTTTAATAGCCTCGATTTTTTATAACTCAGGTTTCACTTGAATATTTGAGGCCTCAAGAATAACTGAAGACGACCCTAATGACATCATGATCAGGTTTTTTTCAGACTTTGATCCTCTCTGTCTGTAACAACAGGAGACTATACCAGATTATAACTGTCTCTAAAGGATGAATAGCACTTAATGG
This sequence comes from Trachinotus anak, assembly GCF_046630095.1. Classification (NCBI taxonomy): domain Eukaryota; kingdom Metazoa; phylum Chordata; class Actinopteri; order Carangiformes; family Carangidae; genus Trachinotus; species Trachinotus anak. The sequence continues at coordinate 25,121,008 of NW_027273853.1, read as the reverse complement.
AGACTGTGGATCAATGGAGTGCTCCTTTAGATATTCATTACTAAATGTGCAGTCTGTGTGATTTGGATTTCATGGTTAGGCAACAGGTGTCATCAATAGGAGGAGAAGGACAGGGGAGAAAGGAAGGAGGAAGTGGTAAAACCAAAGGAAATGAAAGGACGGGGAAGATTTGAGAGAAAAGGGCTCGAGGCCTGGCCAGGGAGCCAGAAAAGAAAGGATTATATGTAATTGTGAGCCCAGTGAGAGTTCTTTGACTTGCAGACCCTGCCAAATGCACCGCTCTTCTCACCCTCCCTCCTACCAGCCATTTCCCTCCCTTTACTCACCTCACTCCCCTCCCCCCAGTGACTATGTTGACGGTGCTACCACCCTCAACCTTTCACCTCGCATCCCGCTGTTCTCCACCTCCCTCCCCTGGTGTCCACATCGCAGCACCTGTTCTTCTTATCTCCAGTCTCCATCCTCCAGTGCCCACTTTATCCACGTGTCCTCATCCTTGCGGTGGATAAAGCCCATAACCACAATGTCTCCTCATCCAATCGGACTTGTGGCTTTTGCTGCACCTCCCCCACTTCCCTTCCACCATATCCTGTCTAATAAACCTGAAAGGACAAGCATAATCTCCCTCCACAAAACTGCCCTTACCTCTTGAACCTCCTCCCCACCTGACATTAACATACATCTCATATGATTCAGAGCAGAGCGACATCTGACATTAAGATACAACATATAAATGTGTCTTTCCAAATACGAGTTTCAGTTTGCTTTTCACATCACTTCCTCTGATAATATTCACAGGATAATTAATATTGACAGGAAACACTTGTTGTCTTGTTCAGTCAACTGTTCAGTCTACAAGGAGCCTCATAAATCCATACTGACAAGTGGGTTGCAGTCTGAGCTGCCCTCCACCTGTTTGCGAGTTTATTTCTGCGTAACACAATTGCAGCATGCAGACGTGATCAGACCTTCGGTTTGCCCTGGGTGCATTTACACCTGCAGGTGATCTGATTTTGCTCCATCCGATCTTGATTTTATCAGGTTGTAGTTTGGAGCCAGGTGCAAAGGGGTCCTAAGTGAGGGGAGGAATTAAATGCAATCTTTCAATAAAAGATTTCTTTGTCATTCCTCTTCCTCCCCTCCAACATGTTCGCCACCTCTCTCTGTCTCCCTTTCACCTTTTCCATATGTCGCTCATTTCGGCTTTAATCCCCACATTGCACCTTTCCTGTCTTTCGCACTCACTCCCCAATTTCTCTCCTCTACCTCGCACCTCCCTTACACCACTTGCCTCACCTCTCATCCCTCAACAAGACACCCCTCCCTCACCGCTTCTCCTCCCTCCCCCTCTCCCTGGATCTCCTCTGTGCTCCTTCCCTTAACCCAATAACCTCAGCTCTCGAGAGCACCTTTCCACCTAACCTCCCCTACTGCTCCTCCAGCAACAGCCACCCACCCACCCATCCCCCTCACATTCTCTGCCACCCCCACATCTCGGCCTGCTTCTCCCCCTGTGGCGAGCCCTCATCTCAGGCCGCCGTCTCCAGGATGCACCCTCAGTGAGAGGTCAGTAGTCTGGCTGTTTTCTCTGTTCTCCCCCTCAGCGATTCTCCAACCATGACTGGAGATCACAGAGTCTTTCATTCACTCTTGAATAGGCCGCCAAAGGGTTCAATATACATTAATATGTCCAGTTCCCCTCCCCCCCTTTTTTAACATATTATTTTAGACAGCTACGCGTGGTGCTTTGCTTCATATTAGTTTGTGTTTGATCTCTACAGCGGGAAATTACAGCCATCCTGACACTGATTCATGGCATTTTTTAACACAAATACAGGATTGTCACATTAACTTTGAACCCTTGTAATTACTACAAAACAAATTGCATGACACCAGTGTCACTGCTGTTGCTATTGTTTCTCAAAAATGAAGCTCTTAATTCCACTGCATGTGGCAAAAGGGATGCTTCTCTTCTCGCTTTATATTTCTGTAGAGAAGAAACAAAATGCAGATGATAGTTTCAATTTGTCTGTCTTATTACGATTAACAGTCTTAATTTTATGATAGTATCAAACCAGGCAATGGTTTCATTTGTGTAAGTGTAAGCAGGAAATTTGTGGTGTTTTATATGACAAATGACTTAAAGACAAAATGCAGTAACTTCGTATTTGACTTCAGACCAAATCCAACCTTTTGACATCAGCTTTACCTTATAAAAATGATTATGACGTAGAACTGAATACATGTAATTATAATGTACCAAGTACATTATAATTTGAAAGAAATAGAAGTAAAAATCAAGCGAGAGCTGCAGCTAAAGCTTACACTTTTTCCTGTTTCCTGTTATTGAATTGAACCAATTTTGATGCTCCAGTATCTTAGCAATAGAGTTTCTTTTACAACAGACATAACACAATACCAATATCCAATCATGATGAGGAAAAAAAGTAACACAGGATAAACTATTCCTGCTAAAAGGTAGTTAGCTAGTTTAGCAGCGTCATTTCTGCAGCCTCTGAATTCATGCGATTCATTTGGAAAACCAAACTTTAAATCACATATTTAATGCATTTAATTAAAGACTGATTAAACAGGAAACAAGGTTGTGTATTGTTTGTAGAAACTAGACACCAGGCACATTTTCCATGTATCCTTTTTTTCCCTGGTTTTATGGAGGGTTTGGGACAACCATTGAAAATCAGTCTAAAAAGGCATAAAATTAAGGTTTTGCAACATTTATATCTGTTACACAGTTTGGTTTTCAAAAGGCTTTAGAACTTCAAACCCGTTTTCTCCTCAGCTCGACTGTTTCTGTAGTTACCTACAGTATGTGGTAGAATAATCCATCAAAACCAATAGGCTAAGCCATCAATGGATAATAATTTCAGCACCACTTTAGATATATGGATGTTACAATAGCCATGACAGGATTTCAATACTGTCGTGGTATTTTCTGTGTATTCTTAAAATACAACTTAGAAATTTTGAATATCAGCACTATGCTATGTTAAAATGAATTTAAAATAAGGCAGAAAATGGCATGAACTGATGATACTTGAGGGAGAAATGTAGTTCTTTTTAAATTCATTCTATAGGGCTAATTAATTTGTAAACCAATTTGAACACTTTCAGAGATGCTATCATTTATTATTTCCATCCCAGCTGAGAAAGAGCTCCAGCGAAGAATGAATTAATTGCTGAACCTATTAATTTAACATTAATTTGTTTAAATGTACTTTTGCAAAAATTAATCAAAATATAAATTATCTTTAGAATTGCAAATCATAATGTATGCTGTTGTCCAGAGGACAGAGAAATCTGTTCTGTCACAGAGCGAATAATGAAAATGTGTCATCTTGGATGAGGAAGGCAGAGGCCCACTGCTCTTCAGAGAATTCCATTTTCTAATTCTCTGACAGACGCAGAGGGGGAGCAGAACACATGTACCTCCCCCTCACATACACCAATTACCACAATGAGCAAATGAAAGGCTGTGTCCCATCAGGGCCACCGGAGGGGGTAGAAAGAGAGAGAGAGAGAGAGAGAGAGAAGGGAGTGTAGCTAGAGAAGGGGGGTTGTACATAATTGTCCCCCCTCCTCACACACACACACAGACACACACACACACACACACACAAACATAACCAGCAATCATCATCTGCTGTCACCGTTGTTGATAATCCCAGAGTTGTCTGTTCCGCTTTCGTGCAGATTGGCTCTCCCTGCTTGCATTCACTCTCCTTGTTTTTTTAATTTATTTTTTTATCATTATTATTATTATTCTATTTCTCTGTCTCGCTGTCGATTTCTTTCTTTCTTCTCCATTTCCCTATCATGCCATTTTACCCAATCTACAGATTTTTCTCTCCTCGTCCTCCACATCAGCTGTCACCGTGCGCTGTCTGTGACATTTTCACTCACTTAGTTTTTTACAGAAATAGCATTTAAATTATATAGAAAGAGTCTGTTGCATCAGTCAGGAGGATCTGCAGCTTCACAACATCCAAATGAAAAACAATGACTTACTGACTGCTTCTAAAAAACAGATGAAACCACCTTTTAGTGCTTATATTAATGCAGCTGTAATATTTTACTTATACTTATTGTCCTATTAAGGTATTTGCATCATACTTTTAATAAAAAGTGCATTTTAGCTCAAGTGTAAAATCTCACTAAGAGCCTCTGCAGACTCATGAACTGAAAGCTACAATATTAAACTTCAAATATGAGTCTTCCTGTCTGATTTACAGGCAGCTGTGTGTAAACTTAACTCTAACTGTAAATCTTAGAGCCGTGAAACCCACCTGACTGCATGTTCTCACTGCGCTCGGCTGCAGCACGGTGTCCCTGCAGGATAATTGAAGTCAACCACAGGCCACTGCTAATGATCATCCTACAGCGACCCTTGATGGTCTGTCATCTTTCTGTCTGCAGCCCTGTGTGGTATTTAGAGAGATCATGAAGGTGCAGGGAAAATGAGAGAAAGGCAAAAAGTGAGGTAGAAAAAAAAAGTGGTGGTGGTGGTGGTGGTGGTGGTGGTCAGGCCAGTGGGTGTTAGACAATGACCCAGGTGATGAAATGATCACCACGCTGTGCAGGAAGTAGCCACATCTGGTTTAGTGCACTTCCGCTCAGTGGCCATTATCCCTCCCCTGAGCTCCCCGCGGCTCCAAATTCACTAACTATCGATACGAGCAGGTGGAGGAGGAGGTGGGGGGACGGGAACTGTGGATGAGGTGAGAGGAGGAAGAGGAGGGAGGGCTACAGGCAGGGGGGAAGGGTGAAGAAGGACAGGAAAAGGAGGAAAAAAAGGGGGAGTAAAGGAAAGGAAAGAAAAAGAAAAGGTAAAAAGGAGAAAGGAGAGAAAATAGGTAGTGGGGACAAAAGTAAGGAAAGGGAAGGAAAAGGATGGGGAGAAAAGGAAAGGAATTAAAGGAAAGGAAGAAAGAGGAGAGGTGGCAGAGGGGTTGAAAGGGAAATGGAAAGGCATGACAGACAAACAGAAAGAAGAGAAGAGGGGTAGAAATGGAAAGGAAAAAGAGAAGAAGAGACGGAAAGTGGGAAATAGAAAGGAAAGAACATGAAGAAAATGAATAGTAAAGGAAAAAATAGGGAAAGAAAGGGTCAGAGGAGGGGAGGAAATGAGTGAAAAAAGAGGAAGGAGGAGGAGAGAAGAGCAGAGGACAAAATATCACATTTTTATGAAGTCTTCTGATTGTCTGTGTAAACTGTATTTTCCAATTTAACTCCTGTAATTAAATCCACAACAATCAAGGCTGCAAAAAACTGAAGACAGATGTTTTCTCATGTTTTTGTCCAGTCAGTGTAGATTGAGCCTTTTTACTGCGACAGCACACGGCCCCTTGTGTTCTCGCAACCGGTCAACTGAAGCTCGTTTCTGCCACGTCTGCCCTCGTGGCATTTGCTTTTATGAGCCCCGGCCGGCAGCAGTCGACCTCACCAGTTAGCTCTAACCTGAAAACAAGCACCAAGGCTCAGCCAGTCAGACATAGAGTCCTGCATTAACGCAGGAGCTTCATGAGAGCTGAGCCCTCGCAGAAGAACTGACCTGCAATCGTTTCAATCAGACGATGAAACGTGAAACCTCAAAGACAATCTAATCTTTGTATCATAGCTCAGTTAGAATTAATGTCAGTAAGTCTCCACATGCTGCAATATGGAAATGAACAAAAAAGACATCGACAAATCCTTTTTTTTTTATTTTCTGAAAAAACAAACAAAAAAAAGATTTCTATCTGGTAACAAAATTAACTTTTTAGGCCCACAAAAACTTTGTATCCTTATTACTGCCATTTCAGTTCATTCAAATTCGTTTTGAAGGCAAATGTTTGTCATTTCCTAGATAAAAAAAACTGGATTGAAAAGGAGGAATGTTATTGATTACAGCAGCGAAGCCGTCTGGGTTACAGATAAATCAGCTTTGATATGTTACACACAGGATGTGCACACAATAACAGTAACACCTGTTGAATATACTGCGATCCGATAGAACCATAAAATACCTGTTGTTTTGTATTATTTCATTTTAAAGCCTACTGCGAAGCCCCTGCGTCATCTCCACATTAGGAGCTTTGTGCACATGAAGTGGAAGCAAGAATGAAGATAAACTCCTGTGGCACTTAGGGAGACTCTCTTTTTGCATGTCATTAACATGAAATTCTATTTGAATTCATCATTGTGAGCGAGTATTTAATGATTTGATTAGCGTGCCATATATGTAGAAGAATGGAAATTATTCACATTGGATATGATGGAATATGATAAAAGGACCCCCCCCCCTTCCTCTATATAAGAATTACATTTCACTAACTGCCCTTGACAACCTAATTGAACATCAGTCTAATATAGAGCATTACCGGAGGAGGAATGAAAGTCTGCTGCTGTCTTTGAACACTCATCAGCTTCATTGTGAACACTACTGTCTTCTCCCAGTTGCTTCTCTCTCTGGCTCTGAATGAAAGGACCTTCATCCCAAAGTGAAGAGCATAACTTAGCCTACTCTAATGACACAAGACTATTCAGTGGGCTGCCCATAATTGTTGGACCAGGGCTGGGAGAATAATAGTCCCAAACTCTCACCCTCCGAGCTTTTCTTCTGCACAAGGCTGAGTACATGCAGTGACCTAAGACCTCCAGAAAGACAGAGAGACAGAGATAACTAGAGCCAGTAAGTTATGTGAACTATGGGGAGCCCATTATTTCTTAATATGCTTTTTTAATGTGAAAATTAGAAGCAGACTAGACGTGGAGATAATTCTCAATGTGTCATTCTGTGGTTGTGCGTGTGTGTATGTGGATGTGTGTGTGTGTGTGTCTGTGTGTGTGTGTGTCTGTGTGTGTGGGGGAGGAGGGGGTTCATGGGTTTAACCAGGCAGCATGTCCTTGCGAGGCAATCTTCAATGTTCCTCAGCTAATACCTGTAACTCAGTGGCTGATACTGGACGTTAATGAGTACTGAGAAGGGCACACCTCGTCAGGCAGAGAGAGAGAGAGAGAGAGAAAGAAAGGAGAGCGGTGCTGGTCTAATGAACTCATAGCCCGCTGCACGCTGTCACTCTCCTGCTCAGCGCTGTGACGTGGACAATGCAGCCACATTGTTGCCCCGGCATTGTGCATGCTAACCCAGGCAGCCAGCTCCCCATAGAGAATCAATGACTCCTGTAACTTAAACTTGGTGGCGGTGCGGGCCAGCGAAGGCAGATGTCATTCTGAGTATTGTTGGCGATGACAGCAGCCTTTGATGAGGGCATTGTAAAGAGAGAAGCTCAGCAGAATGGCAGAAAACTACAGATGCAGAGTGGTGCAATGTGGAGGCTGTACACGTTCACCACGAGATGATAAAGATGTAGCACTACAGTTACAGCAACTAAAAGAACAGTTACGTTAGGGACTGTACAGAAATTATTCTAGGGGAAGGAGGAGTTAAAAAAAAGGGGGAGGGGCTTTTCTTGGCTGGTTTTGTCTTCTTCCTCTTGTCATTATTCACTTATTTTTCATCCTGGATTATATACTTTTATTTTAGCTTTCCCTTTGAAGACTTAATTACAGCAATAGTGCAGTAGTGAAAATGAAAATGTTTTTATAATTTTCTGATGTTTGCGATGCCATAAATTTAGCAATTTCCACTTTTAATGTGTGGATCATTCCAGATAAGATACTGAAATTTTAATTGGGGTACATGTTAACAAGTCTGTTCCTAGAAGGTCCTCTAGTCCGACAGTGCCTATTTCTATAAAAGTAAATGTCAGTTTTGCTACACTGTGTTATCATTTTGATATATATTAAAAAAAAGCCACATTTTGTCTACTGCACATCTGGTAGAGATGTGCAAAGTAAAATGAATTGAGGTGAAAGATCAAATTTCCCCGTGTCTGTGGCACTAACCCCCAAGTCCAATTTTTCCCAGTGAAAATGGACATTGTTAAAAACTCAACTACAAAATTTCAGTTTAGATAAAAGATCAGTAATTTTCTAAATCAGCTTGGCGCTGGAGATTTTAGTCGTGGAGGTGGGACTGAGTCAAAATAAACGACTGTGTCTGTGTTCATCATAAAGAGGGAACACGTCACCCAGTTCAACAGTGCGGCTCATTGATATGTTTTAATCATTTCAGGGCAATGATGGAGAAAGAAAAAAAAGCATGCCACTTATTTGAAACCCTGTAATGCAAAGAAGAGCCATGCACAGTCTTTCACTAACAAATGATCTCTGGAAGTGCAGAGCAGAGACACCAAAGTCACAGCTGGTTAGCACCTAGCATGTGAAAATCAATTAAAGAAGGAACTCAAGCATTTACCACTTTTTTTTTTGGTGTAGAGAAAACAGTATTGTTCTTGTGGAAAGCTGTGATTTTACTGTAATCACATGCTTTTAAAGCCTGTGAAACACCAGCTTCAATGATGCTCTCTTTATACTGAACCTCCCACCGTCCTCTGTAGTGTATTTTAATATGCAACCCAGAAAAATATATTTGTCCTGTTGTGTGATTTCAGACATCAATCATCCATGGCATGGATAAAATAAGAATGTATTACTTAATTCCCAGGAGGGGGATTGGCACTTCTCTGAGATATGAAGTTTTCCTGCAGCTAATATACAGATTTTAAATTATACATTTAACAGCTCAACAGCCTCGGGTCCTGCTTCTTAATGGGCTTTAGAATGAGATTTGATTGGGTCCTGTAGAGCCTCGACCTCAACGAGGACCTGAAAGGCTCCCAGAGAGCAGGGGTATGAATAGAAAGGTATTGAGGCAGGTATTGAGGTTCTAAAGAGAGAGAGAGAAAGAGAGCGAGAGAGGGAGTGTGTGTGTGTGTGTGTGTGTGTGTGTGTGTTCTATTCAGGTCTTAAGAGCTCTTATCCCCGAGCAGTAAAACATGGAGCGCAGCACTCCACGACCCTGCCGGTCATTTCATCTACTTCCAAATGTCACAGTGTCACAGACCTTTGTTGAGATCAGCAAGCAGAGCACCTGTGTGTGTGTGTGTGTGTGTGTGTGTGTGTGTGTTTATACTGTAGAGTACACATGAATGACCTGACAGATAAGGTAAAAAAAAAAGAGAGCAAAAGCTGCAGAGCACAAAAACACTCAGAATTGATAACTTTATTGCTCCGCTGTGCCTCAGCTTTGTGACTTCTCTGTCACATTAAAACCATCAGCCCGGGGAAGATGGCTGCCATTAAACAAGAAGTCACGCATCTGTACCATTTTGGCCGTAATTAAAAAAGCCGGAATTCATCGAGGCTTGAAACAGCTCAGGGCAGATAAAGCAAATGGTGGAGAAACACTACAAACAGCGAAAGTTCACATCCTCAATACATTTCAGAGAAATAAGTAATTTTTTTGTCCCTTCTTCTCCTCCGGGTCAGTAATGAGGTGGTAAAGCCACGTCGGTCAGTTTGTGGCATGGGACCGTTTACATGATATTAAATATTAATAGAAACAGAAGAACGGCAGCGAGGTCAGCGAGGCTGGGGGCAGCGATATTAACAGGAAATAGGATGGAGCAGAGACGCTGCAGGTGGGCTACAGCTAAACAAGCCATTATCATTCATTTACAGGATATTTGTCATTCACAACACAGCCTGCACCCGCGAATAGTGTCGTGATGTTTGGCTTGAATAACAGACAGCTGCTGAAAACAGACATGTTTCAGCAGCATTTTTCCCTTTCCTCGCTTTCCATCTTCTGAAGTTTACTTTCCTTCCATTCGATTGATTTTTCATTTTATTTCCTTTTCCTTCTCTCCTCTCCTTGGCTCTCCTCTATTTTCTTTTTGTTTTCTTTATCTCTTCTCTATCTTCTTTGGCCCTTTTTTCCTTTCCTTTCCTTTCCTTTCCTTTCCTTTCCTTTCCTTCCCTTATCCTGCAGAGATCCAACTTTATTGGCAGAGCTTTACAGAACCAATTCCAGGAGATTAAACTTGTGTCCTTTTACTCTTCTGTTATTAAAACGGCCGCTCTGTCACAACTGCTCAGCTTTCTGTGTGTGTGTGTGTGTGTGTGTGTGTGTGTGTGTGTGTGTGTGTGTGTGTGTGTGTGTGTGTGTGTGTTTGAGGTCCCTCTCCACACTCTAACCCAGCTTATATTAGAGTGGGATCCACATTGAAATGTGTGTGTGTTTATGTGTGTGTGTGTGTGTGTGTGTGTGTATGTGTGTGTGTGTGTGTATGTGTCCCAGCTCCCAGGCAGCAGGATTGCTCTGCTAAATTAATTCATCAAGGTTGCTTCATCGCTCTCTAAGCATGTTGTTTCCTGCTCTGCTGTTTGCATCAACAATGTCCCTCGATGTTTACATCATGTGTGATGAATGAATAATGTAGCTGTGATTCACGTAAATGCGATGAAATAAAGTGTGCACACATGTAGGCTGGTCATTATACAGTGTTGAGAGAGATGCAGCGCCTGTATGATGTGTTTATGTGATTAGCCTCAAGGTATGAAATACCATCCTCTCTCTGGATATACGATCACCGATGTTTAATATGGATATCTGATTACATCTTGAGTATTTAATCTCCACCCTTTTCACAGGCAGCTTCGCCTCCTGACTTAGTCCTGTTGATTCCTGCGCTAAAGAGCAATAATAAAACCTCTATTTAATCAAGAAAAACCTCAGTTATGGTGTCACATATCATCTGATTTACAGGGCTGCTGTGGATAATCCATCAGGACACAGACTTCACATCCCTTCTTTTATAAAATTAAAAAAGCAACCCTTACATTACTCCCTCCCCTACAGTGTGACACGTTGTGGAAGACTAGTGATTTTGTTGTTGTAAACTCACAATCTTGACAACAAGTCACAGTCTACCTCACTGAGTCACGCCCGCACTTCCTTCCTCTCCTCCACTTTCAGCTGTTTCCTTTTTGTATTCACCTGCTCTTTTGACTTCCAGCATCCATACTGTGGCTGCGGTATACAATTATCATCACGTCCCCTCACACTAAATATGGTGACAAAGAACTAAAAAAAAATCAAAGTTTAAATATACAGTTTAAATATGTATTTTTTTTAAGGCCTGCATGAGAAACTGAAGGAAACATTAAAATTATAATCTTTAAGATTTCAGTTCTGGTTCATTTGGCAGCACCTTTGGTTACCGTTGGGTCACACAACAAAGATTTCTGACACAATTTTCAGTCAGTGGGGACAAGAAACTCACTTTGAGCGGCTACTCTGTCAGAAATGCAACAGAGAAAGACAAGCAACCGCTGCAGCTGCACCTGTTCCACTGCATGTTTCTTCTTTTTCTTGACAGCCACTGATAATACAAACTACTCTATAGAAGAACTAATCAGTGTGAACCATTTTAATTTAATCCAGCCATAAATGCTACTAACAAGCCTCCCTCTCCTTATGTCAGTGCTTGTGTAAAGGTAAGTAGTCTTATTTTCTTCCCTGCTTATGCATTTATGTCTTTGTTTCTGTATGTAACTGTGTAAAGAGAACATATATGGAAAACTACACTACTATGCTCATGGATGAACAGTTTCTTGTACTCGTGAATATGGCAGCAACACTGCAGAACATCTGCCAAACCCAATGAAAAAAAAACTGAACATTGTCTCTTTCTTTGCTGTCATCTCTTGCACATGACTTGTACTGTATATATTTTCAACTGTACCTGAAATAAAATGAGAGCCTGTACCCCGTTCGTGTGAGCTGATTAATGTTCTGCGCTCTGTATATTTCACCCCATTGTACAACTCAGCCAGACTCCAACTGTGGCAATCAATTCAATCAGCAGCGCTTATGAACCCATTACAATCTAGCTGAGAGCAGACGGGGGCTGCATCCTTCAACTGGCCTCGGAGTAATTACTATTTAGTCAAGCCAAAAAGGATAGAAGGGTGGAAGGATGGATAAATGGATGGATAGATGGATGGATAGATGATAGATGGGTTGGGTGGGTACACTAATAAAACATGTCCGTAATGACTCGCATGTGACTATGAATATGCATTAGAGCGATTGGGCAAAAAGAGTGGGTGTTGCGTTATTTACACCCCACCTCCTCCCTCTCAGAGAGCAGTATCGCGTTGCCATGCCGACCAACGTTTACCATAGCAACCACGCTGAATGTTCCATCCCAATTCTGAAGGCCAGAGGTCTCACAGCACCACGAGGATGTCTCCGGGCCTTAAGGGCATAATATATGATGTTGGAAATTCATTGGCCGCAGCGCTGACGGAAGCGGCCCACCACTCTCACTTCGTGCACAACTAAAGGCTCAGCTTTCCATCTGCATTTTTTAAAAAATGCTCCAGGTAAAATGTTCAAGCATGTGTTTGAACCACTAACTGCAAGAATTTCTGTGTCACTCGACTGGGAGTTGTAGCACTGCTGTGGTGTGTATGCACACAAGAGAGTGCCCAGTCATAATGGTCAGGGGCCTTATAATCACTGATGATGCATTTATTGTTCAGGTTTGTTTTCAAACCCTCTACATTCAGCGTATACTCTGTACCAGCTTTTGCCTTTGCCATCAAATACCACCTTCTTTGATAACAAAATACTTACAACGTAATTATTTTTTCTTTTTTTTTTCTTTTTTCTTTTTCTTTTATAGCTATCACTGCAAATGCAAAATGAAGCTCACTGTATTATTACAGCTCAATCAATGTTAAGATCTGTCCAGTTGAGGGCATCGTGTTGGCCCTCTAGGTTCAGAAGAGACAGACTGGCTTGTATCATAATACGCATGAAATAAGTTGTCAAAGATCACTGGGACAACACATCAGTTCTGTTTCTGGGTACAACAAGCCCAGACTCAGATCTGTGGTGTCCATGAGCAACAGTTTCCTTGGAGAGCATCAGCAGCAGCAGCAGCAGCAGCACTCCTCTGAGTAATAGCTTTTTAATTGAAAACAAATTGTTTTAAAAGCTGAAATAACAAGGTTGCCAATCTTAATGAAGACATTATTATAAAAAAATGAAAAAATAGCGAAATGGTGTAAGCTGTTGGGATATATATTTTAGACATGGTCTATGGTCATGGTCATGGTCATGGTCATGTATAGATCTGTGCAGAAAATTCAACAAAACTCCCAACAGCTCACTTGACCGACATAATGATGAATGTGGTTGGAGTAGGATGGGGAAAGGAGTAAAGATTTTGAGCTCTGAGCCAATTAAATCACATACTTGACAGGCAGCATACTCTAGCTGTAAATATATTGACATCACTCTCCAACAAGTCCTCCAAATTAACACTGGAACCGGAACACTGGAGACAAATAGCTGTCTTCCCTGTTAAAGTCCAGGTAAGGCAACATTATTTATATAACAGCATTCAGACATGAGACAATTCAAAGTGTGTTATGGAAGCATGGAAATACATTAAAAGTACAGAATCTCTCATCCGACAGACACAAATGCATGGGTTTTTATCTGCGCTGGGCACAACCCGAAGTTGCCCCAGAGATAACCAACGTCTTCGGTAGTGGTGTGGGGCGTAACACACACACACGCACACACCACATACCTTTTTTTCTTCCAAATTAATCAACCAACCACTGACATCAGTACTTACAACAGCATTTCAAAGGAAGTGCTGTAGTGAGAAAAAACATTAAAACAAGCAAAAAGCAAAAATAAGAATTATTAAAAGATTAAAATTATTTGAGCTGAAGTAGTTGTTGTAGTTGAGTCTCTGCTGACACGACACAAGATTAGATAGATGTTACGTTTGTAATTTATTGCAAATAGTAATATTTTAATCCCTGATTTAAATGAGCATATAGTTTCAGCAGGTCTCAGGTATTGGGGAAGCTTGTTCCACAGGTGGGGAGAATCTTGCTTTGGTTTTTATTCTGGTTAAACCTGTTCCTGATGTTTTGTTGACCCGTTCATCCACCCCTATCTCCCTCCTATGTGGACTCTGTTGCTCTGTATTAACATTACCTGCCTTCCTCCTTTGCGCCTGTCTTAACTCTGCCTACTCCAGCTGCAAGTGGGCTCTGCCACTTGAATGTGAACACACAGTATGTTGTTTTCAGAAACCTGAAGCTGTTCTTCCTTGTGGTGTCCCTCAGGGCTCCATTCGTGGTCCCCTGTTGTTCCTGTTCTATTAGCCTCACTGATGCACTGCTATTGATATGTCACACCTTTTCTGAAGAGGCTTCATTACAGCTCTGGCCTTTGTAAAACTGGGAATTATACTCTAAATCATATGTTTAACTTATGAATGCATTATTACTGTTTGAGAAGAAATAAAATGGTAAGAATGTGCAATGTTTATTCTAAATTTGATTAAAGTAGCACATGTTGTGTGTGTATCTTTTTTATCTGTGGGATATAATTACAGTTTGGGAAAATGTGTAAATTAAAGTTTCCTGTGAACGATTGAAACCACCACTAGATGTAGTCCACCAGCATCTCATACCAAAATATGCTTCATTGGCAACATGTCCAGCCTCCGTTTGGCCACCATCCCCCAAACACATTCATAATATCAGGAACAGCAAGAAAGCTAATGTTATCATGCCTTCTGTAGCTGGTCACTAATAAAAACTGACATTTAACATTATGTAGCCATCAAGTCACTTACACATGGAGAAGTCAAACTGGAGTCCTTCAGCTCTGTAAAGCCAGATAAGGCTATTGGCTCCATGATCAGGGCTGGGAAAGAAATTCAACCTGGGACTTATCATAAATGACACTGACAAAGCCAGTGAAAACTTTCAAAAGTTTGTGGATGTTTTGATGGGCCACTGGCCCACCAGCCAGTGCTCTGGTCTGTCTCTTTCTTTGTCAGAGGCATTTAAAATGAAAACTTGGTTTCTTCAGTGAAGGAATTCCTGAAAGTTTGCTTTCACCTGAATGCTGCATACTGCACTGTGCCATCTCGTGTGTGGGCGGTCCCTGTGTGTTTAAGAATGTGGGGAAGGCCAATGATTTAACAGGAGGCACACAGACACCAAAAGATTACATAATGAGGTTGTGACTTTATTCTCTGCTCTGCTCATGAGGTACAGTCTCATGGACTATATCTTTACCTTGAAAATAGTTGTTTCATTAGATGCTATGTAAATGTTTTGTACCATTTTATACAAATTTGTGCAAACTCTGAATATCAAACCTTTACACTTGTCAGTAGAGTCAAGGAGCTTAACCACAGCAAAATGTGTATTTGTTTACATGTTTCTATTCCATTCCATTCAGTTCTATTCTGTCACAAGGAAACACAGCCCTGAACACCATCATGTAGCCTACGTGCATCTTCTCCTCTTTGACCCACCTTGACCACAAATAGTGCAAGAGCCAGTGGAAAGGACTGTAAATTACTGTACTGAGTACTTGCACATTTGAAGGCTCTAAACTTGTGTCTTTATATTCAAAATATGATCTTGCATCTGAGAAACAAGCCCAAGACTTGATGTTGATTAATGACACACTGTTTAATGTGTAGGTCAATGAGCTTACTCATAATGAAAGGTGTTATATAAATAATACCACCTTACAGCACATGTGGGAAATAAAGAGAGCCCTTGACATCAAATGCCACCTTGTTTAATGACAAAAGACTTCCAAAACATTACAACGTAGTTATTTTTTCTTTTATAGCTATCAATGCAAATGCAAAATGAAGCTCACTTTATTATTACAGCTCAATCAAACATTTTAAGATCTGTCCAGTTCAGGGCATCGTGTTGACCCTCTAGGTTCAGAAGAGACAGACTGGCTTGCGTCATAATGAGCACGGAATAAGTTGTCAAAAATCACTGGAACAACACATCAGTTCTGTTTCTGGATGCAACAAGCCCAGACTCAGATCTGTGATGTCCATGAGCAACAGTTTCTTTGGAGAGGAGCAGCAGCAGCTTCTGAAAATAGATGTTTGCTGCTATATTAATGTTCAAAATCTTGTTTACGGAACCATATATGACAGGGGGAAGCTATACTGTACTGATCTGTGCTGTGAGAGTAATGTGTTCAACCGTCTTATGCCCTCTGCTGTACAACTACTGCAGCACAGATGAGCACAACACAATTAATAAAAAATGAGAACTGTGTACACTATGTTTACCAAACTGCTCTGCATTTTGTGGAAGTATAACACAGCAGGTCTGCTTTGTCATCGCAGAATGACTGGCAGACTGTATATCAGCAGTTATCATGAACTTGACTTATTGTTTCATACAGCGATGTCTTACAGTCACAATGACCAGACACACAAACAGCTAACAACAGACCTGTAATAAACACAGACTGCTTTATACTCAGGTGTAATGTATTGAGATGCAAATAAAGGATTTATTCTTTGAGCATTCAGAACTGCATTGAAAAATTCTTATATTTCTCATTAAAAAATTGTAGAATACCCTAAATAATTTCTTTATTTATGGGCAATTGATAAACATTAAATACAATATTATTCTGGTAATAATATTGTGTCACCATTTTGTCTCCCCTTATTTGAATCTAAAAAAATCTGAGATGTGGGTAATTAGTTTACTTAACAATATCTGGTCTGTCCAAAATGCACAAGATTGACGATGTGAGCTGATAGATCTAGAATTTACTGAATTATTGCTGAAATAAGTTTTTTTTTAGCTAAAGTCATACCATAAGACATGCTTACTTTTCCTCTTTAGGATATATGATGTAAACCACAGAGGCCTGTGTGTTACACAAGCATTCATTATAACAGCACACACTTGAGGGCATGCACTTCATGCCTGACAGGCGATATGTAACCCATCAGCCTCAATGTTAAAACCACTGACAGATGTAGTGAATAATAATGATTATCTTGTTACAGTGACACCTGTCAAGGGCTGGGATATATTAACCAGCAGGTAAACAGACTGTAAGTGTGAGGTTCTAAGCAACTTTGACAAGGGCCAAATTGTGATGGCTAGACAACTGGGTCTGAGCAGCTCCAAAACAGCAGGTCTTGTGGGATGTTCCTGTTATGTAGTGATTAGTACCTACCAAAAGTGTTGTAAGGAAAGACCACCCATGTAGTGGTGACAGGGTCATAGGTGCCCGAGGCTCACTGATACATGTGAGGAGCAAAGGTTAGCCCATCTGGTCCGATCCCACAGAAGAGCTACTGTAACCTTAATCCGGGCTAACATAAAGCTGTCAGAACACACTGTGAGGCTGCGTTGCTGCAGAGTGGTCAGAGGGCCCGAGCTGACCCCTGTCCACCACAAAAAGCACCTACAATGTGCATGTGGGTGTCAGAACTGGACTATGGAGCCACGGAACAAGGTGACCTGGTCTGATGAGTGTGTGGCCTTTGTTTTTCAGGAAAAGCTTGAAAAGTCAGGGCTGGCAAAGCCAAGTGTGCAGGGCCGAGAAACAGGAAACATGTTAGAACAGATCTCCCAGTGGCTGTTTCTGTCACTGTTTCCACACTTTCATGCTGTTTTGGGAAGGCGACTTCTCACAGGAAATTCCACAATTATCACTTCAGTGCCATTCCATGATATAAAAGCTAGCAACACTGCTTTATGTGTGTTAGTTAACAAGAGCAACACTAACAGCACCAATTACCCTCCGTGTTCCTTTGAGAGGAGTTTCAATTCATCAGCCTTAAGACTCAGCAGCCCCTGACACTGACAGATCTGAAGTTATAAGTAAGTAGTTTCAATAGGTCTCCTTGAAACCCCATTTAAACCTGTATGTGGCTGGGATGAGTCTATGCATTTACATTAACTCATTTTCGTTGCTTTTGTGCTCACAATTTGCTTACATCCTATGTGACCTGCTGCTTAATTACTTCAATTTTTTTTTTTACATGTCCTATTTGCAACAACACTGCATTAACAGGTCATTATTCTGCCTGTTTGGCAGTTTGAAGTCTCGAATCCACCTTACCTGTGAGAGGAAAATGATTAAATAAAAAAACACACCGAATAAAAACAGATCAATGATATGCTTATGGATGTATTTTAATAAAAATAAGTCTGTCAAAATTAAACAGAATACAATATTTCTTCTTTAACATGTTTCCAGTACATAGGTATTTTTTCAATTATCATTTTTCCTTTTTTATATCATTTTAAAGGTTTTAAAAGTCATGCTAAGTAGAGGGTAACTCATCTCACAATTGTTTTTGGGTTTTTTTTGTTGTTTTTTTTTTACTTTTTTTGCTAAAACTCAAAAGTCAAAATATGAAATTAAATTCATGGTAGAAGTCAACTGTGCACAGCTTATCTGTGATGCCTAAATCCATTTCCCCGGCCTCTCCGGAAGAAGTCCATGTGGCTTCAGAGGCCTTGGGGCCCATTTCCAAAACGGTTCACATCCCTCCTTTCCTTAAAACAATCACTGATCACACCAGTGGCTATGTCTATGCAGGGAGTAGAGGAAGGGTGCATGGTAACAGCGCTGAGACACAGCCCAGGCTCAAACACAAAGGACAGCTGGGAGACTTGTTCCCTACAGGTATGCAACAGAGGTTGTTCTTTCAGGTACAGGTGTGTGTGTGTGTGTGTGTGTGTGTGTGTGTGTGTGTGTGTGTGTGTGTGTGTGTGTGTGTGTAACAGAAGTCCTTTACAGCTGTAGAAGCAGATGTCAAGTGTGTACTGTATGTGTAGTTATTAGAATAGTTCCTATTATAGCAGGTGTGTTTATAAAAAAACAGCTTGGTATAAAGTTTGACCACATACCCTGTAGTAAACCCCACACTGCATACACACATCTATTAATCCATATTTCTCTACCATAGATGGGAATTATCTCGTAAATGGAAATATACATTTCAGGGTGGATCCATTTCCCAGGTCACAACAAAGCAGCCAGAGTGACAGTTTGCCACTAGTCAGACAACATTCAGTCATTGATATTTGGTAGAGAACAGGTCCTGTGTAAAAACAAAAGTAATACATTATATTTTAGATAAAGCCAAGGAAATTTTTTTAAAAATCAAAACCCATATAGACTAATGATTAACATCACAACTGGGTGCAGTCAAGTCAGAGTTGTAATGAACCATCATCAGTTTCGATACACAGAAACAGAAAGCAGGTGATGATGATGATTGATTTTGACCTCCCAAATTAACAACTGTTAATCGGCGAGATGAAGAATACACAATTATGGATAAAATGCCCAAATTACATTCAAGCTTCTATAAGAGGAACCAACATGTCCAATATTAAATAAGTAAACACATCTTTGTGAAATAATCAATAGAGATACAATCATTTAATATTTAAAAGAAATAATCTAATAAATTGAACTTTGGTAGCAAGCTGCTGTTGGGTACAACACTTCCATCATAAACAAGTGTGT
The DNA here is from genome assembly GCF_046630095.1 of Trachinotus anak. Classification (NCBI taxonomy): domain Eukaryota; kingdom Metazoa; phylum Chordata; class Actinopteri; order Carangiformes; family Carangidae; genus Trachinotus; species Trachinotus anak. The sequence continues at coordinate 25,101,738 of NW_027273853.1, read as the reverse complement.
TTATGCTTGTTTATGCATAGAAAAGTGTGTTTATGCTTTTAACAGAGTTGTGTAACTTTCTCTAACGTATTAAATCCAAGCTCATTAGCCAGCCTAAGTAGTTAGCCGGCTTGGCAGGTAGCATGTGTAGCCTGGATAAGTTAAACAAAAAGAGCCTGTTCATGAGCGGCAGCAACTAGTTGGGTGACTCTGAATTAGCAGTTAGCTAGTAAGTTAGCTGCTAGCAAACAGGAGCCAGCTGGCTAAAGTTCAGTCAGCAGTTTCTGGCCCTCTCAAGAGAAGCTGGGATAAAAAGTGACCAGTTAGTGACAGTAATATTGAAATTGACTTCTAAAAACAGACTTTATGTGGATTTATTTGATGTTTTAGTTATTTTATATTGAACATGTTGGCATCTAAAAGTGAGGAGTGTTTCACAAAAGATGCTGTTCCTGTAATTGATGTTGTTGGGAGCTGTATGTAGTATTAGGTAGTTTCGTTACTACTAATGCGACTCTTAAATACAAACTCCCGTATAGAAGCAATCTAATGACTTCTTTGTAAATCTCGTAGTGGCCAGCAGCAAACCTGAACAATAAGATGATCATTCTTTTCCATGTTAATATACAAGGTGGAAAACATTCTGGGACAATCTTCTTGTTTTGGGCTACACATTAAATAAATTAGATTTGACTGTGTCTCTCTATCCAGTAGCAGGGAGAACACAGTCAAGTTTATGGTTGTTAGAGAAATGGAGGAGTCTGTGTGATAAAAAAAATACCTTTTCCCTACAAACAGGACTGGTTTTAAATCAAAAGAAATGAAAGACTGTGATTTAATTATTGCAAAGTGCACCTTAAAATAAAAAAAACAAATTACTTCACCTCTTTATTTGAAATTCTAATTGTGATAGCACATGCACAGAGAATGAACTTAAGACCCCTGGAGTGGATTGACTTTTAGTCATACAAACTCTATGCTTGTTAGTCTGCCTTTGATACTGATTTTCTCTATGCTGGGCTCAAGGTGACCACAGCTGAACTCTGCCACCTGCAACCACATCACTGATTGGATGATGCTGTGATATTCACAGCAAAATTAAGGCTTCAACACTTCCATTATTCCAATTTAATCCCTTGTCGTCACCCTTTTCACCTGGTTACTGGTGGTGTTTGCCACTATAAAGCCCCTTCAATTATGTTTTATGCACAATTGACATTTTTAAGGATGGGTCCTGTTCTTTGGCTGCTAACCTGTAAGCTCACAGTATTTCATTCTTTCAAAACCATGGCAGGTTCTGGCAATTTCAAACTTTCCAGAATAATTGAGGATTCACTTTTGTCTTAGTGTTGACCACTGTAATGCATCAGCCTTGACCAGAGCTACTGATCTGCTCCACACAGTCAGAGGTGATTTCATGCTGACAACTTGTTTGCTCATCCTATTTCAAGACATGAATGCACTTCCAAGTGGATATTTTAGGGGGATAAAGGGCTCAGAGCTTGTATTACAGAGTCTATCTGTCTTCAATATCTTATCAAAGATGACCTAATATACCTTAGGTTTTGTTATGCCTGACCTACAGTCGTGGGGGTCACCGTGTCAACCAGCTGTGGGTATTGTGGTCTGTGATATGGTGAACAACAACAATGTGAGTAAAATACTGATTGTAGGGAATCAAAATCCACCCATTGAAAGAAAGGAAATAATAAAAAGGGGAATTACAATTTGTTTTGTCCAGGATGAGCACGACAAACTGACAAAAAAGAACTAAAAAAAAAAGGCTAGATAAACAGAATAATAATTAATTATCTTTAAATAGTGTCACACATTTTTTTATTTGATAATACTAAATTAAAAGGAAGCCTTCTTCTCTCTTGCTCTCCTCCGCTCTTCTGTCTGTGCCGCTGACTTGGTCTGACGGACAGCCAAACACACCAATCACACGCATGCTCTTTCCTCCGTCGCCATGACAACTACCTGCTGGACATGCCTTCTCTCAGTGCTACTTAACATTAACCTGTGGAGAGATGGGTAGTCATCTAAGCAAAGTAATGGTTGAATGTAGCACAGCTTGCATTTATATTCTTGTACAGCATTGACATCCTGTTTTGGTATTTTCACTTTGTTTGGGAGGAATTCCTCTGTCTTTGAAATGTGTATCTTGTCCAGATGTATTTCATTTTATGCATGTATGGACAGTGTAAGCAATCATTCACAAGGTGTCCCACTAAACAGTACTGCCATTATTATTCCATTAACTTCTATAAAGAACACCCAACATGCCAAATGTCGCATGTCATTTACCTAAGAGAATAAAACATAAAAGCTAAAGATTTCATTATTTAGTGATAAGAGTTAACCCACCAACGACCAACATTGTGTAAAGCATCAATATTGTTGCTATGGTTACGTCTAAAGGCTAGGCTACAATGAGCACTGATTTGGAGCTGTGATTACTGTTAAATGACACAACACTGGGCCTCATGCAAGAAATTTTTTGTTTTCTCATCCTAAACCTCTCTACATCTTTCCATCATACATTCACTGTGAAACTGTTTGTTTCAACTTGATGAAAACCACTTGTACATGAGATTTGATCGTCAATAAATCAACTATCTTAAACTGAGGCCACCTATTCCGCTCCATTTGTGGTTCCATTGACATTGACTTTCACACTGCAGAGTCCTGATGTCAGAAATCAGATGAGAACGAAGGGGATCGAAGGAGTGTCACACTCATGAAGATGGATGAAAGAATATTTTCTATTACACACTACATGATGTTACACGGTGAGTTGAAAGTTGAAAAAAAACAAATAAATCAAAAAAGTGTTCCCCCTCTTGACAGAGGCAGACAATCTGTACATGACTCATACAACAAGTCTGGATCACTTTAACTATGAAAAAAATGAGGAAAGGTACAAATTCTTTTTCATTACCTGTACTCATTCATGCTACTCATGAACAAATCTGTACGACTGGTTATTGCATGAGGCCCGTTATGTACAATCTACCTTTCTAACAAATAACTGACAGTTAATCAGAAACAAGTATTCATGGAATAGATAGAATTAAAGATCATAATTTACTCACCTGGACCGGGGCTAGTGCAAAAAGTTGTCTACTCTGGCGAAGGAGCAGGAACCAGACCGAACTCGGGCCATGAGCTGAACACACTCTGTGGCCTGACCCAGTGCTAACATCAGCGGAGGCTGCTTAGGCAGATTTTGGGACTCTTGAGCAAAAAAACACAACCAGGCAGGGAAGTGACACATGAGTCACAATGCATATGAAATTTTCTATAATGATATGAATTGTGAACGGGAGTGATATTTAGTTTTCTTTGTGTGTTTGTGTATCTTTGCTTTCTGTTTTTTGAGGGTGTATTTAAAAAAAACAAAAAGATAAAGGAGAGGAACAATGCATCAATGTTGAGTGTGTCTTTGTATGAGTGTAAATTTTATTATTGAATGAGACAGTTCCTGTTATTTTTGGCTTATTCTTAAGGGACCATAGCAATACTTAAGTGTCCACTAATTATATCTGTTCCTTTGCTGTTTGGATTTGAGTCTCACTCACTGCACTGTTGAAGATATCAGAGCCTGTTTTTCTAGCTTCAAAAAGAAGTTGTTTGTACAGACAAAAAAAAACAAAAAACAAAACAGAGATGGAGCAGATAATTTGATATATTTTGTCCAGTATTGTATCATTTTCATACTATCATGTTATGCTTATGCAATGTGACAGAAAATAGCCTCTGAAACATAGAAACATTATACTAATTATATTGTAACATCCATGTCTAGGACAGTAGATGATTTCAAACGTGGTACTTTGGCTATAAGTACAGGCAGACTGCCTCGTGGCTGTTACATTACCTTGGAGTTACAGTAAAAAACTGCTGGTGTAGTTTGAAGACACATATGTCAAACACAGTATGTGTGTGTGTGTGTGCTCTTTACCCAGTATGGCGCTGTTGAGAGCGGAGCAGAGTGATTCTCTCTGCGTGGGATCTAACTGCTGGCCAACGGGACAGTTCCACGGGTCTGAGTACGCTAACAGGCTAAATGCATCCTACACAGACAGACAGAGACCAACATCAATACAACACTGCAGTGCACACATTCACAGCTTGTTTGGTTGGAATTTACTGCAGATGCAGCATCTGGGCACAGTGTGTGTGAAGACCACACATTAATGTTTGGTCAGTATAAATTAGAATAGGTCAGCTATAATCAAATGTACAAAAAGGCCACCTGTCACTGCTCGACAGCCATTGACAATTAGCATCTGATGTACCAGTTTTGTGCAGATTTTAGCCTCTTTCAGCTCATTGTTTTGGTTCTCCACCTTTGCATAGTCTATATATTTGAGTCCTACAGGTGTCATTGCCATTTAAAGCCTGCGGTGAAAATAACCACACAACAGGTGTCAGACGTCTGCCTTCAATGGGGTGATAATGCTGCTCTGAGTCTAATGGGTGTGTAAGCAGATAGCAGCTTACTTGGCTGAAAGTGCAGCGCTGTACATGAGGGCTGCATTTCTGTTACTTTGGAGTCTTTCTGCCCCCTGGTGGTTACTAAACCAAATTATGTTTTTTTTTTGGAAATGTGGCCATTTCTATGGGTTTAGTTTGTCGTGATAGAGGTTTTGCAATTATGTAATGAGCATACAATTCTTATGATATTAGAAAACAATTTGTGGTTGACTAGAGACAAGCCCTTAGTGCTAATGTTATCATTATAGTACAGCTTGTATTGTTTTGCAAGGGACTTTATTGTTGGAACAGCTGCCCCACTACCCGACTTGTTGCAAGTTTGTTGGGATCTGTCTGCTTTATTACCCTGAATAAAACATCGCTCCTCCTGCAGCGTGGACAGAATATTGTGACCAGGATTTTAATTGGTGCCAACACAGGAAATCTTTTCAGCGCAGTTCTGGCATCAGCTCATATTCTGTCGTAGCACAGCTGTTTGTTGAGCTCAAGCCTGTGTGCACGTGCGGTTATGTGTGTGTACCTGTAACATCTTCTTATGCGTGGCGTTCTTGCCATACTCGCGGCACAGCTGTTCGTTGAGCGCCTGCAGCTCCCGTCCAAACTGGATCATCCTCTCTGTGGCTGCCTGGTTTCCTCCACAAAGCTGTTTGCCATTACTACAGCCCTCATCTGCTGGCAACAGACACACACACACACACACATACATACATAGTTACAGTGCACACATGCTGTAAAAATCTCCTGTGGAAAGCTGGACATAATAAATAGGGAAAAAGTGTAAGCAAAAGATGAGGAATACGGCATAGAGATGAATCAAGTAAAGGGAAGAATAAATAATAAAGAGGAAGAATAAAGCAAGAAAGTTGCAGGAGTATGTAAAGCTGTTGTCTGTGCATGTGTTTGTGTGTACCTGTGACCCCATTGCCAATGCTGTTGTCGTCTGGCTGAAGGATCTCTTCATGTTTGTATGTCCCATTCATGATCCGCGCTGAGGAGCCCTCAACAACCCCGTTGGTATAGTGCTCTGCTTCTATCTCCATCTCACTGTCACTACACACACACACACACACACACAAACACACGCACACACACACACACACACACACAGAGCAGACACACAGAGCAGACACACAGATAAAGAGACAATACCACACAGAAATAGAAAAGATGGTTTCACAACATAACAATGTAAACAAACTGTTCATATTTAATGCCCCAGGTCACTTGGCCATCCAGTCATTTTGATCTGACACATTGTACAAAAACATACTTAATATGATACTGAACTGAGGTCATTTTCTAAAAAGATTTTTACCAGTACCCTTTAACTTTTTTTTTTTTTACCTTTATTCCTACAGGCTATTATATTTAATTATCATTTACATTACAGATGGACAAGTCTCTCAAGGAAAGTAGCATGAATGTAAATAAGTCCCTACAGAAAGTAAAGCAAGTCAAACTGCAACTGGATTATTTTTTCCACTGCAGGAACTAACTATAACTAAATGTTGGTGCTGCTCAGTAGCAAGTTTTTTAAATTATGTCAGTGGCTGCTTACTTTGCTGTTTATTTTATACTCACTAGTCTTTAAACAGCATTTAAGGGGAAACTATTCTTATAGCAACAGCTTCCATTGTAACCGGTGTAAACTTGGGGCCCATTGCAAGGAAATATTTAAGAGACTATTATATTATCACTGTAGTTAACATAAACCCTACCAATCATGATGCCATTGTTTAAGTTAATTAGTTGGAATATTCAGGACACTGATTCATTAACAACATTCAAAAAAGTCCCTGATCATCTTGCTGGAATGAACGCCTGTGGTAATGATTTATGAATGATAAACGATCCCCATGTGGCCCATTTAATGATCAACTGGCATCAGACCACTGATAATACTGAACACATCCCCAATCACCTCTATTTATTTATCACCATGTTGTGTAATATCATCTAATATCAGTGCCAGCACCCAGATCCACACCTAATGCCCCTAAAGTCATCAAGTCGGTGTTTTTCGGACTGACAGGCCTCCTCACCTGGTTTCCTGGGTGCTGTTGGCGCTGTGCGGCTGGCTCTTGGTGGAATCAGAGGAGTTGGACTCAGAGTAGTTGACTGAGGAAGGGGAGGAGGAGGTGGAGGAGGAGGCGGAGGAGGACGCGCTGGGATATTTGACACTGCTGCTGCCAGTGCCGCCGTGGCTCTTTGACTTGTTGGGGGGAGTCACCCCATTACTGCAGGTAGGGCTGTCTGCTCCTGGGTGGAGGGACAACAGAAACACACATCTCATTTCTCCAAGCAACTGGGAAAATCATTCTCTATGGTGACTGTTTTCTTTGTCAGTGTGTGTGTGCATCATGTTGCATGTGTACCTCCGGTGTGCAGGTGTGTGTTGCTGGCTCCATGATGGGGGCTAAGGCTGGGTGAGCCGGGGTAACTGTCCTGGGACTTAGGCGAGCGAATCGTCAAGCAGCGAACCTCACTGTCTGTACCGTTCACCATCTCCACAAACTGACGACACCTAAAGGGCAGAGCATACTGGTGTTACTGGTAAATTACTGGGAGATTGATTTATTATTACAGGATCTGTACTGCATCTGCTCTAGACCTTCGACACACAGCCACAGGGACTTACTTCAACATGAATAGTAGGTTGGGGTTGTGCTCTAACAGGCCGGGATAAAGCTGCTGAGTAGCTTCTATGGCTTCACCCACCCGTCCTGCCAGCACCAGCTTCTGTATTCCTATTACACAAAAGAAACAAGATGCTATTTACAGTATATTGATCAAAAAGCACCATGCTTTCACAGCACACATCTGATAGAGGCCAGTGCGTCATTCATAGAGACAGCAGGTCAAACAATACCCACAGTATCTAAGTCTGGAAAGGTTTTACTTGTAGTCATTATGGAGTATCTGGGTTTGATGGCAGAAAGGTATTTTTTGATGTAAGAACCATACATATTAGTGCAGCGAGTCCCTCCATCCATTGTCAAAGTGGTTACTGGTATTATTCTAGACTACTTTACCTTAGCTAGTGAACAGGAGAACTTTAACAACAACACAAAACCAAGAACTTCCTTTGGTGCCGTTAAATGACTTAATATATAAAGTATGTAATATTTGCAACAAGTTAGGTGAAAATGTGAACTAGTGTGTGTGGCTGGTCTGTTCACTTACTCTGTCTGTTCTTTATAGATGTCTGGTCCTCTTGTATCATGGTCTCTGTGGCTCTGGCGAAGGCTGTTGCGGTGGCACAGTACCCATGGTGCACCAGGTAGCTGGACACCATACTGTAGGCAAAGCATGACAAAAGAAAATGGTGTAAACGTTGAATTTCTGAAACTGATTTACCAAAGTACACCAGGTTTTTGTAGATATCCCAGCTGGAACATTTGAACTCATTTAACCAATTTTATAATGAATTTACAGTCAATAACAATTTTACTCCACATGTGCTGGAAGCACTGCTCAGTCTGTGAGACTCATCTCACCTTGAGCTTGAGACTTTAGATTAATAACAGAAAACCTTGCTTGCAAACTCAGGATGTGGAGTTTGAAGGACATGCATGTTTATGAGGCAGGGAGTGTGCAATAAAAAGATGCATTGTGGGTAATGTTGGACCTAGGGCCTGATCTTGAACTATACTAGGAACTGAAACTCTTTCCAGCCTCCATTCTGTTTTGATCTGTCTCTTGCAAATAAAATAACTGTATCGAAGAGCTAAATAGATGGAGCACCTTGTAAGGGTCAAACATAATAACATGATACAATTGCGGTGCTCTACACTAACTCACTACCCTACACTATGCTGAGTGGTAGCACAATAAGAAGAAAGCTTTACAGTTTTATAAAACAAACATTAGTAGCTGTAAGGACTTGTTGCTGAATCTTACTTCTGCAGGACGGCCTGCCATTCTCCCAGTCTTTCTCCTATGGGGAAGCGAGCGATCATGCCGTGGATCTTGGCCCGCCATTCACTCATGTAGTCCTCAATGTCAAAGACAAATGGCTGCTGGCCAAAGTTAGCGTCTACGATCTCACCCGGGGTCTGAAGCCCCACAGTGGGGTACAGATTGGGCTAGTAGATGTTAAAGACAGAAAATAATTCAGGTTAAAAATGTCAGTTTCTGCATTTTTAAGCATTATAAGTATTTGTAAAATACTGAACAACATTATGTCCTGAGGCAAATTCATGTGTCATAGCATCAATATACAACTAAGATAAAAACCACAAGATAAATATACCCTGGTTTGTATAGTATATACATACTTCAAAGTTTTGTAATGGAAAACTAGAGACCTGTGTTGTAAAGTTCCTGTAAATGGATGTATGAATAACTTACTAGTCTGTCTTTAAATTATAGTGATCAGTTTTACACACTGGACTTTGTCTGCCACCAACAGGACATGAAATTAACCAACACACAGCTGAATGCTGCTTAGGTTTGACAAGGGTTAGTAACTCCGTCTGCTCCTGCAGCCACTGTGGCTTGCAGCCAACTGAAATGTTGACTCCCTGTTCTATTCTTACGACCAGTTTGGTTGGTAAAAACGTTAAAGTGGCTGTTTTTTGTTTTTTTTTCAGGGGAATGTTCCAGTTATTGTGGCCACTTGACAAAAAAAATTAGTTTCCAACCCAATTGCCAAGAAAAGCTGCAATTAGATATGGACCTGCATGGCTGATATCCAGTTATTCAGTTTGTCAGTCTCTACAGTCACAGGAATGGTATAATAAGGATGATATGGGTTTTGTATCATAATATTGGTTTAATGTGTAGGACACTGTGTGACATGTCTAATTTGTTAAGGTATATACTGTATATTTTCCCTAAGAATTTCCTCTAAAAACAAACAAGTGAGGTGGGATTTGAAATGTGAAATTAAAAGCAATTCTCCAAACACTGAGTATTTTTATAGCCGTGAAGCAGCTGCAGAATAAAAACTGAAATCAGAAAAGTCCCTTATTTATACTTAGTCATGGATACTTACAGGGAGGTCTGTAAAGGCCACACCTAAAGGAAAAAAAAACAGTTAAAGTTATAGGTATATATGTACTGTTATACATGACAGCTCAGTCAATAAAGCAAAATATTTTTTTAAAGTATCCATTAATATATCACAATTTAAATTCACCGACCTAAACTGATGCCATTTTTGGTGTAAAAGCAAGTGTTGTTGATGAGGTTAACGCAGCAGCCAATCACGTCCCCTGTGGTGAATGTTGGGCCGTATGGTTGGCCAGTCCCAGAGGAGCAGAAGGAGTGGCCGTCATCTCCATGGTAACCGTATGAGTGCTTGTCCCATCCTAAAAATAGGACAAGGATTAGGATTAATATTTTACTTTATACTTGACCTCTTATGAAAAATGTGTTGTGAGTCAAACCCCTGGGACTACTGACACAGCTAAAGGCTGATAAATATGCATGTTGTTTTACAGCAGTAATACTGCACACATCAAGCGAGCACAACCCCTCAGTATGAACAGTTTCTGATTCCACTAGAGCATATGAGGTGAAGTGACTTGCTCGAGGTCACTCATAACAGCGGTTTCTGCCAAGGGAAGGGAGACAGTTACTCATTGACTTCTGCTGCTCAGATTTTCCCATCTGACTACCACTGCCTGTAAGGCGTCTCATGAAAATTCTCTCACACACACACACACACACACACACACACACACACACACACACACACACACACACACACACACACACACACACACACACACACTTTCTGACTCCTTGGCATGTGGTGCAGTGCCATGAATGACCAGCAGGAGGATCTGGTCTATGTAAAGAAACTGGTGAGTCACTGCCATCAGGAACAGCAGCCCAGGAGGCTGAATCAGGGGAGTACTGGGAGGGGAGAGGATGTCATGATTTGCTCGTGAAACTCCCTTATTTCTTGTTCCTGCTGGTCCTGATGCAGGTGTATGCAACTCTGAGCTATTTATTCAGACAGTTTCTTACTGCAGCTGTAAAGTAAAACACTCATTCAGTGTAACGTGCTGCGTATTGGGTAGTGTATTTTTATGGCCTGTAACTTCCTTAGAAAATTCTCAGAAGTTTTGTGGAAATAAATCTAATTTGGCACAAATGATAGAACAACAGAGACATTGTTGAACAGGCATTTTTCACAGCAGAGATTTTGACTTGTCATGGTAACAATAATTCATAATAACATCAACAATGGTTTCATCTAATAACATCAGCGATGATCCTCGCATTGTGAACAATGTGCTGATATACAGAACATCAGGACCCTGAAACTGAAGCTGCTTAATAAAAGTCAGACATCTTTTCCTACTCTGATATGTCAAAATGTCTTTCATGAGGAAGACTAACTGGTTCCTTTCCAGTTAATAAATCCCACATAATTGCTAGTGTAACGTAGAGCAGTGGTTCCCAAACCTGTTTGGCTTGAAACCATTATTTTTTACCTTTAATTTACCAGACAAGGCATTAAGAACAGGTTCTTATTTACTACGACAGCATGGCAAGTGTCACTTGTAGGGGGGTATAAGGGCAAACAAACACCAAACAAACAAAAACACAGGGCAAGAAGACAAAGAAAACAAAGATGACTGACTAATTAATCAAATCAAACAGAAGTACAACATTTACAAGTACAGTTACCAATTTTAAATAAAGCGGTGTATGTTTCTGATCCCTCCTCAAAGGTTATCGCTTCAGAGTGGACATGAAAGTAAGTTTCCTAACTAACAAAGGAAAAGTTTGACAACCTCACAATGACAGCAAGACACAGTTATGACACACACACAGAGTCACAGGGTAAAAACAGTAACATCCCCGCCATCGGTGGTGGAGAGTAACTACTCAAATATAGTACTCAAAGTGATAGTTTGAGTTATTTGAAGTGGGGATGTGTGAAGTATTACTGCAGGTAATACACTGACGGTGTATAAGTACCTCACACAACCTCACTTCAAATAACAGGCACTTCTGCTTAAGTATTTCCATTCTGTTACTTCATATATGTACTCCATTCAGAGGAAATACTTTACTTTTAATCCACTACATTGATTTATTACTTAAGTTACTAGTTACAAATAAACAGACAAACAAAAAAATATATCAAGTGCTTTACACAATAAAAATAACCCCACTTCCCAATCCACTGAACAACTGTTATAAATAAAGGACTCAATACAAAGAGAGACTGAAGAAACACTATCATAAATGTTGTAGATTTGCAGAAGCAGGATAAAAATGTAAAAATTCAGAATAACAAAATAAGACAAGAAAGAGAAAAGTGAAGTGTGAAAAAAGATAATAAAATGCTAAAAGACAACAGATGTATTGAAGTGAGTAAAACCAGAAATAAGAAGTAGATAATAGGATAAAAAAAAATGGCATAACAAGTAGTAAAGCAGCCTATAATGTATAAATAAATAAAATAACTTCAATTAAACTAATGATAGGTAGTTGTGTTACACAGAACAGCCAGAAGAGAAGAAGAACAAGTAAATGTGTAAATGTATAAATCATGCACTACCATACTACCATGGTAATGGCAAGTGCGGTTAAAAATAAATGGAGGTTTCGGGTTATGGTCTCGACAACTGCTCATTTAAAAACTAGTAGACACTGCACTTCCTCAGTTCCTGCAATACACGCACCAAGTTTGAGGTCGACCGGATGAGCGCTTGTCAAGAAGATCGAACGACAGACAAAGACAGACAGACAGACAGACTCTTTACTAGTAGGACGTAACATCTTTCTAACAGAGAAAACAAGGCAGACTTTAGTTACTCCAGTGAATCCAAACTGGCTGAATCATGTCCAGTAAAACGGATGAATGGGTGGATCTTCAAAAACATCATATCACAGAGCAGACAACAAGGCAACAGCTTCTGAGCTCTGCAACAGGATTCCTTTACGGCAAGAGGAAACGACTACATCAGAGATTCACATTCAGTTATTTTGGATGGCCAGCCTGTTGTGTCTTAACGTCTACACTAATGGAGTTTTGCGGGAAATTCTTCCTCCTGTGGCGAAAAGGATCCGAACCTGACAGCGCTCGGCTTCAGCTCGCTGCCGATCTGTCAGGGTCTCTCCTCAATCACAGCTTGTCTGTCGTTGCCAAAAAGCAAAGCGGGGTTAGTGAAAGTAGGTCGTGGGTGAGCCGAGATATTAGATGCGTACTAGTATATGTTATCTGTGAGCATTAAAAAAAAGTATTAACCTGAGCCAAATGTATGGGTTTCTAGCTGTGTTTGTATTTATTTCAAGTGTAGTGGTGTGTTTCTTTAACCTTAAGTGCCAACTGTTCTTGCTCTCTGCATGCGTTCTTTTGTGTATATGTGTATATACTTCTGTTTGTGTGTGTGTGTTGAGGTATTAGATTAATCTGCTGACAGGGATATTGCCTCTAAAGCCAGGCTCACTGCTCCAACATGCTAATGAAATGGGCAGGCCTCCACTGCAGGATCAGCCACAGAGGTCAGCAGTGGAGAACAATGTGCTATTAAGGGACACACATCCATATAGACCCATATGCTCAAATGTATGAGTTCATCAGCACACACAGTCTGTTTATAAATACCACACATCGATGGGCAGAAGAGTGGGGACAAACACAAGCAAGAACACTCCGAGATGCAATCAGTCAGTCCAGGACACACACAGATAAATCCACGGAGTTCAGAACAAACACACACTGGCACACAAACACACTGAGTCAGTCAGAGTTAAGGCAATCAACAGTAATCTGTCTACCAGGGCTACAGACCATCTGTGGTGGAATCCTAGCAACCAAAAATATTATCATAACTAATGTGTAAGGAGGTTTGAAAAACATGCCTGTCCACACAACACTGTTCCACGCTGTTCCACCATTTGTGTGACATTTGACACATGTGAATCATGAAGAGAGGGGAATGGATGATCTTTGTGTATATGCGTATGAAAGAGTGTGTGTTTGTATGTGGATCTAGAGTCTGCTGAACAGGCTGCCCCAGTGTCCACAGCATTCCACAAACCTCGGTCACTGGACAGATCTTGACTGGTCAATAAGCAGGCCAAACGGCCCCAGACAGGCCTGGAAAACCCACAATGTGATTGGTCAGAGCAAAGCAGTGGTCTGATTGGCTGGGAGAGGCAAGGGGCTTTACTCAGGCTCTCTGCTGCTAAATGGCTACTACGCTTCCTCCTGTGTCATCAAAGACTGCTGAACCATTCACAGACGTTGTTGTTTGTTTGTGTGTGTGTGTTTGTGTGTGGGCCAGGGGTTGAGGACACAAGAAGAAAGGTAGAGTCATATCAGAGAGTATTATATAAATGTTCACTGTGGAAAAAAGGGAAAAGCAGTCTTTTCCTGTATTTTTTATGACACAACCATGTGACGGTCTGCATTGCTATTTGTGTCATCAAAGTGTATGTCAAGTACACAATACATAGTTCATGTTTAAGTGTCAGTAAACAAAGCCTTGTATGATTGTTGTCAAACTGACTTGATTTCTTCTTAAGTCTTTAGAGTGGTGAGTTTGTTCTCTGAATATTAACAGTGGACTCTGTGACTATGGTCTGGATTGAACTTTATTTTCACATATAAATAAATTCCAGTCACTGGAAAGGGCCATGATGTATAAAATGATTGTGATATAAATAAATGAAACTAATAATAAAAGCTGTCCTGTGTTTGCAATTCAGTGTTACACACCATTCACCATGTTTATTTTTATATTTTGTTTAAAGTTGAATTCTGAAAAATCCAAACCCTCCACTGATTTCACTCATCATAGTCAGTTTACGTGTCATGGAGAGTACTACTCAGCCTGTGAAAACAGTTGCATAATGTCATCTGTGGCTAAGGAGGAGGTTTGTCATAGAAAAAACAAACCTGATGAAGTCACGGTTATGTCATCCAGGTTTTCTAAGTTTAAGTGTGGAAACTACAACTTTATGCAAGAAAGACTACCTTACACACTGGGTTATGAGGTCTGAAAGATGTGGGAGTTTACCACACAGGGAGGGTCCAGTGAAAGACCCGATTAAGTTGCATTATGGGAAGTGTAGGATGATGGAATCAGCATTTTGGGGGCTTAAAGGTACGTTGGGTTTATGAGCACTTATGGTGCTACGGTGCAATGATTTAACGTGTGGGTTTTATTCATACTTTGCAAAAGTACTGATGCTAGTTACATGATATTCTGCTGATGGACATTTGATGACAGTAACATGGCAACAAATGTAGCAATGCACCAACAAAGGCAGGGAAGAAGAGGACTACACTCAAACACAAGTGTAAACAAATTTACACTTTAAAATGTTACATAAATCTGCTTTGAAAATTAAAGAGAAAGGAAATGTGTTCATATTTGTCAGATCTGAAGGATACACTCAAGATACAATGAATTTTGGTGAGTAACACTATAAACATTATTTTGTTTGTTTATAAGACAACTCCACAGACCTTTAACCCAAAACTAGGGACTGAAAATCAGAATATTGTCGATTGGGCCTCTGGTTCACTGACTTGGACCATTTCTTTTATATAAGTGAAATACTAAATATGTTTTGCATAGTTTTGTGCTTACTGTTAACCTAATTTAATTCAGCTGTCAATAATGCAGTAGGTTTTATCACATGTAGATATACTGAGTAAAAAACTGAGTACAAATTTACACTAACAGGTTATTTTTGGCATAGTTTGTACGGTGAAAGTGGTGTGACAGCACCCTTAGATAATGTGGCAAACACAGTCACAAAATGCCTTATAAACAAAACGCATATTATATTCATTTAACTGGGTGTGGGCTCAAGCCTAGTTCCAAAATACATTTCTATGTAAAATACTGAGCAAACCAACACTACAAAGTGAGAGGCAATGTTTGTCCTAAGTTGGATCAGTTTGAGGTCAGACGCAAGCTCAAGTCAACCTCATCTGTCACTGCTCAGTGACATGTCCTGACATGTTCTTTCTGCAGCTGTCAGACTGTTCGGACCAAATCCACAAACCACATACAACTACTATAGCAATGCCAGACGCCATCATCTCCTGCTGCTTTCATCCCCAAATCTCATAAATGTGGGCACATTGCCAAGTACTTTCACTTATCCACAAAATACAATTCTTGTCACTTTCTTCATTCCTTTCATCTACCTTTATACCTTTCCTCCACAAACTCCACACATGCATCCGCCAAAGTATCAACCATCCAGAGTATTTCTCCCAATAATACTGTTCCAAAAATATCTGCAGTCTGAATTAAAACAATGAGTTTGTGCTAATGATCAACTTTTTTCCAGTGTTTACATTGTTGATAAGAAATCTCCCTATTCTGTGATGTTAAGTCTAAAGTAAAACAACCACATTCACAGAATTATCAATGCTTGATTGTTATCTGAGCCTTTGGGTTGAAGGGCTGGAACCGTTGGCCAATGAATAATTAGAAATGTTAAGGGTCAACGTTCAGGCCAGCCTCTCCACGGTGGTTTAATTGTACTGTGCAGACTGTCCTGTGAGTAAACGAAATTGAACAAAAGAGGAAAGCGCTGCAGGATGCTGTTCTTCTCAGCTTGCCAAAGCGCTGGTCCGATCTGCTAAGTGGCTGAATTTCTGGCTCCAGACCAGCTAGCCAATGCTATTGCTGGATGTTGGCATGATGAAGTGCTCGCCATACACACTGTTCATGTTCACTAACCTTGAGAATCCTTATTTCACCCCATCTCGCAAATTGCTCCAGCCACAGACTTCGTCATGTTGTTGCTGCCATCTTTGCATCAATAAATTCAGACATCCAACCGCCCGTTGTCACATCCTCAGATTAATTTCACCATCGATCTATCAAACAAATGTCTGTCTATCCATCCCCCTATCTTGTGTGTTATGGTGACATCATTCACATGTTACTCACCAGGCAGCCTGTTCATGTTGACTCCCTGGGCAGACAGGCCGATGCCCATGTACCTACACACACACACACACACAGGAAGAAAAATTCAACTTCAGTAGATTTTACACATTACATACCACATTTAAACATACCTGTAATCATTAAAGAGTATCAGCTCCCTCTGATCTACCCTAATTTATGTGTTTTGGGATGAGTAATCTTTGAAGAATATTCAGATAAAGCTCTGGATCAAAGTTTAATGTGTGTCAGGCAGAGGAAGCTTTGAACACACTGTCTTTGATCTCCTTTCATATTCCAAATGGCAAAACTAGTTATTGCAGAATGAACTGCCTCCGATGTCTAAACTAAAAATGGCAGTGAAAGTTGAAGCTTAGGGGTCAACACAGACATCATAAGTCTTGTCCCACCAGGATAAGTGACTGACCTGCATCTTTTTCATGTAAGCGAGCTTCTGATAGCAACAGCAAAAAAAAGCTATTTGCTCACTTGAAGGAGTCATCAACATTGTCAGCTGAACACATCTGGCATAGTCTCAGCTCGCTTTGACACAATGCTGTTGTCATCACTCAAATCCAAGCAGTAAATTTGTGGTCCGAGATGAATGGGTGGCCTTTTCGCAATTTGTTTGATATTTACTCAGTGGCACCAAGGATGTAAAAGGAGGAAAAGCCATCGGTGTCACGGCAACCACGGCTGTTGGCTGGGAGATGTTTTGAGTTTCATTTCTGTACCAAAGTACAGAGAGCAATACTACCAACCCTAGAACAATGCCACCAGCATGGCTAAAAATGTTGTTCTGACAGGGGTTACCCAAGTGATGAAATCTAAACAACCAACGCTCAAGAACAACAATAACAGAGATCTTAGTTTATGCTTTGTATCCTATTACAGTAATTGTTTCAGCCAATCTAAACAAATCTTAATGAACCTTTGACCAGTTCCTGAAATAAAAGAGCCTGTCTTAAGTCCTCTTTCTTTGCTTCCCCAGATGAAATGTTCATCGGACAGGTCTGAGTCATGAACCTGGCTTTCACTCAAAGGCAGCTACCTGCGTGGCTGAAATGCACAATGTCATAACAATAGCAATGACAATTTTTTTCCTCACCCACTTGCAGGAGGAAAATTTTTTTCCACAGACAGTTTATTAATTGCTGTTCCACTAATGTAATTTACATGCTGATCTGTCCCTGTGGCATCGGCCAGGTTAGTTAGACTAAAAGTCAGACAGGTAACAACTAAGAGGTGGCAAAAAACCTAAACTACACAACTCAAGAGAAATGTTTTGGATTGACCAGCAAAATACAAATCAACCATGTGTATTAAATGGTGAATTTTCAATGAAATCCTTTTTATTGTTGTTAAAGTCAAGCAGAAATTGTGGTGTTTGTTTTGATGTGTGTTCTTATTTGGCCAAAATTGTTACTATGTATGGTGCCCAGAGCTCCTCTGCGTATGGTACTGTATGTACAGCCAAAAGATTTAAACTATGCAACACACAACAGCCATAATATCATTTCAGTTTATAATTTACTACACACAATTTATGTAAATTTAAGGCTTTTACTCCATGTTGCTTAAGAGAGTGAGACCTGAGGCCATGGTATTGAGACTTTGGATTAACTTGCCATGTTTCAGTGGAACACCTTAGAAATACACTCACAGTACATGTCATGATAGTGAATGACATGGCAGTATTTCCTGACACACCGCGTCTGTCTGCACCCTAAGAATGAAAGGAATGTCAATTGTGCTGAGTCTCTGTATGTAGTTATTTCATGTCGCGACTTAAGTATGAATTTAATATGTTGTTAAGTTCTGCAGCTGGTCCAGTGAACCACACAGTTCCTCCATGTGACCAAACTGCAAGCAGCCAAATTGATTTGGTAGACCTTCCTATTTACAGTTAAGGTAGTAGTTTCACAGACACTCCCACATAGCAGTTGTGCTTTACGCCACCGTTTTGTTCTGTCTCACACTGAGCTGCTCAACTGGAACTTGGGAGTGTTAACAGTGTATTATGTAACTTTTATTGAGGAGAACAGAGGAGGGTTTTGGTTCCAATACAAAGTACAGGTCAAACGGTGAGGTGGGAAAACCAGAAATCTAAACACCTGGCAAACAATACATGGATTGGTTTAATCCTGGGGGAAATAGTTAGTACTCATTGTACTGAGGTCTATATATCAGTACTAGCAATAGTATAATAAAACTGTGAAAGCAGATGTGGTTTTTGCACAAATGCCTGCAAAAGAAAGGTGTTGACAACAAATAAAATTTCTCTGAAACTAGTCTGCCTTGCATCTCTGTTAGATGTTCCTTTTTGAGTCACGTGTCTAATGTCCTTTTCCTGTTTTGGTTCAAATGTCACATTCAGATAGAAATTGTGCAGCTAAGGTGAAGCTTTTGATTTGACAGCTGCACAGAGGTTCGACATTCAGGTTTTGCCCCTCAGATTGGACGAGTCATGGCTTGTTGGTAAAGCTGCCAATTTTGGGTTGTAACATCCCAACTTTCACTCACACAGCAGATAAACAAAACTGTAATGTCTACCACTGTCGATGCCACTCTTTCTGCTGCTGAAACGTTTGGACAGCAGGACAACTGACGCAGATACTGGCAACAAGATGCTAATGGAGGTTGTGAGTGACATCTTTGGAGGCACTGTTGTATTTGGCAAGTGATATAAAGATTGCTGTCTTTATGCAGACTCAAGGTGAGGGAAACGCTGCTTAAGCAAGTTTACAAATTTGCAACCCAGCAAAGTGACCCAGAAATGTCTGAGCATGAAAGACCAATCCCAAGAAGCGTTGATGGGTAAAGATACACTGATATCCTGAAATGTTTGACACATTATGGAGGAAAATACAACAATGACAGGACTACAGACAGGCCTAAGCTTGAAAACACATTAATAATCATTTGTTTTGGTACCACTTTCTTTATGAACTACTATAATGTAATACATGGAAACACGAACTGTCATGGTTACAGCCGTGCCTCCAGTTTATTGCTTGTGTTTCTAGTATTTCCCTTTCCCTTGTGCCTTCTGTGCTCCCCTGTCTGTCTCTGTGTGTGTGTGTGTGTGTGTGTGTGTGTGTGTGTGTGTGTGTGTGTGTGTGTGTGTGTGTGGGTGTGATGTGGGCGGGGTGCTCCTCTCCCTCTCCCGGTTCCTTGCTTGTTGATCAGCCTGCACACCTGCACACCATCTACTCATCAACTCAGGAGTATATCAACCTCGGTCCATCACCCACTCAGATCGCTGTTTCAGTCAGTGTGGTAGATCACGTTCTCAGGCCACTTCGAACTGTGCACTCTAAGCTCTGACTCTTGTGTTCACTGAAATACTCCTTGTCTCCCTGTGCCACAAGATCATAGCATGTCTGCCTTTTTCCTGCTAATCTCCCTGCCTGCCCATCAGTCATCTAGCCACACGCACAACCCTGTCTTCATCCCCACTCTGCCCTGCTTCACCAGCTTCCCTCAGCCCTCTGCCTTTGCCTGCCATGATCCTCACCTCCATCCACCTCTACTCTCTGGGAGCATACAATAAACTATTTCTTATTCATTCTAATTCCATGTCCATGTCCTGTGTTTGGTTGGTTAAATTCCTATCAATAATCATACACAGGTATATATCCTACTGTAGGTATGTGGAAATCTGGGAGGCCAAAAACATGCTTTCTAGCAACTGCTGGATTTAGCACAGCAACATAGTAAAATTTACTACATAACAGTTAAATTGTTAATTTGTGTGATAATATTTAGCATGTAATGTTTAGCACATCATCATATTAACATGCATACCATGAGCATTGTAAATGTGATGTGAGCATTATAAATGTCAACATGCTAATATTCAGCATGTTAACATCTTTCATTGTCACTGACATCTAGCATATTAGCATGTTTTAACCCTCATGGCAATCCTTCCAGTAACTGCCAAGGCCAACCAGACAACCTACAATGCTTCCCAATGCAGTCCAGTGACACATGGACCATGGAAGCTGAGACTTCACATAGTACACACAAAGAACAGCTAATAGCAGGAATATTGCAGGTTGATGCAGTTTTAGTTTTCTTTTTGGGCACAGTGATCATGTTATGAGAGAAACAGTGACTGTACCAAGGCTAGAAAGGGTTTCCCTTGTATCACAGCACACATGCACTGAAGCTTGTCCAGGCTTCTTTCTGCTTACCCATCTCGACCTTTGCTGACAATCTTGACTTCAAAGTAGTAGATCCCACAGGCAGCGGGGATGGGGTGTGTGGCTCGCACTGATGCTGCATCCTTGTGGTTCTTACCATGGCCTGCAAGAGGGGAAACATAAGGTGATGAAAAATATATACAATATGCAATTGAATGTAAGGATTAAGTCTTCTGTGTGGGCACGTAGCATCAACAAAGCATCTTTCGTACAGCTGGACAATTCTCTGTCTGAGATGCCTTTCAGTTCCACTGAAAAGAGCTAGGTCCACATGTACGTAACATCAGCCTGCCTCTTCCATTATTATTTAACCAGTAAATTAGGCTTTACAATAACATTGGGCCTGTATTTGACTACTGATACTCTACTATACCAAAGGAGACAGACGAGCTCACCCACAAATGTTTGGGCGGTGACTAAGTTTGATTCCCAAACCAGCAGAGGCAAAGCCAGCTGTACAGTTTTATTTGTTTATAATGTCACCAACAAGGCTCATGTTGGTTAATTCAGTTCATACTTTCCCCAATGCCAACGTTCATGAACTGTCCCCTTAAAAATACTACCTCATGTTCAGTCACATGACTGACAAAAGCGAAGCTGGCAATATGGACGACACGAGCGCAAACGCTGAGCCTCAACTCGAGCAGTTTATACCTAAAAGGGATTTGATGCCAGTCATTTGGGGACATTTTGGCTTCAGTGAAGACTGAATAAAAAGAAGTCAAATGAAAACACTGCAGAAAAACAATTTCAGCAATCAGAGGTAACACCACATTTGTTTAATCACTTGGAACACAATCACAGTCACGAATATGAACAGTGCATGGCTCAAAAAAAGAGAGACAGATAAGCGCCAAAGTAATCGTTCATTAATCATAACTGAGGTAAAAGTCATATCGCCCAGCCCTAGAGTTAAGTGTCTCGAAAGCAGCAAGTCTAACCGGCAGTGTAACATTTCAAAAATAAAAGCTTCCTGAAAATTAAATTCTTTCTAAAATATTGCATTTTATGTATTTTATTCATTTTCGGGACATATGAACAAATTTAGGGCATAAATATGGCGTCCACTTTGGCTTTCCACAGAATCCTACTCCACACAGACAACCTACTGATTGACTCCAAACTGTGCAGAACTCAGCTGATAGGCCTTGACGTGATCACATGACTAGCCTCTTTACACTAGCTCCTAGCATGTTTTACAATTGATTTTAGGATTTTACTGATTACTTTTTAGGTTCTTCATGGCCTGCTATATCTCTGACCTTTTAGTACCTTACCCGCTGGTACGTACTTTGAGATCCTCAGGCAGGGGTCTGTTATCTGTTCCAGAAGCCCGGCTGAAGGGTAAAGGGGAAAGAGTGTTTGCAGTCAGGGCCCCAAGGCTCTAGAATCATCTGCCCAAGGAAATCAGGTCGTCTGACTCAGTAATTTCTAAGTCCCTTCTTAAAACATACTCTTATTAGAGATCTATTCCAGATTTTACTTGAGTTCAATTTTCTTTTGTCTTTTCACTTCTTGTATTTTCCTACTCTGACTTTGTTTTTTATCTGTTTTTATTGAGTTGGTTTTCATTATAATCTCTTTTCTTTTAACACCTGATGGTTTTATGATGGGTCTGTTATATATTATATATATTGTGAAACACTCTGTAACTTGAATTTTAGTGCTCTATAAATACAGAATGTATTATGCACCTTTATCTGTGAGTATGCCAAACAAAATTGCAAATCTGTCATATGGGTAGGACTACCAGCCAACCAGCTGACCAAAGCCTGACTTCACTCTGTAAAAGCCATAGCATTGCACTGATGAGGGGCCACTCGTAAGTCCTGTGACAATGTTATTTTAGGGCCGTGACTATACTGATTTACTGTGCTTTCATCATATTTTTTTAATCCTACATTTCCCCTAAAGCTGTCTTTGAGAGCAAGTTCCTCTTTTTCATACCTAATTTTGTCAATCCACATCTCACATCAGTCATATCTAACTGTGACACTTGATGAACCAGAACCTACAATGAAATGAAGTGAGGTCAGGCACATGAAGCTCAAATAGAACAGATTTTCCTCCAATAATAAATACTTTTGTTCCCGTGACTTTTGATAAGACTAAAAATATGATGATTTTTGTGTTTATGTGTGTGCAACGAGAACACACTCTATATACAGTTTGTAGTCAAGAGGTCATAGGGGTCATATGTATTGTGTCTGGACCAATTCGATTCAAGCACAACACTCATTACTGTCTGTCATTCTATATTCAGATGGCTGCTTATGCAATCCCTCGGGTCCTGAGAGAGAGTATGTGTTCAGTAGTGTGTTGTATAACTGCAATTTAGCCTCTGCAGTTAGCATGTGTATGTGTTACATGTGATCACACCATTGAGCATTGAGTTTGCTTGTTGTGATGCATAACAAAAAAATTTTGAGCTCTGCCTGTATGTGTGTGTATGTTGATGTATAAAATGCAGAAGGGCTACAACCTTACACACAGCATTTGGCTGTCAGAAGAAACATTGAGGCTCCTGTTGTTTTTATGTGTGGGAGACAGACAGAGCATGAAAGCTCCAGCCACTAGCATACAACCAATGATCAGGGCATATAATGATGATCAAAAAATGGTAGTTGACTGGAACTGAGCTCAGTTATCTGGTCTATAATTGACTGTATTTTTTTTTAGATTTTATGTAACATTTATGCTTGCAGTGATTTTCCAGTCCATGTACGCATCATCACACCAGGTACACACTATGTTTTTGTCATGCAAAATTTCCCAGATATTATTATGACTGTGATATTAAATTAAAGAACATTAGAGTTTGCAAGGTATTGTTAATATATACCAAATTGTGTTATTACATGTTAATTTCATGTGTCCAGCATGCCTGTGCATGTGTGTGTTGCAATTGTCTAGTCCAATGGTTGCAACAGCATTCATGTCATCTATTTTTAGCTCCTCCTCGTGAAAACAAGTTGTCAGTAGGCCAGCAGGTCTCTTTACAACTGCATACATTGGTAGGAGAAATGGCTACTACTTTTAACGACCCTCCTCCACCACCCTCTAAATGACACTCCTAAGTTAAACAGAAATTTTACATTCATACAACATACTTGTAAGCAAGGATAGACTGGTTTTTGCACATTGTTAGGTGATTAGGAGAGACTTTTTTAATAGTTTAACAGTCATTCACCCCCAAATACAGCAAAAGCTAGTGCTTCACTAACACTGCAACTTGCAACTTCCACCTAAAAATGTCAGCAAGTTATTTCACTAAAACGCTGAGACAAAACTGTTATCCGAGAAACTGGCACTCCAGTGTCACACACTTCAGCTGTTATGTGACATCAAACTTCTCCACCAGAGGCAAAGGATCAAAGGTCAATGTCCCGTTCTTCTTACCCCACAGCACAGTCTTTAATTGCTTGCTGGGTAACCAGCAGTCCCACCTCAGGTTCTATCCCTGGGGCACAAGCAGGAAAAAGTACAAAAGCTTTCAGTTCGGTAACAGCAAGTGCAACAAAGGGTACAACACCACAATGCCCTCTGCCTCATCCTGTCAACAGCAGCGACGGCAAAAGAGTGAATAGTGCTATGTTGTTAATAAAAAAAAGGTGAAGATTCCTAAAGATCCTGGAAGAATTAGAGGATACAACTATGGTGGCTACAAGCTATGTAAGGTTCATAAAATCATTCAAATGGCTGGAAGAGAAGATATTGGATATTGGACAGAGCAGAGGTCACCTCTGCTGAGATCTATGGCACCACTGCTTCAACAGAATTACGACCATTCAAACAGCTTCGCTTTAATTTTTTAACATGACATCTTCCTCACAGTGGCGCCTCCAGAATTTGTTCATAGGGGTGGCCAGATGGGCCAACGGAAAATTTTAGGCTGGCACACCAAACCCAAAAGCCATAACTGAATTTCAGGAATTCTATTATGCTTTTGTAGTATACTGTATAGGCTATTGTATATAACTATTTCAATATAAGCGGAATCACACAGTGATATACTGTGTTTTCTTATTTTAATGCTATAATACCGGTACAGTGAACATTTTGAATTCCACAATAATCCTGATTTAATGAGTTATGTATCTATCATGTATACACATGTTAGGTCATTCATTGTTCTTCAAATAGACCAGTCCTTCTTATCCTTAAAAGGACAAATATACAGCTTTAGTTAGAAGGAGTAAATTGATTGTACAGAACAAAACATTTACTGGGAACAAGCCTACTCAAGTTTAGAAACATCACACAGAAGCCTCCGAGTACTTTCAATACAGCTTTAACCTGTTAACCCAACTCTTCACATTTCTCTGCTACTGTTCTCTACAATGCTGCAAACAGTCCTCTGGTACTGCACAGTGCAAAGACCACATCATCTAATGCTGCTTTCATTACACTCTGACAATGCAGGTGCATTCACTGACATTTCGGACCTTGGAGTTTCAATTAATGGACCAATCAGTGGTGGGGTGGCCAGAAAGGTGGCCAAATGACATTTCAGTGGTGCCCCCCCCCCTTGACAGTGCCATTGCTTCCTCACAGTCATTCCTCAGTCCTTGCATTGCACAGGAATGTGCAGATGTGATAGAGACGAGAGGTAACATTGGCTTTGCTGTCCACCACTAGACACAGCTCTTGTTGAGTAAAGAATGAAGTTTGATACTGAACTCGCAATGTTTCTTCTAGACTGGTAAGTAAATAGCTGTGGGCTATGTAGGCTATGTAGCAATAGCACCTTTAAGTTAAAGCATCCATAAAAAGTTAATGTGTTATTAGATTTGGATGTGGAACAGTTGTTAGCGATGCTGATTTCGCTTTGGGCTTAAACAAGGACACAGCAACATGTGGACAGGTGGAGATGGGGATCGGGCCATCGACTCTGTGAGTTTATACAACACATCTCCTGGGCCTGCCCTCCCTATTAGTCGTACATTGAATTTAGATGTCTCATGTAATTCCTAGCATAGCTCTGCCCACTTTCAAACCCTAGCAGAGGTCTTATCAACCACATAAACTGAACACACCTGTGTGGATGTGCAGAGCCTCTGAAACTATTAACTATCAGAAAATGTTGATGGGCCGGTCTTAAATAAACTCTCTACTGACTCAAGAGAGAGCAGAGTGATTTGATTTTCAGAGGTATTACACAATCTATTACATAAATAAATTAATATGTTTGGAATTAAACATACTTGGACAGGATGTCAAACAAGGACATCAGCCTCTAAATATCATGTTGCTTTTTGTATCTGCAGTACATTTCTTTTTGACCCTTCATTTCAGTTACAGTGTTTGATGGACTTGGATTGGTCCAAACTGTCCTGAAATGGGCAGGTCTGGGATTATGAACCATTAGGGGTGTTACTATGAGTCCTTGTTAAACTGGACAAAAAACTTTCATCCTTGGCACTTTGTCAGACTGTCTCAGTAGATGGACATGGATTTTCAAGGACAGAATTTTAAGGCACAGCAAAAGTTTGAAGAATGTCCAGTCCGCTCTGTTGACCTCAAGATTGGATGTCATATTTTTGCAGATGATGTATTTATATTAGCTTTGTCAGGCTGTGACCTACATCACTTATGGGATAAAGAACAGAACGTCACGGTTCATGTCAGAAGAACATAAATTATCCACTATGAATTATGAGTCAAGTGCAGCCACAAGTGTAAAAGCTTAAAGCTACATTAATTGAAATGAAATTTCATCATCTGCCAATGTCTATGAGGGTTTGTGCAAACTGCCCATGTACATGCCAAAATCTGTGACTGCACAGACTGTATGCCACAATAAAAAACCCAGATCAAGAAAACAGAAACATCAATTGGTCTGCCTAATACTGGTATAAGTTCTGCTATCCAATTGAGGTTGTTGACAGCTTTCTTAGTTGTTAAAGAAGCATCTTCTGTTTTTAAGAAAACTTAAGAAGTACTTTTAACCTATTGTCTTGAACATGCTTCATAAATAAATCTGTACTAACTTAATCATATATATATATATATATATATATATATATATATATATATATATATATGTATGTGTGTGTGTGTGTGTGTGTGTGTGTGTGTGTGTGTGTGTGCGTGTGTGTGTGTGTGGAGAGAGATCTAAGATTCTATGATTATTATTTAAAATGATAGCCCTGACAGATAATAGCAGGTTTACAGTATGTTTCTCCAACATAAATGCACAGGAAACTTAGTCATCCTGGCAGACAATCAAAAGATGCAGTGAATGCTAGACAATCTATAACAGCATAAACAACACTATAGAGTCTGCTGCATACAGAAGGTTTTACTCCCTATATATAGCCCTACCTGTCAAGCAGCTGTATCTGCCTTTCCATTTATCGATCCTTCAGGCCTATTAAAAGAACAATGAAATCATCTCTGCATCAGAATAAGGCAGAGGAATCCTTAACTGACCCAAATTCTGAGGTTTTAGTAAAAATAAAAGAACATCAGTCAACTGGTGTATTCACAGACACTATGTCAAAATGTTTGATTATATGAGTTGCAGTGTTTATTTATGTATCTACCTGTTTAAACAGGGTAGATGAATCTGTGTTTGTGCACAACAGGACCAGGTAGACACTGTGTGGCCTTGAACAGAGGAAATTGGCACACTGGTCAAAATAGCATCCAAACCCCAAGGGTGAAGGAACAGAGCAGGAGCTAGAACAACCAGGAGGAGAAAATTATCCTACACACTACAGAATAGACCTACTTATATTGTCATCCCTGAACAATTGTGCAGTGTCACTTAATCTGTGCCATTTCATAGTCATGAAGACCCAATGCTCTAAATGGACCCAACATGAGACAGCATGTCTTATCTTAAGACACGCATGGGGCCATTAATCGGTTTGTGCCAATGCCACAGCTGTGACAGAAATCAACATGGAGCATATGTACATCACTAAAAACACAGAATACAGTCTTATATCAAATTAAACCAATG
Source organism: Trachinotus anak (assembly GCF_046630095.1). Classification (NCBI taxonomy): domain Eukaryota; kingdom Metazoa; phylum Chordata; class Actinopteri; order Carangiformes; family Carangidae; genus Trachinotus; species Trachinotus anak. The sequence continues at coordinate 25,074,202 of NW_027273853.1, read as the reverse complement.
TTCACATCAACAACAGCATCCTGGTCAGTTATGGATTAAATTATCTGTGGGTTATATCAGGCTATCTGCCAGTGAGCCTCGATTTAAACAAATAATAGAGCTTCCCCGTTATTCATAAACAGCAGGCCCATTTCTACGTATGTGCCAAATAAGCTTCTCAAAATGGGTTACACAGCCTGCCTGCATCCTTTCATCCTCTGCATGTTTCACTGGTGTAAACAGCCAACAGGGCCCAAACTGGCCTTGCAATGCCTCTGTGGAGATTTTTCAGAGCCTGAGATGCAGGACTGGTCTGCCTGCGGGGCTGTCCTGACGCGTCGCCTGACGAAAAATAACAGAGCAGGCAAAAGACTGAGAACAGGACTTCACACGGATGTCACTTTGTTTTGATGTAGGAGCTTGATACGTAAAAATAATCCATCTTCCAGGCCTGGCTGACCGTACTGACAGTTTTTAGCCAACTGGATAAGTAACTGACTACGCCGTCTGGCGAGCAAAGTTGTTGTTATCATGAAATTCTCACAGTCTCCCGATACGACAGATTTATTGAAGTATCGGTGCATCTGGCCTAATGCAATGCGCAGAGGCCTCCTCACTCACAGCAGCTGTTGAAAACAAGCTGGCCCTCTGGCTGGAGGTTGGACATGAGATTGTTGTTGTGCTCAGGTCACATATACAAATCTGAATGGAGCTGAACCGGTTGCTTCCAGACTGGAAAAAATGATTTACGAATTCTGGAACCGACTTCTAGAACACAGCCACTGAAATCACGCGAGAAAACACAACAATGCCATTTTTTTTTTTTATTGTATTTTGGTACTTGCTGTGGTCAAAAACTAAACAACTGCGGCATTACACTCGGCACTACACTGTAAATTGTTAACAAGTTTGGGTTGTGTCCGTCTTGTAACCAGCTTATCACAGTTTCCAATACAATATTAGCCACCAGGAACAGCTAGGTTAGCTAACGTTAGCTCGTTAGCCACAAAGCTAACAACTGTACTTGCTTATGAGATAGCTTGTTGTTAGCTTGCTCATGTTTGTTAAATACCATTAGTTAGCTTATCGTTTAACCCCCTGTCTACGACGTTACTGCTGCCAGTGTCCTCTTCCAGTATAAACTAGGGAGGACGTCAGATGCACAGTCAATGAAAACAAATAAACGATAACGGCCATTAACGGTAAATAAACAAAAAGGGAGCTGAAGGTGAATTTCAGTGTGGTGGTAACATGACCAAGTGTCAGGGTTGGCGAGTTCACTGTCACTCATTTAGGCATTCCTCTGCTCATCTGTGCAACAAAGCAAGGTTATAGGACAGGAGAAGCAGCTCAGACTAGATTTACCAGGACAGCACACACACACACACACACAGACAACATAATCGCATACCGTGTATCTGCGAGTGTGTGTTGTGTGTGCGTGTGTGACTGAAAAAGAGACCCCCCCTCCCCGCAACAACAGTGACAGACATGAGCTGAGACCCTCCGCTGCTGTGACTACTGTTGAGACCCATCAGGTCCGACCCAGCTCTCTAACCTTTATAATGGACCCGCAGGTTGTTCTGTGACAGCCCAATATAGCTGTATTTATCCTTGGGGCTCCAGGATCGGGGTAAAGGGGTCTCGTCTTCGTTCACAGCCGGGTAGAGCCGTTTCAGCCGTTCGTTCAGTTCGTGTTCCTGGAAATTAAAAGCAGGATCCCCCAACGACAGGCTTCCCGCTCCAAGCTCTGCCATTTTGGCCTCTGTTTTGTGTCTTATTCTTCGTCTCTCTCTATCCAAAGCCCCGTGTCAGTCCGCTGGAGCTGTGGGCTGAGAGTGAGAGGGACTGAGGGGAGAAAATAGCAGCGGTGTGACATCCCCGGATAAGCAGCAGAATGTACTGTAGGCTGGAACAGTGCCGTGTGGGTACTGTAGTTCAGCTGTGCGCTCTCTTTTATGCTAATGTCTCTAGAAATGACTACACAGCTCCACCGCGGTGACCCTGGGTTTTGGCTTCCACTGAGAAAGGTAGCTAGGAAATGTAGTTTTTCAGCTATTGCATTTTTAATAGTGCGATTTATTTCATTTTATTTTGTATTTTCATACATTATATAGGCCTAAAGTGTCACATGCATGACAGAAAGTAGAATATAGATATCTTTGCCAGCGAATTGAGATGAGTAATATCCGCATTATTTCCAGAACGAAAACAAAATGTGATATATTGCCTATTTCTAGAGACAAAAGCTATCTTTTCAAATGATTTTTAGCACATGGCGTTTTCCTTATCCTCTGTTCTCTTCTACCAGTTTCATATTACATTGTAATTCCTGGAAGTTGCAGTTTGTGCGTGATATTTGTAAAGTAGGTTACCCGTTTCGTTATTTATTATTATAATATTGTTACTTGCCGTAGTCAGAGTGAATGGATTGTACACGGTTAAAATAGACTATCGAACTGTATAAATAAATAAATAAATAAAAACGACTACACTCTCCCTGGTTAGAGGGTGTCTGTTTTCTTTTTAAGAAGCAAATTTTCTCTTACACAATTTGAAAACCAGTGAGGCGCTCTGCGGTCCGCTCTCTGGGTCTTGTTACGTCGTCATCGTTACCATGGAAACCATGCTACAATGCTAGGACCCGTGATGCCAAACCATCCAGTTAAACAGAGCCAGAGCCTGTTATGTTATTATTTAGCTTTTATATAATCGCCGGAGATGTCACTGCACAGAGGTATTAAATTACCACCTTTAACGCCGTCACAAAAACAAAGGCAAGTGATAAAGCGATTGCTATATAAAGTATTGTAACCATTGTATTGTTGTAAGTAGACCTATAGTGATATGCATAACTAGCTAGTTTAATTGCAGTGTTCAACCTAACTAGTTTTGGTCTTGTTTATTTTAGACTTACATATGACACTATCCAGACGTCAGTGGAAGGGCAAGAGGAAGGAAGTGTCCAGCCACCTGCAGCCAGACAGGTAAATAAGCCAGCAACAGGTTTATCAGACCTGTGATGATTTCATGATGCGCTTACTTTATGTTACTGAATATAAATAGTAGCTCAGGTATTTTGATTGCTCTAAAGATGATTAGTCAAAATAGCCAACCGCTAAGGAGCGACCCTTTCCAATGTCATAACAAAGTGGAGCACTGGTTTTGCCTTTTGTGTGTGTGTGTGTGTGTGTGTGTGTGTGTGTGTGTGTGATAAACCCTGCCTTGTTAGTTGCGCTCAGCAGGAAGCAGTTACATTTATGCAGGCCTGGGTAGAAAGCCCCAATTGCTGATGCACCTGGAGAGCTATGTGAAGAAGGAGCTGCATACTATCAGCCCCCATGAGCCAAAACTCCAGGAACTGAAGCTACAGGTGCTGTGGTTTATTTTCAAAATAAAACCAGAATAAAGTACCATACATCTATCCCTGTTCATTTGTTTCTTTGTTTGTTTTTAAAGATAAAATATTACAATCATCATCTGATTTGGCCACAGGTCTTCCGTGAAGTCTTTGGTCGTTTCATCAGAGAGTTCAAAACCTACCAGCCCCTTCTCTCTGCCATCAAAAAAGAATATGAAAATACTTTAGGTCAGTAGCTCTGTGAGTAAACATGTCTGTACAGTAACACTTAGGAATGCATTCTGCAAATGCTATAAGATAAAGGAAAGAGGCGACTTTAGACACACGAGGAAATAAATGAAGTTCAACGAAAAATTATATTTAATTAATGGAAATCTTGTCTCTGAGATACATTACGAATAGCAGACCACTGTGCTTTGGAGAATTGGTTACATTTCTGTAAGAAAAGGTTGATTCATTCACACTGTGTTTATGGCGTTCACATAAGCCAACTTTCTGAGACCAAATCTGAGTGAAGAAGTTAATGAAGGAAGTGGCATGGGGACAAACGGTTGGTGGCAACATATAAATGGTCCGACCCTCAAGGAAATGCCCTTGAGGCTTTTTAAAAAAAAGTTGTAAACAGTTAATGTAGTTTGGTGCAGTCTAAGTTGCACAGATAAAAACTAAAAACATTGTAAAACTAGAGCAGCTGAATTAATAATAACAGGAAGCAGACAGGTTACACATTTGTTATTTTCATAATAGAAAATATTGAAGAATTTTCAATCTGCATCAAAATACAAAGTGACAAACAATCATAGGAAACATTTTCCATTTAAAGTGCAGTACTTGAGAAAATATAAAATATATGTATATAACAAAAAACAGCAGTCTTGCTATTTTAAGACTCAAAGTTTGACTAAATTTCATTGAAATGTATAAACATCTTTTTGATATATCTTACATATAATAGACAAACAAACAACTAGGACAAAAAAAATAAGCTCATCGCAGAGGTTAATAGACTTCATAACAAGATTAATCTTGAATTTAATTTAGCAAGAATAGTTACATACAATATATAACCAACATTTCCAACCCTAAAGGATTCACTTTACACTTATACTAAATGAGAAAAATAAAGCAGAACTTTGATATAGAGAAGCTTATTAAAGCTTAATAATAGATGTTTTATCATGCATTATACATCTGTTCAGCATATCAGCAGGATCAAATCCGAGAATTGGAACCACTACGGTCCCATCTGAGGCTGGTGACAGAGGAATGTGACAGGAAGATTCAAGCTCGCTGGGGAGAAGAGCAGGCTGAGATTGGAGCCTTGAAAAGGGAGAAGCAGCAACTGCAGAAGGCCATTGAGGCCATGGGGGAGAAAGAAAAGGCCATGCAAGCAGTGGTACATGACATATTTGTAAAGTGGTGTTCTAACCACTGTTTATTTATTGATTTATGTAACCCTTTAGGGTATACAACTTGGTGTGATTAATTTCCATATGAATTCCTGTTTCTCCAATATTTATTTTATCTGCTGCCCTGACCTCATACATGTATGAATATTGTTGTTTAGTGTCAGAAATCCCTTTATCGAAACATGTTATGTTTGAAGTGAAGTTCAGATCACGAGGTTGATGATAGTTTATCTTGCATCAGTCACCCCGTTAGTCTCCTTTCATCTCCAGGTAGAACAACTGCAGTATGAACTGTCCAACCAGTATCTGCAGTACCGTGAGGAGCGTGATGCCCGCAAGTTGCTGATCTGGCAGCTCAGTGACCTAACAAGAGCCTCTGTAAAGGGGGAGCAGCCTGCAGATGAAAACACAGGTGAGCCCCAGGCAGAAACTCACATCACTGGTCATTTGTTTTTTTTCTCTTGTACATCCCTGGAGAACCTTGCCCACTGACTCACAATTGAATGATATCTTCTATTTTTGTAATATATGAATAAGAGACTCAACCACATATCTAAATATAGATATCCAAAAACAAGTGTATTTTGTTGTGAGATTTGTTTCCATTGTGAAAGAAGAGGCCAAGGACCCTGTGGAGCTGCAGCTCGCTCTGAGGGTGTGTCGGGAAGACTTGACTAAAGCCCAGGAGGAGCTCAACAGGATGAAGGCAGAGTACTGGGATGTCGTGCCCCGACGCAACTGGGATTCCCTGGAACAAACACACAAACAGACACTCCTGCAGGTGGCTCATACACACAGATACACTGTATACACTCATGCACTCATGTATCCAAAGAATTCATGATCTAAAACTTCAAATGTAAAATCTTGGCTTGTCTTTGCATTTGTATTTATTTTTTTCCTGTCCAGTTGAAGACACTGCAGGCTGACTTTGATCAGTTGAAGAGTGAGTATGACACCCTGTTGGAGCTCCATAAAAGAGACAGAATCCAGCCTGAGACACACGACTCCACCACTGTGCAGGTACAGTCTGTTACACCCATAACTTCAAAATGTTGTGGTGATTTTGTATGGAATTGTATTTCTCAGAATTGTACAGTAAATGTGATCATGTGTTAATAATCTCAAGACCCTTAATTTTTCACCCTAAATAAATTAGTGTATGTTCACAGATTTGTTTCAATAAGTTATACTAACCTTTTACAAAGGAATAGTTCAACATTTGGGTTATACGCTTTGCTTTCTTGACTTGAGTAATATGAAAAGATCGATGATGCTCACACAACTCAATATGAAGATGGAGCCAGCAGTAAGACTGGAAACAGAGGGAAACAGTGAGCCACGTCTAAAGTTTTTGTTTTAAAATATATTTATTACACCTATAATGTTCATTAATTAACATTTTTTAAGCGTAAAAATACAAGTGGTGGGTATTATCATTTTTAAAGAGTAATATTATTTTTTAAATGCAGTTTCTGAATGGATGAAACAAATGAGATTTATCATGTTAATTAGCTGGTAGATTTTTTTTTTAACCTTCAAACTGATCCAGGTTAGCTGTTTCCCTCTTGTTTCCAGTCATTATGTTAAGCTAAGCTAACCATCTCCTGGCTGTAGACAGACATGAGAGCGGTATTGATCTTCTCAGCTAACTCTATAAATAATAAACATATGTCTTGAAATTGTAAGCTTTTTGCATAACAAGCTGTTTCTTGTTTTTCAGATGGGTGCAAGTGTGTCTCAAGGGCAAAACCAAATTCAGTCCAGCCAGCTAAAAGAGCCAATCAACTCTGAAACCCCTGAGAGCAGCACACTCACTAACCAGGAGTTTAGGTGACATAAATACATACACAAAAAAAGTTTATTTGTGTGGTCCAAAATCACAAACTTACCTCAGAGGGCTTTACAATCTACACCAATACAACGCCCATTACTAAAACCACTCCTTAGAGCCTCTATTTAGATGAGTAAAAACAAATAAAAAACCCTTTAGCAGAAAATAGAATAGTTTTTCTCTATTTCTCTATTTGTTTCTATTTTAAAAGAGAGTTGTTTGTGTACATGTGGGTATGTGTAGGGCAGACTTCCCTCTGATGTCAAATGAGGACACAGATGTACTTGTGACCTCGGCTCAAAGTGAACCAGACAGAAGCAATGACATCATCTCTTCCCAGAGACTCAATAGCCTGGTACGTACCATAGGGGTTTCACCATTTCAGTCTGATGTTACATGACGCAATTCACAAAATGTGACTCCCAGCCCACAAGGCATATGGGAATGTAAAATCATTTTATGAAGCCCAGTTGTTTAGTAATTGTAACCACCTAAACTAATGTGGCCATTTTAGTGAAGAAATGTTAAATATTTTCTTATGTCTAGACACAAAAATAGAGTTTTAATAGCCCCTTGCTCCTTTTCTAAAATTTTGCTCTTTTGACTTTAATGTTTCAACAGCCTGCAGAGTCTGGTGTGGCAGCCTTACCTCCAGCTCTTGACCAATCAGAAGAAAACGCTGCATCAAATCATTTCCCAGCCAGCAGCTGATATAACGTTGTAGTATAAATTTTATTGTTTATTTATTGTAGGCCATCTTGCCAGCTTGAGGACATGGAAAAAAGGTGAATGGAGCATTTATTTCTTGAATCACAAATTGTTGAGTATCCCCACAAAACAGCTCCTGATATTTAGATAACTGCAAATACATGTACAGTAACTGAAATATGATTGTCTTTTATAAGTAACTTAAATAAAACAAATGCCATAATTTCCATTGTGTTGGCACCAGAACTCCAAATCTTTCCAAATAAGATTTGGCATGTGAGCCTTGTAGAATGGTTGAATGTCATCCTGCCAACTGACAACTATAATATAATTTTTGGTCATTCAGATGGCTTTTTGATCTGCATTTCATAACATCAAAATATGTCTTAAAGGTTCCCTGTTGAGTTTTCTTGTAAACAAACAAAAGTTATGTTACTCACCAAAATGCATTATGTGTATCCTTGAGGTCTAAGAAATGGTTTGAATGCATTTCCTTCCTCATAAAAGCAGATTTTTTTTAAGTATTGGAAACCTTACATCCATGTTTACGAGCACACAGCCTTCTTCCTCCTTGCCTTTACGTCCTGCATTTCTTAGTGTGTTACAGACACCTATACATCACTGGAATAGTGTGAAACCACTGGCAGGGCTGCGTATTGCATTACCTGTGTGCTAGTGTGAGAGCCAGTGTGTGCGCGCATGTGAAAAAAAACTGGACAGACACATAACTACGCCGTAGCACCAATACCTTTAATTTTCAGCATATTTATCACTTTATTAATACATTTTATTTTACCTGATACATGAAGCTTTACATTCAGTTGAAGCCTGTATACTGTATGTGTCTCTGCTATGCAAACCACATTTGCCAGTCAATGCATCCTGCTTTCGACACCTCTTTACCTGTTGCAACTTTCAATACATGTCTCAGTTAAGAAAACAAACCAATGTTGCAATTTCCTGTTGAAGTGACCCTCTGTGAGCCTCGAGACAATGCATCTGGGCTGGATGTCGGCTTGTATCAGAAACATTGCTTCACTGGGCATTATGCTTTAACAAGAGGCCAGTTGGGACTCAGAGTGTTTAGTCATTGGAGGCCTGAGTTTTAAACAAATCTAGTAACTGGTGATTCATCAAATCACCAATACCTTAAGGTGGACAGAAATAGCCTGACAATGACCAGTTCTACACAGACATTAAGATGTTTATATTGGGTAGCTGAAATAACTGGCATGCTGTATATTCCTCTTTACATGTGGACTTTCACTCACCACAGCCTGTGAAACACTAATAGCTCACACTAAACATTGGTGTGAGCAAAAATAAAAGATGTGTTTGAAGATATGTTTGAAGCACAATTACTTGAGTCAGTATACATGTTGCTTACAGCTTGAAAGCAGATAGCAATGCAGATCTTAACCCTACCAGACTGAGTGCCCTGGAAGTACAGTCGGTGGTCTGGAGGCAGAGATTATTGAATGCATGGTCACTGATAAAGTGGCCACGCTAGATAAACTCATTTCAGACATTCACAGTAATCTTTAAATGCCAATTCTATTGCATGTGTTGACATCATGTTTAAAAACGCTCTCCTTTTTCTGTTAAAAGTTGCTTAAACTCTCCACAATAAAAGTCACCATAGCCCCATTTTCTTATGGAGATATTGTTGCACACTCACTGGACAGATTGAGTCAAAGAAATGTATGTAGGTTTTAGACCAGTCATCTGGGACTCCTTCAGCACATCCAACAAGATGAAACACATGTGCACACACAGTAACCAATGTACCCATGAATGGGCCAATTAAAGACCTGTTTGGGGAGTTTGCAGAGGAACAACTCACTGAGAACACAGTGCTTTAACAGCCTCTTGAGTAGAGGACAAAGTTTAGGTAAAAAGCCCTTTGTGGAATTCACATACGGCCAAGCAGCCCTGGGGTGAGAACAAAAAAGGTAACTGTGATGGGCTCGAGAAAAATTGTGGCTAGTGAAATAAAGCAATTAAAATTTGAATTCCTCTTCCAGTAATAAAGTAATTCATCACATATTTACGGATGACAGAACAGGAACAAAAGCTTCCCACGGAAAGGATCTGTGTCATCAATGCTGAGGAGGGCCGTGGGGCAGAGCTGTGCTGCATCAGTCTGGAGCCTCCATAATTCTTAAAAGGAAGAGGTTTGGAACAACAACGACTTCCTCGAGCTGGCTGGCCAAACTGAGCAATCAGGGGAGAAGGGCCTTGGTAAGAGCGGCGACCAAGAACCATCACTCCTCACTCTACTTGAGCTCCAGAGATCCTGTGTGGAGATGGGAGAAACTTCCAGAAGCACAACCATCACTACAGCACTCCACCAATCTGGTCATTATGGTATAGAGACGGACGCCCCCCCCCCCCCCAATAAAAGTTTGCAAGAAAGCCTCTGAAGGACTCTCAGACTGAGAAACAAGATACTTAGAATTGGTTGTCCTTCTGGAATAAAGTAAATGTGAGGAGTTAAAACATTTCCCTCTGAAATGTGGTGAGGTGTTTGTATAAAGTAGCATAACAAGGACATAATAAATAAATAAACCAAACACATAAACAAACCATACATAAAACATAAAACATACATAAATAAAACCAAATAAATAAATACAAGTACGTTGCCTAAAGTACAGAACATTAAATTCCACTTCAGCTCAAAATTGCAAATTTTCACTAACCTACACGTTTCCTTTGGTTTGCTGTTTATTTGCTTTTGAAAACTGTTAAACTATAAAGACTACAATCCCCACAATCCACCACGCCAGTTACGGCGCCATCGTACGTGCCCTCGTAGCGGAGCAGACACTGCACTTTGCGATCGTGCAGCCGGCCTCGGCGTTGGTTAGAGGTAAGTTTTTATTACTTATTTTTAGGAAACCCTCTTAGGGAATAGTGAATGGAAACATGTGCGAAAACAAAAAGCGCTAGTTTAGCTTGACATCTGGACCAGCGTGAGGGAGTAGAAGCGGTTAAATTAGCTGCTCCTGGCCGGTTTAGGGCTAACGTTGGGCACGCCTATGTAGGGTAGCTGCCCCGGGGTTCCAGAGCAGTGTACGCGGGCCCGGAGGAGGCATCAACACTTAGAAAAGACGGGGTATTTTTAGCAACTAGTGAAAAGGCCAACGCCAGCCGGCCAGTTAGCTAACGTTTGGAAATATAATTTATCTGACGTCTGTCATTAGCTGGCGGGGAGGCTTGCTAGGTGTATGAACTGTCTTTGCCGACGCAGGCTGAGTTAACGTTAGCAAACAAGACAGCTCACAAGCTAGTAGTAGCTAGTTAGCTAGCGTCAACTAGCCATATATGAGCATTTCCATCTATTAACGTTACTCAGTACGCATATTCTGCCCCCTCCCTAGCCTTAACTACATGAACTCGGACCTAGAAGTATTTACGTCCAGCGGTTTTTATGGTGTGTTACTTCGACTTCAGTGCTAATTTTGCGAGCTCTCGGATTGTTCCAGCAACAACAGTGTATCGTAATGTGGAAGCACATGACTTGTGCTGTCACTGTCACCCAAGCGGAGAGAATGTAACGGCGTGCTCAGCAAAAGTCGGCTGGGCCATTTTTTTTTTAAGTAAAAGTTGTTTTTAATGTTTTGTATATATTTTTACGAGTGTGTTGGTAGACATGAGCTTCTTAATGCACAGTAAGTCTGCGTGTTTTATGTTGTTTTTTTTTTTTTTAAATTGTGGTCACCGTTAAGGACGTGATGAAGTTCTACCTAGGAATACAAAAGACTGACGTGATATGAAATCTTTGTGATGCGGGGAGTGTTTATTTTTTCCGTGGGTGTTCAGTTAGGTTAAAATCTGTTGAATATGATCATTTTTATTTCATCCATGTATCTCTGTTTTCTTTCTGGCTCCCCTCCTATCTCTCCATCTACCCAGTGTGTGTTGTAGGGTGATTCAGGATGGTGGACCAGCCTCTGTGGGAGCAGATAGGATCCAGCTTCGTGCAGCACTACTACCAGATGTTTGACTCTGACAGATCACAACTTGGATCCATATATGTAAGTGTGCTTTCATTAAGTTATGAGATGTCTCACCACAGGGATGGGCTCTTGGGAATGACGTTTTTTGTTTTTGTCAGTTTTAAGCAGTTTCATTCATTTAGAGTTAGCCATGGTAATGATCAATAACGTCATTAACATTGTATAACATTAAAAAAAAAAATGCAGTTTTTCAGTTTGCATTGTTCGAGGCACAACCCATATAAATTAGGTATTTGAATCATGAATTAAATCATTACTTAACTTTTTGACTTGTGGACCACAATGAAATAATGTTGTCACTCCCACTTCTCTGTTGGTATTCAACCAATGATTAAACAAAGGGCTGTAGTCAACAGAGTATTATCAAGTACAAACATACTGGTACTGGTTGTATGGCTTTTATCTAAGGGAATGCAGTGACTCCACAGGCCTGGATCAAAAAGTGAGTCCAACTTAGTCTGGCTGTCTTGGCGTTACCTTGCTTCACTGAGACTAACATTGGCCATCTTGGATAACTGGTATTACGAAGTAGGTTATCAAGTGGCTCAGTTAACTCACACAATGATATCATCAGACCCATGATTAAAGCACTTAATTTGATATGAGATGAATCAGTGAAACCTGTGTGTAAATTCAGTTAGACAGCTGGAACTGATATTCAACAAGGTAAAATGTAAAGAATATAATAAGAAGCTGTGCAAACATTAGAAATAATTTGCAAATATTAAAGTATGGCCAAAAAATGCAGGAATTATGCTTTGTCTTTAATGTAGAATGAGTATTTTTTTTTGCTGATGATCAACAAGCTATTATGAAAATGTGATGTACATAAAAAACTTAAAAGAAATGTAAGACTGTTTCAACTGCCAAAGCAGCAATTGAGGAGGGAGGAGAAAGTAGTAAATGCCTGATACAGTCTGTCTGACTGAGATGTTGCATTTGGAGTCATGGGAAATATTAAACAGTCTTTATCCAGTTAAAATGCTGATTCTCTGATAGTCATTTTGTAGTTGAGTGTAGATAAACTCTCCTTGCCTTTGTTAGACGTTCTGTTTTAAAACCAGACAGGAAACATGGAAACATCTGGTGCAGCAAAGTGATTTGACTGATCAATAAAAACATCTCTTGCTCTTTATTATTTGCCCTATTCATTGTAATCTTGTTTGTCCATGTCAGGATTCTGTAGAATGATGACTTAGTTTTTCCAGTGCTCTGATTGGACAGTGACTGTTGGCAGGTTGTGATCTGATCATCTGAAGTTAACTTGTTCTGGAGTAGTTGTTAGTGGATTTGGGTTTTCCAGTCCAGGTATGAGCCTGTGCAAATTAAAGGATGGCTAGCTAACCTAGAGCGCTGACACCCAACAACTTGGTGGGTGTTTCAAGTGTTACTGTTTTGTGCAGCTCTCATTGATTACAGTGTCATACCTTGATAACATATATGTTCTGGCTGTCAAACCTCATCCTTTATCTCCTACATTGTTGGTTAATATATTTTTGATTGATTTGCAGAGATCATTGATTAATCAATATAATTGCTTGCTCGTGCCAAAATGTAATTTTAAAAAATCAAAAGAGTCATCCATAGAATTGGATTTATCAGTGTCAAATCAATGACCTTACTTCGGGTATAGATGAAAAGTACAACTTTACACAGCAGTGCAAGAGAGCTCAAACAGTTGGTCTATTCATCTATTAGCTCATCAACAGAAATTTTATCATGTTTTGATACTTGATTGTTTCAGTAATGTTTGAGCAAAAAAGATGAATTTTTCTCTTGTTCCAGCTCTTAAATGTGAGGATTTGCTGCTACTCTCTGATAAATTTGTGAGGAAACATAATTGGGTAAACTGAATCTTTATGTTTCAGATTTTTATAAATGTTTTATAGCCAAAAACAATATAAATGATGGTGTTTTATAAATAAGTTTGAATTGAACAAATTGAATGAAATAGAAAATCAAGTAAGCCCTTTTTTTCCTACAGTGTAACCAAGAAAAAGTACAAAACATGTTAATTAATCAGTGTGGTAATAAGCCCTCTCTTGTTTTTGCTCCACACAGATCGATGCATCATGCCTTACGTGGGAGGGACAACAGTTCCAGGGAAAAAGAGCAATTGTTGAGAAACTCTCTGTGAGTTTGTTTGATAACTTATTGCTATGTACTGAGGCAACAGGTGTTGGGGTGTACAGACAATCAGTTATCAGACTTCTCCAACCCCCTTCTTGGAGCCACAGTATAAGATTGTGTGTGTGATGATTATACTACTCCTAATGATTTAATAATTGAATAAATAGTTAAAGATACATTTGAGGAATCTTGGGTAAATGTTTTTGTTTTTTTATATGTCTGTATTAATTTTTTTGTATTTTTCCTCTGTGTTTGTGCCAGAGTCTCCCCTTCACAAAAATAGCGCATAGTATAACAGCGCAAGACCACCAGCCAACTCCAGACTGCTGCATCTTGAGTATGGTTGTAGGACAGCTAAAAGTAAGTAGCACTACCATTCACTGCCTTATTCAAATTCAGCAGTTTTACAACCATTCACTGCTGTACATTGACTTCTGAAGTACATAAGGTTATTCATGTATGTACCTGTGTGTCAAATAATTTCTTGTACAATACCATCAGATCATCTTATTAGGATATGATCACCCCTCTTTCATTTACAGTGCATTCAGAAAATGTTCAGACCCCCTCACTTTGTGTAAATGATAAAAAAGTGAAGGGGTCTAAATACTTTGCGAATGCACGGTAAAAGTACAATTTGTGACCCAGCAACATTTTGTATATTGTCAAGAAATCTTTAGTTTGTGCATATATAAAAAAGAAAAATTATTCCTGATTTATCCACGTACTCGTGTGCCTGACACACCCAGAAAAGCACCTTTCAGTTTAGTGCTTCTCACTCCTTAACACATCTGAGATAATTTCCATCTACACACAGGTGGTGAATGCTTTGTATAACTGACTAGCAGAGTCACACCAGCTCCTCCTGTTTCCAGTTACTGTTAAAGTGACTGGATCATTTTCTTGTTGTTACATAAACTACACAAATGTGCACTCAGTTGCTCATATATTAGGTAAATGCAGCTAAAACAACAGTCCTGCAAAAAAAAAAATCATACTTTAATGGAGGTTATGATGTTCCATTTGTGTTGACACTTTTTTTTGATCATTTTGGAGGCTGTAATTTGTGGTGCTGGTGAAGTGCATTGCATTACACTGACAGGTGTACCTATTGTTGTTTTTTTTTCAGTCCCATTTATATCAATGATACATATAAATAACATCTCTCTGTGTGATGCAAAACAAATTACATCCTCTAAAATGAGCAACAATTGCAACACAAACTATAGCCTTCATAACCTTCATTAATCCCCTCCGATAAGACTTTCCTGTGTGCAGAACAAGTAATTTTAGGTTCTTTTAGTGTCCATGTGATGTCTGCTTCAGCCAGTATCTCCAACATGTTCTTTATCCTTAACCTCCTCTTCAATTGTGTGTGTCTGCAGGCAGACGACGACCCCATCATGGGTTTCCATCAGAGTTTCATCCTCAAGAACATTAACGATGCATGGGTGTGCACCAATGACATGTTCAGGCTGGCCATTCACAACTTTGGCTAAGCCCCTACCCTACTCTGGTGGGCAGGGGCGGCCATAGTGAAGGGCACTGTGTAAAGTATGGAGGGAGGGGAGGGAGGAGTTGAGGATGGAGAGAAGAGAACACACTCATCCCTCCCTCCTGCTGTCTCATTTACACCTGTTTGACAAACAAGCAAACACCGGATTCTAGATGTCAATCACTGAACCTCATCCAGGTGGGTTTTCAAACCACCCCAGCCAGTAGAACTGCGATGTGTTTCTTTGCTCAGAGCCGGCCGACCAATCAGATGCCCCTGTCTGCCACTCCGCTGATCTGCATGACGCTGGGAGCCCTCATTACAATATCTACACTCAAGCCACAGGAAAGACAAACAGCTGACTGATGCCATTAACTCATACTCTGCTCTGCTCTCCACCCTTCTTTACTCTATTCTAACCCATTCTACTCTTACTGTTGACTACACTGCTCTCAACTCAGTTCTGTTAGCACTATTGTTGACTGGTTTGTAGATCCATGTTCAGGTCCAGAATCAACTTCCTCAGTTCCGACTTCTTGTGTTGTAATTTGTTTTTAGACGCCACTTGTGTTGTTGACTTTAGCTTGCCTTAGTGTGTTTAACTGAGTTTTATCTCCCTTTACGCAATTGTTAACTTTGCCATGATTCATTCTCATGTCAGGTTTTGCTCTTGCAAACCAAAGACTTAATGGAGGACATAGTTTCACCTTGCTGTGTGATTGGCTCTGATCTTTCATATTTTCTTGCTCTCTCTATCTCTCTCTCTCTCTCTGTCCTTCTCTCTCTCACATATCTGGCAGTTAACATGGACTACAGCCACGATACACAATAAAACCTGGACTTTTTTCTTAATGGTGTGGCTTTGTCTCCATATCATTCTCTTTAGCTAAGTGTTTTACCACTCCTTTGTTTCTTTTGGTTTATGAGTTGAGGAATTGGGAGACAAAAAGTTGGATTAGAAAATCCCCAGTCAGCCACAGCTGCAACCAAGTATTCTAGTCATTTTAAAATGTTACCACTGTTTATCTTGTATATTATTGACACCTTAAAGTATTTTTCTATAGTATGTGTTCCTCAATTATTGTTATACATCTTGAAGCTGAGTAGTACCATAAAGGCACTATGACAGACTATATGACCCAAGTCAAAGATATATGAAGCAGAAATATTTCATACTGTAAGCATCAGTATGATTCATGTGTTGCAACAGCAGGTAGTTATCTCATTGAACACATTATTTCCTCAAAAGGTGCAGCAGTGTTCTGATTCATTTGTGCACTGACGCCTCTCTGATGATTACACCAGTTACATCTGGAAGTAGGAGCAGTCACCTGACATGCTCAGGAGTCAGGAGCAAGATGTGTTGCTTCAACTGTATGAGCATTTTGGAGGATGTAGTTTGTGATGCTGTTGAGCTGCATTTTGTTATCAAGACAGGGATTATTTTGTTCATCCCTTTCAAATCAGTGAGGGTAGGCTAAACAACAGGCAGGCCTCTGTATAATGCAATACAGCTCAACAGCACCACAAACTACAGTGTCCTAACTTTATATGCAATTGAATCAACACCTCTTTAATACAGTTTCAAATGTAACTGAACATCTGCTACAACTATCACTTCATTGCAGAAATGTTCTATTTCACAGCAGTAGGTTAAGCTTGGTGTAACTAATAAACTCACAATTGAGGTTATAAATTGTCAAGTTCATAACCTGACCTCTCCACAGGCACCTCTGTCATGTCAGGAATTTCCATACACAAGGCTACTAAAAATGTGTAGGTGTAGTTAAGTCTTCACAACCATGTCTTATGAAGTCTATAGGCAAAGCCAAAATGACCAGTAAATGAAAAAGGTAGGGGACCCTAAATCTTTGATAAAATGTGTACCTTTACCTATTACATGACATTTCACTGAAGAAAAAGCTTTCTGTCAAAGATCTTTGGTGCATGTGGCTAGAAAAAATAATGCAGGGAGGTGAATTCGTGGGCAAACCTACAAAGACAGTTGCCCTTTGATATAAGGTTAAAATTCTGTGCCACCAGGGGGCCTGAGTGAGGAGCCTTTTTGCATTCAAGAACAAGCAAATGGAAACTTAGTTTTTAGTGTAAATGAATTTGAATTACTTGGACATTAGAATGGCAGCATAGATGATAAAATAAAATTTTACACTAACAATTTTTATATTGGTCTGTGTATAAACTTGTGTAATTGTTAGTGCCATAATATCATTTTTTTTAAAAAATACTATTTTCAAGTCATTAGCTCTTAGCTCTCGTCGTCTTCGCTTAAAAGGATTTTAAGTCAATTTGTTAAATATAAAATAGAGATAAGTGCCTGTCTAGTTAGACTTGTGTGGAGGCCGGAACACATAGAAGTTAAAGGTTAAATTACCAAAGAGCAAATTATAAATACAAAAATGGTACAAGGACAACCACAATTTAAAGTATCAGATATGAAGTTTAAATGTCGAACAATCAGTTTTACTGACCATGGAGGGCGAATGATGTATTTCGGTGTACATGTTTGAACCTCATCAGAATTTGAGGTAGGAACCAATGACCCGACACACCGAAAAGTCGGAACTTACTGCGCGGACATGACGGAAGTTTAGACGGTTGCTCTGGGTGAACGAAGTGACCACTGACAGCATCGCATCAAACAAGAAATTATTCTTTTCCCTTAAATAAACCCAGTCTCCCCTTTCCCTCACCCATGGCGTCCAACTCTAATATAGATATTGAAGGTGCGACCCAGCATCTCCGGGACATCCTCAAGCTCGACCGTCCCGGCAACAGCGCCGGTAAGTTGGACCGGGAATGAAAAACGGCTGCGCTAATTTAGGCCGCAGAAGCTAAAGGAAAGCTAGCTAGCAGGCTAAATTGACACTAGCTAGTGTGAGATGGTTTAGCACGCTGCTTTACAGAAGTGAAGTTAGCTTTGTAGCAGTTTCACTAGCTGCTAACGAAAGACGTCCATTCGCGTCAAAGCCCAATTTGAATGTCATTAAATGTACACTTTTATTTTCACATTTATCTCTGCGGAGCTACGGCTGTGTTCAAGTCCGTCGTAATGTTGGAAAGCTAACTGCGTCGGAAAAGTGTCTGGTATTTCATCGTCCCAAGTGTTAGCTACGCTACGAGCTAGCTTATGTTTCAGTCTATTTTCTGGTGCAGGGAAGCTATGTCTTTTATTACCAGGAAATAATTTAGTAATTGTTAAACAGTTTCGTTTATTCGAAATGCTTTCTGTACCACCTGCTCATTTGTGACTCCAATGCAGTAAATTTTAACGGAACTTAAATCGTATTTAGTCAAGTTATTTTACTGCTATCAAGAATTAGCTTGAGCCCCGAAAGTGCGCACGAAGGTCGCTGTTCTTGGCTAATTTGGTTTGACTCATTTCAGCTTTGTTTGTGGACCTTCAACATATTACTCAATCATTTAGAAACTCACAAAACGATCAAAGCATTGTAACGAAGAGACTGTCGGCATTGGGGAAGTTGTAGTAAAAGAAAACACAGGTCTCTTAAACTTGGACTCTTATGTGTTGTGAAAAGATTGTCCCGCCTCTGCACTAACGTTGTTTACCGTTGTGTTGCAGTATTTGCACCATTTCTTTTATGAAAAAAAAAAACAGTGCACCATATTCTTTGTCCTCAGTCACTCCGCATCCATTTACGTGATAGTATCCGACCAATAAACGTACTGGATTATCCCGAGTAGCATTTAGTGAACATGTTACTGAATTCAGTTTTTAATTATTTCATTAGTTCCACCTGTGTTTTTTCTGCTCTGACATAATAAAACTGTGTGTGAAAAAGTATTATACTACAATCAGAAAAGAACTGATTATTGTCTGCAAGGCAGAACTGTGTAACTGGCATCTTGCAGACACCTTCACCTTACTGTACAAGCATAATAACAGGCATTACATTAGTAGTTTGTTACTGCCTGTCCAAATAATTTGGTATAATAAATAAGATTAGAGCTTAACAGCTTAATAAAACAATTATTTGTAATATGATTAAGGGAAATTATTTGATTTGACATAATTTTTCTTGTAGAATATCCCTGTCTAGTGCAGAAACACTTAATTACCATGGAGCAGCACAGATATTTTATTACCTACTTTACACAACTGAATGGGAATTTAGAATGAAAATTTTGGAAATTTAGACTTCCTAAAAGGGAAAGATACATTTAAAATGTGAATCTAAGACACCAAATAGCTTTTTAAACGTAAAGTGTATTTCTTTTACACGTAAGTGGATAAGTGACATGATTGTTTATTGTGCTGTTAACGCTGTCAAATTCATATAGTCATAAACCTCCAGAACCTCTCTGGAGGCTGTGATTTCTCTTGCTGGGTTTGAATTTACATTTTCATACAGTATATTCTGACATAACCTGTGTATTCAATTTCTTTCCTCAGATTCACAGTCAAGTGATGGTGAGAGAAAGCTATCTTTTAATGGAGAGTTGAATGGGTTATTGGGAACAGCAGGGATTCTAGGAAGCACTGATCGGACAACCATGTCAGAATCTACTAGACCCATCTCCACAGACATCAGCAGCGCTCAAGAGTGTCAGATAATGTGAGTGGGCGCCTAGAATTAGTCACCAAACAAAAGCTTTAAATTCTAAAGAAACTGAATCCATATTTGTACTGAAATCCATGTGCTATAATTTCAGCTGCCTTTCTGGTGATGATGGATCCACCTGTATCCCCATCACCTCTAACAATGTGGAGATTGTAGCGAGTCAAGACTCTAGCATCAACAGTAAGGCTCGAGGCAGCAACAAGGTAAGAACTTAAATCATCAGCTCCAAAATAGTGCTCACATTTATAAGTGTATAAATGAAATGTGGTATATTACTACACCACCAAAGTAAGATTGTCAAGCTGCTGTGCACCTAAAAAGGATCTGTTTATTATTATTATTATTATTATTATTATTATTATTATTATTATTATTATATGTTACTTTTATATTGTATTATATTGTATATTTTATTATAAAAAAGAAAGGACTAGATTTTTGCGAAGTTTTAATTGAGTTTTTTTTTTTTTTTTTTTTTTAATGAGTATTATACGTTTATTTTGACCAGCAGACTTTGGCCCATGAAGACCCCATTAATAAAGAAGTCATTATGAACTTTGTGGAGAGAGTATGAATTAATTCTGAATGGTGAATTTGTTTTCTGTTCAGGTGAAGATTCAACCTGTTGCCAAGTTCGACTGGGAACACAAGTATTATTATGGTAGACTGATAGCTGTGTCAAACTCCTTCCTGGCCTATGCCATCAGAGGTGAGAGTCCTGCACTAATTATTGATTACTTAGTTCTACCATTTAATGGCAGAAACATTAAATAGCACTTGAGATGTTTTAAATCAAGAGGTAATACTACATACAATTGGGTTAGTAGCAAATTCTATGTGCTGCTTATACAACAGCATCTTTATTTTGAATTGTAGGTTTTTGTCTAAAAAAAAAAAAAAAAAAAAAAAAAGTTGTCTTTAAAACTGTATGTACCATGAATGTATATTTATGAATTCCTTTTTTCCAGACTGTAAGTATATTAACAGTTAGACATAATCTGTTCTTCAGGCTCTGTGCTTCTGCCTGTTCAATTTGAAATTAAGTAATGGATACATTTGATTTAAGTAGAATTACATCAAGATAAATAAAGAGCTGTGTGGGAGACACAGACCTTTTAAAACATAGTGCTGAAATTGCAAGGGTTCAGAAGTAATTGGGTGCTTGGCTACTAAATGTTTCTTGGGCACCTGTGTGTTGTTTCAATGTTAGTTCAGGCACAAACAAGCTCACACATGGCTCAGAGTTGATTGAGAGTTTCTGTTAAGATTGAGTTGACTTGTCCTTGTTGACCATGCATAATAATGAATCTCCAAAAAGATCTA
The DNA here is from genome assembly GCF_046630095.1 of Trachinotus anak. Lineage (NCBI taxonomy): Eukaryota > Metazoa > Chordata > Actinopteri > Carangiformes > Carangidae > Trachinotus > Trachinotus anak. Next base: position 25,053,340 of record NW_027273853.1, on the reverse strand, counting down.
TCAGAGTGATATCAAAGGTAGTTGGTTTGCCAAAGGTTTGCCATTTTCAATATAGTATTCTGTTGGTCTTGTAAAATTGATACTTTACATAACATGATCAGATACTATGATTGTTTTGTGTGGTTGCTCAAATGATTTTATCTGCACTGGGTGCTGTGATTCCCCAAGCCCCTTGGTTTATCTTTTTCTTTAAAATAAATATCTCCGTCTCCAGGAGCCAACAACCATGCAATGATTCGTGTCCTGAGTCTGGCTTTTGCTGAGCGTTCCCTACTGAAGGGATTTACTGGGGCCGTGACAGATCTGGCTTTCGCCCATCTCGACTCCTCCCTGTTGGGTTGTGTAGATGAAGCAGGAAACCTGATGGTCTGGCAACTCACCTGCACTGGAAACAAGATACTGTATCCTGACGTAGGAGAAACTGAAAGAAGCATGTGGGAGGATGTGTTTTTGTGTGTGTGTGTGTGTGTGTACAGTGGATGTTACAGCTTGTATTTGTACGTTTATATTTCTGTGTCTAATAACAACTAAAATACAATGCACAACCGCCCAAAACCTCAGATTTTTGTCACAGTCACAGTCATGACAGAGACAGATCCTCCAAGAACAAGTCTTCTCTCCTATTTTCCTTAACTCATGTTCCCTGCAGAGATCAGATAGTGGTTCATATCACACGGCCAGAAGACACTCCACTGAATTCCCATCGTCGTCTCATCTGGTGTCCATTCATCCTGGATGACAATGAGGAGAACCAGGATGACACGAGCCAGACCTTGGCCCTTCTACATGAAGACAGGGTATCAATGTTTCACAGTAATACTCTCTGTGATTATTGTAATGTATGAGAATCATATCGTGTGATATCCATGATTTTTTTATTTTGTCCTCCTCTTCTAGGCTGAAGTGTGGGACCTGGAAGTCTTGAGAGCCAACAACAGCAGTTGGCCTGTTGATGCCACAGAACTGAAGGAAGGGCTCATCACAATAAAGGGACATACCCAGGTAAAGGATGGTTATGAAGCACTAATGGTAACTTTCTTGAACAATGTTAAATATGATTTAACCAGTATATTTTTTGTTTAATAAGCTACACTTACATGATCTTATATGAAACACATACTACTTTAAAGTAAACTTGCCACATTTGAGTCAGTTGACTTGCACAACAGGACATAGGTTCATTACTAAAGATGTTTCCATGAGGAAAAGTGAAACCACAATAACTAATAATAGTAAGTACACAGTAGTTAACTGTATGATTTTTGGGTTGTTACATAGATTCCCTCCTGTACTGAAGCTCTGTGTTGTTTTATGTCTGTCTCTCCAGCGAGTCAGTGAAGGGGCCTTGTCTCCAGATGGAACTGTGTTAGCCACAGCCAGCCATGATGGATACATCAAGTTCTGGCAGATATATATAGAAGGGGGACAGGACAAGCCCAGGTAAGCAAGGAAGATGTGTTTTGAATGTGAGTTTTTTGAATGTGTGTAGTGTGTTACTAACATTTTGTCTATTACCTTGGTTTTCTCTCTTCTCTTCTTTTCTTCCCTTATTCTTCTTTCTTCACTCTGTTGTCCAGATGTCTCCATGAATTGCGGCCTCACGGAGGACGCCCGCTTTCTTGCCTTCTTTTCTGTGACAACCACAAGAGGCAGGACCCAGAGTTAGTACACACGGGTGCACACAAAGCTTTCAGTGAAAATTGTGACATACAGCGAATACACTAATCTAAGGTTGTTGCCATTTGATTTTTAGTCCATCTACGTTCTCTTTCTCCTTTGTCACCTCTTGGTTCTTTCTACTTTTCTTCTTTGTAGGGTTCCTTTTTGGCGGTTCCTCATAACTGGAGCAGATCAGAACCAGGAGTTAAAGATGTGGTGCACTGTTTCCTGGACCTGCTTACAGACCATCAGGTTATTCTCTTGATCTATCATTTCAAATTGAAATCACTCTCATCCCATGTTACTGGTGTAATATGGTATTACTATGGCAGAACCTCTATTTCAAACACTAAATGTCTGTCTGAAAAGCTCCCATCATGTTGGTGCATCAGAACAGTCCAGATGTCAAATTTAGCTTATGAGTCAAGAGATTTCAGATCATTCTGTTATCTGATCTCAGTCTAGAATCTATCTCATCTATATCAGTCTATCTCAGTCTAGTCCCAGAAGTCTATTAACTTTAAAGATACTAATGATGGAGTGTTTTCTTCTCATAGGTTCTCTCCAGATCCATTCAACTCCTCAGCTCTGCCAGGTCTGAAGGCTAGTCTGGACCTTGCTGCTGAGTATCTCATCCTCACCGACGTACAGAGGAAGGTCAGCACGATATTGTCATCTACATAGTTTCAGGAATGTTCACATTAAATAGTTTTAACAAATAATGTTGCCCAAGTGCTTACATTATTCTTTGATAGTGATACAAATTTTAAGCAATTGTCACTCCATTGACATTCAGCATTAAGCTGAAGATAAACTGCCTCCTTGAGGGTTAAATTCAAATCTTCCTTCAGGAAATCATTCCAGTTAATTAAACACCAATTAAACTATATTAAATCTTGGGCTATGCTTCATCTACAAGAGCCAGTTTGAGTTAATCTTGTTTGAAAGGCCACTTTTGCTAGAACAAAGCGAAGAGAAGAAAAGTAAAAACAAATCCAAAATCTTTGAAGTTGTGGACTCAATATCTGAGCCTTTCTAACCACATTACCCCCTTATCCCGAGCTTGACTTCATACTTTGTTGATGTCATTCTTTGCCAGGTTCTGTATGTGATGGAGCTGGGGCAGGATCTGGAGAAAGGGAAGGCCAGTTTCACAGCTGTGTCAGAGTTCCTGCTGACCCACCCCGTGCTCAGCTTTGGAGTCCGTGATGTCACCCACAGCCGACTGCGACACACTGAGGTCCTCCCTGCAGAGGAGGAGAGTGAGAGCCTGACCACAGGTGCACATTTACACACATGCTCTATTCACAAAAAACAAACAAACAATGACTCTCTTTACTCCTGTAGTGATGTTGCCATACACTTTTCCGTTATTACTGTATATGGCAGGTCATTTAGAAATACACACAGTTATATATAAAACAAGGTGATTTATTTGCTTTCAGCTTTCATTTGGTGACTCACTGCTGAATGAAAATAATTTTCCCCTTTTAGAAACATTAAATATGGAGCAGCATTGATCTACTTAACAAAGCACTGCTTTCCCTGTTTGTTTTCTTCAGAGGGCACTCAAGGACCCACAGAGTCCAAGTCTGGGATCCAGATTAAACTCTACTGTGTTCACACCAAGTAAGTCTCCACTCACTATCTGAGTCAGCTGTCAGCTCACATTGATTTAAGTAATGTAGAGTGAAGCTTGGTTTACAGGCAGTCATTATATAAATAAATAACAAATTACCAAAGACTGGTTTTTGATCAACATTCAAGTTAAGTGAATCATGACATTTCAAGTTTTGAAAGCCTCTGGCAGATCCACCACCATAGAGTCTGGTGTGAGAGGCGTACAACAGGGTAGTGCTAAATTTGTGTGTTTGTCTGTGTGTGTTTTCAGGAGTTTGCAGGATGTCCAGATCTGGTTTCAGCCCAACATGGGGTCCAGCTCAGCAGTCTTCCTGCCTCATTCTGATTCTCAGGATGGTTTTGGTAAGTAACAGTCCCAAGGGTTAGGGTTAAACTAAAGCAAACATGAAGGCCAAATGCTAATCCATTGAGATGATCCTTTTTCTTTATGTACATTTGTGAACATCTGCAAACGTGTGAAGAGAGAGGAGTATTGGAGGTTTAACTTTATTTTACTTAACAACTGAATAATTTAGTATGTTAAAAGTGTGACTCAGTTATTCTCTAATTTGAAAATTGCTCACAACTTGTCAGTGCAAAATTATTAAAGAGATGCAGGATTTGTCAGTTGCTTTCTGAAAACACACAATTCAAAGTTGGCCCCCCTCTCCCCGCCTCTTTGAGTGAGCGAGAGAGCAAAGGTGGTCAAGCGAGAGTGCTAGTGGCTTTACACCTGGGGCACACTGCCTGTGTTGAATGTATGCAGTTGCATACTGGGTTTGTGCTTTTGTTGTATGTCACATATTGCCACATTACTAAAGTCCTCTTTGCATTTTGTATTTTCAGCAGGGTTCTCGGACCATCTCACTGACCAGAGCTCTGACAAGGAGTCAGGGAGCGGCTCCCAGACCGACCTAAGGAAGATCCCATCTCTTCCTGCTCCTGCTGACTTCCTGTCAAACTCTGCCGCTAGTAGTGGGCCAATGCCCAAGCTGATGACTCCAGACGCCTTCATGACACCAAGCACTTCGGTATGAACAGTCATACACCATGTATATATTGCTACTGGGCTGTGTGATTCATGTTTACACAATGGTCAAAAACACTTCAGCTCCAGCAAATGAACACCATCTTCCAAACATGTTTTTGTTTGTCACCTAGCAACATCTCTTCTCATGAATAACACCTACTCCCACGCATCAGTCAAACGCTGCTGCCAGCACTTAACAGACACAATCCCATAACCCTGTTAATACACAGAAGACTGTTTGAGTTTACATGAAGGTATGACTTAAACAACCAAAGATAGAGTAGGTCTTCAGTTTCATCCATGAAATGAATTTCATAATATTAAAAGACAAACATTGCTGTCTGATTTTTTTGATTGTTGTCATATATGTGATTGTCATGAGAATTTTGTTGGACATGACCCATCCTAGTTGTCTGCACTGTGCTTTAGTTTTTTAGTCTTTTTTAAGCACTGAGGAGGGATTTTCTAACCCCTTTGTTATATTTGGTGCCCATAAATCACTTTTTATCACCCTCCAGGTACCGGCATCTCCTGGCAGCAGTGCCAGCAGTCTGACCATTGTAACAGCTATCAGCAGCAACTCTGACTCGACTAACAGGTAGGTTTCTCTATGAAGATTAGTTGGTATAAGATCATAATACAGTGACTAGTATTGGGCAGTCTGTAATACAGTGGAACATCCATCTGCGATTTTGTGGTGTGAGAATATTTTTCATCTATTCCATATTATATGCAGCTACAGTCATTCCAGTTGGAAATTGGTTTGCACTGTTATAAAGTATCTTTCTAACCATGTACCATTTCAACCTCCTTAATTGTTCTATTTCTTCAGTGCTGAATAACTCTCATATTCCAGTTGCATAAAGATAATTTACTGGGTATGGGATGTTTTTGGGTTTTGGGTTTGATCATAGCTACACATTTTACATATGGGCCCAGTTTATCACTATTAGATTAACATAGCTGCATAATTTGTTCCTGTTTTGTTTTCTGGACACTTACATTGACATGTATGGTTGAGTACAGTCTGTCTGTCTTACTGTGTGCAGAGCTATAGACGATGTCAGTCAGAGTCCAAACAGAGCAGAGAACAACAGCAGCAGCAGTAGTCTGACACTGTCTGCCTCCACCAGCAGCCCAAGAGCTGCTTCTGCTGTGCTCCTGCCTGGCCTGGAGAACCTGCAGGTAAGACATGACACAATTTCCTTCCACCCTCCCCATACTCTTATGGCATGATCTTGTTTTTCAATACATTCTTCTTCTCCATATCTAGGCTTTGGCGTCCCCTAGTGGTCCTCTTGCACTTGACAGCCCTCAGATTTTGGACTCACCTCTCCTACCACCACTGGCCTCTCCGACTAGGGCCCGTTCCCCTGATGTCATCTCCTCAGCCTCCACAGCCATGTCCCAGGACATGCCGGAGATTGCATCCCAGACCCTGCAGCTTCAGCGTCAGCTAGTGCCCAGCTTGGAGCCCTTACCACTCTCTGCTCTCCAGACAGACAGCATGGCCTCTGCTGCCTCTGCTCTGCACCTGCTCACCTCACCACGCACAGCCAACAACGGGTACGTTGATGACCATTAATGATAATGTTACTATGACAAAAATGAACCCAGACTTGATTTACATTTACTCATTTCGCAGATGCTTTTAGCCAAAGTGACTTACATGTTTGCTCTGGATGGAGAATACAAATCAAGAAAATGTATTGAGACTGTTAACTGATCCTATTGTAAGAAAAGGATTGAAAACCTGAAGTTTATCAGGGATAAAAATACATTAATGAATCAGCATGCATTTGAAATAGTCAGGAGTAATGAAAAGCACCCAGAATGTTGTAACTTGCAAAAACACCAGTTCCGTCCCTTAAATTAACCAAACTACTGTATTTTCTGTCTCAGCCTGTTGCCCCTTGAACTTGGAGGGGCTGATGGGCCAGTGGGTGGGGTGGCAGAGTCAGAGCCTAGACTTAGCCACACACCATCTTTACTGGAGAATGCCTTATCGCAGGAGAACCCTGGGGTAGGAGGAGGGTCTTCAGATGGTAGTGTTAGCCACACACCTTGGCCAGCTGCACCTGACATCACCAGAGAAACCAGGAACAGTCTCAGGGACAATGGTCTTGGAGACTGGTAAGAATCCCCACATACATGTACAAATACATTTAACCATTAGAAACATGAACATCTATGTGAAGTATCTCACAGAGGTTCTACAATCTCATTTGCAAAACCTGACCTAAATGATTTCTTGTGAACCAGTTTTGTTATGTATTTACAAAACCTTAAACATACAAAAGTATATAGAGCACCTGAACATAGATACAGATCAGCATGAACATGCAGTTGCATAAGGCTTACAAGTGTAAAGGAAGAGATGATGTGGCGATGACAATGTGAATGGGTCAGTCAGTTTGTGTTGAAATTGTAAAATCAGTGTGAAAAGCATTCATCAAACACAGGTTTGTGGCATCTGTCTGCTGTGTTGTAGTTCGAGAGACGAGTCAAAGGACAGGCACTTGAGCTCACCTTACCATCGGCGCTCCTATCACCTCACACAGAATGACAGTCAGGATGCTGGTGCAGAGCAGAGGTAACATACACACACACATTTTGATTTCATTGAATTTTTCAATGAAATTACTGTATCCATGGCATAGAGTGTGCCTTACAGGCTACAGCAGCTTTCTCACTGTGTGATGTGTGTATCTGTGTACCCAGCGACCCCGACGATGAGGTGGCCAGCTTGGCATCATCCTCAGGGAACTGTGGCTCTCGCTCTTCTCACAGACTCCCAGTTAAGGACTGGAAAACCTCACCACGAGGCTCACCAAAACTGAAGAGGAAGGCCAAAAAAGATGACAGGTATTTAGATATTTGATAAATCTGGGTATGTAGTGGGGTTTTAATAAAAATGATGATGTCTTTGTGCTTTAAGAGATTGTCAGTCACTCACCGAGGCTTGATTGATTTGAGTGTTCATCGGCAGTTTCCTTTTTACTGCATCTCTCCACACCAAGTTGTACAATGAACTAAACTTAAAAACGACTGAGGCTGCTCTCAATCCTAATCCAGGATAATTCAATTAAAGTTCAGAAGATGAGGTTATGTGGATTCTAAAGCTACGACAAAGACGAGACTAAAATGTTTTTGAATATCCAAATACTTTGCTAATGCTTTTTTGTGGATTATTTAGCTCCAATTTATTGTCTTTCTTAAACTGATGGTAATTTATATACACATATAAACATAATTCTTGATACTTGATTCATTGGTTCAAGCATTATTGTTAAGTGTTATAATGCTTAGAATTTCTTTCTTCTCTCTTCTCAGTGAATCGTCTCAGTCCAGGCAAATGGACTCTGGTCAGGTAAGAGATGATCACCAAAAAAATCTGTGCATCTTTCTGTTATTGTGTTTTTATTTTGAATTTATATAGTATCAGTTCTTTTGAAGTTCTTTTGGAAACATTTTGCACCTAACTTAAACCAATAATTGATTTTCAGCTACAAGTTGGACAGGAAAATCAAAACAAACTTGCAGATATGAAGCCACCAGCTTATAAAGTTGCTATTTCTAGTGTTTTCATAAGTACTTGTTTACTTAATTCAGTGTTTAACTAAATATTTATTCACGCATATGTAATTCCTATTTTCCAGTAGAACAATTCCTTGCTCCACTTGGTCTCTTTTTCTCAGTCATTCTCTCCATCTACTCACAGATGAGCGTAGAAGTACAGGAAGAGTTGTTGATGCTCCTACGCAGCCAGCAGAGAGAGTTGACTGAACTGCGTGGACAGATCGAAGCCATGCAGAGCTCCATTATGGCTCAGGTGGAGCACGTCCTGACCAACCACCAGGAACAGGAACGTATCCTTTGGTCTTTCTTACTGATTTTTGGTAGTTTATTTTGCAAATCTGCCATCCATCAAACTTTCTGAGAGAAACTTGAATCCACTGTACACCCAGGCCCAGTGAACAACTGTGATGCCATTATTCAAAGATAAAATTAAATTAAGCAGCCAAAGCAGCCAAAAGCAGCAGCCACATGGAGTTTTCTTTGGTCACACAACCTGGGGCCTGGTGTTAATTGGAGCACCCAAAGCTACCCTGCACGTTTTCCAATAAACACAAAGTTTTATTAAGTGGCACAAAATGGTTTTGTATACAGAATGGTCTCCATTTGAAACACTCCTCATGTAGGAAAAACCCCAAAAGAGTTGTTTGTTACTGAACACATGCTGGTGTCCATGGTGATCCTGTAACAGCTATTATTTTGAGCCTTTACCATTCATAACCTCAGAGCGCAGAGTGGAACGAGTTTTGGCAGAGAGTCAGAATCATCAGCAGCAGCTTCAGGAGCACCTCAGCCAGCAGCTCAGCCACAACCTCAGCTCAGCACTCACCAACAGAATGGACAAAGTGCTGCGAGAGGAAATGAAGAAAACAGTCCCACAAAGTAAGGAAGCACACAAACATTTTAAATACTTTATTTGAATCTGTCAATTAAACCGTCACAGGTCTTCTGTATTTGTCAACACTCAAATATAACGATCACTAATCTCTGACCTTTGCCACCAGAGACTGTTGCTTGGTCAGTTTATCAGAAATAGCTTAAATAAATTCCATTGGTGGAATTTGTACATCCATGCCTTATCTGTCTATCTATGCTTTTTGTTTATGTTAAAGAATGCCTGTATCCACAAGCCATGTTACTGTGCGGGCAAACTCATTCATATTTCATAAAAACTTTATAGAGCTTGGGGAGGAGAGAAATGTATTGTCATGTTGATAAACCACTGTCTTTCTTTGGATTTCTGTGAATAAGGGCACCCCTGAGTAAGAGTTTGAGTGAACTGAGGCCCGGTGGCTTTAAGAATCTCAAATATGATGTTATCAGAGCCACTTACTTTGTTTAGGAGATGAGACAGGACTTACTTCATCTAAAGTGAAACTGTTCGTGTCTGGATAATACCCTGGCACAATTGTTTCAGACCATAGGGGCATGATCAGTGGTATAGGAGAGAAGATTACATGTAGCAGCATAATACTCCTGTACTTTATTCACATCACTGACACTGGGCAGAGAGCCAAGGAAATAACTATTGTTAAGAATAATGTCAGTGGCTCTTGCCTTACAATGTTGCCATAGATACACTGCGGTCTGTGTCACCCTTATACTCTGCTGGTATTTAGTGAGGGCTGGATGATGCCTCTAACAAAGCATGGCTGCTTTTCAAACCAGGCTGAAAGGGAGGCTGTTGTTATTTCCGCTCACATAGGGAGAACTTTCTGAGGACCCTTGACACATGTTTCAAAAGCAGTAGTCTGAGATTTCACGTTTCCTGTTCATATGTGCTGTGCAAAATACTTCAGTTAGGCCGGACACCACCTAACTCAGTTTCCCAGGCTCCCCAGAGGAAATGAAATTAGTCTCTTCTTCAAGCAATTTGGTGTCGAGTATTTTTCTAAAAGCTCTCTTGTGCACCTGAAACTTTTCCCATTGAGACTCAGGGAGTGGTTGAACAAAAAAGGCAGAGGTCCTCTCACACCGGATAGAGCTGGGCCATGGATTTGTAGTTGCTTTTTCTAGACTCAGCCACTGTTCAGGGCTTCTTTAAAGGCCAGGTGTAGTGGAGTCACCAGGCCATCAGTGTCCAGAACATAGTCAATTTCCACTACATTAATAATAGCAGTTACAATGGGAGAGATTTTTTCCTAAATTATTAGCACATTCTGCAGTGCAGCTCTCAGTGTGACGCTGGCCACCCTGACACCGCAAATTACCAAAAGTAACGTTTGTTAGATGCCTCTTGTAGCGACTTATTTAAGCACCAGGGAGGACGTGTGTTGATGTGAAGGCAGTGAGAATAAAGTAAGCTGAAAACACAGTCTCACAAACTAAGGAGAGCTTTAGTCTTTACACTAGAGCTCAGCCATATTTTTTACCAGATGATGGTGACATCGCACCATTTCATTGTTTGCCAGTTGCAGATGAAGATATCAGTCTGAATATGCTGCACACAGTCTCCTGTCTCCAATCCCTTGTTTCTCATCATAGTCACACACACACACACACACACACACACACACACACACACACACACACACATACACACATTACAGCTACAACTGTAATATGAGACAAATTTCAAAATTTTTACTATCTCTAATTTTCCAAACAGTAGGGTTGTTTGGCAGCAAAGTTGAAAGAAAAGCTTTCTCTGACTCTCCACCAGATGTCGGGCTTGATGCAGGTTTGTTGTTTGGTAAAAGTAAGAGAAGGGAAAGGAGAGATTTGTGTTGGTGTTGTTCATGTGCTGCTGTGGACAGAGGTCTTTACAAAAATGACTTAGAAATGATAATGTGGACACAATCATTTGCGAACAAAAACACTGTTTTGAAAGTGTGATGATTTATTGTGGATGTAGTCTGGCTGAGCGACTTTCCATGAATAAATGCATGTGAAACACTGAATTGTATTTAATGTAGATTGGTCATCTCATTTATTAAGGTCAGTGTGCTGATACCACTCAGACAGTCCGATCGGTGCACCCCTGATCTAAATAAGCAGAACACTGCAAGTTTACCATGCCTTTCATAGTTTAAGCAAATGTGGTCTACTGACTGATGTATTTTGTTTCCTTCTTTTATCTTTTAGTTTTGCAACACAAAAATGAACAAAATGTGCACCAGGCTGTACATCAATAAATCACATTGCTATCTCGATGCTTCATTCCAGGCATTAGTTAAATTAAATATAACAAAGGCAGCTGAGGTGTGTTGGACTGTGACACTAATATTGAGCAGTCTTTGGAGAGATGTTTTCTTGCCTTACCTCTCCTGCCCTCTAATTTGAGGATGAGATGTTCATGTCTCTTTACTCCTTCCTTGATCTCAGGCCTAATTATAGGTTAGTTCTTGCTAATCTGTCTTGTTAATTATTTCCTCTCTAGCGATCTCTAAGAGCCTGGAGCCTGTGACGGGTCAGCTGAGCAACACAATTGCTGCCAAGCTGACTGCTGTGGAGGTCACGCTGAAGGACAATGTCAGCAAGGTGGTCAAATCTAAGGTAGGTATCCGGCTTATTTCACCTCTCGTCTGTATTATTATGCCTCCACGCCAGTGACATCCGTGGCCAGAGGCATTATGATGTTGGCTCAATTCATCACATTCTCATGGACATATCAAAACATATTTCAGGAAGAACTAGGAGTTTGTTTGTTTTTGTTTTTTTTTAATTTGAAATTCAGTTGGAATCAAGGATGAACTGATTAGAATTTGGTGGTCAGAGGTCAAAGTTCAAGGTGACTGTAACCTCAGAAAAAACATTTTTGGCCATAACTCAAGAATTCATGCACCAATTATGGCACAATGTAACACAAATATCTATTAGAATAAAATGATTAAGTTCAAAGGTCAATTTCACCTTTACATCATCATATTCTGCAGAAAAACAGGGAACTTATGGCCATTATTCAGTGTTGTAACTCAGGAACTCAAGGGATTATTGTGATCTCCTGTAATGGCATAGAACTGCGAGGAAATAAGTAGTTTATTAATAGTTTAATAGTAATAGTTTATTTATGCTGTGCAGAGTAAACTCTGTATGTTTCTGTTTCTGCTTCCTGTTTTCCAGAACACAACAGATGCAATTGGTCGAGCAGCAGCTGAAGCGATGCAGGGGCCCATCCAGGCAGCCTATAAAGATGCCTTCCAGAGCATCGTGCTGCCTGTTTTTGAGAGAGGCTGCCAGTCCATGTTTCAGCAAATCAATGACAGCTTCAAACAAGGAACACAAGAATGTAAGGCTACTTCAGCAAAGAAATATCAAAATAATACTCGAGAATTAAAGATATGACTAACCTACTACAACACTAGGTCAAATTCATTTTATATATAATATTTTAATAATTATTAATTAGATGTTCAAACCCTTGAACATTTTGGAATTGTGGCTCTCAATGGCATAGTTCCTTCTGATGGTGGAATTGTGCTTTGTTCGTGTTGGTTGTGTCCAGTATCCAGCCCTGAAATGAGGGTCTGTTTATCTGGAAGTCTAATTAAATAGCCACCTCCTTAAAAATGCTCAGGGACAGCTTTTGTAATGTTGCCTGTTCAGAATAAGCCAAGGCACAGATGTATTTATTCTGAGACTGTGTCCATGCCCACCCTAGAAAATAATGTTTTTTAAATTTTACCAAGGCTTTCATAATATGTGTAGGTCAGGGAGACTAATGGTGAGAGCCTACAGTACAATGGTTGGCCACAATACCCACTTGAGTGTGTTGTGTGCTCTTGTGATCATGGATTTAAATTTAATCCCTGAACAAATTCAGAGTTTAGTTTTTTGTGTGTAAATATTGTTATTTTGAGTTCTGCATTAACAGCTATGTTGTTTGAGCCCAGATTGTCTCTTTGTTGTAGGTGTACAATAGTAAATTTGTCAGTGCAGTAACATCTCAAGATTAATATACTGTATATATTGATAGATCATGCAGTGCTTCCCCTAATTTGTCCTATATATGGCTGTATATTGAAGAAAAGACAAATGGATTGATTTACACTAAGCTTTGTTTAATAATAAAGGCACATTCTGGTGAACAAAATAGTAGCTAGAATAAACAGAACACTACAGATTGCTCTTTGGAAAAACCTTCAGTTGTGTACTTCATCCATGTTGTTCAGTTTGACATTTTATTGAAACCAGGGAAACAGGGTCAAGAATGTATTCACATCAGGCAAAACAGTTTTAAAATTTATCTCCATAATATCTATCAATCTGTTCTTCAAACCACCAGCAGAATAAGCAAGGTCCATATCTTAGTACATGGTCCTCCAACTCCTGAGAAAATGTCTGGGGGTCGAACATATATCAAACTCAGTTTTCTTCACCAGCCACAATTTTGCCTCTTTGTGTCAGCAAGGTAAACATCAACTGTATAATGTGTATAGAATCTGGTTTGTGGATGAAAGTAAACAAGCTGCCATTACTGTGGTAGCACCTCACTTGTTAACTCGTGAATAACACTGTAATTTAGGAAAAGGATTTCACTGTTTAAGCACATTTGCCCATAAATCTGTCCAGGAGATACTGTAGAACTGGTCATATGTTGAAAATATTGACACCAAATGCAGTTATCATTATTATCAATCATGGAGTGTGATGTTATATATCGTAAGACAGCCAGTAATTCCTGCTGGGTTAGATTAGCCACTGCACACAGCTCTTTCACATCCAGTCTGGAGGTCAGACAGAAGCAGTAATGTTTTTTGTTTTTTGTTTTTTTTTTTCTAAAACTTGTGTCAAAACACATTTCAGTGTTTAGAGACTGAATAATTTGAAAACCTCACAGACTACCTTCATATGTCAGAGGGGGTGACCTTGAACGACCCAAATATCTCTCCTCTCACTCAGTGTAATCGTGTTCAGTTCAACTCACCACAGTGCTGCCAACACAAATCAACTGCCAGATGCATCTATTGAGCTGTTCAGTGGGTTTGGCTGCTGCCCTTTCACATTACACCCAGTCATGTGATTCAATGTTAATATCACAAATAACCCTCAGTGAAGGTTTGACTATGTTCATGATGTGTTTGCTTGTGTGAGGGGAGGAAATAATTTTCTTTTGACTTTCCTCTCTGCAGACATCCAGCAGCTTGAGACTCATATGAAGAACAGAAAGCAGAGAGAGCAGGAGACACGAGATCCAATGATTGGCCAACTCCAACAGATGATCGACAGCTTCCAAACCTCCAGCGATCAGCTGGCCAATAACATCACAGCTAATGTCCGGGCAGAGATCCAGCACCAGATCCAGATGATGGTGGGAAAGTATGTATCCTGGCTATCCCTCATTGATCACACTACTATCAACTTGTGATTGGAATTCTGCTAATTAAACCTTTTTTGGTCCATTTGAAAACACCTGAATCTGAACCTATTTTCCCTCATTTTTCCTCATCTATCATTTAGGTACATCTATATATTTCCCTAAACATGATCATACTGTAACTAGAAGTTGCATAGCTGCGCTCATCAGTAAAGTTTGTTACAGTGTTTAATACTAAGATAAAAACAAAAAGTCTGATATTGCCCACTCAGTACAATGAGCTGTCACTTTCAAGTGACAAAAGACTCCTGCTGTTGACAAATGCTCCTCACACTGACTGATCTGATTTCATTGATTAACATTCTAAGCAGACATTTTTAATATCAGATAAGCATGTCAGCAGATGCCTATGCCAGCAGTTCTGGCCTTATTCACTGCCTATTGAGCAGGTGTGTAATGGGTTGGAGAGTAGAAACAAGCAAAGCTTAATCCTGGGGCTAATGTAAGAACATAAATTCAATTGAGTCTCTTGTTCCCTCTGCAATTAATTCCATGGCCTTTAGAGTTTATACATTTGTTGGGGGTGGAGCAGAGAGCAAGTAGTCGGCCAACTAAAACTTGAAAATCTTGAAACAAATGACAATGCCCGACTAAGCCAGAATTTTACTCTGAGATTCAAGGTTGTATGTTAGGTACACACTATCAAATCAAACTTAATGTTTGAAGATAACTCTCTTTCTGTCCTTATGTCTTCTCTTCTGTCCTTTTCCTTCCCAGTTTGCAGGAGTCTATTCTTAGCCACGTGCAACGAATTGTCAAAGGGGAGGTGAGCCTGGCAATGAAGGAGCAGCAGGCAGTGGTCACCTCCAGCATCATGCAGGCAATGAGGTCAGCGGCAGGCACGCCCGTCCCCACAGCACACCTAGACTACCAGACACAGCAGGCCAACATCCTGCAGCTCCTCCAGCAGGGCCAGCTTAACCAGGCCTTCCAGCAGGTAAAACACACACACACACACACACACACACACACACACACACACAGTTGTAGGATTGTGCATTTCGCAGCTTCTGTAGCTGAATTGTATTTTCCACTTGATAATGAGTGCAAACACCCTCAAATAGCTTAAAATTTTTCATTAATACAAATGCACTCACACCTACACACACACATACATGCAGGTCCCACCAGGACCATAAGGCCCAGAAAGCCAATATACTACAACTGCTTCAGTCAGTCCCATTTGTAGGCCCCACTAGTGCTTTAGCTCTGATCCGTGCACTCATTATGCTTGTGTTTTTCTGCCCTAAGTAACTTCATACCTGAACTAGTTCTAAATAGCCATTACACTCTCTCAGGTTTTTTATCACCCATGTTCACACCAGCAGAAGACAGTCCATGCATAGCCTTTCGGATTGATATTTGTAAACATAACTGGGTTAGAATAGTTCATCAATACTCCTGAGTTACTCCCATGGTGAACAGATCATTATGGCTTAGATTCATTTTTAGTTTTTGTGGTCTGGACAAATGTTGTGATTTGGTGTCTACAAAATTGGCAGCAATGGAATGGACAGGGATGCTCTCTCATAGAGCTATTGCAGGGAAGTTGATATTTGAGCTGATGGTGAAAAGGGTGCATGACAATGGCGTTCTCTCTCACTTTGTCCCCAGGCTCTGTCAGCAACAGATCTGAACTTGGTCCTATATGTGTGTGAGACCATTGACTCTCAGCAGGTGTTTGGTCAGCACCCCTGCCCTCTCAGCCAACCCGTGCTGCTGTCTCTCATCCAGCAGCTGTCATCCAATCTCGCAACCCGCTCTGAGCTCAAAATCAGGTGAGGAAACCAAGGTTAAAGGGTCAGAGTAACTGTGTCCTTTTTAGTGTGTTATTTGTAGATGAACTAACGTGAGATGTGAACTTTACTGACCACAATGTTACAAATGTCTGTGACATAAGAAAACAGTAAATGTTAAATGAAACAACTGCTCTGTGTCAAACCAGCCAAACTCGACAAGTACCCAGGTTCAATATTGTGGTTAACCTTGTTCTCTTTACTGATACAGTACATCAGCTCCACTCAAAAGCTTCAAGCACAATCTGTCCTCCACATAATGACAAAAAAGGACAGAAGCATAATATCCAGGTTTCCTTATCAAATGTACTGCTTTATATATTTTAAGTGTGTTCTCTTCCTACATGTTTTTACTTGTGCCACTTTAGGTCTTAGACCAATTACCAAATAATTTACAATATGCAATATGGATGATTGAAATAACCATGAAATATTTTTTTGCACATGAATATTGACATACTAAACTCATGGACTGTTTCCAGTTTAAAATTATACAAACATTTGCATCTGTATACCTTTCAGATTCCTTGCAGGGTATCATAGTCTCATTAAATTATTGTCTCACACCACTGTAGTTTGATATAAGACCTGTCTTGCAATGCAGCAGGCATAACTTGCAATTTTGGAAAATGTCATTTGCTTTAATCAGAAACCTGTGAACTGTGTGAGCTTACAATTTCCCCAAAATTAATTTTAAGTTCATTTTCTCACAAAGCGATAGCAGCGAACATGTTCTGAATTTTATTACATGCCTATTCTCCACCATTGTGTGCCCCTCCATCAATTATAGACTCAGCGTTGGCCTAAACTTTTGCTCCCCATCTCATCTCCATTGTATATCCATTATTCCTTATCTCCTGAGTGCCAAACGGTGCTAAACTGCTGACCCCATCACCCTGCTCCGTCTGTAGCCCTGCTACATGGCCGTCCAGGGAGCTCAGATGATCCTTTGAATAGCATTGCAGTTTTTGGATACTCTCTATCGTTCTGCTCTTTCTATGTCCTTGTATCTTTTATCCTGTTGTTCACTCTGACACTCCCCTCTGTTCTTTTCTGTTCTTTTAACAGTTTGTGTTGAGTTGTTACATATCCTCAGAAAGAGTGCTGACCCCCCCCCATTATGTCCTTTTCTTTTCTGAATCCTCGCATCCCATCTCCTCTTGTCCTTCTCTCCCCTAGAAAACCTCCATCTCTTTCATGTTCCTTTTACAGCACATGCCTGGTGCTGCGTTTACATTGCAGCTGCCTGCTGCTGCTAATACAGCCCTCTGGTGCCGCTGTGTGCCATCTGGAGAAAAAGATGAGGGCAGCAGGGTGTGGTTCATACTAAAGCATTATTAGGGCAGATACAGCCGTGGTTGGATGATTGTGGTGGAGGAGAGTTTAGTGGAAGAATCAAAACAGGATGAATCACAAAACGTTTTAATATATTGTCACTTTTGCCTACGTTTATGGCTAATTGTATTGAAGCCTGGAAAAGAGAAGCTAGTTAATATTGGGATAATACAAAAAAACACATGTACAGTAGATGTCACAGTTGCTTGCATGTATTCCCAAGTCTTCAAACCACAGATAACAGATTGCTGTAAGACTTTGCATCCAAAACTTTAAGCAGTTTTTAAGGCTTGAGTAAGTTAAGGGATCCTTCTCTCCTGTACTTCTGAAAGATAGTATCTCAGAAAAATCCATAAGAGATACCCAGAGAGAAACAAAAGCACTGCTAGCATTGTTAGAGCTTGGGATGTTAGGATGTGATTATCCATAAAAACTGTGGTTTGGCAGAATCATTAGCAGTTCACATGAGAAAAATGTGAACTGAGTATTTTTGGGTGGTTTAGTCAAAGCCAGATTGTCTCCTGCAAAACATTAACTGTATTAAGGCAAATAGTGTCTGTGGTGTTATGTGCAGTGACATTAAATGTCCCTTTGAAGAGTTGGCAGCTTTCTGTTATGTGGGAACAGCTCTAATGGTTAGTCTGGGATCAGATAGTGCTCCAGACAAAGAGATAAATGGTAGAGACTGTAAAGACACAGATTGGGAGAGCAGAGCAGAAATAGAGCACAGTCTGGACAGTGTCATCACCAGATGTCTGACTTAAATAATTACTTGAGGAGTTAAATGTAGCCTGAGTGAGAGGACAGGACGCATGTGAGAACAAGCAAAACTCAATTTCTGTTGTGATCTTTGAGATGTACACATTCACACAGTGCGCTGGAAGTCAGGAAGGTGATCAAGGACGGCGCTTGACATTCTAGCTGCGAAAGATAGTTGAGACAGTGATAGAGCTCCCTCTGTGTCCCCTGCAGCCTCTCCAAGGGTCAAAATACAAAGTCTGTGCAAGTTATCCTTGTACTACTTTAATGTCTGAGTGAATGAAGGCAGTGGTTTGGAGTTTCAGATGCACATGTCAACCCTTTTTCATTTCACATCATTTCCTCCATGTGGAACAAAAATGACTACGGCCTCTCACACCAAGTTAATTTATTTCTTTTTCTCGGTCCTGCCTGATGGCTGAGAACCTTAATTCTTTTAACAATCTCCTTCCTGTTCATACCTGCAGAAGATGATATCTGCCTGGCTGGAACTTGTAGTCTTGTCATTGTTATCTAAGATCTTTCTCCCTCTGTGTCCCTGTGCAGTTACCTGGAGGATGCAGTGATGAATCTGGACCACGGCGACCCCCTGACAAGAGACCACATGTCCTCTGTGTTGGCCCAGGTCAGACCGAAGCTCTTCACCTTCCTGCAGCAGGACCCTCACAGCCTGCTCAGCAAGAGGGCGCGGCGTCTGATGATGATGCTGCAGGGTCTCGTCAGCCACTAGTCCTTCATTTAAAGGCTGGCACAGAGGAGACCCTGTCCTCATAGATACAGATCATGAGTCCATTTTTGTTATGAGTCTGCAGACAGCAGCAAGGACGACTTCACCCCAGTTTGAGCAGTTTGTTGGAGCTTGAGGATGGATCATGTTGTGGGTTGGAGATGAAAGACGAGGGCTCCTATATGAAAGTGTTTGAAACTTTTCACTTGGGTAAAGAAGAAGGTTCCCTCTACTCCACCAGTTCCTGCACACAACCCTAAATCCAGCTGTTTCTACCCCTGGGCATTTCTTCCCATTCCTCCTCCTCTAACTGCACAAGTGAAGAGTCCAGTTAGGAAAAAGACTTTTTGTTACTCTTATGTTTTTTTTTCCTAGACATATCTACAATGCAAGACAATAATGGTATGGACAGAAAGATTGTTGCTGATTTATGTTAAAGAGACTCTTTAAGTTCACTGTAGATTCTTCTAGACCTTCATTACTGCTGTTGTCCCCCCAAGAGGCAGTCTGGTTGTGTCTCATCCTTTCATCCCCATCAAGAAGCAAAAGACTGTCAGAAACGACAGCTGGAGAGCCTGATGATTCTGGTCCAGTGTCTGGTCTCCCAGACACACAGTACCTGTCACTCTTTTGGTGTTACGTCATCCAAATGTGCATAAGACTCAAAAAGTGTTCAGCTGAGTGGTCCACAAGACCAAACATCACTGTTCCTTTTGTTCTGCTGTGTCCTCTGACCCGTCAGTCAGACATGTTGTGTTTCGGGATACCGGACAAGTTGTGATGCAGGGGCTACTTCTGAGCAACGTTACGCCAAAACAAGAAGTGTCTCACCTCAAAATATCGCCTTGTATCTCAGCCTTAAGCGCAAACAGCAGGACTGAAGATATTTTTTTCCTTTAATACAGAGCAGCATCCTCTCTGGAGTACACTTGGAATTCAGTTGCCGCAGGAATACACTACCAGGCTAATCCCAGCAACCAAAAGTATGAAACATCCAAAGCTAATTTAAGTTGGTGGCATATTTCCTTTCAGTTATTTCTTGTTAGGTTGGAGATGACAGCCTTGCCAGGCCAAATCTGTCTCAGTGAGGATTATAATGTTGAATTGTTTTACTGAAAGTCAATAACATTTGTTCTGAGTTGGAAGTATTCAAGCATATCTCATTACACCTCTTCAGTCTGTTTTTACAAATCTTTTCTGGTTTCCGAAGGATACAACTAAGACTAAAGGATGAGGAATAACAAAAAAAACATTTTTGAAATTTAATAAATATTTTTGAAAGGTTTCCCAGGCTGAAAGAATTCCCCTTTAAAATCTGAATTGTTTGGAGCTCTGCATCAAGGTTGGCAGCCGTCCATGTGTACAGCTCAGTCTTGTAAATTGATCAGACTGCACCCCATGTTTTCTTCTGTGTTAGTCCCTTCTTTTTTATAACATTTAGTATTTGTAAGACTTGTATCTTTGCTTTAAGAGTTGTCGAAGTAGTTATAAAACATAATAAAAACACTTCCTAAGCATTAATTGTTACTGCTGATGATGTTTTATCAGGATATTCCAAATAATGTTTGTTAAACGTAACATGCAGTTACTTCTCACAGACTTTAGGAGGCAGCACTTAGTTGGACCGCAGATATTCACCCTGCTTGTCATTTAAGTTTTGAGTTCAGAAATCATTCCTGCTCCGGCAGTCTCCGTTTTAGTGAACATTGAAAAGCCTTTAGGTTGTAAATGCACTGTTTATTCATCTTTAAAGTGTGTTCAAAGTGTATGATGATTTGTGTACAGCCCATTTACACCTATTGTTTAATTACAGGGTGGCCACACTTTTGCTGACTGTATAATAAAAGTTCTGTTCATTTGACCTCTGTGTTTAGAATCTCTTCAGTTGGATTTGTCTAGCAAGTGCCTTATTGTATTTTATCTGTTTTGGACATTTGGTCCCATTTGGGCCTTTAGAAAACACATAATGTTCGAGCACTATCCCACAGCAGTTCCATTTAACTTTTACAAGCATTTGTTTTGTTAAATTGTGTGGTTGGATCTGAAGTAAGGCTCAGACAGTACTGCAGAGGAGAACCTGTATGTTTTGTTTGCAAACATTTGACTGGAGACAGACCTGGACAGATATCTGAGTGCTCATGTCAGAGTATGAAACAGAGAGATGTATTATTTTGACTACTAGCACCTTCACCTTTCAGCTGCAGACTGTGTTGAAGGAGAGGCGGAGTCCTGCTTCACCCTGAGTGGCAGCTGTGTCACCTATTCTGTCTGTTGTGTTCATTTCCCTCTGCTTGGTTGCTTATGTTGTAACTTTTACAGTTTCTTTTACCCCCAACATTTTGGAATAAAAAAAAAAAGACTTGGTCAATTTATTGTCTTTATTTATAAAGGAAAACAGACCCAAGGCATCTTTCTGCAGTGGATTTAGGGGTGGACAGCAGCACACTTTTATTGTCCAATGTTGATGCATTTCTACTAAGTCTCTCATAATATTGAAATTAATATTAAATTATCACAAGTATTTCTATTGTACACCACTTTCTTCCATTCCACTACATTTCAAAGAGAAACATTACATTTTACTCAATTGCATTTATTTTTTACAGCTATAGTCACTTTTTCAGATTGAGATTTTATATAAAAACTCAGGTTTATAAAATACAACACATGCTTATAGACGAGAAACCACTGGACTATACTGTAAAGACCACCAGCTACAACAGTAAAACGACCCTTACACTGATGCACCAGCTTTAACATCTATGAGAATAAATGCTTTTAATTTGGTAGTTTCAGTACTTTTTGCTGCTATCGATTTCGACTGCAGCTCCTCTTGTACTTTAACTTGAAGGATCTGAATACTTCTTCCACGCTTTGTAGAGCCCTAAAATCCTCCAAGCATCTACCCGTCCACCCAGGCTAGACCTGGCTCCTCCGCAGCTCATGTGGGACTCTGAGCTGCTGAAGACCTTCCTCCTCCTCCTCCTCCTCCTCCCCCCCCCCCCTCTCCTCTGCACGGACGCGCCCTCCCCTTCAGCGCAGGGGAGCGCACTGTGGATGCTTTAACACTGGAGTACAGAGCTGCACCAAGGACAGGAGGGAGACACTCTGACCAGCTGAGGAGCGGGACGTTGGACTGCCTCTGTTTAATAAAAAGATAGAGAGAGAGAGAGAGAGAGAGTCCTGGTGCCAGCCTGAAGCTCAGAGAGGTCGGGGACAGAGTGCCGGGTCAGCATGACATCCTTGGTGAATTCTGCATGTCTCCTCTTCTTGCCTGTTGCTCTGCTTCTGAGTAAGTACTGGAAATTATCTCAGTGGTTCTGTTGAAACTTGAGTGTCTGTGAAAAGCACAACTTCCACTGCAGTTTGTGCTGCGGGGGGGGGGGGGGGGGGGGGGGGGGCTGTGCGTAACCGGGGGACACAGATGTGGATCTGGACTCAATGCTGCTTTAGAAGGACTCATTGTGATGCATTTGGCTGATCAGCTGTTGTACTCTGCGACTCACAGTTCAGGGGTCCCGTATCTGTCCACCCCCCCCCCCCCCCCACCCCCCCACCCAGCGGAACATGTGCTGCCGCTGAGGGAGCGATCCGAGCAGGGAGCGCTCATAAAAAAAAAAGCAAATATCCTGAAAGGTTGTGGATGCAGCGGTGCTGCTGTGTGAGCAAAGTGTCGTAGTGATTTTCACTGAGTGTGATCTGACTGCATCTCTCCAGCAAACAGCTGCGGATTAACAGCTGGAGCACCCCCCCCCCCGCCTGTAACACCTCAACTCAATCAGGTAACTTATACATTAAAGTAACAGTGCAACGATGGCAGATTCATGTATGTTAGACAGGCAGCTGATAGAGACGAGCTGCCTCATTACAAGTTAATAGTCATAAAATGTACAAGTTTATTCAAATGAAGTTTGTGATATTAGTACTGCGCTTTCATAAAGTTTGAGGACTCATAAGACGCTTTTTTTTTAAACGGTCAGTGGGTAACACGCCAAAATCACTGCGTCCTACATTTCCCATAATGCAACTTGACAGCACCTTTCAACACCCCGCCCTCATAAATGCAAACATCTTTCAAGCGCCACACCTGCAGTTTAACAGACTTAATGATGCATTTTATTGTAGGCTGAACCTGATGACATCACTATGACATCATCAGACTTACTTTTTCAAACTAATTAATAACTGACCCAAACCCTTCAAATATTCAATAATACTGAACAACGCTGGCATTGCAGGTGTATTCATATTTTAATAATCTGAAATAGTACAGTCTGTAGTAAAAAAAAATCATCATCATCATCATCATCATCATCATTGATCATCATCCCGTGTTGCTGCTGCTGATGTCAGAGTAGGATGAGGGGGTGGATGAGACTGGGGCCCCATGGGAGTGTTGCACCGTGGGGGGAAAGAAGAAAAAGACTCACCGATAGAGATAAATGATGAATGAATCGCATCTGTCCACCTCCTCTGCTCAGTGGTGTCTCTGGGGACTCCGTTCAGCCCCACGTCTGAACCTGAGCGGGAAACTCTCCTCTGCTGCTGCTGCCGCTGCTGTCTGTCATCTCTCTGTTCACGCACGCCGTCCCTCAACTCAGTCACGTTACTGACACGCAGGGAAAGAAAAGACCCGGCGTGTGTTAACGTGTGTGTGTGAGTGTACTTTCATGTGTGGATGGTGTCTCTCTGAGCAGTGCTTCCTGTCACCTTTGACTCAGAGACTGTCATCAGTCAAACCTGTCACAGTAGCTATACAGACAACAAATGAACATTACACTGAGTTACGCATCAGGGATGTTTCCGGAATGATCCGTGAAACTGATGTGTGTTTCAAATATCTTGGACCTGAGTTTTATAGATGTTTTATGGAAAATTTCGAGGTTGGCTGTTTCAAATTCTGAAAACACTGATCATCAAAAACCTAGAAAAAAAAAAAAAAGCCTTAATGGCTTGTTCTTTGAGAGTCAACACACAGCTGCACCCTGAGAACGCATGTGGCAAAAGTCTTGTCAGTGTATCTCACAGGTCTGTACTTAGCCCTGCCAGAGGCATTTTACCACATTTACACAACAATATTCTTTTTCTAAAAAGTACCTCAAAGGGAAATTTGAGATATGACTCGAAGTGTGAAAACCTAACCTGCTCAGTATGTGCACAAATGCAGGCACTAGACTAAGGCAGCACAGAAGACTTGGAGGAGAAAAAAGGTTTGCAGTGGCAGTTTGTTTGGTACCTTCAACCCAGCAGCATCAGGACGGCTGTGCTTATGTGTCTAGTAATAAGGAAAAATAACACAAGATCATGAAAGTGTTACTCTGGACCCATTTCGACGCCTTCTCTCCATCTATTTCTATGGATTTTTGAAACATTCCAGGCTAAATGTGATAGTTTGGCTTCAAAACCACCAAAATTCAAACGTGACAGAAGATTAGCATGAACTGTTACTGAAAACTGCGCTATATTTATACAGTGGTCTGAAAAGTTTTGTAAGAAGGGTAAATCTCTTTGAAATACCTGCAGTTACGGATGTTAGCAGGAGGAGGAAACAAGTAGGATGGTCCCACACAGGCCGTCCGACCCCGTCTCTGTCTGCTGGGGAAATTTAGTTTTACTAGAGCCACAAAAAAATCATCTCTCCATCTGTAATCTCATATAAAGATGAATACCTGATACCAAAACTACCACCTTAGTCAGGAGAATGAGAATCACATTTTATCTGAGATGTGGTTTTAGCAAAGGCCAGGAGCAACTGAAGGAAACCTAGATTTGGGGGACAGCCAGCAGCAGGACACTGAGACAGAGCCTGACTGCGTCCTCAGCCATCGGGGTGGGGTTAGGAGGGTAAAAAAAAAGGTCAAATTAATGTAAGAATGATAAACATCTATGCTGCTTTTTAGTCCCCAACATGGGTCAAGCTATAAAACTTGCTGGATCCTACAATTCCCGTAATTCTTAACTTGCTGGTCTTCAGCTACCCTGCCTACCTGGCAAATATCCAAGACTCTCAGACTCCACACCCCCTTTCTATTATCTCCATGACCAAACAGCGATAACCCTGATTTTCCGACTTTAGACAAGTTTACTTATATCACACAAGGGCAGTTCAAAGTGCTTTTTCAGAAGCATGGACATACGTTAGAGATAAAACATTAAAATGACATTAGAATTGTATTTGAATAAATAAAAACATTTAAATAAGTCTGTGACGAAGAGCGCTTCGTCACCTGACTTTGTAAATCAGGCACCATGCACTTTTGACTGTTAGGGTAGGGAAACACATGCACTTCAATAATTGCACAAGCACTTTATAATAGGAGCAACAGCACTTTATTGAAGATTTGCACAACACATTTGATCACATTGCATTTTGCACATTTGTATGGCTAGACTTTGCACTGTTGATGATTGGAATATTTGTCTCTATATTTATTGTCCTTTTTAATTTTGATTGGATGGCAGGGGCTGTGTGGGCCACGCAGCTCCACCTGAAAGAGAGGGACATGGGAGTAAATGTGCAGCCATGTTTGAAGGAATAAAACAATGAGCTTAGAGTTGAGCCAAAAGAATGTAATGGTTGATGTCATGTGTAGTATGTGCAATAAGTGTATGAAGGTGCAATGAGGGAGCCTAAAGTGTGCTAACTACTCACCAGTCTCTTTGTCTTCAGGGTGTTCGGGCAAAAGGCTTCCCCAGACAACGGACCCCATGTTTTATAGTTCCGGGGGTAACCAAGTGTAAATTGGTGTGGGGTGGTTTAGATGTGTGTATTTTATTGTAGTAGATGAAATGTGGGGTTTTGTTTCGTTTGGTAGCGAGGAGGTGAATGTGTGTATGGGGGTGTGAGGATATGTGTGTGTGTGTGTGTGTGTGTGTGTGTGTGTGTGTAGTTGTAAGAAAAGAAAGGTGTGTTAATATGTGAGCAGGCACTGGATCCCTGTAAATGGAGTCTCCCGAGGTCATTAGCCAATACACAGTATAAAAAGGCACCATTTTAACAACTTGTGTGTTGCTGGTGTGATGCTGGGTGATGCTTGCTCCTGAAGATGGCTGAATCAAAGGCCTCATCTGATACACATGCCAAACCTGCCTGTGAGTCTTTTTATTGCTGTATCGTCCAACCGTAATTGTGGTCCATCTTACAAAGTCATATTAAGTTTAAGTCATATCAAGTAAGAAGCTTTTTCTTTAAGACAAAAACTTTTCTTTTTCACCTAAGTGTGTCCCTCTTTTCCTGATGGACACAAATGCACCACAGCTTTTGATTACAGTGGGGTCAGGGAACATTTATCCCATGGGTGCAATTTCACTGAGGGTTTTATCTGCTCCAGGTACAACCTGTAGTTGCCCCAGAAATACTCACCTTTGAAAAGCCGGCTTTTACAGCTGTTTTTGTAGTTCTGCAAGTAAACTTAGCTTTCTGTGTAAAATCAGTGTAGTGACCCTTTAAGTTAAGAACTAAATACTGTTAAAACAATAATCTGCTGTGATCAAAACCAGTTGAAAGAATCGTTTGAGACGTTTTGGGAAGGACACACATTAAATTTCTGATTAGAAGAGTGATACCACTCTCATATCTATACAGCCAGCAGCCAGTTCGCATAGCTTAGCATAAAGGCTGGAAGCAGATAGCCTAGCTCTATCCAAAGGTAAGAACATCTGACTACCAGCACCTCAAAAGCTCAATCATCAACATCTCATATCTCATTTGTTTAAATGGAAACAAAATCTGAGGTGTCACAAATGACAATTCATCATTTTATGGTGGTAAAGTAGGCGAGCGGACTATCTCTTGGGTGCAACCAGTAACTGGTACTTTACTACACCTCAAAATTAGCAAAAAAAAGGTGACCTGTAGTATTGAGAATACTGCAGCCTCGTCCCGTGCCTGACTCCGCCTCTCTTCATGTGTCAGTTATCTGTTTGTCTCTGCTCAGAAAGCTGTGAGTGTCAGGGCCAGACAGAGGGAGAGGGTTCTCCTGGGTGCAGGTCTCTCTCTGCGTCATCAGCGGCCCGAAAATCACATTAAAAGCAGTCCATAGGCGAGGGGGAGATTATATTTGGCTTTTAATTGTTCTCAGGAAACGCTTCCGTACCCCCACCCCCCACCCCCATGTGAGCATGTTCCCTCTCAGTGGGTCGACTGCAGTGTTTCCGAGGTGTTTTTGAAACTGCAGCACAGACACATGAAGTGGAAGATTCCTCATTAAAAGAGCTTTTAAAGTCTCGTGGAAAATTGCCATGCTTCAAACACACACACACACACACACTGCCTACCACACTGCACACTCTTTCTATCCTCTCCTTCTTTCCCTTCTTCCTCCTTCTTCCTTCATCCCCCTTCTTTTTTCCTTCCTTACTCTCAGCAAACCTCCAACCCCCTCGTTCCTCTCACTTCACGTCTGTAGTCATATTTTCTCCGTGCCATGCGTCCCTCACTCCCTCTTCTTTTTTATCTTAGTCTTGCTCTATCTCTCATCTCTCTGCCTCTCTCATCATCCCCTCCCACCCGCTTTTTCCACTCTTCTTCGTCCTCCATCCGTCCTTCTCATCTGGGATTCACAAATATTGATAAATCTGATGCTGAGAATCCTCTGTCATATGTTACCAATCAAGGAAAAGCCGCTTCATGTCCAGGAATTTTTTTTTTTTCCTCTTTTAAAAGATGAATCTTAAGAGTTTTCTTGGGGTAAGATAAACACCCATGAGCCACACTGTTTGACTGACATCTGACCCCATGAGATCACAAGTGAGGAAACCTCACAGCAATGATTACTTTGCATCAAAGATAGAGCAAAAATAAGAGGACTGTGCAGACACTTGAAGCACTCCAGCAAATATTTTCTCCTCCTCTCTTTCACATCCACTCAGGCCTATGTGAAGGACGAATTTAAGAATGTGTCTCGTTTCTGTCTGAGCTTTGGCTGCATTCCCCTCTGCTGAATTGGTGAAAACCAGTAGTTTTATTGATGCATCTTGTGTTTGAAAATGGAGAAACCGTTCGGTCCACAGTCGGCCCATCATGTCGTCTTTTCCAGTAATACACAACCAAACTCGATTTCCTGATCAGCTCCATCACATCCTGTTTGGTGATAAGTATGGGTCAGCAGGTCTTTTACAGTACCTCAATACAGAACAAGAGTACGGTGGCCCTGAGAGCTCAACGCACTGCAAACACATGCAAATAGACAAAACACAAACTTGTTCAGAAAACACCTTCATCAATTTGACAATACATGATCTGCAAATACTCAAAGCACAACGGAAGTGTTTCCAGGGGACACAAAGAAGTGATGGACCTGGCTGGGAGACACTTGTTCAATGCATGGATGTATCATAATACATGTATTATAATGCGTCCATGCAAGTGCAGGTTCATCACTTTTTTGTGTCCCCTGGAAACACTTCCATTGTGTTGTGAGTGTTTTCTAAGTTGCAGTGTGTTGAGCTCTCAGGGCCTCAGGGCAACCATACAAAGGGGTTGTTCTGTAGATGAGGATGTTGATGTTTGGCATGTTTCACCCCGACTGCCTCACTCATCCATCCAGTCACAGGCAGATTTCCGTGACCACCATACAGTTCTTATTGTTACATAACTAAAAGTGACTAGAGACAAACCAAAAAGGTGCTGAAAGACAGGGGAGGAGGCCACAGCTAACAGGGGTCTGTCCAGGTGAGCTGAATCTCCTCAGTGTCCACCTCTTCTGCTAAACTTCCCAGGTCCTGTTTCCATGTTACGTTTCCTCCTCCATTTCTCAGCCTCCTCCATCCTTCTTGCTGCATTTACCTTCTACCTATTATGCTTTCCCTCCTTTCTTCCTCCCATCTCTACCTCGGTCTCCCTGTATGAGTGCTGCAATCTTCAGCTCCACTTTGCTGTTGTCAACCAACACACATACACACACCCACATACACACACACACACTCACACACACATAATGAACAGACAGAACACATTCACATACTCTTAAATCTTTCAGAAGCACTTAAAGCATCCATGGGCACACTTGACACCAACAAACACACTGAACACAACGCACAGATTTTTTTTTTTTTTTTTTTTGCATCTGCACCTTCTCCTTGATCTCCTCGAGCAGGACTGTTGATGTGGGTTTGTGTGTGTACATGAAAGCAAATGGTGACAGTTTGTGTGTGTACATGCGTGTTTCCTGCAAGAATTGGATTAAGACCTCTTAAACAAGCTGTGTGTGTCAGGTTTCCTCTAACAAATACCAAGTAATGAAGTACCAGCAGAGCATGACTCTCTTCTCCTTATCCCCAAACTACACTCAGCATGAATATTCATACACACATACACATAGATACACACATATCTGTATTACTACACACACACACACACACATATATATACTGTATATATCTGGCTATACACTGCATAAAGGAGTCACTGTCCTCTGTTGTAATCACTCCAATTGAATTCATCCCCTGGTGTGTGTGTGTGTGTGTGTGTGTGTGTGTGTGTGTGTGTGTGTGTGTGTGTGTGTGTTTTAATTTGTGTGCATGTGTTTGATGTGGTTATTCATGTGCACGTATGTTTGCATGTGTGTGTTCATTTGTTCTACCAAACCCTCTCTCTCCAAACACACACACACACACTCTGTTCACCCCACAGTGTGTGCAGAGAGCATATAGGCATATAGAAAGGTTACTGGAAAGGAGAAGAACAGTGGGTGTCCAAGGTCAGCAGAGCTCATCTT
The DNA here is from genome assembly GCF_046630095.1 of Trachinotus anak. Lineage (NCBI taxonomy): Eukaryota > Metazoa > Chordata > Actinopteri > Carangiformes > Carangidae > Trachinotus > Trachinotus anak. Next base: position 25,023,804 of record NW_027273853.1, on the reverse strand, counting down.
TTAGTCTGCCTCCACACACACACACACACACACACACACACACACACACACACACACACACACACACACACACACACACACACACACACACACACACACACACACACACACACTATAGGGAGGTAGTGCAGAGGTTGGCTTCCAGTTTGAAAGAAGCAAGAGAAAGTGAGAAAAGTGAAAAACTGCAATGTAGTTCACAGGAACACAATTCAAGAGAGAAGCACGAGATGTGTTATGGATGTGAGTGAGTGAGGCAGAAGACAAGTGAAAAGGGAGAGAGAGAGAGAGAGAGAGAGAGAGAGGACAGAGAAAATAAGATGGAGAGAAGGAGGAGGAGAGGAGGAATGGAGGCACAGAGAGAGATCAGGACCTGTATTTATCAAGCCTGTCAGAAGAAGACGAACCATCATGGATCACTGACCAGAGCTTCTGGACAATTCAATTTAATATGATCTGAAGCCAAGAAAATAGATCTTGTAAAAGCTCTCCAACTCTAGAAACTTTGAATAAAACCCACCAGAGAGAAGGAGACACTGTATACACAAAAAAAACCTGCAGCTTTTCTGACAGGAGAGTGATGCAGGAATCTGTTGCCCAGACTGGTTCAGGGGAAGACTTCTTAGATGTGAGTACAGTGTAAACAGAGACAAGGGGGCATGCAGCAACTGATGATGTCGTCATTAGTCAAATGTAATCAGGCATCCCTCTAAATGGGCAGAAAATGTGATAAAGCTTGTTATAGTAATAAATGCCCAGATTATGTAGCATCCTTAGATTGATAACGTTCTCATCTTATCCCTGATGGGCAGAGCATTACCCAGCAATACTACAGTCTGCTGCTGCTGTAAAACGAGCCTGTATGTGGCCACTGGTGCAGTTCACCAATGCTTGTTGTGCTCAGCATACAGTTCAGTATGTTGGTGTGGCTTTAAAGCTGCATCAGTTTATTATTTTGGTCATGTGTGGGCAACAACAACATGCAAACCCGAAAGGGACATAATAGCAAGTTTCTATGGCTAACGTGAATTATATACACATCCAGATCCCTGTTTCTGGCCACGTGATGAATTAAAGCCCAATATTCACTCTCTCTCTCTCTCTCTCTCTCACACTCTCTCTCTCCAGTTTGATCTCTACCACCTCCTGAGGGAAATAAGCTGCTAAATGTGCCTCTATCTTCACTTGATGGTTGTCAGCCTTGTCTGATTGGATTTATTTGAAATAATTTGCAGAAAACAACAAAAAGAGAGCAGTGATAAAAACATAAATAAATAAATAAATAAAATAAAAACCAAGATGAGAGCTGAAATACTTCATAGCTCTGAGGAGAACTGGCGAAAATACTCTGCAGGTTCATCTCTACATGCCACACCTTTCAGACTAAAGTAGGCATGATAACGTAAACTGCTGTTTCCTGTGTAATGAATTTGTTCTGCAAACGTTGCTATTGCTAGCTGTCTTACTGCCAGCATTAGTGTCACATACCACAACGATGTTAGCATGGGCGAATATTCAGAGCCTGGAATACTTTCATGACATTATCTGTGGATGAACAGACTGATGGAATATAATTGATAGAGGAACAGACAGACAGACAGTCAGACTTCACAACCAAAGGTCGTCCTGCTGGTTTATGATGCTGGTCAATCTGAATGGATTATACTTTAGTGCTCACAGTGACTCAAAAATTAACTCAGGGATTAAACTATGGCCTTAAACAAGGCCCCCGTTTGGCCACATTAAGTGTAAACTACAGAAATAACTGTTGCGAAAGCAAAGCATCTAACTGTACACAGCGTCTGAAGCAGTCCTCCTTCAGACGCCGGGTTCACGGTGAAAAGGTTTGGAGCAGTGGAGGGAACCGTAGAAAAAATGAAGTAGATTTCTTCAGGCAGCAGAGAACACAGTGTCTTTTTAGCATGGCTGCAAAACTAAAGAAAACTCTTCATTATAAGTTGTAATGTGCTGTGTCTTGTGTAGGGCTGGGCCAAGCTTGTAGGGGGTGTCCAGCTTGCTGGGCAGCATCAAGAGACGTATTGACATCAATAGGTCAGGAAGTAAGGTCTGGACCTCCAACAAGGCGTTTCATACAAATGAGAAAATTGGCTTCTGCCCTGATAGAGTTACTCCCTTTGGTGGGAACTTTCAGCCTTGAGACTCTGTAGAACATTTACATGCACAAAAAACTCTACAAAAACACACTATTAGAGAAAAAACTAAGAGAAGCATAATAAGTCCTCTTAAATGCACACAAATGAGACATCTCACTCTTGAAAAGAAAGTAAAAAACCATATTTCCCAAACTGTTATTTTAATGTGATTTATATCAGTGATTTGCATTCAGCAACAGTGTGTTTGCACCTTCCATCTAAATAGCATCTGAACTGCTTTAAAAGTACATTTCTAGTGTTTTTGTTTGTCCGCATCCTGCCACAGACGAGAGAGGAAGTTGTCTGAATAGCTTCGCACAACCTGCGAGGATGTGAAGTGACTCGAGCATTAAAAAAAGATGCGCATGCCTCAGTGGATGAGCATACATGCACGTCTGCACCTGGCCCCATGTACCTATGTGTGTCAGGTTTTGTGTGCTTGCATGCATGAACGCCTGTGTGTCTGTGGGATGGAGGGAAAGGTGAAGTGGACAGAGCCCAGGTTTGTGGCTGCAGGGCTGAGGAGTTTGAGGCTTACGGAAAGAACACAATCGACCACAGCAAGTCCTTCAGAAACCAGACAGTCAAGATAAAGACAGACACAGTCGAAGGGAAGAGAAAAGCAAGCCAGCAATAACATCAAACAAAAATCACCAAAGATGTGAAGGTTGAGGAAGACACATTCATCTGACTGCCTGAGCTGTTCACCACCGAACCAACCTACACATATGGCTGTTTTCAATGACAGAAAATTAATAGCTCGTGACCTTTACATAACCTAAACTTTTAAGAACTGCGAGGATGTCACGCTCAGTTCTCTTCCTTTATATCTCATATATAAAACTGCTTTAGAAATAGATGTCTGTTACATGCTTGTTTCAGTTCTTCATCTCCTCCTACACCTTTTGAAGATGTGGTGCATGCTCAGTTCTCCTAAGCATTGCAATATCCTGCGGCAAACATTTTAATTTCTCTACAGCTGATTCCCCCTGAATAGCATCCTCTCCCCAAGTGCTCATCAGGTACTTTCCATTGTTCTCGCTTATTTGTAAAGTAAGAGTCATTGTAGTTGCAGTGATAACATGTTTATTGTTGTAGATTTTGTTATGATGTGACACATTCGCTTGACTAATCATCATCCACGCTTCAAAGCTGTGCTTCTAGCACCTACAGATTACCAGCGCCGCCCTGTACCTGGAACTCACCTCTTGAGCATGGCGGAAAATTAGTTTTAGGATCAATCATAATAAAAGCAGATTGTCTAAGCGTTCACAAAGACTGTGTCACAGAAAATTCATTTGCATGCTCTTGAAATACATGTAGGTGAGGCTGGAAGCTTGGTGATGACATTACTACAAGCTCTCTTTGTTGCAACAGTACAGTTTCCACAGTTAATTCATCTCTTGCAGCATCTCTTCTTTTTGTATAGCAGTTTATATTTGTCAGTGGTGTGAATTTGTGTCACTAAAAATGAATTCTACACAAAAACACTCTGAATAGACAAGTGATTAGAATTCATTCATTTGAGACACATTTTGCTGTTATAAATTCTGGTGTAACCAAGCCCTAAAATGGCTACATATCGAATTCCCGATCTTTGAGAAAACTACCTCTACCTCTACTCTGTCTTAGTCAGAAATACAACAGAAGAGCAACTGGTTTTTCCAATTCAGCCAAACATACCCAAATTGTTTGAATAGAGAAGTCAGTATATTATGCCATTAGCAACTGCTATTGAATACCATGGTGGCCCCATAGCTGAATGGTTAGGGCACCTACCACACAGCCACAAAAGACCTGAACAGCAAGTCCCAGACTCAACTCCTGGCTGCAATTCCTGTCTCACTCCACTGCTGCTGTCAATCAGATGCTGTAATCACATGGAAATTGTACACACAGACACAATAAGTCAGGTGAAGAGGTGTTCTTTGGAGCATTAAGGATGGTTGCAAGAATCCAAAGAAATCTACTGACGAGCCAGAGCAGCTCATACATAACATCCTGTATACATATGGCTGTAAACACACAGATGTGCAGATGATAATGTGGTACAGCCACAGATCCTTATCACCGACTGCTCAGAAATGTAGATGTGTACTTCTTTATGGACACATAACAACACACAACACGTACAGCCACAGGGACAGCCAGCGGAAGATTAGATTTCCATATTGTGTATGTTAGAAGTGTATATTTTCTCCATAGGATTCTGGCTTCCTGTTTGTGTCAATGTGAACGTGGTCTGAAGGGAATAGAGCTGAGGGTTTAGAGCACATTGTGAAATTCTTTTAATGGGATGAAAGATTTGAATTTCACTTCATTTCAGTGATGGCAAAGTGTTATTTTCTTAGCTTAACATAAAAAGAAGTAAATGATATTTGATTCAGTCCTAATTGGCTGTCCTATAGCAACATCCATTGTAAATCCTCACAAAAACACAAACGATTATTCTTACCCTGAGCGATTGTCTGTTGAGACATGATCTACATAAATAAAACTGACTTCACTTAAACTGACGTGCAAAGACAAAGACTCCAGTCTGAAGCAGAGGAATCACTGCAGGGATGCACAGTGTGGTGTGTTGCAGTCAGAGGGCGTGCGTTGTTAGTCGTGTTACCATGTAAACCAAAGACTGTGCTTTTGCTTGTGCACACCTTCATGTTTGTGTCGGTGCTGCTTCTTTGACTTGGTCTTGCTTGAATGAGATGAATAAATAGTAAATGACCTTTGTGAAATTTAGCATTTTAAATTTTTATTCACACTGTGTCAGAGAGGCGTTGATTGTCTCTATGGTTTGTGATGATGTACTGGATTGCAATTAATTCATAAATGCTTCCATTTGAACGTCAACATGATTTGCCTAATAATACAATAACGTTGAAATAATTTTCCAGGACATCACAATACTTTCCACTTTATCTCTCATTTTCCATGAGTTTTCCATGACTGGAAAACTAGCCAACTTATTTCCAGGTTTTCAAGTTTTTCCAGGACAAGTGAGAACCCTGATCCTGTATCATGACTGTAAAGACTAACTTTGCATTTATCTGCTATTGGAAACATCAGAATCTAAATTTCAACCCAGATTTCAAAAGAAGTCAAGGTTGGATGACGAGTTAAGACATAGAGAGGATTTCGCCTCCTTTTAACCTACATGATATGAACTTTTTCATGAGCTGGACTAACCATCATTAAAAGTAGCTGTAATTCTTGTGTACCAGACAAAAGACAGTGAGGGTGAGCAGGTATAAATAGAAGGACTTTACTAGGAGTTGTTGGTCGAAGAACAGTCTTAGAATTGGCAACAGGAGAGCAGTCAGTCAGAGAAAGCAAACAAGTCCCATGGGGAAAGGCAGGTAGACTGGTCAGGAACAGGCAGTTGGTCAAAACACACGTCGTGGACAAATTTACAGACCGGGAGCCAGGACACAATGCAGACAGGCAGGCAGATACAGGTTGAGGTTCAGTCACAGGTACATGGCTTGAACACAATGCCAGCCTTGACAGGGAAAGTAACATAGAAATACAGGAGGTCTGGGAGGAGGAGAGAATGTCATGAAAAATGCAGTTAAGTCATATAGATTAACAAACAAAAATTAAATAAGGTAATTGCACTCAAAGTAACTTGGAAGACAACATTGGCCTTTTTCACAGTGGACAGTTTGGCATGTCAGAAGGAAAAACACAGGTGTAAATAATGATATTAATTATGGCTGAATTCCATTCAGCTGCTTCAGTTTCAGAGTCCGAGGATTGTGCTCGCTGGCTCACCGTCACACTTAAGGATCGGTTACACACTGATCAAAGGATCTGCTCAGGGAGGCAAAACTGGTACGTGCAAATGATCCGTAAGTTCAATTTTGATTTACTTTGACACACAAATTTGTGCTGTTGACCATCAGCAAACATTCTTGACAGTGCTGAGCTTTCAGCTGTGCTACACCATTCACTTTTACTTCACCTGTCCTGACAGAGTATAGCCTACTGCTTCTGAACAGAGGAATAGTTTGCATGCAGTTAGGAGAAAGAAGTCGAAGATACAAATGGGCTGCATCTTTAGAATAAATAGATTACTGTCCCGTTAACAAGTTTAACAAGTTTGCCAACAGACCTTTAGCGAGCTCATTAGCTTGGAGAGCGTTATTTACCCATATTAACATTTTATATCATGAAATAATGCACTATGGTGAAGGAAACGCCAGAGGGAAGTAAACAGAGCAGTAAACAGAAAACAGAGAGAAGCTGTGACTAACAGTGGCCTGCCAGACTGGCTAGCAAGTTAGCTAACATAGATTGGTGTGCTAACTGCAGCAGGTCACCAGCCAGCCCTGTTAGTAGTCCCTACATTAATCTACATCAAGTGTTTGCACCTGGACGAGCAAATGTTAGTTTGCAGCGTGACCCCCACTTCACTTGTCTTGACACTTGAGAAGAACAGAGCTATGTTATTATTAACACCTGAGGTTTTCCTATGATGAGTCTTCTGCTCCTTTAGTTTGCTCATTCACTACTCTTTATATAACAGGTACAGATACAGCATTAGTGAGCAGTAAATTGAGATTTTGGACACTGGTACTCAATACTTTGTGCTGTAGCTTAGGTTATTTTTGCATGTATAAAATTTGCCACATTGCATCGTGCATAGTCCTCAGTGGGGGCTTTAGCACCTGGTGTTTTTCTGTTTAAAAAAAGCCCCCAAAAATCCGGTATGGCCAAGTTCTTGTGTCCCATTGACAGCGGTTTTAACGTTGCCTTATTGTCCTGATAGCTAATGTAACCCCTTAGCGAGCCAGCTAAGGTTAGCTTAAGCATACAAGCTCATAGGCCAATATCACTGACAGCCTACAGACAGAGAATGTATATATTATATAGTGTTTAAATTCAATGTTCAGAATTTGGACAAACTGAAATGTTGGACAGTAAATATAGTGCATTATATACATTATATATACATATAATAAATAAGGAGTAGTTTTTGTACGCAGCCTTATTGTAAATCAATCAGGCATCAACATTTTTACTGATTTAAAGTGACTCGAACGATAAATAAATCCATGATTTAAAGCACAAACTCTTAAATATATGTTTAAATCCCTGTCTGTGAGTTCTGTGTCTCTGAACTCCAGGAGATGTTGTGGGTTTGCACACACTCTGAGCTGACACTGTGTGTGTGTGTGTGTGTGTGTGTGTGTCCCTGCATCTCCATGGATCTTTACACACACACACAAACAGATATTATGTGAGTTTGCTCATCTGTGTGTGCGTGCTCCCCTGTGTGTTGTGTATCTGGGGAGTGAGGTGCTAACAGTGATAAGTTACAGCAGCAGCTTCAGGTGCTGAAGTCAATAAAAGCTCATTAACTCAACAAGAGGGTCAGTGGCTCCGTCCACCACAATATACCTCCCACTTTGTCTTCTTCACAGGGAAGCGGTGTGTGTGTGTGTGTGTGTGAGGGTGGCTGCGTTTTTCTCTGCGTATGCATGCATGTGCGAGCTGCTGGATCAATGGGACTACACAGCTCGTTTCCTCTGACTTTGGAGAGACAGGGAGTTAGGAAGTGGAGAGTGCAGAAAGAAAGAAACAAATGAAAACGAACATAAAAGACATGACCAGTGATAACAGTGATTATGTTGTGGTACTCCCAAGGCATATCACGAGTCTTTAGATTGATTTCTCACCTTTCAGGCAGCTGCTAAGTTCACTTAAATCTTAATTGCTTAAACTAAGTAATAGACCTTTTTTCACAGGAGATATTTTAACTGATCATTGCAGGAAAAGCAGTTAATATATCTGACAATATGTCTGTCCTGTCTGCTGTGTGATGTTGGCCAGGTAGTGTATCATGGGTTTATTCACTGGAAGCAGCTGCCTGATTCTGCTGGAAACATGGTTGATAAGAGCCATGAGGGTGAACCAAACAGTTAGGATTTCAACTGTAAAACAATTAGCTAAAAGATGTGAAAATTCACCAGGGAACTGCAAAGGTCTATTTCCAAAGAGGGTTCCTTTCACATTACACATGGTCATTTGATCCATTAGTGAGACAGAAATACTGCTTGGTACAGCATTAATTCCAGCACCGCTAGTATTAATAATAATAGAGGATTAAATGGCCTTATTATTGCCATTTACTGAGTTGGGTTACTTATCTCAAGAAAGTTTCAAATCTCTATGTTGATTTTCATACAATGACTGGAATCATTAATTGATTTCCAACAATTAGTGAGAAATGTGGTTTAATTAACAATATGCAATAACAATCATATTGGAATTATTTCCTGGTGGTGAGCATGATTTGTAGGGTGGGCATCGCTGTAGTACCACAAGGCTTTATTTATGGTATGTTGTGACACATTTTACCTTTATCAAAACAATTCCAGCTCTTACGATTTGGATATTGCACTTGGCCACATTGCTATTTCCATAATATTTTGATTAATTGTTCAGCCCTCTCTCTGTGGGCTGAAACTTTTGACTTTAAACAACTTAAAGCTCTTGCTTAACTTTGAGTACCATCTTTACTCCCTCCTGCTCCACAGAGAGTTGTGGCTTTTCGATGTAGACGGTTTTCATCCAGGAGCAGCGTCGCGCTACAAAGAGTATTTCCTGATGAGAACTGTTTTACTGGTCCATACTGGTGTGTGCTGCACTCGTCTGGTCTTTGCCGTACACTGCTGCGCTACAATGTGCTGCAGTCTGCTGTGCTGTAATGTGCTGTGCTCTGCTGACATGTGTTTGGTCTGGAAAGGTTGTAACTTGTGTCTTATCTGGAGATGTTGGTTTGTGCCTCAGGGAGAACTTCATTAATTCATCTGAGATTGCTCTCTCTCTCACTCTGTCTGCTTGCTTTGCTTTTGCAGCTCCATCTTTTTCATTCTCTCTGGTTTTCTAATATTCTCCGTGTCTTTCTGCTCCTGTTTCTCACTGTCATGCTTTCATTTCTCCTGCTCCTTGTTGCTGTGTTTGTCCTTGTGTCCTGTGTCGGTGCTGTAAATCCCTCTCAACCCTCCTCTTTCTTCTTCGCCCTCTCTGTCTTTACATGCCCATCTCTCAACCACGGCTTTATTGCTTTATATAACACCAGCTAACTAAACTGTTTTTTACACATCAATCTTTCATTATGGCTCCGTTGTGAGCTCTCCCTAACAAGCTTTTAGGCTGAATAATGCACCAACCGGTGGCCAGCGACTAAACATCAGACGTGTGTGTCTCAATACGACTTTGTGTGGATATTATCAGATTCACGTTCTCGTAGGTCTGATCCGTAGCAGGGCGGCTAGTCACTCCACTGACCCATCTGCTGCTGGCATTGCGGCAGACGACTCTGTGCCCCTGGAGGGAGGTTACAGGCTTAAGTGCCTTGCCCAAGGGCGCTCCGGGAAGGCAATTCTTCAGATAGTTAAGAAAATTGTGACACTTTCACATGTGAAACCGTGAACCGTTCTGTCTCACTTGGTCTAAATGACTGTAAATGATTGAATGAACCCCTTCTTCCAGCCACAAACAAGCGCTGTGATCTATATTCTGTTGAATTAGGAAGAAGCATCTGTTTCCTCAAACATGTTAAGGTATTGTAAATCAATACTCAGAGCCTCATGGGAAAAGGTCACAGCTTCAGGCAGGGGTCGGGAAGCCTGGACACAGTAAATGTTGACTTAATAAATGTAAGACACCTTCAAAAATGTTCTTCAGAGGAGCCGCTAACAGATTCCTGAATGACACCTGTGTGCAAAATGCCAGGGATTTCAAGGATCTCAGAAATCCTTGAAAACCTATGAATCAAATTCTTGCAGGTTCTGTAAAAGTTATTACCTCAATAGCTTATGGCTAATGTGTTAGCAAACAATTAGTCATTTACACATCAAGCATTCATTATGAGTTTGGTTTGTGTCCACCTGATGGATTTAAGTCCATTATTCACTCTTCTTTTAGCTCTGTGTTTGGTTCCTGCCAACGTCCAATGAAATTTCTGGCTCTTGGTTCTCTCAGTCTACCATAAAGAGTTTCCTTAACCTTAAGGACAGTGCCATTCAGACAACTACCCCTTCATGCTTGTGGGGGTTTTTCCAGGCGCTTCCAACTGGTTGGAGACCTCAGGACTGACCCAGAACTCGTTGGAGGGATTACATTAGCCTATCTGGCCTGGAAATGCCCAGAGATTCCCCAGGAAGAGCTGGAAGATGTTTACATGTAGCGAAAATATGAACTGTGAGGTCAGTTTGACCTATGCCGCTTGTGTTCAGCATAAATCCAACTAAAGTGATGAAAGACAGACGAGTGGACTTTGCCTGACTTGTTGATGATTTCCACTGAAAAAACATCAAGATCAAACAACTTCAAAAGCACAGATTTATGCATCAATATTGGTTTGAAAAAGATTCACCAGCTGAAAGGATCATCATACTCACTTTTAATGTGAAAAGCCAGTTTCTGTAGTTGTGACAGGAACTAAATCTGTTCTCTGTAGCAACAGATGAGGTTTCCTCTCTGTGTACTGTTGTCTGGAGTGTTATTTGTGCCATTTCACCGCTTTCTGATAGGCTGTTACATAATGTTGTATATTCCTGCACCGAAAACCTCACAATGCTGCAAGGGCACTTAAGAATAAAGCACACATTATAACAGTGCATAATTCTGACAAAACTATGATCATTATTTTTAGAGCACAGCAGCATTTGCATAAGCTTTGAGCAGAATCAGAAATGGCCACAGACAGTGGATTATAATTATCTCAGGGTTTGTCATGAAGGCATAAAATTCTGCAAACACAGACAATAACTTTGTGTTTAGGTCTTGCCAAATGGACTTCCCAGATGTGGAGTCAGTCACAGCAGAGCAGACAGTATTTTTAATTTTGCAACAAATGTTTTTTTTTAATAAACATTTAAACTTATCATCATTTTCTTTTTTTATTTTTTTTTTTATCACATTACCATGAGGAGTCGGGTTTATTGCTCAGCAGGTTGCAGTTAAACACCAATGGAGCTGACACAGTCATCAGGCAAGACAAGAGAACGCAGAATGAGTTGGAGAGAAAGTTCACTAATTTGTTTTTAATTACCTAAACTGGCCAAAACTGGACAGAAGACAAGCAAATGAGGGTTGTGCAGTGCAAGCACGCCAAAGTCCAAAGGGTGAAATTTGATCTATTTCAATTTTTACTCATTAGCTTCAACCATTATATATTCTCCGTGATGAGATGTAGATTTGCCAAGACACAGCTGATGCTTTTGTGCGATTTTGGAAGAAACCTTCCTCTTGTAGCTCCCCTCTCCCGCGTTTGTTTTATTGTCAGGCTCCGTCTTGATGCGCAGAGGGGCTGATGGGAGCAAGTCTGCTGAATAAAACACTGGCGCTGATGTTAAAAGCTTCCTGCCAAAATGATTAGATCCTCCACCTCCTAAGGTGCGACAGTCACTGAGGTGTGTGTGTGTGTGTGTGTGTGTGTGTGTGTGTGTACAGCAAGGGATGCGCGCAGCTTTTAAATGCCTGGAAGGATCCCCAACCACTTTGCGCGCACACACATGCGTGTACACACCCACACTTTTTGAAAGGTGAAGAGACATTCCTCAAGGAACGCCATTTGTTCAAAGGTCTTTTTAATCACCCCAGTGTTGCTCTGAGGGAACCCGAAAGTAACACAGGAGTGTGTGTGTGAGTGTGTGTTGTCCTCACTTACAATGGTGTGTGTGTGTGTGTGTGTGTGTGTGTGTGTGAGAATGTGTGAGAAAGAGGGAGACCAGTAGGGAAATCACCAAGAACAATCAGGGCCACACATCGCTGCCTTCTTTGTTTTAAAGGAGAGACTGACAGATATGAACCACAGCATAACAACTTTGTGTTTGTCTCATTTTCTGTGTCCTTTCTATCTCCATCTCTCCTGTTGCTCTCTCTGTCTCTTCCACTTCTTTCTCTCAATGGTTCTGCACTTTCCCTCCTCCCTTCCTCTCTCAGCTGTAACTCTGTACAGTTTAACTAACTTTCAGATAGAAAACGTGAACCTGAGTTGAGTGGCTGCTGTTCCTCTCCACACACTCCCAGATGTCTCTCATATACTCTTCTTCCTCCCTCTCAAGGTGTCCTCTTCTCCCCACTTCTTTTCCACTACACCCTCCCCCTCTCTCCTCACGAACCTTTCTTTCTTTCTCTCTTTGGCACTACGTCGTCTCAACTTTCCCCAGAGCTTCCTTTAACTTTCCTCCCAATTTTTTTTTGTCCACTCTTAAAATTCTTCCCAGCTTCCACTTTTTTCTTTCTGTTTCTCGGATAAGTGCATCAGTCGTTCCCACTCAGTGGATTGCCATCGTTAGATCGTCTTGTGTGAGAGTGAGGTTGTACCCATCAGAGTCAGTCTCTGGAGACCTTCACTTTACACATGTGCTGCAGTGGTTCGAACTGAACCTTATACATATTCAATGACATATCTTGGCATATTTCCAAAAATGTCGAAAAGTCTTTTGTGTTCCCGTCCAACTTTATTAGGCTGTGTTACGTGTGAGATGAAATGCTGGAGAACAACACCAGGGATTTTGTGGAAGGTATACCCACCTGAACTTGAATTTTACCCCAGTTTTTATTTGTGGAATAATATTATTACCACTTACCTTGTATTTCTATTTCTGGTTGAGTTAAATCTTCAAGAATACAGTAAATTATAATATTGTTTTAATGCAAAATTCTAATCAATGACCTGCATATATTAAAAAAAATAAAGTCCTCCGATCTTTATAAAAATGAAAGCTAACATTAGTAACATAATGAAGCTAACTCATCTTAATTTTCTATCTGTGATGCTAATGGTAGGGATGAATAAGCCCTACGGGATTAATGTCAGCTTCCAGTCATATTAATTTTCCTGTCCACCTTATTCTTAGTGCAGAGCATTAATTATGGACATGAGTTCTGGTTCGTCCTTTCACTAAAGTGGTGACTGCTAGAGCTGGGAGAGTATGCAACAAGCCTCATTTCTAGCCCTATTGTACCTTTGTGGGGAATAAAGTAATTGAAAACACATGGAGTCTCACGTTAGGCATTGTGGGATATACGCTAATATGCTGTCTTGCCAAGACTGAGATGAGAAGATCAATGCCACTCTAAGGTCTGTATGGTCAATATCAACCCACCTCCAGCCAGTTGGTAAAAGCTGCCTCAAAAGTGTTCTAATGAACTTTTTTTTTTTTTTTTTTACCTCTTTTTAAAATCAGTGTAATGGCAATTTGTTGTTTATGCACTTTGTTTCTGGATGGATTAAGTAAATTAGGTATAACATGTTGATTAGTGAGCTTTAGAGAAGTTCGATTTTGTTACGTTTGCCCAGTAACCTGTTTCTGCCTGTTTCTGGTTTCGGTGCTAAGCTAAGTTAGCTGGCTGCTGGTGGTGGCTTCATAGTTAAGATAAGATAAGATAAGATAAAATAACCTTTTAGTCCCACAGTGGGAAAATTCACAATGTTACAGCGGCAAAGTGGCAGTGCAGAGATTGGTGTATGAAAGACTGTTGCATGAGAGGCGGGTGTGTGAGGTTGTTGTGATGTGAGTGTACAGACATGGAAGTGGTGCTGATCATCTCATCTAACTCCTGTAAACAAAGCAAATAAGTACATTTCCCACCCTGTCAACCTGTTTCTTTCAACGGTATGATGTGATCTTAGCTTTGTTTTCTACAACAGAGAGATGGGAGGACGAGCTGAAGAAGTGGCCTTGGATAGCGGTTAACAAAGGAGGTTAGCTTCGCATTAGCTAAATGATGTGCTGATGTGGGACTTTGAGGCTCTGACTTAGCTCTCTGTCATGGTTCCTTTCCACACTCATTTAATAAAACATGCTCGGCTTTATAACTGTGCAAGTACCACTTCTTCAGGTCGTCAGTAGCAGAAGGCAGGTGAATGATCACATTATCCTGTTTAAGGTGTGACTGGATGTGTTCCCACGTCATTTATTTCCTCAAAAGGGATAATGGAGTTAGGAACAAGGTGCACAGATGTTCATTACAGAAATATCACTACTTTAACATTAAAAATAACTATGTGAATACTTAGAAGTAAAACAAAAGCAAAATCATGTGTTGGTTATTTGTCTTTTAATGACTAACTGAAGGTCACAGTTAATTGAGTGAGATGTGTGCGATGCTGCTTGTTTGTTGGTTTAAGAATATTTATCCAGAAGATGAATGAACTGCACCACTTGTCCCCAAGCTAAACTGGAACCATAGATTTAATCAGCCAAATTAATGACTCCCTACAATCATTAAAACACATTATTGGAATGAATCTTTTCCACTAGTCAACTTGTTAGTTGGTAGCTTATTGAGACAGTCACTCCTTCAAAACCCACCAGTATCTGTAGTGTTCATTTCAGGCCCCCTCTGATCTGGCCGACTTTGTTAGAAGCGGTGCCGACCTGTCTGGGTTTCAACCCACCTTAATCACACTCTCGATCTTTGTTTGTCAGTGGGCAATATAGGTTTGGCAGTCAGTCAGTGTAATTGGCTATGCACCAGCAACTTAAAGCCAAGGCAGAGTCTTATTATGCAGCTATTTGTCAGTAAATCCTATACCAAATTAATTAACCAACTATCATCCAGTGATAGTTAGCAGGATATACAGCAGAGAATATGTTGTTGTGAATGAATAAATAAGAGTGTGCATAAATTAAAGAATAAGTCAAATAATAACCAGAGTACTAACTGAACGCTACATTTCTAAACGAATGAAAGAACAGGAGCTCTCACCTCTTGCTCCAGCAGTTTACACTCACTTATTGATCCAAATGCCACAGACATATAGTGTATCACCTGGTGGAGACACGCTATACCCATCAGCAACATGCAGTCACTGAACACTACATCTCTGTGCTGCAGACATTTCACTCCCTTGACTGGCATCCTAATGGCATCTTGTTCTTTGGAACAGAGGGGATGGTGACAACCTCAGTGCGGCAGATTTGCTTGGTGAAGTGAAAGAAGCTCGGAGTAAAAGCAGAGAGTTTGGAGGATGTCGCAGTGCTAATGCAGCACAGTGCAATGTTAATGGCTCAGAGATCACAAGCGCTGCATTTGTAAATACTGTCATTTCAACTTTTCTCTGTGAAAGGGACCAGAAACCATTTTTAGTGATGTCATCGAGAGACACTTTGAGAAGTGGCTCCACTGAAAATTAATGACTTTGTGGACTCGGTCCTGAGTGCTTATTTTATGATTGAATAAACAGCAATTAATGGAACCACAATTCACAAAGACAGCAAGAATTTTTACATAATATGAAACATATACATGAATATTAGATTGTAGTTAAATCAATAACTGGAAAAATGTTTTATGTAAAGAGGAGGAATCAATGCTGTGTTTATATCAACAGAGCAGTGCAAAGAAGTATCAGGCTGTGAGGGCTTTGCTGTATCTTTGCATGAATCTGATTGGACATTTCCTGTCAGCTGGTGGCCAAGCAGCTAATGAATGAGTCACTTATAGTGAAACATAAATGGTACTGATGTCAATCAGCAATTGCATTGTTTTCCAGTCATTTTGGCTTGTGATCCTTTAAAAATGTCAGCTTCCACTGGTTGGGACCAGTTCAGCCAGTGGTATTTTTTAAATCCTGGCTTGACTGATATTTAGAGGCTCAAGAGATGAAATAATGTATTAACAAAAGCAAATAAACCTTAAAAAAGAAAAAAAAAGAAAGAAATACAAGAAATTTTCTATCTTGTTAATTATGTCACAATCCCTAGGATTTATTTTGTAACCCCTAGCAACATCTTGCATATCTGGTCGGGAACCACTGAGCTAATGCCTGAATTAATACTACACCTCATAAGTGCAATAACAAATCTGAGGTGAATTTGTTTATTATCAATATATGAAATGGCAGAGTAATTGGAAAAGAAAATTGATTCTTATTTGTAGCTGCAAAAAACACTCAGTAGCTGCACAACACTAACATCTCTAAAACTACTAATTTTTCTTTGGCCCTTGTTTAGCAGTTCAGGTTGCATTCAAGCAAAAATTATAACAATCAGCAAATCCTTTGACATAGCCTCAGTGGGCTCTACCATGTCTGGTGTTTTTGTGCTTGTTGCAGAGGGTTATGCAGTGAATAAGGATGCAGCGTAGTTGATTCCCTCCACAACTACAAACCACCTACAGCTTGGACAGTCTCCTCTGATGGCTGTGAATAACACCTAGTTTACACAATGCGCACCAAAAAGCAGCAAGTGCGGTTGTCACTTCATTGCCAGCGGAGAGGGTGTGGACCAGCCACAGCAATAGAGATATCAGGCCTCTGTGCTGAAATACACTGACTGACAGCAGCAGACAGTTAAATGATCTAAACCTGTCAGTTTGTAGAAGGATTCAGAGTCTGGAGCAGCAGTGAGCTCCTTCACTGTACACAGTGGGCAGCAGTTATCACCCCACTGTGTGTGCTTGAATATGTGATGAGATGCAACATACAGTGGTGGTAATTGGTGTTTGGGGATTCACTTGTTAGATAAATGCTACTGGAACCCAGTGGGAGCACAATTAGCCATGTTGGAAGGGTTTTTGAGGAGTATGTTTTAGCAAAAAAATACTAGTGTTTTATATTCAGTGAGAGCCTTTGGCATGAATTGCAATGCACCTGTTTGTATATGCTGGTTTAGCAAGCAGGTAATCCCTGTGTTACTCTGTGTGCATACCTGTGTGTGGAGCTGAATTGATTTTCTGAGGAAATGTTGCTGTGGAGCATGGAGGAACAACTACAACGGCATACAAAGTGGAAGCGGATGTTCTGCTGACATCGCATATCGAGTGTAACCATAGCATGCTGTAACCATAGCAACATTTGTTACAGATGAAAAATGGTAAATTGCTTTTTTTTCCTGATATATTGCTTTAACTTTAACCTGGATTTATTTGGCATCTCTGTTGACTTATTCTCGACATGACTTAAAGCATCACGCTGATGTTATATCAGCATATTATCATGTTAAGTCACTCGTCTAGTGCTGTAGCGCTAAAATCACCTGAATCAGCACTTCATGTTTGTCCTGATAGTAGAATAGGTTGTCACTCTGGCTCATTGATATGTGTAAAGGATTTAACTGTCCTATGAGGAGAATGACTTAACTGGAGGATGAATGTAGCCTGTGTGTTCTGGCTGTTCTTGGGATAAACTCCTGCTGTGACCTCAGATGTGTCGTGTTTCGATGAATATTTATTCACTTACTGTCACAAGTCACCAGCCAGTGGGGGCAAAAATAGTTTCCAATACTTTTTTTTTTTTTTTTGTTATGTCCTTTACCTTCAACACAGCTCAGGAAGTTGATCTAGTTATGGACAAAAGGGAGAGAAAGTATTTGTTCATAGGGTGATGAGGGGGAGAGAACTGATATGAGAGATAAAAGACAAGTTTTTCTTTCAAATACATTTCCTTTATGAGCACCTGCCCTACAACGGGAGGGGAGAGAGATACAAAATACAGCTACAAGCACCAATTTTACCAATTTATATCAAACCAGAGGACACACACACACCCACACATGCTCAGACCTCCCTGCTATTAAAGCCAATTTAATCACTGATCACAAGCCTTATCAGACTTAAAAGCCCAGCGTAAACTCTGAGACTCATTTCATTTCATCTCTGCTTTAGAGAGAAAGTTGTGCTAGTCTGCCTAGTTGGTATTAAACATCTTGCTCCTGCCAGCTCTCTAATGCACCAAATGTATTAAGATCAGAGCTTCATCTGTCTGCAAGTGCAATAACTTCTACAGAGTTGTGCTGACGACTTGCTGGTATAAATACAACATTGGCCCAATTGTGAGAAAATAAATTCTTCCTGCTGTTTCCAGAACTAATAATATTTTTTTGTGAAAAGCAGAGAAAGAAAATTTTCAGCAACTGACTATTATACAGTAACAGTACAGTAATAATTATTTTGATCCAGAGTTTGACAAACCCCCATTATAGGCCCATAATACTTTTCCAAAGGGCCAGTGCCCTGGCAATAGGAGAACAATAAACAATGCTGTGAAAACTGTGAAACCTAAAGAAGGGGGATTGATTTTAGTCATGTTACATTAGACTTATAATTAATAATGTCATTGATTAAAGACTTGATTTAACTTGGTTAACAATAAACCGCGAAACCTTTCAAGTACAGAGGGCAAGAGTTTGCCTTAGCACAACCGCTAACACTGTGTCAGCCACTGCCAGTTACAAGCTAACAAACAACATAAACGATAAAAGATGCTAAACTTTTTGACATATACCTGCTAGTTGCAAATTGTGGTTAGTTACTTTTATATTGTTTAAACATGTCTTGAGAGGAAGAAATGAGAATTTCTAGTTTGTTATTTTTCTATATGTTAACATGAAAAACAGGTTGAGAAAGTTCTCTCCTTTCATCTGAACTTAACTGTGAAACTGACAAAGAGTTTACTTGAACTTCAAAATTCATCAATATCTAGAAAACCAGATCAGTCCATGTTCAGTGATAATAACTACATTACTAGGATACTTAAAATTAGTCTGCAGCAGTGGTTAGAGAACCTCATTTGCCATGGCGCCGCGGATGGCTGCCTCGGTGTTTTGTTGCGCATTTTTTTGCCTTATTTTCTTTATAAATCCAGTTTTCTGTTTTGGTTTCCGGAGCTCTTTCACCAGAGAAGAGCTCATTAATATCAGAGAAACAACTCCAGTGGATTTTTTTCCTACTTTTCTCGACTCACCTGTGGAATTATTGGACATTTTGGTCAGAGGTCACTGACCGTTGCTCTCGCAGTGAAACGCCGGAGGAGAGGAAAACGTGCCGGTGCGCTTGCGCGTCTCCGCCGGCGCGGACTCCGCACACCTCTCCCAGGTATCTTTCTCTCCAACGTGCGTTCACTGCCCAACAAACTGGATGAACTTCAGCTACTGGTGCAGAAGAACAGAGACTTTTCTTCATCTGCCGTCCTGTGCTTCACGGAGACGTGGCTGTGTGGATCGATTCCGGACTCTGCGCTGGAGCTGGCCGGCCTCCAACTCTTCAGAGCGGATCGCGACACAGAGCTGTCCGGCAAAACCAAAGGTGGAGGAATCTGCTTTTATGCAAACAGTGGCTGGTGCAGAGACGTGACAGTGATCCTGCAGCACTGTTCTCCTGACCTGGAGACTTTCATCATAAACTGCAGGCCCTTCTACTCCCCCCGTGAGTTCACCTCAATCATCCTGGTCGGTGTTTACATCCCACCACAGGCCACAGCAGATACTGTGTGTGGAGCGGACCAACCCGGACTCCGTAGTTATTGTCCTTGGTGACTTTAACAAAGGTGACCTCAGTCATGAACTGCCCAAATACAGACAGTTTGTTAATTGCCCGACCAGAGAGGGGAACACTCTGGACCACTGTTACACCACAATCAGTGGTGCTTATCCCGCCGTCCCCCGGGCTGCACTGGGCCACTCTGACCATGTCATGGTCCACCTGATTCCCACATACAGGCAGAAACTAAAACTGTGTAAACCTGTTGCGAGGACATCAAAGCAGTGGTGCAGTGAAGCCATAGAGGATCTGCGGGCATGTTTGGACTGCACTGACTGGGAAGTGTTCAGGACTGCTTCCAACAGTCTGGATGAGTTCACAGAGGCTGTGACGTCATACATCAGCTTCTGTGAGGACTGCTGTATCCCATCACGCACCAGGGTGAGTTATAACAATGACAAACCCTGGTTCACAGCTAAGCTCAGTCAGCTCAGGAGGCAAAAGGAGGAAGCTTTCAGGAGTGGGGACAGGGACAAGTTTAAAGAGTCCAAGTACAGGTTTAGCAAGGCGGTGAGAGAAGCTAAACGACTGTACTCTGAGAAACTTCAGCTCCAGTTCTCAGCCAACGACTCTGCTTCTGTCTGGAAAGGGCTCAGAAAGATCACAAACTACAAACCTAAACCCCCCCACTCCATTAATGACTTCCGTCTGGCCAACGATCTGAATGAGTTCTACTGCCGCTTTGAAAGACAGTGGGACAAGCCTGACACTAACCTCCACATCAGAGCCACATCAGAACCCCCCTCCTCCCCTACCAAAGGAACGTCTCTCTCTATCCTGGAGAGAGATGTCAACAGGCTTTTTAAGAAGCAGAACCCCCGCAAAGCAGCCGGTCCTGACTCTGTCTCTCCATCATCCCTGAAGCACTGTGCTGATCAGCTGTCTCCAGTGTTCACAGACATCTTCAACACCTCACTGGAGACCTGCCACGTGCCAGCCTGCTTCAAATCCTCCACCATCATCCCTGTCCCCAAAAAACCAAGGCCCACAGGTCTAAATGACTACAGACCCATTGCCCTGACCTCTGTGGTCATGAAATCATTTGAGCGCCTTGTCCTGTCCCATCTCAAATCCATCACTGACCCACTCCTGGACCCCCTGCAGTTCGCCTACAGAGCCAACAGGTCTGTAGACGACGCCGTCAACATGGCTCTCCACTTCATCCTCCAGCACCTGGACTCCTTAGGGACCTATGCCAGGATCCTGTTTGTGGACTTCAGCTCTGCCTTCAACACCATCATCCCGGCTCTGCTGCAGGACAAGCTCTCCCAGCTGAGCGTTCCTGACTCCACCTGCAGGCGGATCACCGACTTCCTGTCTGACAGGAGGCAGCACGTGAAGCTAGGAAAGCATGTGTCTGACTCCCAGACCATCAGCACTGGATCCCCGCAAGGCTGCGTTCTTTCTCCTCTGCTCTTCTCCCTGTACACCAACACCTGCACCTCCAGCCATCAGTCTGTCAAGCTCCTGAAGTTTGCAGACGACACCACTCTCATTGGACTCATCTCTGATGGCGATGAGTCTGCCTACAGGTGGGAGACTGAGCGTCTGGTGACCTGGTGCAGGCAGAACAACCTAGAGCTAAACGCTCTGAAGACAGTGGAAATGATAGTGGACTTCAGGAAGAGCCCAGCCCCACCCACCCCCATCTCCCTGTGTGACTCCCCCGTGGCTACCGTGGAGCATTTTCGCTTCTTGGGAACCACCATCACACAGGATCTCAAATGGGAGCTAAACATCAGCTCCCTCATCAAAAAAGCTCAGCAGAGGATGTATTTCCTGAGGCAATTGAAGAAGTTCAACCTGCCAAGGACTATGATGGTGAACTTCTACACCTCCATCATTGAGTCCATCCTCACCTCCTCCATCACCATCTGGTACACTGCTGCCACGGAGAGGGACAATAACAGACTGCAGCGTATCATCCACTCTGCTGAGAGGGTGATTGGCTGCAATCTTCCGTCCCTCCAGGACCTGTACGCCTCAAGGACTCTGAGGCGTGCAGGGAAGATTGTAGCTGACTCCTCCCACCCTGGACACAAACTCTTTGAGACACTCCCCTCTGGCAGGAGGCTGCGGTCCTTCAGGACCAAAACCTCTCGCCACAAAAATAGCTTCTTCCCATCTGCTATTAGCCTTATCAACAAGGCTAGAGAGCCCCACTGTTGCTGATCAATTGCACCAATCACCAGAAAAAATTCCTTGTATGTGAAAACATACTTGGCAATAAAACTGATTCTGATTCTGATTCTGATTCTGATTTAAAATCCCATTGACATTTGTAACTACACAAATCACTGAAACTCCAGCCTGCTCAACAGTATTTCATACAGACAATAGTCTTTTGAAAAACGATCTAACATCATTATTTATTCCACTGTTTTTATTCCAGCGTTTGCAGGCTTAATGTCACAGCTTGACAGAAGAGGCAGGTCCATGAATGAGTCACAGGGTTGTGGTTCGCACAGACAGGTCTGTGTAGTAGATAGTAGGCTAGTGACACGCTCTGGGTCAAACACTGATTATTCATGTGTTCACATATAAAATGATATTTAATTTGATCTTTATTAGGAGCTGTAGTAGCCCATAGAGATGTTCATTCAGTACTTCCCAACAATGAATCACACACTTACTTTATAAAAACGTTTGTTTGCAGTGCAGATCTTTTAGCCATACTGCAGAGCTCTGACGCATAAATCAATGTAGTGAGCTGTAAATGAGGCCAGCATGTACATGTGCTGTTGGTGTGGAAGGGTTTGTTGCTTATGTGTGCTCCTCTGTCAGACCTTTGTTAGCAGCTAGGTCTGACAGTGTGGTATTGACACTCCTGTGTGCTGTTAACTATCAGCTAGTCCAGCATAGTTTCTCACAAAGATACACAATGTGCCTGTGGGAAAGATTATATGTGGGGAAGGTTATATACATGTATGACATTTGTTACATTAATAACCACGAGTCCAACAATCTGTGAGCTGTAGCCTGCTGCACAGGACTTGAGTTTTGAAGGTGTGTGGATTTTTTCAGAGTCATATGATTGTGTGGAGTTGCCATTTGTTCCTTGTGGGGTGATGCAGTAACACAACATGTCTGTGGGTTGACTCGCTGTGATGAAACCTCGGTGCAAATTGCTCAAAACACGGCACGATAACTGACTTAGATTTCTACATCGACTGTATCTGTGTGGTAGCACTTGTACAAATACACTCAGACCTAAAGTGTGTATCTGTGTGAGTGGATACCTGTGTGTACATTTACCCATGCCCAAGTGTATGTGTATATTTTTATTTATGTGACCATTTAATTCCATGGATGTCAAGAGTTGTATTTTCAAATCAACTCAGTAACAGTGAATCAAAGGGTGGAAGGAGGTTCGCTGATGCAGGTGGACTATGCTTTAGACTATGCTATGTTATGACTATGCATGTTAATTTTATTTTATTTTTTTTCCTTAATTATACAACATTCAGTGCAATATCCCACCAGGAGAGAGGATGTCAGAGTGAGTCTGTTGCAGCAGGAAGATGTGGACAGGATTGAGACAGACACTCATTAACCTCAGCACTAACAAAATGAGAAACCAACAGCTGCACTGTAGAGGTGTGTTCACCTGCTAAGTATCACTGAAACAGATGCAAAAACAAAAACACTTCCTGGTTTCATTCATGCTGCTGTTCACTGAAACTCAAACCAACCACTGCTCTCACATCTTCAGTGTTTTGATAGAGCACAGTGGGGCAATTAAATTAATATAATTGTCATAATATATTCTATCCCTCAGTGGTGCCAGCTGCTGTTTCACCTCGGGCACCAACATGTGCGGAGATGGACCTGCTTTCCAGCGGTCTGTTTGTTTGATCCACACACAGGCATGATGTACATATTTCAGATTCAGTATGACTTACACTTTCCTTGGATATCACCACTGTCTATGGTGATCAAACGTCCAGAAATCCACTCCGAGGAAGACTCTCTTTTTAACTCCAGAACCTGCCTGAGAAGTTTTCCTCAATGCCAGAGTGGTCCAGTGACAGTTGTCTGTGTGTTCATGGGCACATTGCAAAAAGGAACTGCTAATAGCAAATCTGGCAGACTTTTAATGGTGCCTGTTTGTCCAAATGTAAACATATATAGGATTGAATTAACAGGGCCCACAGCGTAACTTACAGAATGAGGTTGGACACTTTTTATTCTCATTGTTTACATCCCCTGCAGCATGATGAGAAATGTCCTCAGTGACGTCGACACTGCTCATTTGGAGTTGGCAGAGGTCACATGAATAACATTAATTTGAACATTTCAATGAAGATAAAACATGAGCCTTAATTTAATCAGTTGTCACCTGAGGAGGAGGAAAAGTCCTGTGTGGGAGGACATTCAGCACTTCAGCATGAAGCTTCAAACGAGTGGAAAATTAAGTTCATGAGGAACCCCCACCCCCATTTCTCTCATTCCATCTTTTCATGTTAACAAGCACTGAACTTGTCCACAGAGGCCCTCGCTGCACTTTTCTCCCTTTTCACAAGTTACACACTCCTCCAAGTCACCTGAAGCCTTTCACTAATGAAGGACCAGCTGAATGGATGCCTCTCTCTTTTTCTCTCTTGCTTTCATTTCCACTCCATTCTGAGCTACTAGACCCCCCCCTTCCCCAACCCCCTCCAGAGCACACACACAGAGGTGTTAATGGAAAAATAGTGTAGAGCAGGTTTCCCAATCACAGTGAAGAGTCACCTGACCTGGACCAGGCTAATTATAAGGTGTTGTTGTTCACTTCTGGTCCCATGAACACACAGGTAGCGCACACACACACACACACACACACACACACACACAAGCACACATGCACACACACACATGCATGCACGCACAAACACAGACACGCACACATTTATATTAGACATTAGAATATATGCAGGAATATAAAGTATGCGCACATGCATATGCTTAACCCAAATGTTTTCAATGAATTGCATGGGAAAAATCCCACACATAGCCAAACACACACACACGCACACACATGCACACTCACACACAATGCTAGATAGAAGTAAACAGTCTCAGTGGGATGTTGTTTCTCACGCGATGAGGCCTGTCACCCTGAGTACCATCATTAGTTACATATGTTTTCATGAGGAAGCTCGACAGAGGCCTAAGTTTCCATAGTGAAAGTTGCCATAACATCATAGAAAAAAACACTTACTGCTATGATGTGTGTGTGTGTGTGTATGTGAAGGAGGTGGTGGTGGTGGGAGGGGGGAGGAGGGGGCACGGGGAGCCATGTGCATCATTCAGGAATGGATTGACACCTGAAGAAAAATAGCTGCAGGCCTAATCAATTTGAATGTGATCCCCTGAGATACTGTGTTTGTGTGTGTGTGTGTGTGTGTGTGTGTGTGTGTGTTTGTCAGGTGAGGTGAGCAGCCGGCATCAGCAGCATTTCAGTCAAGTCAGCAGTGATCTTGCCAGCCTCTGCACGACTGGACTCATGAATAGATCAGTGCGTTGTGTGTCTGTGTGTGGGGTGGTGTGTACTGTATGCGGACGTGTCTGGATGCCATCTGCATTCTACTTTCCCAAAGACCCGTTGACATCACAGTGTCCATCTCATATATTGGGCATTTCGGTCTGTAACAGGGCAGCAGCCCTCCTGCCTGCTCTGAACACGGTGCTGCCGGCGGGGCGTCACTGTGCTCTCGCCTCTCCACACAGCACGCCGCTCTGAAAGTGGAGCAGAGGGGAGAAGAAAAGCTTTGATGTGTTTTTTACTATACACACAAATGAAAACAGCACCTTAGCTGAATCACTGGTAGAGCAACAGAGCTTCCTAAAGACAATCAGTCTTCAACTGGCTTACTTTCATTTCACCACGTCGGTGCCCTGTTAGCAATTTCAATCTAAGACTTGTGTTGAATCTACTTTCAAGTTGTGGTGTAGGTGAGGTTACAACAATATACAGACATCATGGCCCACATACAGTGGGCTCCAAATGTCTGAGACCACTTTCCCATTCCTTTTCCCATATACCTGCTGAAAACATGAAAGCCTTGCATTGAAAGTCAGCTTGTAAGTTTGCTAATAAAGTTGGGAGGTGGTAGGAGATATTTGGGATGTCGACTGTTCCAAAACAGTCCCATTCATTTTCTGCAGAGTCAACAGCTGATGACTAAAAGATGGAGCACTTACATGAAACTGTCTAAAACTGTATGAAGAGAAACTTGACGCCAAAGGAAGCATCTAATGATAGCGTTTAATAATAATTCATTGTAAGTTGTCAGCTCTGTCAACACCGGGCGAGGGTGGGGTACACCCTGGATGGGACACCAGTCTATCACAGGGCTGACTCATAGAGACAAACAATCACAGGGAAAACATGCAAATTCCACACAGAAAGGCCCCGGGCCCCGGATTCAGACCCAGAACCATCTTGCTGTGAGGCCACAGTTACCCACTGCACAACCATGCAGCCCTAATTAAATTATAGGTTAAAAAGTTGTAAAAAGGTCTTGTGCACTTCAGCCCCTCCGCTAACGGAGGTGGGTGCTCTCAGAGTAGGACATGATGCAAATAGCTCAATGGGAACTACTGGAGCACACAATTCACTGCAGCAGTTTAATGATCAGGTGCAAATGACTAACGTTTCGACACATGCTCCATCTTCTTCAGAGTCAAAGATGCTGCTAAAGTGAATCATGTGCTCCAGTATTTCCTCTGGGTTCAGTCCTTCAGTAGTGGCCCACTGAAGTATTTGTGGACACCACACTTTGAAGTTCTTGGTCAACTAGAACTGTAACTGGCCAAGGCCAAACAATTGTACACACATCTGACAGAACCAGATGCTTTTTTTTTTTTTTGCACATTGTTTTTGAACTGCCAAAAGTGGACGATGACATGTTGGTGTGCTGCAGAGTGAGGCAGCACTGGGCGTTTGAAGGAAACTAGAAAAAATCAGACTTCAAAAAACTCTCATTATTTCTTCTGAGAATTAGAAAACTTCACAATTCGGTTCAAATTTCTGTATTCCAAATGTGCCAGTAGTCAAGATTTTTTTTTAATGCTAAGATATTTGCACTGCAGGCAAAAGAACTAAAGATTTTTACAGAAACTGAATGAAAACAACCAGGTTCAGAGCTGCCTCAGCGGCAGATGGCGATGCCTGCTGTCTGAAGTCGTCATGTGCAGCATTTTAAATTTTGTGTTTCAGTGTGTGAGACATCATTTTGTGGAATCCATTTACCAGCCCCACCACACATTTCAGGATTGGATTTTCAGGTTGACTGCTGGATCGTCCTGTTTAGTCTGGTGTGAAACACAACGTGCTGCTGCTCGTTTGATCGTTCGCTTCGTTTCAAATCAAACCAAACATACAATTTGGAGCAAGTCTCTCCAGGCAGAAAGCCCTGCTATAATCACTGACTTTATTAGCAAATGAAACTGACATTGATTGATAATGATATTCATACATGTGGATGATCATGGCCCTCAGAGAATGCACCTTTGCTGATTCTGCCCCCGCCCCCCCATCATAACTGCACAGTGCACTGTAAAACTAAATGTGCTTTCAGGTATTGTAAGAAATTCCTCATACGTTAATGCCTTAACAGTCATCATACTGTATACTGATATTTCAGGGTCAATCTTTAATCGAGGAAGCAGAATCCAGCGTGTGCTTTTTGTGTCTGTGATAAAACTGTACTCACAGAAAATCCTTTAAATAACTGCAGCTGAATTTCAAAGTCAGGGGAGAAGGTGAGCTGTCTGGCATCTCTGAGAGAGTGAATCAAAGACATAAAAAAAAAAGAAGAGTCTCTTTGAGTTTCTCATACAGTCATAACAAATGTGAACATTTCACAGAGCTCAACAAATGTGTTATATATTTTGAAATCCCGTTGCAATGCATCACTGCAAATTTTTTTTTTCTTTACTTGAAATATCAATTAATAGAAGAATCTTAAATATTTTCTTTAAATATAAACATATAATTAAATAAATAATATAAAATAGAAACACACACACACTAAACCTATTTTACACTGGAGAAAAACCCCACTAACACCTGCGAACACCTAGCTTTCGTCATCATTGTGAAAGGGTATGATTGGCGTGTAAACATGACGCTCGTGTGAACACACTAATTTTCGCCCCTTTCTTGTGCCATGATGTCTTTCAAAGCACGTAAACACTGTAAAAAGACCCGTCACCTGCCAGGTAAGGTGCTTTTAAACCAAACACAAAAACACACACAATCACTGAGCGAAGCGTCACACACTGTGGCTCTGACACTTTCAGCAGCACCGACATGGGGACCACAGCAGCTAGCAGCCCACTCCTTGGCCCTGTTCAGACCTGGCATTACCGTGCCTCTTCAGTGATCCAGTCACAAGTGGTCATCTCTGAGTACGTCACTTCACACCTGGCTTTACAATGCGTCTCCACGTGCGTCTCAAGTGACGACTTGTGACGCTTTATATGCAAATAGACACGTATGTGTTGTGTTGTTTTTAGTCAATCGGACAGATGGGTTCATAGTCAGTGTGTCTGTGTGTGTGTGTGTGTGTGTGTGTGTGTGTGTGTGTGTGTGTGTGTGTGAGAGTGAGAGAGTAAACAGGGCACAGAGGGGTTGAGCTAATCAATGCACAGCTCACAGCTCTACAGTGAAATAAAGTTTTATCCATTTGAAATAGTAAAATATTTTCAGTTCATTATGAAACCGTGTTGGGACTAATTAGACTCTGTCAGAGGATGTCAGCTGAGTGGGCGGTCCTTCAATATGGCTGAGGACACATTTGCTGCTAAAAGAACGTGGCCATGTGGTCCAGACCACCTCCCGATGTGGTCTGAGTGATCAGATCTGAAATGAGTCCTGGCGGCGTTCACACCTGAACTTAGAGCTGTGTTATGTCATAGTATGTTAATACCAGGTCTGAACAGGGGCCTTTGAATCTGTCTGTGTTTCTGTGTGTGTGCTCTGTAACTGCAAGAGGTGACGTTGCTCCCTGCAGTTGTGTGTCTGTGTCTTCATCTGCCAAACTCATCTGCCAGTGTGAAAGGAGTCAATCATGGTTCAAATAAATCACTGGAAGCTGTTACACATTAAAAGAAAACAGCACTGACAATTTCTTCTTCAGAATCACGACCCACCTCGAGGCCTTCATGGTTGCTCTCACACCTGTAGTTCTTTTCATTTGGTTTGGACCACGGAAAAAATAATAAATTGATGTTTTTTAGTTCTGGTGAAGTTTTGCATTCACACTTACTTTTTACAAATAAATCAAGATATACAAACATGATGTTATACAGACTGTCGGATAACTCAGTTTTGGGAACTGTCATCCTGAATCATCAGTAAATCATCAGGCCCAGTGTTGGGAAATCAGACTCTGACAGCAGGTCAGGCAGCACTTTGATGCCTCTCATACTGTATATATATATATATATACTGTGTGTATATATATATATATATATATATATATATATATATATATATATATATATATATATATTGTCTGGTGTAACAAAGACCTTGCAGAGAAACAACTGATTCTGAGCATTATTAGACAGCAAATCTAAATAAATCCTACAGTCATAGGATGGGTATTACTGTGGGATCACTATGTCACACACTTATCACTGATGTAATCATGTATATGTATAAGTGTACTTAACTTGATGGATTTAATGGTGGGTTCACTTGCTTTCAAACCATGAACTAACTGTACTGGAGCCTGCTTGGAAGCAGACCAAGACCCTTGTTTTAAGTTGGTCTTGGTCTAGTTGAGCTTGATTAACACCAGCCCAAACAAAACACACAAAACTCCTGAAACAAAGCAAACGTTTGTGCTTTAGTAGTACATGTTCATATAGTCCCAAATGAAGTTATAATTAATTATTTTACCTGAATCTAATTGCCATGTGGTTAATCTTCTGGGGGTCTGGGGCTACAGCACTGCCTAACTGGTAATCCAATCTGTCCCAACAAACACACAATCCTCCTGTCCAAATTATCATTAGCTAAAAACAACAATGACCAGATGTTTTAGGACAACTCCTGACTCCTTTTTTAAAAATCAATCTATATATTTGTGACTTGTTTTTAAAGATTTCGTCATCTCTAGGAACAGATTTGTTACAGGCGTTAAAGAGTGCCACAGACAGGGTAGGGAAGACATAAAGTATTGAGAGACAGACAGTATTTTCATGTTGTTGTTGACAATAGAGAGAAATGTAGAATAATGCCAGTCTTATCCTTTAACATTTGTCATATTGATTGCTGGGTGCAGTGAGAGCAATGTTTCCTGACATCAATAGTACTCAACAATTCTGCCAAACAAATAGTATTTATCAGTGCTACTCATCTTCTCCCTCAGAAAAATACTTTTCCACACTTTTTTTATATTTTCTTACCCCCTTTATTGCTCTCTGATCACAATCAAGTCTGCAAAGCCTGGAGATTTCTCTTGCTGCCTATATCAATCAGTCACTCCACCTCTCCACTCCCACTGCTCGCTCTCTCTCCCTGGGCTCAGTTTTAGTTCAGATATCAAATATTAATCAAGGTAGGTTGAGAAGCAGTTGATCAGTTGTCCCTTCATTGATCTGCTCCCTTCAGCACTGATGTGTCCAATGCAGCTGGAGTTATTCGTCCAAACATTTCTAGTTTCATGCATGTTTTTTTTTTTTTTTTTTTTTTAATCTTTCGGGCTATTTTATTTATTAATTGATTTTTTTCTACTTATGTACATTACAGCCTCTTCTCTGCTGAACACCATGGCCCATGTCTACATGTACATGTCAACAGTTACACACCACATGCAAGCTTTTTGAAAGCTGTGATTTTTCAGCTCCAAATTTTCAGTCCAATTTGTGATTCCTGTGAGCATAAATCTGCACTAACCTTGACAGATTCTTACCACCGCCTAAAAATCCTGCAAGAGCCTCAATACTTCTTTAGATTATTTAAAATTTCTCATTCATTTATTCGTTTATTTTCTTTACAAGCTTAATGCACATTATGTTACATTTCGTAAGAGACAGACTGTTGACCCTTATA
Source organism: Trachinotus anak (assembly GCF_046630095.1). Taxonomy (NCBI): domain Eukaryota; kingdom Metazoa; phylum Chordata; class Actinopteri; order Carangiformes; family Carangidae; genus Trachinotus; species Trachinotus anak. The sequence goes on along the minus strand of NW_027273853.1, from coordinate 24,993,327 downwards.
TCTGCATTTTGACTGCATGAATCTGATTTGTTCTGGCACCACTGGCTGGTCCTATTTTTGACTTCTGACCCTTTGGTCGAAACAACAATATCTCAACACTAATGGATGGATTGGGAAAAAAATAAAAAATTGTATGGGTGATGGTTCCCAGGTGATTCTCTGGATTTTCTTCCAGCACCACCATCCAGTCAAGTTTTGGTTTGTGACCAAACACCTGCAAAATAATTACATTCCCATCATCCTCAGCTGTACTTTGTGTTCTGTGCTAATTACCAAACATTAGCATGCTAATGGGTGGAACTAAGATGGTTAACATTGTAAACATTGAGTTAATTTTTCATTGAGAGCATGTTAGCATGCTGACATTAGCATTTAGCTTAAAGCAGTGCTGCTGCTCTGTGTTACAGAGCTGCTAACATGGCTGTAGGCTCATAGGCCTGATCCATCATTGGTCTAATATTACAAATCCTAACGATGCAATACAAACAGTAATTCACAAAAGTGACTTATAGCCTCTGAGGTTAGTTCCAGGGACTGTCTGGTTAAAATAGGCTACTGACATGTATGTCATTATGTGAGAGAAACTAGGAGAGCATATAAAGTCCACACAGTAGAGGTCATTCAATCAACCCCAGGGGATCCTTCATGCTATGAAGCCACAGTGGTAAAACACTGAGCCATTAGAGTTACATAACACCGCCCTGTCAGATCCCCAGGTCACCTCAGCATGAGGTGGAAAAGGTTCAATCAAGCGCCGCAAACAGATAATTAGTTTACAAGCCAAACCATGAACAACAAATTCTTGCCAAATGAACAGATGTGCCTCCCTGCCTTGATTTCCCAACTGCACCTCCAGAACTCATTTCAGTTCGGGTAGTGGCTGGTGGAGATAATCATACTGCACTTTTCTGAAGAGGACCTCTCCCAGAGAAGAGTAGAAATTTAAATCAGTGCATCATGGGACAATCCTACATTGTGTTGAATTTCATTTAATCAATATATTAGGCTGAATTAGACATAATTCATAAGCATATATATTGATAAAATCATTCACAGCTTTTGGCACAACAGTCCCACTGCTTAAGACCATTTAATGGTAAACAGCTGTTAATAGTCGTTTATTTACAAACCATTGTCTTTCATTCAATCGCACCAGTTTAAAAGAATATTTCAGCAATTCTGTAATTATTATTATTAAGTCTTATTTCCTTTTTTCCCTTGAGTGAGATGAGAGCAGTGATAACAATAGCACTATATCAATAGTGATATAGTAGCAGCACAAGGGAAAATGTAATAAGAAATAAAATAAAAATAGAAACAATCTAAAATAAATAAGATGAAATAGAAATGCTATATACAATAAGAATATACAATGCAATGTAGGCTGTTCTGTACATGTGAAATATAAAAATTAACCCAAAACTCACAAATTAACAAGTTGTAACTCATTTGTTTAATTCATACATAAACGGAAAGGTCAAAACAACAATTTGTTCTTTTCTTTGGGGCTGTTTTTTAGCAAACAACAACCGGATGGAGTGACACAACGTTAAAAGGAATTAATGTGGTTCTTATGAGTAAGACTGTGACTTCTCACTCAGTGACCTGCGTTTTTACAAACTGCCTGATCAGCCTTCTTAATTTCTCTGTCATTACTGAGTCCAGCATTCTTGGTCTCTTCCTTCCTGGTCATCTCCACCTGCTCTTCTTTATCTCTCAAACTCGTTTCTCCTCCTCAGGTCTTCATTAAAACTTGATGGAGATGAGTGAAGCCAATAATCTCCAGGCTCCGTGAACAACCCTGCCTGAAATCAATAGGTTTCCTAGAAAAAAAAAAAACAACACAAAGAGAATAGCGGGTTGGGAGAAGGTCTGGTTTATCAAATATTAAACAGCAGATCTCAGGGGAGCGGGGGAAGAGTTGTGGTGATGCAGTGCCTGACCCAATTAGCGTCTCCTGTTCACCTGCCAGGCTCCAACCGCAGCTCTGCTCTGACTTTTACTCGTCACGACAATCCACTTCTGGGACAGTCACAGACTCTTCAGGAGCTTTATCCCCGCCATCTTGTGCACTAATCATGACATGATGCACCTGTGCCTGTTACATCCTTGAAGAGGGCCATCTTAGCGTAGTGAAATATCGGTCACTATCAGCTCCAAAATGATGTCGCTCCGCTGGAGAGCCGGCTGTCGACAGGCCACAATGAGGCTCCCCGGGGACGTGTAAACTCTTTTGTAACATTGTCTCGGCTTTTTATGTTACCAGTTCTTCAGTGCCACTCTTAAAGGAGCTATTTGTAAGTTTTGCTGTCACTACATAGCAAACATTAACATTACCAGCTGTTTATTTACCAGCTTAGAAAAAAGTTCAGAGTACACAAGTTCAGCATCAAACTTAAATCCTTTTCTCTACGAGACCTGTCTCCATCTGTGGAAAGCAACCCTTTTGTTTTTCTTCTTTCCTGTTCCTTCTTCTCTTCTACTGAAGTTAGCATCTTAACCAGCTAACCCCAGCCCAGACATCACTGTCTGATAATGAGTCAGCTCAGGCGTCCAGGCTGCCCTGAAGATAGCGCTGCTCGGAGGGCGTATTATAACCTCTTGTCTTGTAAAAGCCACAATGGCTGAAGCTCCTGGGAAAACTGGCAGGTCTTCCATCTTTTAAGAGATAACTGTTCACATGATAAACAACAGATGCTCATACCAGTGCACTGATGATTTAAGTAAATAGTTGTGATGAATGATAAAGAAAAGGTTGTCAACTAAATCAACCAGGTTATTACTGATAATTGATTTCTTTTGAAATTCAACATCACAGTTTGATTCAAATCTATTTTTAGAGAGAGCAAGTTCCTCTCTTTATTACCCCTCTCTCATGTATATGCAGGGATAACTATTCAAACATTGTAATTCAATAGGCAGGTAGTCATTGGTGTGCATCGCCTGTCATGAGACAGGAGCTTCGAGATGAATGAGTAAAGAGATGAATTCAAGAAGAAGAAAGACCAGAATAAGCAACAGATGGTAAAAGAAAGAAGCTGCCAAAACTTTCCTCAGTGCCTCCTTTCTCTCCACCTTCTCCATCACTCATCCCACAAAAGAAGAGGGAGAGGTACAGAGGGAGGTAAAGGGATGACAGCTTGAAAAATATATTTTATAAAGGTTTGTGTCAGTTATTTATTGAATGTTTGTATTTCTACTTCAGCCAGTCAAGCGACAACTGATTGAGTTTTCTGACACGTTTCAGGAAGGCCAAAGATTCATTTTATTGATCACCTGTCTCTTCTTCACATGTAGCAACTTCTCTTGCCTCCCACATTTTCAGAGATTGGGATCACAGATAGACCTGTATACAAATAACAATAGAAATGATGACTGATGAGGAAATGTTGTAGCTTCATAATCAGACTCAATTGTCATTTTGTTTCAGTGCATTAATCAGTCTCCCGTCCTGCTCATGTTAGCCGATTTTTTTCTGGGGGCATTGTTATTTTGTCCTAATCAGTCAGTAAGGAGTGATGCATCTGTCTTGCCAGTCAACAGGTAATCTGCGGTAGCAATTTTCCATGAGGGTCTGTCCACGGTGTCTCCTAGAAACAACAGTTTTATGATACTAATTTGCAAGAAAGTTAATTTGAAGGACACTTTTTAAAAAAAAATCAAAATAATGAGGAAACATTGTCAATCTGGCAAGTTGAAAAGTGTTGATATTAAACATACTGTAATGTACATAAGTTTGCACCTGTGTCTGTTTATTTGCAAAAAATACCGAAATGATTTGCACCAACCTTGAAACTTTAAAGTTTGGGTTAGATCAGGATCATGTACTATGAATTAGATATTTTTTTCTCTTATTTCAAGTGTGTGTTGTTGAGACATTGTCCTTGGTTGAGGTCTGTGCTCTCTGAGCAGCCTTCTAGTTTTGATAATAATATAGTAAACAATATTTGTTACTGATTCATGCTGTACCCAGCACAAATAGTTTTTCCACACAGCAGCAGGACACAGTGAAGTTACCTTGTGCAGATGTGCAGTCATGTTTTGGAACATCTGCACTTTCTATTGATGCTATCTTATCTGCGAAAGGTGCTATACAAATAAACTTACTCACTTCTTCTTCTTTGATGCATTTCTAATGCATAGTCACAGTCAGCACCAACCTCTGTGACAAATACAATGTAACTGTTTCACAATAAAAGCCACCTTTACCAGTTTAAAGCTTTTAATGTGAAGAATCATCAGAAGAATATTATGTTAGCATTAGCAGCCAACCGGTCAGTTTCCACGTCATTTCAGATCCTGCCTCAGTTCTCTCCCTGTCACCTTATTCCCCACACCCACAGCCCACCTTCAGCCTTTTTCCTGTTTGCATGCTGCCTGTTTCCCCCCTGCCTGCCAGTCGTTAGCCTTTGCCTTTGCCCTGTCCGCCTGGTGATTTTGCCTGCTTGTTGTTGACCTCCGCCTGCTCGCTGTCCGAGTCACTTGCCGTTCCCCCGTTGCCTGCCTCCCTCTGTATCTCAGAGAATAAAAATGAACCGTTTGAATTTTTTTCACGGTGCGTCTGACTCTTGTACTTGGGTCCAGTATTTCCTGAACCATGACAGCATTCCACATAACCATGACATCCATGGTTCAACTACCACCTGATGAACCTGCGTTGCGTGTCATAACCCTCTCTCTCCCCCCGTCCCCACATTTCCTCTCTGTCTATCTATCTCTGCTACTATCAAATAGAGGCTTAAAAAAAGATTTTCTTTTCCCAAACCCAACTACAGGTGGAGAACATGGTTTTCCTGTCACTAGTTTTGAGGCTCTGGCACAGGCAGGTTACATCCTCATTCTTAATCCCACCTATAAAATTGTGATGTTTTTACTTTTCCAAACAGGGAAACTGCTGTGAATAAGCAGAACATCAGACCCTCCTGAATCATTGAGAACACGGGAGATGTTGGCGGTGACCTCTGTAAATGGTGGTGCAACATGAAAACAACTGAATGAGTGTTAATTATTATTTTACAACACAACAGTCAAATACACTTCTCTCTCTGAGAGGATTTTCTAATCCTTAAATCCGACTCAATGAACAGCTCTGAGCTTTGGTTGGATGCTGTAAATAGCTGTGTACAAAGTAAAAGACTTGTGAGACATGGTTCAAGGGAAGGTGTGTGCGTGTGTGTGTGTATGAGATTGTGTGCATGAAAGTGTGCGCTTTCGTGCTTGATTTTGGATTTTGTGAAAAGCTTCATTATTTGATCCAGATATAAAGATGCAATTTTCTGAATGGCCTTGATTTTGATTAATATTTTTGAAACATAATTCACACTTTTCCTGTTAATTCCCAAATCCTTAAAATGCGTAAAATCAGAAAATAAAATAATAGGCTACATTACCTCCATTACATCCTGGCACCTTCCATTAAAATGCATCTCCGGTTTATAAAATGGTTTTTCTCTTTCTCCTCCTGAATGTAATGCTTGTCGCTTCCTCCCCTAACCTTTGCACACACCTAGAACTCAGAGTAAACACCTTGTCATGCTTAGTTTTCCATCAGCGAGTGTCCTGACAATCCAAGCTGACAACTGGCAAGATGATTCCTCAGCTGCCTGACACCTGACAGATTTGTTGTTGTTGTTGCTCCTGGTTGGATCCTGGTTATTTCAGTTTCTGCATTTTAGGCACTGCATTCAAATATTGTTGTTAAAGCTTCACTAATCAATATTTTTATGCTAACAATAGATCAAATTACTATGTTTTAATGTGAAATTCACTTGAAATGATAAACCCACTGATGTATGACTTTTTTTTTAGTTCCTTTCAGCACCTTGTTTTGATTTTTTTCAACCCTACTTTCCATTTTGTCTCTTTAGTTGGTTGGAAATATGAGTGACAAACAAATCACATGCTGCATTAACATCTTGATTTATTCACACAAGTCTGTTTCCAATGCAGTTTGTCCTTTTGTCCGTTTTTATTGATACATCAACTTTTCCACCTCGGTCAAGCGTACAAAATTATTTTTGCGATAATAAATTTCCAGTGTTTCTACTGTGGATGGTAAAAACCCTGTTGCTGCCCTTAAGTGGCTAAAAAATTAGGTAATACCCAGAAGACACAACAACCTGAGCAGGTGAAACAACCTCATTTAAGAATGTCATTCATTTCCTCATGAATGTAGCTATCTGACCATCGATGGGCACGAATCCAGGCCACTTTGATTGATCAAACAAATCTGAGATTTGAAAGGTGACTCACTGATCTGAAACCAGGCTATTCCCATGGGACTCTGAGGGTTTCCTAGCACTGTTAATCTAATCATAGTCATAGTCGTCCACGGTGCTGTCCTCTGCGTCTGTTCATTTGCTCAGTATTTGTTTTTTTGTGATTGTTAAGACTAAAATATTCACATTTTATGTGGGTTGTTGAGTCTTTGAAGGTTCCTAGTTTCAGCTTGTTTTGGTGACTGTGTCTTGGCTGCATTTACACATGAGTTGTGTGTGTTGTTGCTCTGAACACAATATGATCACTGAGGATAAATACGTGGGGCACTGCCTGGGCTTATCTCCCCTGTTCTATCTCCATTTCCTGGTCAATGAGCCTTGATGTGTCTCATCTTTGATGTGAGCAATCAATCAGCTGCTGACTTTAAACACTGAATGAGTGAGAGGGGAGAGGACTGAAGATGGACCCGCTGCTGTCTGTAGATCTGTGTGTATAATGGATAATACTCAGCCTCTCAGTCTATCATTGCAACAAGCAGCTGCATAGACAGCAGTGTCACTGCAGCTGCACAGACGCTCTTTTTACACGCATGCTTGTCTGATCTCACTCTGGTCCAGCAGCTGCAGTACATTTGTTGTCAACTGATATTTCTGCTCAAATTGATTTCCCAGTTCATATTACAGAGCATGTTAAACTTTCAGTTCATCTTCTGTGTGTGTGTGTGTGTGTGTGTGGTTTTGTGTGTGTTTTCCAGTGCTGAGCCCGTGCCCTGTGGCTACAGCTTCAGCCAGAAGGTGTCACCCCATCTATAAGGGTTTCGCTCAGTGTCTAATGGCTCTGGGCGACAGTCTGACAGACAGCGCCCCCAAGGACGAGGACATGCACGAGATACACTCCATATGCAGGTCAGTGTAATCACCCACCTACAATGCCAGCTCAAACACAACAGGACGCACAAACACTGAAAAATCTCAAAGCACTGAGTCGGTTAAATATAAGGTCTGCTGAGTTTCAGTACTCAAAGATGCCTGTGCGAACCCCACCAAGCAGCCAGGTCAGTGTTAGTGAGACACCAGTGGCTGCAGGTAAGAGGACAGAAGCTGTCAGGGGAAAGCTGTACACATTCTCTGAGATGGAAATGAGTACACAAGGCTTTTGGAAAGAAAAGTTTAGAAAAGCATTTCACAGTTCCACAAAGTCTGTCTGCTATCTGATATCAATAGGGCACGAACAGACTGTACATCTGTACAATACCACAAATCGAAGTCTTGGCTCAGTCTTAGACTCAGTAATGACCTCTTCACATGCAGTTGGAGGAATAATGTTTTCTCCAAATAACTGTGTCTGAACGATAATAAATTATGACAAAGTTATGAATGAATATCAGTAGTTATTAACAGTGCAATGTTTGTGACTTTTGCATTAACAGTTTCAATGCTGTTGAAAGGGAGAATCAGAGGGTGCAGTGCTAGTGCTGTATATATAACGTGTACAATAGTGAACTGGGTCTTAAAATGTGGTCCATTTAAAACATGGTTTAAATTAGACTCTTCAGTCTTAGTACCACTATAAATGAGAACACTGCTGAGACAGTTAACTGTTTGTATAATACTGTGACTTTAGGACTGTGCAGGCCTTCCTTAAAGAGATACTCCAGCTAATTAGTGTGGCAAAGGGTGGGAGGTTTATTCAGATGAGGCAGTGCAAAGTGTCCTGTTGTTGGTTAAGCTGATTTTGTCATTTGTGACTGTGATTTGCGCAGCTGTTACAGACCAATGAGACCATTGATCTGATTGGCTTAAAGTTAATTTATTAATCGCCACCCCAGCCAGAGCTTTTAGTTGCACCCACAAGAATGAAAATAGCAAATGTGCATGGAGACGCCCATGTAGTCTGTGAAACCCATGCCCTTCTGGCCTGCACTTGTAATTGTGCTTGTGTGGTTGAAATAGAGCTCAAATAGTCTACAACTCTGCTATCAGCTCTGCAAGGCTTTACTTAGTGCTAACATCAGCATGCTAACATGCTCACAATCACAGAGCTACCATGCTGATGTTTAGGTGTGATGTTTACCATGTTCTTAGTTTTGCCTGTTAGCATGATAATATTTGGTAATTAGCACAAATCACCGTATACATTCTAATGTAAACTTAGAGGACATTGCAGGAAGTACAGGAATACTAAATATGTTGTGAGGAAATTCTGCAGAGCGGACTGTAGGCTCTGCAGAGAGAACTACACTTAGCTTTGCTCTGTTCTGAATTCTTTGTAATCAAAAATATGATACTGAAGATGCAGGTGCATATAACATCAAGAGTGTTAGTAATTCTCCACTGCAAACTAAATTTTCATTTGCTATTTTCCCTTTTGTGTCATTGACAAGCACCATCAAAGGATGGTGAATGTGCTCCCAGATAAAATGAAAAATGATTTTACTGAGTCGGATCATATGAGAGGAATACTGATTCTCTCATTTACACAAAGCGAATGATTGCAGTGATCCATGCAGCAGCTAGATTGCCTTAACTCTGCCAGGCATGAGCTGTAGTTTAAGAACGGGTTTATTTTCTTGTGTCATTTTATACAAAGACATCAAAGTTTATTTGAGTGATTTCACTGTAACTTCCATCTGAAAATCAAACTGAAATTTGAATTCTCACATTTTCTGTAAGGAAATATAAACTATATATAATAGTTTTTGGATATATTTGCGGAAACTGCTTTATACTTCAGGCCTCTGGTTCGGTTTGTCCTCTGATAGTGATTGAATGACATTTGAGAGCCAGTGTTTCTTAGAGACTTGCTGTTATTGTCTGTGGTGCGCTACTAACTGGAGAACATCACAGCTGTTTAAAGCCTCTTAAAATTGATTTAAGACTTTTTTCTTGATCTTTTCCTTCATCAACAAGCTCACATAACTGGTTAAGTACCTTTGACTGTCTGAGTGGAAGCTAGTTAATTTTGCTTGCTGGAATTATTGTTCATGTTATTTCAATACCTGCTGAGTCATTGGCAGTTTATACACACTGTGTATAGTGCTGTGCTGTGTTTGTCATATATTATTATAAATAAGGAAGGATTTTATTCTGTCACTCTTCTACGGTCCAATTGTGGTGAATAACCACACTGTCATAACTCACACTAACAAGAGGAATCTTGTAACCTCAGGACTATCAAATCATGACAAGGACGTAGGTTTGGTCTCAACATTGGCAGGGACACAACAATCCCTCCAAAATAAAGAGGACTTTTTAAAGCTGTCAGCTGAATGGTTTGTTAACATGTGATCTGCATGTAGAACCTGATAATGTAATAAATCCCCGATAATGTAATAACCCCAATAATGTAATAAAAAAATTCACTTGAGTGGATTGAAAATGTAATAAAACCTGATAATGTAATAACTTCCCAATAATGTAATAAAGTGCATTTCCCAATAATGTAATACACTCTTAACCAATAATGTAATGAAGTATTACATTAACGGGAGGTTATTACATTATGAAGTTAGCCTTCATTTCAAGGGACCTGATAATGTAATAATACTCCAATAATGTAATAATTTAACAGGAGATCACCCATTACTTGGTTTCAAGTGGTGTGTTCAAGGTTATATTTCTGTGTAAGCAACAAAGCTCCAGAGCGCCACCAACAGGTCAAAGTTGGACATGCATGAATGGTTAACTTTGACCCGTTCATCCGTTTTCACAAACGATGTATGACTGGAGCCCTCGGGCCAAGCCGAGGTAAACGCATCCTTAATGTCTTTTTCCGCCATATTGGATTTCCGCCATCTTTGATTTGATCAAAAACCTTTAAAAGGCCTCTCTTGTCACAAATTTTGTCTAATCTTCTTGAAACGTTGCCCAGATGATATTCAGACCATGACACGCAAATGCATTCAGCATCTTCTTCAAATTCAAAGGCGCTTTTCATGCGTGTCCAACTTTGACCTGTTGGTGGCGCTCTGGAGCTTTGTTGCTTACATTATTGGGAAATGCACTTTATTACATTATTGGGAAGTTATTACATTATCAGGTTTTATTACATTTTCAATCCACTCAAGTGAAATTTTGCATTACATTATTGGGGTTATTACATTATCGGAGATTTATTACATTATCGGGTTCTACATCTGCATTTACATTAAGATCAGTATTTACATTGAAGTGATAGTTCAGGTTATTTGTGTGAGGTAGTCATGCATAGCCTGTGTGTTACTTGCAGTAAATTCAGATCCGCACACCGAAACACCCACAGACACAATCCAATATCCGTTTAAATGTTTGCTTCATTTAGAATATTTTCAGCGCTTTAACTTCCCGTCAAAACAAAGTGAAGTTAAGCTCTTTCTGATTTACTCACCTGAGTTGCGGCTGCGGCGTAATACGTAATAGTGTGCCCTGTAGTTGCACTTCTGCGTAGGGATACAGTAGTTCAGCGGTTGAGAAAAATGTAGTACCAAAGGAAAGAACTGTTTTGACAGGAAGTTAATAACATGAAGTTTCATGTGCTGTGCAGTTCAGACAATAGAGGACTGGGAGTCATCTGAAATACTAAACTTTCGCTCCTGTGTGGTCTGGACTGACAGCACTGATAACTGAACATTGTCAGCACACTGATCTACTCCGTCTCCTCTGTGTCTGGCAGTAAGTACAATGTATGTACATGACATTAGCCAATCAATTCTATCATGCTGAAATCCATCATCCTGGAGACGTAGCCTCTGGGAGGGCACATCAAAATTATCTAATATGACTTCACTCCAAACATTGGTTGGGACATGTCCTTACTCTCCATATGCAAACCTATGCCCTTGAATCATGACATGAAGTAATGTAGGCAGTTCAACAGTTTCTGAAATACATTTTTTCACTTCCTGTCAAAGATGTAGAAGACACCATTCTCATTCTCATGTCTGTACTGTAAATTCGAAACCCCCACCAGCAGCGAGCTAATGTAGCTTAGCACAAAGACTGGAAAGGGGGGGAAACAGGTAATCTGACTCTGTCTGACAGGAACAAAATCTGCCCAACGGCACCTCCAAAGCTCACATTTTATCTCTTTTGTTTAACACATAGGCCACAAAAAGGAAGTAAAAACATGACAAATCGCTACAGTATGTGTCAGACTGTGTCGCTGCATTGCTCAGCTTCTGTGTTGCAGACTCCCGACCAGACTCTGTAATAAACTAGGATATGTCAACATGCTTCATGCTTATTGTACACACGAGTGTGGTGTCAGTCTTTTTTATTTAGCTCTCAAATGCAGCAAAATGTCAAACTTTTCCTTTAAGTGATATCATGAACTATTTTTAGTGCCCAGCTCCACAGATGTTACACCATTCAAATTACAAGTAAATTAAATATTCAATACCCCAGAACACTAATATAGGGAGCGTGGTTAGTGTAGAAAAATAAATGAAACCTAAGCTCCTTGTTTTTATTAGTTACAAGTTAGACCAAATAAGTCAAGTTAAATCAAACACCGTCGCTTTTTCTACTGATTTCTTTGCAACAATGAATTTTAATTTCAGGTGGAGCTAAACAATGAACACTTACTCCCAAACAGCACTGCCTCCTCTCTCCTCGCAGCATATTCTCACTCTGTAGCTCTCTTTTTATCCTCTCATTGTTTCGGCTAGAGGCCTGATGACACTGATTAAAGATGCAGAACATCTCCCCCAACCCCCCAAGCCCCCCACACTACTTTCTCTCACCTCTTCATTTCTCTATATCCTGTATCCATCCATCATTGCTTTCTCTCTCACTGTCGTCTCCGCTCACCACTCTATTTATACACACCTCTGTCATCCATCTTCCGTATCCTCTCGACCAGGACAAGGACCCATTAATGTGTGAAGGGTCTTAGAATAGGATCGCTGATTTGAGAGCAGTGTTTCTGTCAAGTGAAATTTGCACAGTGTTAAAATCATATTGAACCCAGCATCATCACCGCAGACCGTGTGCGGGCAGGATCAGAGGAGGTCAACCAAAGAGGTCAAAGTAGACGTGACAGTCAGGGTGAGGCAGTGACAGGTTAAGTAGTCATTTCATACAACATATTGTGCAACTGTGACCAGCACTCTTTTCTTACTGTATTATGAATGAGGCTTTTGCAAACTATCAGGCAGCAACAACCTACATACTCCATAAAATACAGCTTACAGACATTAAGTAGTTCACAGGGAGGTTTTGTTTGCCGGACTCCAAGGAATCTAGGGAAGAATTTTCTTTAATTCAAGACCCATTTTCTTTGAGCTCTGCATTCCTCCTATGACGATGTGCATATGTGCAGGCCTCTCCTTGCAGTTTCAGTCCTCTTATTGATATTGACATTTTCAAACATTTAGAAGCAGGGTTTGGTTTAATGGTCACTTTTGATTCAAGTAGGGGTAAGGGCACAAGTAGTATAAAAGCTTATGTGTGTGTGTGTGTGTGTGTGTGTGTGTGTGTATGTGTGTGTGTCACCATGGCCCTGCAGCCCACCCATGGTACCACTCCACTGTTGTTAAGTCTCTGCTATTCCTTGAGGTACCAATTAAACTACTAATCCTGCAACCCAGCCACCTCGGTGTGAGTGTTGCCTAATGCAGGGACATATAAGCTCACTCACACACACACTCACACACACACAACCCACGTGTCCACATACACACTTCCCTCCAATCCACACTCTCATTCTCTGTGTCCTCATCTTACTTCTTCACTCTCTTATTCCTCCTTCTCTCTCTCCATCACCTCCACTTCCCTCTCTCTTTCACCTCCCTCCATCCCTCCACTGTGTTTTTCTTTTCTCCCTCTCTAAACTGAGGAACATGGTTTTAGCACTTCTATCAGAGCCACCTAATGAGGAGGTAACATGGCGCTCCCTTCTCTGAAGATCCGCAAGCACATGCACATGCAAATTTACAAACACACACACACACACACACACACACACACACACACACACACACACACACACACGAACATGCGTGCACGCCACAGCCTGAACAGGAGGCTATGATTTGCATCTAGGCCAAGGCTGCTCCATTGTCAGAGCTCTCCCAGGAGTACAGCGCTGCTTTTATTCCTCCTATTCACAAAAGGCATTTATGCAGTTGCGCTCATTCAATGTGGATTCAGAGTAGGTGAGGTGAAATGGAAATGTTTGGGACCAGAGAGACAGAGGAATTAGGTACAATAGTATTAAACACTAACCTTTTGTTGCAGGTTTAAAATGAATAGGGACGGGTGACGTGAAAAATAAATACCACTTAACATTAATTCTTAAACAGGGTGAATAGGATAGATAGATAGATAGATAGATAGATACTTTATTTATCCCCAAGGGGAAATAAAAAAAAAAGATTATCACTAATATGTTTAGAAGGTATTATTATTTGCAATAAGCCATTACAATGCCCATTCTAACATTAATAAGAAGGCTTAGGGAGCCACATCATGTTTGTGTGGGACCCTCTTTGGTTTGTGTGTTTCCTTTGTTGCTTTTGTCTCTGTATCAATCAGCAAGACTCCCAACAACATGTGTGATAGGAAGGAAGGCCAACCGTCATTGAATCAAAAGGATGCAGCATATCCAGTGCTATGCATAAGCTAATGTCAAGTAAAACCACTTGTTGTAGACCTCCCGGTGGACTGTGAAGTTTATCAATGAGTGGTAAACTGACAAGGTCTGTGTGCTGTTAGAAAATACACATATTGTTGTCTACTACAGATAAAAGTGGCAATTTGACTCAGCTGGTAGAGCACCGCTGCAGCCTGGATCCAAGTCTGACCCGTGGCCCTTTGCTGCAGTGGCGGTTCTAGCTTGTATGACACCCTGAATATTACACTATTACACAAGTCAAACAAGACACACACATCTAAAATTGCACAACTGCCATCTAAAGCCTGACCATTTTTGCTTTCCATGATGCAGTCGTCAATAACATCATCATATAAAATCTGCCCAGCAATTAAGTGGTTAATACTGATACTGTACAGAGATAGAAGTGCACTATTTGATAGATTCCCATGGTCCAATGGGGAGCAAACTGTAATAATCTCTTCTTCTCTAATACTAATTATAAATCAGTATTTGGTTCGATTTTTTTGTTACCCTTGATATTTTTGTTATTATTGTTATATAATTTGATATTTTGTTGATATTGTTTGTAATATTTAGAGCAGCACAGTTGATGGTTCATTGTACAGTTAACAAGACTAAGGTTGTGCAGCCGCACTAGCAGCTCTGTGAGGCAGCATTTAGGTACAGGAGTCGCATCATATGCTCAGCAGCTAATGTTGGGAATGTGCCTGATGGGAATATCATTAGTTCTGCGGGTAATTTGCTCATAAAGCAAAATAGTGGACAAACTTTATCTTTAAAATGTGATGGTGCGAGATGAAAAGACAATAAAATATCAATCTCACTCGAAGGAAAATCAGGAGATCAGCATAATCATTACAATTTACTCTGAGGGGGGGAATGAACGTTCATGCTGAACCTGCTGCTAGACTAAAAGCAGTGGATCACCATAGTTATTAGGTTACTATGAATATCCACACAGAAATTGGGGCCAGTCCATCAAGTACATGATTTAAATTTTTCACTGAAGAAGTGAAAAGTTTAACCTGCTGGAAGCCTGGGAGGAATCACCAAAGTCATTACAGCTGATTGTCGATGGAAATATCTGCTGCAAATATCATGTCGGTCCATGTCATAGTTGTCAAGATATTTCGTTGTGAGCCACAAATGTCACTATAGCAGTGGAGGAAAAAGAAAGTGCTCATTACAGTCATCAGGATTCATAGCATGGCACTGTTCATCTCACAGTGATCCATCATAATATAGTAGATATATTCTAAAAATGGACCAAAATGGTGGACCGACTGACCAGCAGACTGATATTACTCTCCCTACAGGCATGTAGGAGGTAAAAGGATAATTCCTGTCTTTTGTCTTCATGTCCAGATAGGGATATATTGCTGGACTGTGGCTGGTCCAGCCAAAAAACAAAAACAAAACCATATGTCTGTGTGAGAGTGAGTGAAAGACTTGATACGATGCAGAGGTACTTTCTCTCTCTCTCTCTAATGACTTGAAAGTGACTGCTGATTAACATGTGGTCTTAATCGGCCGTGTTTCAGTCACTATTTCAAACTTGTTCCGTTGTCTGACAACAGAAACAGAAAAACATGCAAATGAGAACAGCTTTATTGGGATTTAGCTGTATTTTATACTGTGTATGTGAGCACAGAGAGTAGGAGAGAAGCAAACAGATAAAGGGCTGAAACTGGCTGACACTAGCCAAAATGAAAATATGACACAATGACATCATGATTATGCCAATTAAGGTATTAAATCATCTACTGACAATTAGCCAGCAGGCTTCAGCTACTGTCTATTGAAAGTAGTTTACAGCGGTTCTATACTAGATTTAGACTTGAACAGTCTTTGTTTTTCCCTTCTTATGGAGGGAAATGTATGTTATAATTGCTACTGATTAAGTTCAAATATTGTCAGCTAACATACACTTGATGGAACATGGGACATATTGAAAGTGATGGACAACTACAAATAACCAAATGGAGTCAAGAAGGGACACTGCAAATTGATAACGTCATATTTTATGGTGAGCGAGCTTGTTCGGGTTGTTGCTCTGTGTATGTTTGGACTTGTGTATGCGGGCAGGGGTTCTGCGGGCAGCACGGTGTAAGATGTTACTATACTTGAACAAAAAGACAACAAATATATATTTTTTTCAATAAATTCTTTTAGGACAGTTAAAAATGAATTAATTAAATAAGTGGGGCCCGCCCTGCTGGTCAGATACTCACTTTAAAACAAGAGTGTGGATAGGCTCAGTCAAGGATACCATATCATCACTGAGGGATTTAAGACTCATCCAATTTTGTCATAAGAAGAATATAATTGAAAAAATATCTCTCCATACACAAACTGTGCATTCTAAGAAAAAATAAGTCATCACAAGGACAAGAAACTAATCAATAAAAGCAGTTCAATCTTAAACAATCAAGACAAGAGGTCTCAATGGAATGATAGGATATCATTCAGCCATTTTAATAAAAGTATTTATAAAGTATAAACAGGAGCAAGGAAAAAAACAAAAAATATGTCTCCTTGGTTACAAAAAATAGAGTCTAACAATTGCTAAAATGGGTGTTATCGGAAAACTCTCTCACAAGGTTGTGTTTTCTTTCACTCAGTCTTCTTTCACAGCAGCCTTTCTATTTGCCTTTATATTCTTATCCTCTACAGATTTAGATAAGGCCATTCATGTTTTCATTGCATCTCATTGCAGTGCTCTCTGTTCCCATCCCCAACCTCAGTTTAAAGTCACTTTCAGCTCAACAGCTCATTCAGGATGCAGCAGTTAGGGTTTAAATCGCTGCCAAACAAAGCTGCCGTAATATTCCCAAGTTCAGCGTCTCTCACCGGGTATCACATAGATTTTGAAATGATTTCAAGGGGCAAGCAGGAGGGATTTTACGTCTTAGTTTTTAAAAGTTTTTTTTTAAAAAAAGCTATGACAAAAAAGAAAGAGTGATCATAGATCTGTACAGTCCTCTGCTGCCCACAAACTCCACAGTAAATAGTCTGAATAACATGTATCAAAATAGTCATTTACTGTTTAAATCTTTACTGCAGAGATATTGCAGTTGCACTGCCACTGCCAGAAGGCCACTGCAGCTCAAGTGTGTTGGTTTAATATAAAAGCTTTGTCAAAGTCTTCTGCAAGAAGAGAATTCTTTTTATTCCTTTGCTCCTTTTCAATTTGTGCAACATGCCAGAGCTGAGAGGTTGTGACAGTTTTTTTTTGTTATTTTTTTTACCTTTTAGCGCATCAACCTTGGACAGAATAGTCACGACACTTTCTGAGGTTTGTACAGGATGTATAAAAAAGACCAGCAGAACTGAAGTTTTTTGGTGTTATTTTCAGCTCTGATAAAAATGTTCTGATATATCTGATATAAAACATGATATTGAAAGTTGGGAATATTTGTTGAATGTTCTAAGCCAGCCTCCCCCAACCTTTTTTGCACCATGGACCGGTTTTGGAAAGACAAATTTCTCATGGACCAGGACATTTTTGCTCTTTTAGTTTTAGTAGGTATGAAAATAGCGGTTTAGTAGATCTAATAATCAGGCTTTAGCTGACTCAGTACACCACCCAGCTCTTGGTCCAGGCCATAGTGATCTCTCGCCTGACCCTGAGACAGTATTATTTCCTGCTTCCTGCCCCGTTAGGAGACCAATGGCAGGTCTGAGTCTGTTCTTTCCAATGGGAGAAGTGAATGTGATCACAGATTATGACAGATTCTGTCTCCCAATAGTCACTGAAAAATAAATATTGGGTCCATTTTTCACAAGCGACACATCTTCCCAACGTTCTGCCATGGCAATGTCATTTCTTGGACGGACAGATCGGGAGAAAATTTTCTTTATTCTAGACCCATCTCTGTCTCTGCAAAACTCGTCACACAGATCTCTTCTCTCTGTTGGTTCTGGTCTGGCTTCACTGCTGCAAAGCTGCAGATGACGCTTTCCAACTACCAAGTTTAGAGGGACTTACACATGAAATCTTGAATTAAAAGTTAAAACTTGAATAAAACATTTTTCTTTTTAATACTATGACTGTTATTATTGTTTGACTGTTTATAGAGGGAAAACAGGCAGTATTATTAGACCAAAGTGATCTTGTACCGGCCTGAGCGGCAAAATCAGGGGCAAATTCATACCGCATCTAGTGCTGTGACATCATGACCACACACGCTTAGGAGACAGGATGTGTATACCATTTAACATCATAGGTGCTGCCTATAATACGTTATCTTCTGTATTGAGTATCTTTACCTCGACTACTGCAACGCTCTTCTGGCAGACCTTCCTCTGTGCACAGTGAAACCCTCACAGATTGTCCACGCTGCGGCAGCCCGACTGGTCTTCGATCAGCCCAAAAAGGCAGATGTCACTCTGCTACTCATTGACCTCCACTGGCTACCCATGGCCACCCGAATCAAATTCATGTCACTGTAGCTTGTCTTCAGAGGGACTTCCGGGTCTGCACCCATCTACTCGAACTCAATCCCACAGCCTTATGCTCACTCTCGGCCACTCGGTTCCCCTAGGAAACGTCGCCTGGCATTGCAATCCCTGCACAAAAGACAATTTCAGTCCAGACTGTTCTTATCTGTGGTTCTCCGATGGTGGAACGAGCTACTGAATTCTGTCACAGCAAGAAAAAAAAACTAAGTTAACAACTAACAAAGTTAACATAACTAAACTATTTGATGATTTATTGATGCGTTTTAAAATAAAATCTCCGTCTGTCAGTATCAGAACTGATCTCTGTCCATACCATTCACCTACGCTGAGCATGCTCGAGCCGGTTTAAACAGGAAGCAGATTGTCTCCTCTGCAGATGATTAGTTGCACAGAATCCTTCAAATGTGGAACAACAAAGACAGTTGTAGTGTTTCAAACTTAAATGTAGTAGTGTGGACGCAGCCTCAGTCTTTCGGGTCGTCATGTTCATGGTTATCCAAACTGGACTTGGTCACGTCCTCACAACCAAAGTTAAAGGTGCATATATTTGGGAAAGTGGGTGGCGCTGATGGTGATGTATCATACAATGTGAATTATTCATTATTAATCAATTGTGTTAAAATAACGAGATTATACAAAAGACACCTCAAGATCTGATGGGTCACTGATCTTTGTCCACATGTGATTGTCACCAAAAATTTTAAGGAATATTTCTTACATTTCTTTCTTGCCTGTGCTTCACTCTGCAGCCTCACCACTTGCTGTGGTCAATAGTACTTGAATATACGCTTTTATTGTATCTATCCTTGCCCTTAGATTTAATGTCCTATCTATGCGATAACAGTATTGCATTATGCTGCAGTTTCTCCTTACAACAAGAAAATGTCCTTGTTTTTGCAAGATCCTTTTCATGTTATAACAAGATATTGTGTTACTACAATGCATCACTTTAAGTTTTTATATCACAAAACTGACAGATCTCATTGAAATGAACTTTTCTAATTATAAAATAATGGATAAAAATATGACCCAGTGATGTTGTGATGTTGCAGGGTGATTTTATGTTTAATGGCTGAGGGTTGCTCTTGTTTTGTTTGTGTGACTCAGTGACTGAGACTCAGTACATATGGTTTGTAATGTGGAAAAAACATATTTAACTAGTAGCCCCTCTAAAAGCTGCCTGCAAATGTCTGTTTGTGTGTGTCTGCGCTGGTTTCATACCCGCACAGGATAAGTGGTATAGATAGAGTAATGGATGGCTGCTACTTTGCTCTGTTTTTTTTTTTCTCTTAGATTTACTCTAAATGTAACTGTTTTTTTCTGTCATGTTTCCAAACCTTATTTAGGAGCTTTAAATATTTGCTGTTATGACATCCCAGATACGCTGTTGTCAGGTGGAGCAGAATCTGTAGCTGCTTTTATTTGTTTTATGAAAAACACATCTAACAAATATCAATACATCAGTCTTAAAACTGTCAACCTACATGTGAATATCAGTTGACTCAGTCTAGAGTCATGACAACAGGGTTTAGAAACGCTACTTGGATTCATTCTTCTCAGATTTCCTCCCATCCACAATAAACAGGACTCAGACTGATTCAGTGGAGCTGAAGATATTTTTTCTTCTTTGTGCTGCTCTGCTGTTTCACTCTCCTTTGTTCTCATCACTTTACTGTATTTCCTCCTGTAGCTAAATAATTGTGCTGAACATTTTCCAGATGTCAGTGATGTATCCTGTAACACGGAGCCATAAAACTTAGTTGACACCCAGATGATTCATTTGAAGGTAGAAAAAAGAAAAAAAAGCTCAGAGCTCAGAACTGAGGTTTGGATGTTTTCAGGCAGCAGCAGCAGCAGCAGCAGCATGTTAGCAGCAGAACAGACACACTCATGGGAGGTTTTTACTTATTGTGAAAACAGCTGGTTGTCTGTCAGTGGCCTGTATTTCTGCTGTCTCTGCACCACCTGTGACTTTAGCAGAGACCTGCACAACTACACCTAAACACACACACACACACGCTGCAGAAAGACACACACAGACCGATACAGCTGAGGAACTGCACCACTGCACATGATACCATCGCTTCCCCTTTCTGACTTTATTTCATTGTCGTATTGTCATATCTCTTAGACACACTCTTACACACACTGTTTCTCACACACATGGGGGTGCACAGACGACAGCCAGATGCTGACACCCCACAGGGCCACTCCCCTCCTTCAGCTGCTCCTCCCACAGCAGCAGGTAAGCAGCCTTCAGCAACTGCTCTGTCAGAGGTGGACCTCTGGAGTGCTTAAGTCCTGGACGCAGGCCAAACACAGACACACACAGACACACACACACACACACACACACACACACACATGCATGCATACATCAAGGGAGGCCAAGCCTGTTCTATGAAGCTTCATGTTTGTGTGTGTGTGTGTGTGTGAACGCATGGGTGTGTGTCCCGCACTGCGTCGACACAGTCACAAAATTCATGATGTCTGCAAGAATCTGCCAGACTGTGAGTGTGTTTGCGTTTCATTTCTTTACTTGTGATCAGAAGCCAATGTCCTTAAACTGACACACAGAACACACAGAAGAAGAAGAGAAGTCCTCCAAGCTGAAGAAATGTTTAAGGGATCTGTCAGCATTTAGAGCTGTGAGACTTCAGGAGTTCAGTTTAGGTAAGAATTACAGCGACACTTTGCAGGATTAGTAATGATATAAACCCTCAGGGCTCAAGTACATCATAGGAGGAGAGCGTCCCATCCCATCATGTTTATCTTATTTGTTTGAAATAAATTCTGGTGATCAATCCCTCACCAACTACTCTGATGAATAAAAAATAAGAAACGGCTGCCTTCAGACACAGCCAGACTCACCAACATTAGATCTTTGTCTCTCTTGTGTCCTTTTCCTTTGGTGAAACACATCAAAAACTGAATGGATGACTTACTTGAATATGGTATATTACACATTGATAGTTAAAGGGACAGTCCTGAAGTTTGGGGAAATATTAGAGACCATCAACCCTGAAGTCTGATAATATAATAGATAAAAGTAATTTCTCTTTGTTTAGAGAGGTAGATTTAAGATTTGATTAATTTAGGGTCATGTGACAGTGGCAGACAAAGGCATTGATACTTTTTGATAGTCTTAAACAATGGTTCTCAATGTGGATCCCCAGGGGTACCTAAGGGGGTTCCTGGGGGTCCCCAGTAAAAAGGTGAATAATTTATTTTCACAACTAGCATGATGACAGAAAATATGATTATTTTGGTGATGGTTTTAAAGCACTTTCTAAAGTAAAACATCCAAAAGCTAAAATCTTGGTGCCATGGTCTCATTTGTGTCACTGTCGGGGTCCTTGATGTGAAAAAGCTTGAGAAACACTGGTCTAAAAAACACAAATGTGCCGTATTAATCAGTGCAAAATGTTCATAATGAGAAAAACTGACAATCTTCCCTCCACAATATGTTACATTATGTCCTTCATGAATATTCGTGCAGTAAACATCTCTTTGACTAAATCCCCTCAATGCATGACCTTGTTGAATTTTGTTAGAGCTGAACTATTCTTAAACCATCTCAATGAGGAATTCATTCATTAATTCGAACACGTAACTGTAGTAAAAAGACAACAAACACGGTTTTCAATAATTATTTAGTATGAAAATGTGTTCACTCCAACACTTTCAATGAAAACTCAGAATAACATTGTCAGCGCCAGCTGGTGTGATGTTTACTGACCCTCACAACAATGGTCAGCTGGCAGTAAACATGCTAACAGGTTAGCTGTGGTGGCAGCTGGTCGCTAGCGTGCCCTCGTGCCACACCCAGCAAGAGTAAATGAGTTAGCTTTTACTTTTCTGATCCAGTTCAGCAGATGGAGACAACACGACAGAAAGGGATAAGATGGCATGGCAGCTTAAAATGTACAGCAGGCTGTTGCTTCTATTCATATGTGCTATGACATATTGTCATTGCTATAGCTATGAGAAGCAGCTGGCAACAGATTAGAACAACCCAGTGTTTTTATCATGTGTATACAAAATGAAAATAAGGCACATTCTGTATTCATGGTGAAATTAATGTTTTTTTTTTTTTTTTTTTTTGCAAGTCCAAGGTTTTTCATCATCTGCAGCATCCTTCTAAGAGACAATTAAAGGTTCAGTATTATTCAGTAGCAAAGCTGAGCTGCTGGATGAGTGTGTTTACTTTTCTGTTTCTATTGTTAAGTAAATGTGTAAGATTCAGGCTGGAGATGGAGTTGGAGAAAGCTCAGTGCACCGAGCTACACAACAGCGCTGTTAAGAGTGTAAACAGAAGTTCTGTATCATCGTCTCCTTGAACTTACATTCTTATACTACTAAACTGCTTTACACCAAAATTACATTGTGGTGGCAACGTAATCGCTGGCTGGATTATGGTCAGACGCAGCTTGTGAGTCACCACAAGATGGTTGCATGTCTTGTGTATACAGCACACAACTGTCACAACAGAGGTTGAGGTTTGCATCCAGTTTATGCAACAAAAGCACTTTGGTTAGGGATGGGGAAACATCATGGTTTTGATAAATATAAACACTGAACTTTTTTTCTGTACTAAACAATGCTGAAGTCAGCAGAAGTGGATATAGCCCTGTGAGATCAGATGTTTTGATGGAAAATAAATATGTTGTCTGATATGTTCAAGATCAACATATTTGCAGGCTGTAAAAATGGAAAATGGCAATCAGGCAGCAATTAGGATTCAGTTCCTTCAAAACGCATTTGCTGTTGCAGATTAGTTGTATATAAATGTATTTCTGGGAGACAGGGTTGAACCTTCAGTGCCTGTAACCCCAACCAACAGTTGTTGGACAAAAAAACAAAGCCACCATGTGTTGTTTTCTGTGTCTTTGTGTGAAATATAAGCTATCGTGTGAAAATGAGCAGCCTTGAGGAAATTGTTTTCTTTTTTTATCACTGTTCGGCTGGACTATCAGTTTTCCGTTTGAGCTAAATACGTCCTTGATCAGCTCCTGCTCTGAGCGGGTGAAGATTGAATTGATATTGAAGTTATACAGACAGTATCTCCAGAAATATCAAGTTCAGGTTTAAGGTTAATTGTGAGTGTGGATGACGTAAGCACATAGCTCTTCTGTCATGAAAGTGAGAAAGCAGCATGCTCTAATGCCATGGTATTAATTATATGGACATTTTTTGTGTTAATGTGCTTTAAGTATTTAGCATTTGAGTGTTTTGTGTCGGGCAGATTTTGAACAGAGCCATCTGCTTCTGCTTTCTGCACCAGCCCTCTGTCTCTGTTCTTCTATTTAACGCTCAGTCAGTATTTCCTCAGAGACAACTTAGCCAACACATTCACGATGAGAGGGAGAATTAGCAGCCAATTATAGTCAGACTCAGTTCTGGATGTGGAGCTTGAAGGTTATTGGAATAAAGTTTAATGCTGGGTTTTGCTGAAAAAAAAAGTTCTTTATATCCAAGAGAGGTCTGTGAAGGATCATTTCTTTTGTCTCCTCTTCCTCATCGTTCCCTCCTCTTCTTCACTGTTTTCTTTTTTCTGTTTTTACTGTGACTCTTCTCAGGTCTAGACAGTATTTCAAACATCCATTTTGCTGTAAAATTTATATAACATAGCCGCGATTCAACAAACACACAGTTCATGACAGCTTTTCAGTTTGTCTGACTGAGTGAAGGTTTTTCAAAGTTTCAGTCTAACCAGCAGGGAGACCTTTGCTCTCAGAGTGGTGAAGATCAGCAGATGGTCTCTTGGCAACTACCAAAAGAAGCCAAGGGAGCAAACAGATAGACTGAATTTGATTTACTCAGTGAAAGGACTAATGCTTCTCTGTCTGTGCATCCTTATCAGTTCCTTTCAGAGCTGTCTGTTTAGTGGCTCAGGTGCCTCACACCGATGGTATGAATTTTAGATGTGCATTAAGCCAAGGCAAAGACAAACCCGCACAAATGTACATTCAACTTTGACTTTGATGACTATGACTAAATCGTGAACATATAAAGACAAGAACAAGACCAGACAGGTCACATATTGCTGGACCATGTAGGGTCAACATGTGAAATTGAGGACATAGCGGAAAACCGATATAGAAATGCTGTAAACAACCACTTTCAATGGAGAGTAGCTAAAATATGGAAAAGTCAGCAAAAAATGCTAATTGTTCATCGTGCCATGTTTGCATTCTGCCTGTACTCATCTGTGCTCACTTATACAGTAGTTTATTACAGCCAAATTCCCAATAAAGCTATTATCATTTACATATTTTTCTGTTTCTGTTGTCAGAAAACGGTACAAGTTTAAAATAGTGACTGAAACTCAGCCCATTAAGATGTTAACCAGCTGTTACTTCAAAGCCATTCGGATGGCACTAATGGCAACTCTCTTTTAGAGAAAGTAGCTGAGGTTTGTCCAAAAAGTTGCTAGATTTCTCACTCTGTGAGGAAAAAAAAAGTCAGTAAATCTTGTCACAAAGGCACAAGTTAGCTACACTGCTTGTAAATGCCCTCTGATGACAGAATAGAAACTGTTCATTTTGAAAGAGCAATGGCCAATGGGGAAACTTTAACGGTTGGCTGGCAATATATATATATAAATATATGTGCCCTATTATTCCTCCACAGTGCAGTGACTTCTGCTATACTGGGTCCCTTCATCCACCACATTGATTTGTCATAAATACACATTATTTTTTTCGCTGGTATTTTAAAACTTTTGCACCACATAATGTGGTAATGTTTACAATTTTACAACATAAAACTGCTGGTATAACATAATATAACACTGTGTTTTACTTTCATTTGAATAATGCTTATGGCTTATTATACTGTGCAGTCAAATGACCGACTGATTTTGGTTTCATTTGGTATCTGAAGGTGTCCTCATGTCTCTCCATGTCCATCTTTCCCCTCCCCCTCCTTCATCCCTGCAGAGCGTGGGATGAGTTCCATGACTGTGCCAATGTGGCGATGGCTGGCTGTCCAGAGGAAGCAGCAGCTGTGTGGGAGTCCCTGCGTCAGGAGTCCAAAAAGATGCAGTTCTCCGGAAACCTCTACGACATGTGCTCCAACCGAAACAGCCACCCAGTAGCCTCAGTCTCCCCACAGGAAGACATCAACCAGGAGTCTCTAAGGGGGCGTGCTGATCATCTGGCAGGCTGCCTCCACCCTCTCATGCTACTGTCTCCTCTGCTGCTCTTGTTTTTTTGGATATAACTAACAACGACAAAGAAACGGGACTAATGTGAATAGATATAAACTTTGTGTATTTTTCCCTCCTCAAGTCCGTAGACTTTCCACTGTTTTCCTCTGCTCTGCCGGGGGATGAATACTTCTAACTGCATGTTCAGAGGCCCGACAGTCTTTTTGATAATGTATCTTTAAACTGCCTGTGCCGTTTCATGCATATTCTCTGCCTTTTAATTAGTCGCTGTGTTGCAAACACACACAAAATTTATAGAGAGCTACACAACCACTGTACAAACAGGCCTGCAAACACATGCATAGTTAAACAGATGCAAACAGCAGACTCATGTCATCTGTCCTTATCTTCTATCCCCGTACATCTACTGAGTACGAGCTCGTATATGATGGTTCGAGGGGGAGTCTGTTTTCCTGAGTGTAGTAAGAGAGATATGATAACAACGTCCGACTTAATAAACCTGAAAACTAAGTGATGAAGATGCTGCGAATAGTTCCAGCTGAACTCATTTATTTATCTTCATTACAGAATGAACCATTTGATAAATGGTGAATCTAACAGGCCCTACTTGTTTGCTCCTTGCAGTCGGACTCTGAGTGCTGCACTAAATCTCCACTTGACCAACTTTTCCCATTCTTTTCCCCTTCATTTTCCTTTCTGCTCTTTAAACGCTGCCACTGTCAAAGCTCCCGTCCCTGTGACCATCAATAGCTCCGCTCCCATCTGAAGTTAACGCAAAAAGAATTTCCAGAAAATCTGCAAGAAATGAAATGCTAATTAATGCACAACTGCTGTTTAAATATAGTGTACAAATACTCCCGTCATTTTAAGAATTACTTGGAAAAGCCCAAGGACATAAAACCGAGTAGGACTCCTACCACTGTTACTCTCCTCCAAAAAACAGACTATGGTGTCTCGTTAAATGTGAAGGTTCTTAGCTAATGCACAACCAGTCCTGTAAGTATGCTTTGGATGATGTGATGAACTAGATATGTATTTAGCTGCCTTTGAGAAACATCATCTAAGGGAATATGAAATACCCAAACCATCAAAAATGGAACAATGGCTGCTGCAATTTTTCTTCATACTGAACATGTGGACCACCAAAAGGGAGCTGGTTTAAGACAATGGAGGAAAATTGGCATACAGTCTCAACCGCAGTGCTGGAAAGAAGTTGAGATGTAGCATGTAGGAGGTATATTTGCTGAGGGGCAAATATAATAACGTGGAACATACAATTATTTTCCTTTATTTTGAAAATTAAACAAATATTTTATTTACCATAACAGCTTCCTCTGCAGCTGCTGCAGCAACATGACTTTCGAGCTGAAGTTAAAGTGAAGTCAGAGTTCTGCAGCTGTTTTTATTTGGTGTTTGCCCAGGTATGAAATCCTCCGAGGCGCCTCCTTGGCATCCTGCACTGTAGCCATACAGTAAGAGACCAATATGTTCTCCAGTTGGATCCACAATCTGCACGCATGCCAGGTGTATTTCATGCTCCAGGACTCGCAGTTTGGCCCTGCAGGCCTGCTGAAACTGCTTGTTATTCTAAGTGGCTGCAGGTAACAGTTGTTTCTGTCTGGCCCAGGATCAGAAATACTATCAGGTTAGAAAGAGAGGGGGGAGGGGTTGAATGCATCTTGTTGAGGATTGAATCCACCTGTCTAGCATCGAGTGTGTTTTATACAAGGGGCTTTAGGTTGTAGATTTACTTTACTTTCTTCACAAAAAAATAAATCAAAGCTGGGCTGACTTTAAAGAGTTACGCTTGAATGTGAAGAGGCACAAAACAGAATCCTCAAAGGCTGCAACACTGCGCTGACTTTAAGAGGGCTGGAAATAAAATAAAAAATAAAAAAAATTGATTAGACAAAGAAATCCGAAGAGGGTTGTGTTTCACCTTAAGAGAGAGCTTGTCTACCATGCCAGTGGCAAGTTCATTAATCATACCTACACGGTTGAAATGAACAGTGAGGTACACCGAGCAGATTTTAATACAATTATATACATTAGTATTTGGTTTGTGACCTCAGTGTCAAAACTTGTCATTCTTTCCACATAAAAGCTCCAACTGAAATAAACTTTTGACCAATATTCAACACTGACATTTAAACACTGACCTCGCTTTAACTCAATCAATCATTGAGAATAAACCCAGTCACTATAGGAGGCTATAGCAGAAAGTGCTGTGAGGTGAAAGTGCAAGGCTGAGCAGATATAAAGAGTAAAGAAATAACAGGAAAAACCTGCAATCAGCCCACAGCTATTTTTTTTTATACATAAGGGACTTCACCCAAAGATATGCTTGGATGGTTCAAAGAGGCTGCTGTAGTTTTGAACTTTAATTAAAGTGACAGAATTAGCAATTAGAGGCCTCAATGGCTGATTCACGAAGGTGCAGCAATTTGAAACCTATCTCCATGCAGCTCAGATAAGATGTTGTCACCAGAGGCTTAATCTGACTAAATCACAAATTTGAGGCTACACAGAAAAATCAAATTGGATGCATTTTTAGAGATCCAGGCCTAGAGTGTGTTCAGTCATCATAACCTCACCAAGCATCGTTTTATAGGAATATAACTCATTCAGATTAGATTTCGAAGCCTGATGTGCGCAGAGGTGTTGTGGCTGCAAACATAAAAGAACTCAAGAAATCTTTTTTTATGATAAGATATGCTTCATGTAAGGTAGGTGGACAAATCCGATTTCAGAGTGGTTTTCAATAACACAGGAGTGTAAATGCAACATTATTGACCAGAGCAGAGCGTGGAATTATTTTCCAGCATCACATTTGAGACTGTACATCTCTTCGCCTCCAGCAACAGCTCAGTGCTCTGACAAACAGGTTAAATTGGACAGAAAGGACTGCAGGAGAAAGAGACACATTCTTAAACACCAATGCATCACTGTCACATTACTGGTACAGTATATTTGGAGTTATAGCTATGAATATATAACACAGTGATGACTGGTAGCCTCTGTATGACACTATTGTTAGATAGAAGAGCATTTTGCATAAACCTTTTGTTTGTGGCACATGCTGCTTATTCCTCCCCTCCAAGACAGAACCTGGTTTTCTTTTTTTTCTGCTGAAGAAAAATATTCTTACCCCTGAAAAATCACATGACGTGATCCATCAGATTGTTTCACTAGAGGCAACATGCTACTCTGTTTGTCTTGTTGAGCTGCAAAAACACACATGCTTGCAGAGAGTGCATTAACCAGATAGCTGACAAAACATGTGGGTTGTCAGGTATGTACAAAATTCACAATAATTATCAACTTATTTACATTCTGGTAAATGTCTGGCATTCGGACTAGTCAAGGCAGCAGTCAGGGCTGAAAATGAGTTTCCTTTGCTAATTAAACAGGTTGAGGTGAGAGAAAAGGTTCAATAAGAGATTTGTAGAGTAAGAGCTCAGCAAATCCTGGTATCCTGAACATGTTTAGAAACAGATCCATGATGGAAACAGCTATTAGAACATAAAAGGATAGAAGTGAAATTACTCAAAGGTGAACGGCTCCCTTCGTGTTATACAGCAAACCAATAAATCCTCTAAATCCAGCCCACTGGTGCACCATGTAAAATACACTGCAGAGGCTGATGCCTGCTCCTCTTTTCTATGCTAATCTTCATAACAGTGCTCTCAGATGTGTACAGAACCAATGTTGTTTTTACTGATGTTAAAGAGATTGTTCAACTTTTACTAAAGTAGGTGCCGAGGGTTCCTCGGGCAGAGTTTCTGCACAGCATCTCAGCTACAACACAGGTTGTCAGATGCAGTCTGAGGACAAAGCTTCTGTTCTGTTTTGGACCAAAGATAGCTCCACACAAAAAACACAAATTGTTGTTTTTACATTTTAGTTTCTGTACAAATTAAATAAACAAGAGCCTGCTAATTGGTGAGCTTCGGAAGTGCTGGTAGATGTATTTGTACACTGGACCGGGCCACGCTAGCAGTTCCTCCCAGCCTCTAACCTTCAAGCTAAGCTAAGCTGAGCTGAGCTAACACATCCTGACTCCAGCTCCTTCACTACCAATGCAGAGAGATGAGTGTGGCATCTATCTACTCATCCAGCTCTTAAAAAGAAAGCAAATGATATCTCCCAATATGTTGAACTCTTCTTGAATCTCTTTGAAACACATAAGATCAAAACAAAAGAGAGAAGGTTCGAGCTGAGGTTCACAGTCTAGCAACAAAGATCATTCAGATGCACTGCGCTCCAATTCAGGTCTATTTTTCCATCAGCAGGTAGGTCACCTGGGTTTTGCTGTGAATAATTACAAACTCATCCAACTCAACAGCGCTTTAGCAAGTAACTTTGAGTTTGAACAAGCACGACTGGGTGAAACGTGGAAGATGGCACTGTGAAAAATGTGTGTGACAATTTGACTGGAGAACGGCGACGAACAGATTCATGTACTCGCGCCCAGCAAATTGCTGTGTTTTCAGGCTCAAAGTTCAAACCCGCAGCCTCCCAGTTTTAATTACTGATAAGACAAAAGGGAAATTACAATACACTGAAAAATTGGTAAATTACTTGATAAGTATAACTCTGACCTCCAGTACAAATCACAGCAGATCACTGGGGAGAGTGATGGTAGGAAATAATTCAGCTTTTTCCAATCTTATCTAAAATTTACTGAGGAAGACAGTACTGAAACAAATAATAATTCCTCCTCCCCTCATTAAATACAAACACAGACACAGACACACACACACACACACACAACTCAAATAGATTGAAAACTATCTCTAAATATGGAAAGTCTTACAAATCACTGTTTTATGACAAAAAAATGCACAGATTGACAATGAGTTAGGTTAGTGTGAATAATTACAGCTCTATGAATATCAGTGTATATAGCAGTATTTCATATGTGTATAGACAATATCATATATGCCCTGCAAGTGCTACTTTTAAAGCTTTAACATTTTCTATTAGTTGTGCTTTGCACTTTATCCACATTATTCCCAGTCTCATTATCCCCTGTGTGAGTTATGGGCATGACGTTTGGTTGTTCCTG
Source organism: Trachinotus anak (assembly GCF_046630095.1). NCBI lineage: Eukaryota > Metazoa > Chordata > Actinopteri > Carangiformes > Carangidae > Trachinotus > Trachinotus anak. Next base: position 24,962,815 of record NW_027273853.1, on the reverse strand, counting down.
TCGCTGAACATGAGTCTAGCGTTATGCTACAAGTGTTTTAAGTGATGTGGGACCATAGGCTGTCAAATCGGGCAATGTGATCATACCTCTGCCTTTTACTACAGAGGGAGGTGTGGATGATCTGAAGAAGTGAGCTAGAGTTAGCTTGCATTAGCCAACATGTTCTGCACCAACAGCAGAGTGCTGCAGCGAGGACCTTATTTTTGTAATTAGCATCACCCTGATTGAGTTGACAAAAAAAACATTGGGATCTTTGCACTGGCTTTTGGTTTACTGCAGAAAATAAGCTCTGTGACAAAATGTTTATGGTACTTACACATTGTTCACTATAATAATCTTCATAAAAGAACACCACTAAATATTTTTGAAGCCTAAATACAGTCACCTGTAGTAAAAAGCTGACATTAGGCTATAAGTGAACTACATCAAAGGATTTCAACATCAACATCACTAAACTTCCAACTTGTAGTTTGATTTTGCATTCTTACCTCTCCTACACAAGCCTATAATAGTGTTAACAAGTGTGCGAGTATAAACCCAATTAGGCTATAAAGGTGGACTAGTCAGTAAATTGTTTTTCATTTAAAAAATGAACATTTAACATCCCCGACAACCTCTGTAGGTACCTTTGCACCTTTTATTCTACAATAAATAATAAAAAACATCAGTAAATACCCAACTTGAGATTTCTTTAATCTTTTAACCAAAGGTAGTCTAATTTTTTTGCCAATTCCTAGTAACTGTTTTTTTTTAACAGACATAAAAGATTAAAGAAATCACAAGTTGGGTATTTACTGATGTTTTTTATGTTGTAGAATAAAAGTCTTGAACTTGTGTTAACCACAGATCTTATTTCAGCCATCTAACCAAAAACCCATAGACTTTGGTACAAGGGAAGAGGAAGTGCTAAAACTTATTTTCTTATTCCTGCAGCACTCTGTTTAGCTAAACTAAATTCTGTAGCATGCGAACTCTCACAGACACTATTCATTGCAAGGATTAACCATAAACTGTGCCTATAATTGACACAACATGGGGCTATGTGTGTGGGCTAAGCAGAATACACATGACACTATGTTGGTTAAAATGAGGCGTCTAACAAATGTTAAAATCCTGCCACCTTGAGTCAAATGCAGAGTAAACTGTAAAAGAAGGAGCTAAACGTAAAGTCTATGGAGATATTTAACTTGATTGTTTGTCCTTTTCTCACTGTATTGTTGTCTTTGTTCGGCAGATGGTGATGGCTTATTGTGTTCAAGGTTGTATGTAAATGTGTGAGAGACAGAGTGAGAAAGAAGAGATCAAATATCTCACTGTGGTGTAAATTACTCTGTTGAATTTACCATTTATCCACACAAAACGCACATTTCATTGTGCTCTTCTCCCACAAGCTTTACAAACCAATTGTCGCTCTCTACCCTCGTTTGTTTGTAGATATAGCATGCAGTGTCGGTCGCGCTTTCTCTGCCTTTTGTGAGTGTGAGAAGCAGAGCAGCAGGACTACAGCCAGTGTGTACATGTATGATTTTGTGACATGCGCTAACTCTATACTTACATAACACACCTATGTGAAACTGAGAAGCAAAGAGAGCGTGTTCCTGTGGATGAGAAACATGAGCTGGCTTTAAAGCTGCTGCTGCTGCTCAGAGCTCCCCATCAAACAGAATGGAGATCCAGGCGTGTGGGATCATGGATGAAGGATGGACTTCTCCGAGGATGAAAGCGGAAAAACTACATAAGAGAAGCTCTGTGCACGTATGGATCACATAGTCGTAGCTCTATTTTTGTGGACAGTAATGACAACCCCTGTATTGTTCATTAGGTCACACAGCCAAGAGTCTTCAAATGGTGCAGACACAGCATTTCCTGCTTTCAAAAAGAACTTTGTTAATCTTTGTATTTGTCCTTGGTCGTCTGCTTGTCGTACTTTTCTTCTTCCTTCCTTTCTTTCTTTGACTTTCATGTCCCATCTCTGTGCTTCTCCTCCAGGTATTTTCTCTGCCCCTCTGTGCTTGTATCCATACATCTGTAGTAGGTTTTGCTACCTTTATAGAAAATCATTAAATTGGTGCTGACTGACTGAATTACTGAGTGTGTTCATATTGCTTTCTAACATTCAAATGAATGTTTCTGAGGAGGGAATTACGTGCTCAGGGTTAAAACAAGGTTACATACTGCAAAAAGGGGGGAAAAAAACCCAAACCATTATTTAATCTTGTATCAATGGTAGCAAAAGTTCAACACTCTCTCATGGCAATTTAAAGCCTGCTGCATGTTCTGAAAAGTGCTTCGGTTTGTGATGAGGTCTTACAGGCTGCACCTGGAGGAAGTTTTTGAGTGTTTTGACTGAACCCTTGCAGCAGACGTTTCCCCCAGTGATCACATTCATCTTCAGTCTGAACACGAGTTTGGAAGTGACTCATTAACGAACTATTGAAAAAGCAAGGAAAGCTTTCTAAGCACACAAACGTTTTCATAGCATGTTTTTGTTGGTTCAATGCTGTCAAAGTTGAAGCAGTTTTAAGAGATAAAATTCAGTAGACCCACTATTCAAAAAAATAATTTCAGTTCATTACAACTCAGATCTTATTTTTATAGCTTTGGCCGTCGCCCCTATTGGTAATAAAAACATTATACTGACCAAGTTAATTGCTCAAGCCCGGCACACACTGTCTGCGTTTTGTGTGTGTGTGTGTGCAGCGGTCTGGTGTTGCTTTTCATTTCAGTACTTATGTGATGTGGATGCTGCACATGCTCTTGAGTTTCGGTGTCTGGCCTGTTTTTAATGCATGAAGTGCGAAGTTCCCATTAATAACAGACTGGGAAAATATCTGTTGAAAGTGATATTGACATCATACCAGCAACATTACACAATACTGTACTGACACCTTTCATTATGATGTGTAGGCTGAATCTGAGGATGACACAGACGTGAAATAAAAATAAATATATTTGTTGTAACCATTTTAGCCATTGAATGTGGACACAGTGGAGGCCACATGTACTATATAGTCATAGTAGAATATGTTTATATTACGTAAATAATGTTACAAGGGCAGTATTTTTTTTTTTACAGCGCTCTCTCTCTTTGTATGTGTAGCTCTGAATGAGGGTAAGTAAGGTTAATAAGGTTTATAATGAAAAGGAATCAAACATTTAATAATTGATGGCCATTATCCAAGGTAAGTAGAAAGATAGGGCTGGCAGTAGCAGAGCAACAGCAGATGCACTGGTGGCGTGGACACACACACACACACACATGCGTACGAGCCCCAGCAATTCAGCGAGGTAGCATCACACGCACACTAGACCGCAAGATCTGGGAACACGGTAACCTAGTTTTAAAAAGGTCAGACAATCAAACAAAGCCCAGAGGTTTGCCAAACGTATCTGTAAAAAGAAATCAAGGGTAACAGTAAAATTATGACCCAAACTGTATCTTTTAAACCTTCAACACAGTTTACAGACTGGATCAAATTTGACTTGCAGGGGTTGGTATGCATTAAAAACCAATATGCTGGAGGCGCCCACTTTCAGCTTTACTTTCAAATAATGACTGTAGCTGCTTTCTTATGGATTCAATAAACAAATGATATTGTGTTAATTTGAGATGATGATAGGTGGATTTTGTTGTGCAAAACCCCTCCTCACTTTATACTCTTCAGGTTGCAACAAAGCAGAATAAGGTGGATAACTCCATGGGGTTGAGACCTAATTACAGAAGAGGCCTCTAAAAAGTTTTTTTCTCTCTCTCTCTCTCTCTCTGACATTTCATGACTCCAGATTAAAGCCTCACCAGGCAACTCAGCATGTTTTCAGCTCCAAATGGCCACAAGAGATAAGTGTTTGAACATTTTGAACTTCAATGCCCAGAAATCCTTTAAGGTGACATCAGTAAGCAGCACAACATTCTCATCTGCAATGCTTTTATACTGAAGGAGAGCAAAGTAATGACGGCAGAGAAGGTCTTGCACTGCTGAGTGCAGCTTCTTCTGGACAAAGCACTGCTTTCTCTCGTGTGTGGGAGTCAGACTGGACTTCACGCTCAAATTTTGATTTTCCTTATTTCTTGTGACTAGAAATGTTAATACATCCAATGGTAGAATTTTACACTTTAAAATTATGTTTGGTTCAACTTCTTGCAATGTGTTTGGAATTAATTTGTAGTTGAATTCTGAGGTTTTTCTGCCCCCAGACATCATCAAGGAGATCTGGCTAAAAGTGTCTGGAATAAAGCCAATGAAGTGAACTTACAGCATGTGCTTGACAATAATCAGTACCATCAGCTGAAAAGCAAAATGCTCTGCAGCAGCTGAATGTGAGCATCATAACTAACACATGGCCTTGTTTTGACTGAATCTTCTCTCAGGTTTGAGTGTTTTCTCTGACCATGTTTTACACAACATGCGCCTTTTTCTTGAAAACAGTCTCTAGATTCATTGTTTTTCCCATGGGCCAGTGATTCCAGGGTGGATTCCAGGAAGACTATTTTTTGCTTGTTATGGCCATTATGTGAAATATGATTCAGTTACTTGCACACTGCCTCAACTCCTCATGTTCATGCAAAACCACCACAGGGATAGTTTTACCCTCCGGGCCTCCTAAAATATCTCCTGTGTGGATGTGGTGTGGAGATGTTGACCTACAGTGGGCACAATGCATCCCGACCTTCTGCTGCTGTTTGCATACAATGAGCCAGAGAAGTGTATCACAATCCATACATAAATCTGATATATGGGCATATATGGAGATTACAGTGTACATGTCAACGTATGCGCATATATGTATGTACTGTATGTCTCTCGCCGGTTTCCACTCACATATATGAACATATAGCAGAAATCGTCTCCACATCTGTTGTGTCCAGCGTTGGGGAAGCTACTGTAAAGGCAAAGCTTTCCACGCTGTGAAGCAATTACTTCACAAAGGAGAAGTTGAGCAATACCAAAGCCACCCAAGGGAGAAATCTAGTTTAGTTAACTAAAAGCTACTACTAAAAGTAGTTCAAACAACTTTATAAAAAATTATGAAACTGATCATGTACATGTGATGGAATTATAACAAAATATACAAAAAAGTCACATGCCAGTTTACTGCAAAAAGTCCCTTCCTGTTCACATTTAAACATAAACTAAAACAATAAAATACCCCACTATTCATGGGAATTTCCAAGAAATGGCAGCTTTGGTTTTGTATACTGTTACTGCTTAAGTGTGGTCATGGTGATTCTTCCTCAGGTTGAGATTCAGGAGGTTTAACCATGATGATGTCGTCATGTGTGAGCACTGGGCAACACCCGGCCTTGGCTTTTGCACTTGCACACAAAGGTCTGTGGTGGTGAATGTGGTGGCGTCTTCACAGTGGTCAGGGCTCATCAAAGGGGTTCAATTACAGTAGAGAACCATTGGTAAAAAAAAATAAAATAAAATAAAATAGTAATTGCCTTCCTTTTATGGCGCAAAATCATTTGTAGTTCCAGTAGTTAACTACACAAAAAAAACTACTTCCAAGTTACTGCGAACTGTGGTTATACTATTAGTTTAATTACATGCAGTTCACTACTCCCCATCACTGGGTGAGACTAATACATCTTTACAGCTACACATACAGTATATACACTTATACTTTCACAACATAAACACTGACACTGAGGTATGAATATTTTATTTCTTATATTAATGGGACATCCATCCACCCAGCCTGCTTGTAGATTCAAAACAGGATCTTCTCACTATGATGAGACCACAGTTTGTTTTTTTTTATGCGTGTTTTTAAAACTCCATCACTTTGGAAACCATTGCAGCTTCCTAAAAAATGTTTCATTTAATTATATGAAATTAAATAACTACTGAATACTTAATGTTTTAATTTGCATTCATGTTATTTGAATTACCCACTTTGAAATTTCCAAAAGGCTATTACAAGTTGTACAATTTCTTTCTTTTTGATGACGGACAGAATGTAACACGATTAGTGTCCTGATTTTCTAATTATTGTCCGTTTTTCATCTTGAATTTAACCTGAGTCTATTTGAGCGACTGGATTTTATGCCTTGCCTTAAATCTTTAGATCTGAAATCCTATCGAATATATTCAAGTATGTTTGTGAGCACTGAGAAAACATAGGCCCTCCCTGCACTGTGCTTGATCTTCATAGTTTGGTGTGAGGGAGCATGAGAGTCTCAGGTGAAAGCCATGTGCTGTATGCTACACAGGAGTTGCTCCCAGTTATTTGGATGTTTTTTTTTTTTTGCAGATGAATATTTTATTACTGCCGGATGCCTCAGTAAACAGAGAAGCAGCAGCAGTTTATGGAGTGAAGATGAAGTCCCAGAGCTCCTCGAGTTTACACAGTAAGTGCATAAGCACGTGTAAATACACACTCTGATGGACACTGACACATAAACACTTGCAGACTCAAAAACTACATCTGCACTTACAGGCATCTGAAGGTGTTCAGACTCGGCATCCTTTTCCCTCCTTGAGTGCCCTCTGTGTTTCCAGCAGGCAATGAGCAGCAAACCTCCAGCCCCACTGGCCTCAGATATGGAGAAAGCTTCTTCTAAGCCTTGTGCTCAGAAAACTGTGGGTTGTAGTTTGTGTCAAACTTCGTTATTTATTCATTTTGACCTTGAGGTGCAAATCTTTCCAACACAGCGACCGCTCTTCTGCATATGCACAAGACAGCTGAGAAACCGGTTATTATTCTACATAATGAAAGCCAACACTAAGCTATGGCAAGATCTATTGTAATAGGAGTTAATTGTGAGGGTTTAAAAGGAAGTTAAAAGCATTCTCAAGCATACTCAGGCTCCACTATTGTAAATGATGAACTGAAGTTCATCTTCAGTCTGTTTTGTCTTTTGTTACTGCATTAATCACGTGTGCAGACTGCAAATCTCAGTCTATTTCAAAAGTGAGGCTCCTGCTTTACAATGAAATTGACTGGTCTGCTGATCAGTTTTAAATACTGATGCATATGGTTTATTAGTAAGATTGGAACATATATATGTGTGTTGGCTGAGAATAAAATGACAGGACTTCAACTGAAAGTGTCCATCCATATGTTTATATATTTTATAAACCTCCCCAGTGGCACCGACAGGATTATATTTCATAGCATGCACAAGAACTGCTTCCATGTTTGTAGGTGCTGCATCCTGTATAGCATCAATACAGGACACAATTTGTCCCATATCCTGTGCTGTGACTAATATAATGTCAAGTAAAACCAAACTAGTTACAGTCCAGAAGTATATCAATAAGCAGTGGACTGATGAGCTGTGTTTGCTGTGAGAAAATGCATGTATGGTCACTTTTAAGCATAAAATATAATAAAATATGCCTGGCAGAGTGTAGGTCTTAAAGACTTATATTTAACTGCAGCAGTCTGGGTTTGACTCCAGCCCAAGGCCCTCTGCTGCATATCATCTGCTTTCCTCTCCAATACTAACTGTACAGCAGTAGTACACTGCATTTTTTGTTACCCTTCATATTCTTTGGTTATAAGCACATGAAAGGGTGTGTATCAGCATTTTGAAGCGAAAGTAGAGCAGGCCACAGAGTCCCTCATTTAACTAAATTAACAAACACTTTTTTTTTTTTTTTAAATATAAGCACAGTGCGTACAGGATTACTGCTGCCGGCTCCACTGTACCTGCCTATCCTGATCAGGGTCATGGGTCATCCTATTCCAGTATCTGTTTGAGTGAGAGGCAGGATATAGTTTGACACGGTTGTCAGTCGATTACAGGGCTAACACACAGACAGAAAAACATATTCACATTCACACCTACAACCACGTAGGATTCACTGACTCATTTTTCACTGTGAACTTCTGAAAGGAGAAGCTAATTACAATATCTCTATAACGTGCTCACATGCATTTCTGTATCATTTTGTTAAGTTACTGTAGTATTATATTCATAGATTTGATGAAAATCTGCAAGTGAAATTAAGCTTTTTAATTACACAGAGGTCTGTAAGGGACACAACAAATCTAATAATTACCCAGAAATTACTGGCTGAACGTCTTAATGACTAAGTGTGCGGGCGAAACCTCTCTATATTCAGCTGTCACAGGCAGTGATTCATTTTTAAAGGATAAAGCTTTTATTGTCCATAAAGTTTAGAGTAAAAGCAGATTATTATAACCAACATCTGCATGTAATACACAGGAGTCTGGTCCTCTGGTTACCTGGTACCTGGTTAGCGGTGAATGCTGAAAAAGAAGCGAGAGAGACAGCAAGTGATGGCGGCACTGTGACATGAACAATTGGGTAGTGTGATGTGATTTTATATTTGATTGTATTTTAATTACATCACATTAATATTATGTTAATGATTCTGCATTTTTAGTAGCGTATTTTTCTGTTTTTTATCAGGGGGAAGACTGAGGCCAATCAGTGTGACTTAATCCAATTGCATGTGTTTTTATTTGTGTAAGAACTATAGGACAAGGTGTTTTTTATTGCATGGAGTGATTTTCTGTTGCATGTTATTCATTTGTAGTGTATATAATCACACCTGAAGGCCGAGTGTTCTATGATTAGTCCCACTGTGTTATACTGTCTACTTAGTCTCTTTTAAGCCTTAACAATTGTTAGTAAATCAACCTGTCTGTTGAATACCTTTTCTTTTAAATAAAAAAATATTGTTTGGTCTCCCTATCGGATGTCCTCATTTACATGCTCTATTTGGAGTCTAACCCACACACCACCCAGATACTACAAGTAGCATAATTGCAACTCTGCCACCAATATTTTGCCGTCAATAAGACCTCTACTGCTATTCCTGCCACTAAGACCCCTACTGTTGCTGATACTGATACTATCACTACTTCTGAGCTAACGTTACTACCGGCAGAAGTGGTACACAAAGAAGGTACTACATTTACCAAGTACTGTAGCAGCTCCTGCAGAGCAGATACACATATTATTCAGTTATACCATTTTTACACCAAAATTAGTAGGTATGAATGTACAAATGGTTTTATAAACCCACCCTCTCCTTTCACACTGCCAGCAGAGTTTGCTGCAGAGGACACACACAATGTCACCACATGCAGCTATGGAGCACATCCACACACAAACAGACACAGACCCAAGGGAGAAAGAGTGAGCTGCTTGTCTCTGTGCAAACTGGTAAAACAGATCTCGTGCCTCTCTCTCGGGTTGGTGCTCCTATCAGTGTTGGTCGGCGATTGTGTGTTTTTAAAAGTTATTTCAGGGCTGCAGCTCACGCTTTCATTCCCAGGCACAGTGTAGCTGCAGTTTTTCTTGTTTAACAGCACCGTGCAGGTGACAGGTGTGTTTATAGCGTTTGTGCTCTAAAAAACATCACAGCACCAAAAAGGGGCAAAAATTAATGTGTTCACCTGGATGTTGTGTTAACATCAATGCTGATTGGAGCCGGAGCCGATAAATACCCACTTCTACTGCAGAGTCATTTGACCCATGTGTGAATGCTGATTGTACGCTTTGACACTGCCGACAAAGCCTAATGTTAGCAAGTGTTAGCGGGTTTTTTGACCAGTGGAAAAGGTTTTTTTGCCTTCTTGTAAATAATTTTGTAGTGCTTTATTGTGCTTTCCATAGTACAAAAAGAAGGAATGTAAATGCTTATTATCTGTGTTGTTATTGCACTGACTGAAAATCATCTTACCTGACATTTTACTACAAACAGCACTGACCTTAAGTGTTTTGTCCCTGACAGATGTTCATTTCTAGCACTGTTTTAGGAGACGGTTAACTTGAAATATGAACATTAAGTACCTCTTAGTGTCTGCAGTAAGATAAAGCAATAGAATAAAGCAGCTTCTTTTTTACCTGACAGGGGAAACAAAGGGCAAAAGAAAGCTGCAAAACACCTGCTGCACCACTTGCTGCTGTTCGCTGAAAGATTACACCACTGAGTTAGCATTGCACTCCTACAACATGGCTGGATTCACCATGGAAAATGTGTCATAATCAATGGAGCATAACCAGAGATTTGTGTTTTTTATGCCACACATAAACTAACATAAACCACCATTAGCTAATACTACGCCTACTGAACATCAAGATTCGCTGCATAACAGAAAGAACAAAGAAGATAAAACTGTGAAGTAGAAATAATTAAAAAAATAAAAGTATTACATGTGCAGATGCCAGAGAAAGAGTAGTTTCTAAATTCTTCTCAGTTTGTTTGCTTTCAAAGCATTATTGTGAATGCACATTGAGAATGGGAGAGTGGAAGAAGAATTGTTGGGGGGTGTAATGACAAACAAAGCAAAGGAAAAACAGAGGGAAAAAGATACTAAGGAGATATGAGGATTTGAAGGACAGATTATGAAGATATATGCAAGGGAGATGTGAACACAGGGGAAAGAAAGATAAAAAGAAAGAAAGAAAGAACAGAAAGCAAGTGAAGGTTATACTAATGAATGGTTATACTGGGGAAGGCAGAGAGAGGAAGAGAGAAAAAAAGCTTGGAGAGGGAGGTTAGGAAGAGAATCTGTCGGTGTCAAGGGATGTTTAAAGAAGGACATTTATTTCTTTGTGTGTGTGTTTGTGTGTGTGTGTGTGTGAGAGTGTGTGAGAGACCTTGAGTGGCCAAATCAGTAGCTACATGGAATTCAAGGCAGAAGTGTAGAAATAGACACATATTCATTGTCAGTGTAGATTGGTTCACGGAGTGGTAGGCGTGATGGTCCACAAGGCTCATTACACATCAGGAGGATTGATCCATTGTTCAGAACAGCAATCAGAAAAGCAGCAGGAAACACCTGCGTGTATATGTCAGTGTGTGTGTGTGTGTGTGTGTGTGTGTGTGTGAGTTAACATCAGTTATCTGATCTTAAACAGTGTGTCATGTTATAAATTCTGTTCATCTGTCTCTATTAGATGTACATCTATGTGTGTTACTTTACATGAGATCAGACATGTGTTACATTCAAGCATGTGTGTGTGTGTGTGTATGTGTGTGTGTTTCCATAGTGTTACTGCTGCACTAATCCCAGCGACAGTAGCCTTATTGCCCCAGCTGTGCCCTGACCTTTTCTCTAATTGACTCTAATCAATTGACTTCTGTTGTTTCTTCCTCTGTGTTATTCCTCTAAATTGCCTCTTTGCAAATTCCTTTAACAGGATTCATTCAGTTGACAAAACAAACTCAACTCAAGGTCCACTTACTGGCTTGCTTTCAACTGTGTCAGAAGGTTTTCAAAATGTTCAACTTTTTAGCCAGCAGCAACGACAGGTCCTAATGATTTTCAGAATATGGGGAAGTTTGTTCTGTGTGATGTGGCTGAAAGCTCCAGAACAAGGAAGTGAGTGGACCCTGTGTTAAGACTGTTTTTTCATGAAACAGGAGTCAATGGAATACATCATTTAACCATAAATTGTATCAAACTTATTGATCCATTAGCAAATTAATTAGCTAAGCCGTTAGCTAACTCCTTTGCTCTTTTTCCCTCTTCAATAAAGCTCGTTCTTGAATGAAATGATATACAATCTAGAGACGTAGTAGCTATTTATTATATTTAGCTATTTATTATATAGCTATATTTCCCCCTACTCTGCCTCTCATTGGCTTATGCTGATATTCTTACCCTTACCCTAACCAGTCATCCCTCGAAACCAGGTGACGACCTCTTGCACTGAAAATTGAAGCCCACATGGAACTGCTAAAAACAGTTCTTTGAATTGGCTTCAAAAACAAGTCAGTCCCCATAAACTCCCATGTTAACTTTACAGTAGAAAGAAACATGTTTATAGTTTTGGTCTCTATAACTAATAGTCCTCACCATGACAACTGTACGGGGGCTGAATTATTATATAAGTCACCTGTTTCATTTTTTTTTAATAAACTTTCTGCATAATTGAAGATGTGCCGCTTTGAGTGACAGGTGAGTGAGCGTATGCTTACCACAAACCAGAATACCCTGAAGTCTCAGCTCCACACACACCCCACCTCTTTGCCCATTTTTGGAAAAGCCGGTAATTCAGCAGAGTGAGACGCTGCCAAGATGGCGATGGCGGAGCAGCCCACTCTGTGCTTCACAAACACTCTTCAGAAACCTGAGGGTGGAGGCTACATCCATCTTCATTCACAGTCTATGGCCTGAACTCAACCAAACCGACTAACTAAGGCAACGAGTACTAGTCCGTCAGCGGCAGAGTAGGGTGGGTCAAGCCCAAAAAACAAATCAGGGAGGATTTAGAAGTAGATATACCCAATGCTGACTGAAGTGGATATGTGCTGTATACTGTGTGTATCCAGCACAACACCACTGTACTTCATGATTTATACACTAAGCCTGTTTACACTTCACTTTTGCTGCATGTTATTTTTATTGAAACACCAACTTTTCCACTTGAGTATAAAAACTTTTTTGTTATTTTTCATTTTATTTCATTTCACACTTTTTAAATTCTTTTTGTGTCTGTTCCCCGTGTATATTTGTTCATAAGGTTTTTGCTTCATCTTGTTTATGGCTGAGGCTAAACTGTCCAACCGTTGACACACAACATGTTACACGTTCTAATGAAAACAAATCACACACACACACACAGATACCTCTCCCTCTCCCTCTCACTCTCTCTCTCTCTCTCTCGATCTTTCCCTCTCCCACTCCTCCTCCATGTGGTGACATTCACTGCGCTTCCAATCCCTCCTCTGGTGCTCACACCAGGAGTCACTCGATCCCTGATCAATACACTGCTTCTCCCTGTTCACGCACACACACAGACACACATACACACACACACACACACACACACACACACACACACACACACACACACACATACACACAGACACACACACACCACACACTAAACTGTTCCTCTTGTTTATCTTATCTTGCCTTCTCCACCTTCCTCTTCTTCTTTCCTTTGCTTTCACCTACACTTCCTCTGATAATGGACATATTCTGATATGAAATATCCGGCAGCCGTACATCACATACATCCTGTTTTGGTCTAGAAGTATGTGTTTGATGGGTATATATGTGTGTTCATTTGTACTGAAAATCTGTAGACTAGAGCATTCAACTTTTATATGAAAGATATGAAATAGTTATCACAATCACAGCTACAGTCCAGGTACTGCGCTCAGCTGTGGATATACAACTGATCAAAGCAAAGGCTGCTGCTCTGTGTGTGTGTGTGTGTGTGTGTGAGTGTGCGCCTATACCTATATGTGCACCTCTCTGAGTGTATGTAAGCTTTAAGTGATAGTGAGTGGAAACAAAAAGCAGGGGAGTAAGTGTGTATGACAAAAAAACAACAACAACAAAAAAAAGTTTAAGTGTGAAACTCTCCAGTGTGTCACAGTTTGTGTTCACATATGTGTCTGTGTGTGTGTGTGTGTGTGTGTGTGTGTGTGTGTGTGTTTGAGGATATGCGTTAGTAAAGGTGGCTGTGATTAATTTCCCTCTGTAGCCATGGCTCTAATTCCCGGCTGAGGTGGGAATGGACCCTAAAGGAGTCCCAGTGGAAATCACAGTAGGCAGGCAGGCAGACAGCAGCTCTGAGAAACACTGATGAATTATCCATGGAGAGAGAGGGAGGGGGGGGGGGGGTGATGGTGAGAGAGACAGAGAGATGGTGGGGGGGGGGTTAAAAGGAAGAAGGAGAGTGCATGAAGGCGGAAAGGAAGTTATAGGAGATTATAGAAAGGTGTAGATGAAAGAAAGAGGGAGGAAAATAAGCAAAACAGATGAGAGGTGGAGTGTGAGAGAGACAGACAGCGACTGAGAGGAATTTAAGAGCTAGAGCAGGTGTATGTTTGCAGATGGATGGAGGGAGAAGGTGAAAGCTATGTTTTCCCTCCTGGAAAATTCACACTTAGTGCCAATCCACCCCCAGTGTGTGATTCCCCTCGCTGCTGGATCAGATCAGTTCGGTTGTATCTGTTTGGAAACATAAATCTTCAAGTTACATCTCAATACCAGCGGCTATCCGAACGCTCGCAGCTGTCACTGAACTGAGAAGAAGAGTCCAGTCTGAAATGACGTCGCCTGGGAGAGTAAAGGTCAAGAAAAAAATTGACATGAAGCATCCATGCCCTTTATGGAAGAATATGCATGTCGCCGTTCATTTATTCATGATTTTCATGTAGTTTCTCACCTGTATTAGTCGCTAGAAGCAGGTTTCCAACCGTGTGTGAAAAAATTATATGTGATATACCAAAGCCAAATTGAGTATCTGTGTGTTGGAGACATTTTAGAGCTGATCTGGAATTTAAAAAAAAAAATAATAAAAAATGAGATATAAATATAAAATAAACAAATCTGTCAGTACAAGTTCATTAAAGATTTAATGCTGCTAAAGCTATAATTGGGCTGTAGCAAGGTTGTTTTAATGAAAAAAATCATCAAAAATGTGTTGCATTTGTTATACGTTATACAACCAGAAATGGAACTAAGTAGATTTAGGCACTTTTATGCTCCTTTATACCTCTTCACTACATTTCAGATGCAAATATTCTACGTTTGTCTCTACATTTATCTGAAAGCTATGGGTTCTACTTATTTTGCAGCTTAACATGGGCTTGTGAAAGGTTAATGGATAGTGATCCACTATTAAAGCTGCACAGATCAATATATTTTGGGGTCCTCTCCAGACATGTTTTAAACTATTTAAGAAATACTCTGCTTTGATTAATATTTTGTTTAATATGGTTTTCCCACAGAAAAAGTAAAACAAAAGTGGAAAACTAGCTCTGGAGGGTTAGGATTACCAACACTTACTTCCTCATTGAGAAATTCTGGATCAGGGGAACTCTAGCTCTCTCTACTGACCAGGGTTTGGGTTTAATTTGCCCGCCCCCTGTCCCCACAAGTTGACAGGATTGGTTTCTTAGATATATGATGCTGTCTGAATCTTTTTTTATGAGACAGTCATTGGTTCACTGCAGTTTCAAGGTGGAAATACTCATGATATGTCTTTCATTATATAAAAAACACCATATGGTCACATTAACAAGGTTAAAAACTTGGTTTTCTTTTATTAACAATAGATCAAGTGTGCAACTTGAAAGGAGTTGTTCATAGCAATGAACACACAGAGAATTATTATCTGACTCTGCAGCTGTGGAATGTTTGAGTGTCTTTCAGGTCATGTACTGTAACTTTACTTTAATTGTACAGGTTCACTTTCACCACTTCCATCAACACCTACAGCAAATGTTAGTTTGTCATAATAAACCCACTGTACAATACCTGACCCAGCGTCAGACAGGAGCTCGTTAGAAACTACCTGGTGACCACAGTGAAGCATTTTGGCTCCTCAGAGCTAGAAGATGGTGGGAAAGGGAGTAACACTCATCAGGCAGCCAGAGACACAACTCCACACAAATGCTAATATTGCTCTGCATCTCTTAATGTGAAAACAGGCACCTGTTTGCTATTCAATTGGCCACTTCAGCTGCCTGATGTAAGAATATATCAATGTTGTTTTTAAAGCTTCTTCTGCTGCTCCAGAGTAGGCAAAAAAAAACCCAAAAAAACCCCAGAGAGCCATAAACTTGTCATAACGTTCATCTATGTCTAATACTGGAAGTAAAAGATAAAATGTGAAAGTTATTACACTAAATATACAGACTTTTTCCAATGCATAGGGATCAGTTATAAAATTGTATGGGTCGGAGTGTGGGTGTGTGTGTGTTTCTTCATTCATCCATTTCAGATTTCAAAGAGAAACACACACTGGCACAAACATTGCTAACATATCTGCTATACATATTTCATTATTGCACAAGGTCTAATTCATATATTTTTTATATCTGACTAGCTGACTTGACTGGCTGTAAATGGATGTGCAGCATTTCTGTGCATCTGATAGTAATTTCATTTAAAATATGTTCAATTAGTCAGTGATAATATAATGAGACCACATCATCGACCTGCTTTGTAAATCATTTCAAGTGGAGTGTGTTTGACCAAACCGGAGTTGTTTATGGCTCTCTGGGTATTTCTGTATGACCTAGCGTCCTTCGTTTACATTGAGTTCAACGCGGTGCTTCATTATTATTACATTTGAAAGTAACATACAATCTGTCATCATGGATCTGTAATGTAATGTTACCCACACAGTTCCTTCAGAAGGTACTCATTGCCTCGAGGTTGCGCAAATTGCACAGAAGATTATTACATTATGATCATTATGCCTGTAATGAACTCATAAGCTGCTTTTAATGTCTAATGACCAGTGGTTGGAAGAGAAGGGCACAGGCGTTTACTAAAATACAGGACAAGAGGTACTGAGCTCTTCTGTTAGAGCTTTGCAGATGTGACAGGAAGAAACTTTACTGTTTGCCGTTGGGAAATTAGATATATTTTTATAGTTAGTCTAGAAGTTGAAGGAAGGTGAGTACAGATATGTCAGTGTTTTATTCTTTGACATCCATGACAAATGCATCACCAAACAATGCCCCTGACACCTCCTTAGTTTAGATGTTGCCTCCCTTAGAAGATGCCTCAAATCCTCTTCTCCCTCAGTTATGTAGATGTGAAAGTGGACCCAGAGCTACACCGACCAAACAGGGTTTTTTCTGTCTGCTTGTTCAGCCTCACCTGCTCTCAGCACTCTTCCTCTCTCATGCCTCATCTCTTACATCTTCCCATGGCACGGCCAGCCCTGCAGAATAAACCGTATTGTGAGAGGATATTAGGTCAAATGTTAATATACTGGCTACAGTCTATCAGTATTAACAACCCCGGGTTTATCATGACTGTCGTAATGTGTGCCTAAACAACAATAAACCTCATCCAACCTTCAATGTGAGGCAATGCTTCATGTTGGCACTTTTAAGGGCAGAATAATACACTTGCTGTGTTGCTGTTGGAGGCTTCACAGCTCTTTCAGCAAAGATTAACTTTGCATCCTCATACAGATATGTTTATGTTGCTGTTGCTGAGCGTGGGTCATTTGGGAACATAGCTGCTGCTGAGCTGCTCCTCTAAGAGACCGACCACACCAGAAAAATCAAAGTGTCTTCATTTGTTTAAAAAAACTTAAAGAAATCGTTATATGTTTTGGGAAATAAGCTCATTCACTTTCTTGTCAAGCATCAGATCAAAATATAGATACCTCTTCATCAAATTTAAAGCTGGAGCCAGAAATCCATTTGCTTAGCTTAGCATAAAGACAGGAAGCAGAGGGAAACAGTTAGCCTGGCTCTGCCCAGTAGCTCAGAGACTGCCTGCTACCTTTCATTCAGATGTCTGAGCGCAGTGCAAAGTTAACACATAACACGTCACATGCAAACTTGCTTTGCTGGGCACAATAGGTTTTACAGTTTTTTTATGTTTCTCTTTAATTTGCAACTTGTATGCAAACTGCAACAGCAAATGCGTTCAGCTGCGTTATGTTTTCCATGAATGTAACAAAGATATGTTGTTATTATGTAATAATGATAATAATATGGGTTGCCAGGTTGTGGAAAATCCTCCTCCAGCATGATGCTTTGCCTTTTTAGCTAGTTCTTTAAGACACCTCCAATGGACTGTTTTACTTCCCTTCTGGAAAAGTACTGCAGGGCATCTGGATTAAACTACATCTATAAACAGTTTAGCAACATTTACAGCTGCAAACTTGATGAATTGTTAATAGCCACTAATAAAGTCATTTGTGGCAACAATCAATAACTCTTTCATATATACCTATGGGCATGTGATTATTGTTTTAAAGCAGACTTGGCAAAAAAAACTAACCTAAACCTTAAGATTTGTTTGATTTCAGTATAGTGTTGCTTATGCTCAACCATTATCTGACCCTCTTGTTCCTGCACTGCTGTCTCCATGAAGCCTCCATAAAAATCAGGTGCACTGTAAACAGCACAGGAGACTCCCCTGGGCGGTGGAACTGACATCTCCTTTAATGTAGTGTTCTTCATTTTGCACCTTGTACTAATTTGAAGAGTTTGTGGCAACAAATTTAAACAAATTGTTGTTTAGAGCCTGAAATGCATTGAAACCTTGTAATGGTGCACTGTACCTCAACCCACCTTAATCATAAATGATACCAACAAAGTTGTAGCAGAATACAGAGAGAGGATACTGCTGATACCTTCCTTGTCATCTATTTCTATTACATTATCAGACTGAGAGGAAAACAAGTCTAAAATTGAGCTAAAACAATCCACATTTTGACTTCAAAAGCTTTTCCTTCTGACAGCTTTGAGACTATATCTGGGTGGAGTTTTAAAGTAAACTCCGTAAAGGAAAAAGATTGCTGAAAGTCAGACAGGATTCAACTCAGTGGGTTGTTTCAGTGTTAACAGGATGACAGATGTTGGCTTTCAGAGTCTCATCTACCACATCATCTGAGACACAGTAAGAACAGAGAAATATTGTTGGTAGAGGAACTTTCATGACTGCCTGTCAGGCCTGGCTTTCTGGTCATTATGTGGCTATTGCTGTTGTTGCAGCAATGACACAAATTCTCAGAGGTTCATGACCAAGTTAAACATGCCATGAAGATCCAGATGGCCTAGCCAAAGTAATAGTTTGCTGAAACAACGAATCACATGTGCTTCTACCTGCTGTGGGGTTAATATGAAATTCTCAAAATTGCTCATTCAAGCTGTAGTGGAGCAAATGCACCTGAGTAAATGCGGCCCTTCTGTGTCTCTGTTCTGAGACCCATCTGCTCTATTTAGTTCTGTCTGCCAGTGGATCCCACTGTGCCAACCTCTCCTAAGCTGGAAACTAATGAATTAACACCTACCCAGACTGCAATGTCTAAGGAGTTCGTAAGTGCTCCATCACCACAGTGGTCTCTTATTCACCTCTACAGGAGTGGGTAATCAGGCCTTAAATCTAATTTGAGGAACTTGTTTCTTTTACTAAAGAGTATCTAAAATAGTGCTTTCTCCCCTCTGCAAGTTTCCAGTGTTGACGCTGGACAGCAGTTGGCCTAAAACTGGTTGCATCTGTCACTCTCACTATGTCTGCCTGCCACTCTGCTCGCTGGTCTACTTGCCAGTCTGCCATTCAGCCCATCTTAACTGCAAGCACACAACTCTTATCTATCTTCTGTCTACCACTCAGTATTTCAAGTATTTCTCTCCTGTCTTTCTGTCCATCTTCTAGACTCACTGTATCTCACTCTATCTCACTGTATACTCTATATATCTTGAGTTCATTTCAAAAACTAGAGATATCCATCCATCCCTTTGTAGTGTCATCTATGGTTGACAAAGGAAAACTCTCAATAAATAAGCTGACATGAAACATAACAAATGGTAGCATACAACTGAAAATCTGTTCTGTGACTTAAGGAGTGTGAAAATGATTTTAATTAAAGGCTTGGTTTGCCAGATCTGAGCAGATTTTAGACCAATATTCTCCAACACCATCAGAACCCACCTCACCCAGTATCTTATAAGGTCCTGTTACATTATTTTTGAAGATGTTTTAGGTTTTTTTCCTCTATCTGTTTGTGTTTATCTACTATCCATTTTAGATTTTCTATCATCTATGAATTATCTCCTCATCTAGTTACTCATCTGGGTTCAAACTTAGTTATAATGTTAGTGTTTACTATGTGGATATTTATGCATTAATAAATTTAAATTAACTGTAAGGTGTTGTTATTAAATATTTACATCCAGCAATTGCCAGGTGTCACTGAACTAACTAGCCACAATTCACAGATCTAACCTTAACTTGCTAATATACAGTATATGACCCTGTTGTGAGTGAATTCAACAAAACTAAACCCTGTTGGCTGCATAACAAATTGCCCCTCGGGCTTAATAAAGTTTGTCTTGACTTGACTCTTGACTTGAACTATGGTTTAATAATGAAGTGACCTGGGAAGACTTTAAATTACATTGTACAAAAACAGTGACGCCCTATTTACTTACAGTAGTTTATTGCTAGCTAATTTTCAGTGTTGCAACCCTAATTTAAATAAAATTGCCAGTTTTAAACCAGCTAGTAGTTACTAAGAACTTAGTAAGGACTTTATTTACCTTAAACTTGGTGAAGTGCTCACTGAGCCCAGTCATTTTCCAATCTGTTGTTTCACCTGTTCCAACACTACCTCTAACACTATTTGTCTCTATCAGCCCATTGCTGTTACTCAGTCTGTTGGCTTCTCTTTTTCCATGTCTCTGCACTGTATTTTTTGATGACAGCTGCAACGGGAAAAAACTATCTAGTCGGGCACTTCCCAGCTGTGGGCACCTTAAACTTGAATTTTAAGGACATCGGGGACTTTAAATCTGTTACACTGAGAAATATCTCCCTGGTGATTTGGAGGAACTTCAAAAACAACTGTGATAGCAGCACAGCAGGAGACGGAACTTGTGGGCCATTAGCTGGACTATAAAAGTGAGTAGCACAGGTTTTTCAGACATGCACAGTTCAACTGGGACCAAATGAAAATTCTTGTCTCTGGGACACCTGCCATATAGATGCAGCGCCTTCTGACAAGATTAGAAAAAAACTCACTGTAATGTTCTCATAATATTCCCCTGGAAGCTAATCGCTTGCCTGAGGTGGTCAATAATGTCCTTGCAATGGTTGTGTTTTATTTTGCGATATTTTTATCTCCTGCGGTGTCAGTATAATATTCATACAGTATTCCCTCAGAGAATTATGTGCCTGTGGTAATCAATAGCGGGTTTACTGTGACCTGATTGTGCTGACGGCATGCAGCAGTGGTCTCTGTCTTTTTCTGCTTTTATCCCCAACTCTCTGGGGGAGTCCCCCGCTAGGATGAGATGGGGGGAGGAAACAGAAATAGCAATATCCTCCAACAATGATCATATCTGACACATGATGTCATTTTCTAGAGTTTCTCCTCTTTCCCCACTGCACCGAACTGCTTGTAAACACACAAACGTATAAAGTTGTCCTCTCATGTAATCACACTAGCTCATTCATCCTCTGCAGCCTTTACACAAATACACTGAAACCCATGGCACACACACACACACACACTTTAAAACTCTTCTTTCTTGCACACACACAAATGAGAGAGAACCATCATGGGGATATTAATGGAGCCTGAGACACAGACAGAGTCAATTGAGCTTTTAATAGAGCATCTCCTCTTCCTCTCTATGGATAAATAATACAGCAGTCAGCAAATCTAGATCTAATAGATGATATTGACCTTTGGGGGAGGGAAAAGGGGAGAAAGAGTGAGCGCCGGGACAGCACAAGCAGAGATGGAGAGAGTGAGACGGAGAGGAAAAAACAGAGCTGAGAGAGCAGCGATGCAGAGGGATACGCACAAGTGTCAATAGAGGCGAAGCGCTCAGACAAAGCATCTTAATCAGAATGTGTCCAAGTGGTGATCAATCACGAGGATGACGATGTAGCAGCCAGTTGCAGAGCTGGAGAGGCCCTGACCTCAGCTGCACTGCAGATAGAGCAGAGACGCTGGTTGGGCAGCACTAGACCTCAGAGACTCACCCTCTCTTTCATTCTCTGTCCCTTCTTCCCGGCTGCATTGTGTCTTCCTAGCTTCTTCTATCTTTTTGTATCCCCCTCTTTCCATTTTGATTACTCTCTGCTGTTTCATCTCTCTGCCCCCCTTCTCCTCCTTCCCTTCCTTTCTTCCTATATTTCTGTCTGGTACCCACCATCTGTCATCCGTTGTCTTCCCCTGTCACCCCCAACCCCCCTCTCCCACTCATTTTCACTCCCTCAATCCAATTCAAGGAGCTTTATTGGCATCATAAGATGAATTTTACTGTCTCTCTGTCTCTCTTTCCGGAACATTTGTCTTCCTCATACTAATTTTCCACTTTTGATGCTTCTCCACAAAACTCTGCTGTGCCCTGTACAGGGCTGTACAAGTCATGGTCAGTCAGCACTGAGTGCAGCACTCTCTACCACATCAATACTGAAGCCAAGGCCACGCATTCTTTATTACCCTGCTCATGAAAAGCAGGATGAAACTAAATGCTACTCATCCCAGGCTATTTTACAAGTGTACCAGAGGTCTGGGTGTTGAGATATAAAGAAACAGTCTAGAAAAAGTCTAAAACGTCCCCTTACAGTGTGAGATGGCCCTGAAAGTGACTTTTATGTGTATAGTGACACCATGTGGAACTCCCCTGTAACAGATTTAAACATCATTATGCTACAATGTGCTGCTCATGCTGCAGGAACATCTGAAATGCATTTTTTGCTGTGTTCATCTGCAAATGTGTACTTTTATAAAATGTAAATTTTGACCACTTGAAACATATCCAAAATAAAAACACATGTGTTTAAGCATAGGGAATTTCATATATTATTAAACACGTGTCTAAACATATGGTTGAGTCCTGTATATATTTGATGTTTTTACATCAGAGGCTTAGTGAAGTGGCTTGGGGCTGAATTTAAGTTGTTTTTTACTGTATTAGGAATTACAAAAAGTGATCCATCTGCATGTCTGCACTGAATTAAGCGGCTTAGTTGATTCCAAAATGCCCCAGGGTCCCAGAGAGTGTCCCAGTGGGACCCCACCACATAAGAGAATAACAAAGAAATAAAAACATTTACCACATTCTATAATTTTCATGTTGTTATTTCCATATCATTCCTGTTTCACTCAGATGTCTGTAGATAGTAAAGAACTAAGCTTTAACATTACACATTCCCTCAGATGTTGTTACTTGAGGCATGATCATATCAAATAAGGGTCAGGTAAGAGTCATCCTCCAAGACTTTCTAGTAGTTTTCCAAAAGAAAAGTCAGCAGTTTGTCAGAGGGACTTCTCCCTGTATCCAGGAAGTGACGGCGACGACTTAACGGGGTCGAAACAAGCCGAGGGAGGTCGTCCAGTCTCTACAAAAGAAGTTGGGTGGAAGAGGAGCTCACAGAGACAGAAGCATACAGGAAGTGAAGATGTCAAACCTTCAAAGTAAAAGTGGCACACACTTGGTAGTAGAGGGGAAAAAATACATTTATTGTATGTGCTCAACATTAACCTGTGACATGCAGCATCTAGAAAATGCATATCACAAAATCTCTGCTGCTAGCTAAAGCGGGGCCCCGTGAGCTGAAAAACGATGAGCTGCTGGACCCCCCCTTTCCTCCCACTTTGTGTGAAATGTCCTGTTTTCTAACCTAGATACAAGCTCAACTCACTGACATTGAGTAGAAACATTGATACCCTGTCAAAAAGGAGGATCCATTACTAGGTATCATGTCATTTATTGTGCTTGAGCACTGCATATTCCCAAAATATTTTCAATACACTAACACAAACCCCTTGACCCAGTGAGCAGGAGCCTCTGGGCCCTGCAGCCACGGGAGACACTATACATACCACTGTTTTCAGAGGCTGAACGATGAGTAAACTGAACTACATGCGTAAAATTCATGCCCCACGTGCTCTCTAACACACTGAGTTCATAGATGGAACATGAGCCTCTCTGACATTACTTCATGGTTTTCATTGGTTTTAGTAAGGCTGTCACAATATTAACATTTTTAAGACACATCTGAAATAAGTTAAATAAGCTAATTCAAACAATCTAATAAGTAGTTGTGTCAACGCATTCAGAAAATTTTGGATAAAAACTAATTTCCCTTTTTTTCGAGCCTGCTCCATGTTTCTCTTAAAATGCATTTTGTTATGTCTTCACATTTTGTAACATTCACTTGGACTGAAGCATGAAATTATTTGATTTTTGTGGTCAAAGGTCAAGGTCAGGGTGACTTCACAAAACACGTTTAATGCTCATTATTCCCTATGTAGTCCAACACATAGTGAGTTCACCATTTTATAGCATTGTCTGAATGTACAGTGAGAATTGTAATACCCCATGTAGTTGGCTCATACTATCCCACAATGCATCATGAAATGTTCAGTAACCAAGTAATTTATACCGTCATGTGTTGAACTCGTGCTGAAACAAAGAAAAAAGGCGCAGAGAAAATGATCTAAAAATGTTTTTTCATTTCGCAGATGAGCTCACTGCATAGTCCACTATATAGAGCGCCCTAGATAGTGAGTGAATGAGTGAATGATTTTGGACACAACCTTGGACTCGAAGATGAATTGCTTAGAATTTAGTGGTCAAAGGTCAAAAGTCAAAGGTCAAAGGACCTCACAAACATGTCTTTGACAACAATTAACACGTGAATTATGACACAGTTTCACACAAATGTCTAATAAAAAATCAAAATGATGAATTTATGACATTTTATCTCCAAATGATCAAAAGTCAACTTCACTTAACAGCAGCCAAGATTTTTCAGTACGCGTTTTATTTTGAAAATGTAAACCGGAAAGCGTGTGTCGCATTATTTGGCTTCACACCCCTGTGGCCATGGGAAGGTGGTCCTGATCGAAAAACACCGTCCAGAAAAGCGACCGATAGGGGTACTTTTGCATGTTTTTTTTTTTTTTTTTTTTGTATAGTGACTTCAGACTTTAAAACATCTCCCAAACAAACCATGAAATTCCCGGAATTGACATTAAAAAAAAAAAAAAAATGATGCCAACAAAGAAAGCGGTGGATTTGACTGGTTTGTCCTCGGGAATAAAGTTTGGAAAGGAGGAGGTGAAAATGGAGAGCTCAGCTGAGTGAGAGTGGGGTGAGGAGGCTGGGTTTGGCAAAGCTGGGAGTCCTGCCCTGCTGCTAGCATGCTAGTTAGCATGCTCAGACACATCGCTATCTCGGATAAGTTATGAGGTGAGAATGAAAGTTATTTTTACACTTCTAATGTCGGGGATAGTTGTGAAAGTTTTTGTAGACTGTCCTGCTGTTGCCCTCTATTGTCGAATTAAAGCGGTCAAATGTGTTTTTGGCTACAGAAAAAAACATTGTCATGAGTAGGGCCTGGCCATTTTTAACCTTAATACAGTTGTACTGTAAGTTTCTTATATACAATTACTTTGTCATGGTTTCTTATCATCTATAATACTTTCTATTGTATTTTGAGGGATGTTTAGAGTCGATTTGCTGTAATCATATCTGACAAAGTAAAGTAAGCTGATGAATATTTAGTACTGAATAATTCTATAATTATATCAAGCAGTAATATGTAAGTGGCCATCTGTGACAGTAATTTCTTACAATGCCAAAGCATCCCCTTGTTTTCTTGGCTATTTCAAAACATGTGTGGTTAGCTGTGATCATATTTAAACTGTAAGTGTCTCATCACACAACTTTTATGCAAAACTTGTGTGTAAAATAAGTGTTAAATTGATAAATCTCTTTAGATCAGTTGCTTGCCGTGGCTTCTCTGTAACTTTAAGATTAAAAGGCAGTTCCTGTCATTTCTGCATCCAGCATATATGCAGACATTGTGCCCATGTAGTTGATGAGCCTAACCATGAGCACATTAGTTTCATGTTTCTTTCTGTGTTCTGCATTTCAGCCTTCCCTCTGCTGTTATCCAGCCTGTGTTTCTCCAGGGGAGCTGCTTTATCTGTGGCAAGACTGCTGCTGACACCGCGGCTTCTCCCAATGGATTCAAGCATAGTTGATGATATTATTTTTTGTGGAAGCTCTGCATGAATCCTGAAGATGACGTTGCATTTCTCCTAAAGGCAACCCCACTAAAAACCTGGTTTAAAGAGCCTCGGGACCCCGGGCGCAACACTCCCTCCCCCCTTGATCAATCATTTTTGTGCAGCGAGCATCAATTCTAACTCTGCTCACGCGGTCTTCTCCACAACATTCAACATTTTACACCCTCCGAGATGGGGCCCTGCTAGCTTCTTCAAGGGGATCGAGGTACCCCCTGCCTGCTGACAGTGCTGCCTGTGCTGTGTGTTTACAAGACTCATCAGCACAGGTTTATAAAAGCATACTGTAAGGAAAAGACAGCTGATGATAAAGTACTTGCTGGTGGAGTCGAGACATACAACGTGCTTGCCAAAATGCATTCATGAACCCTTCGACTCTTAAACTGGACTTAAGTGGATGTGCTGTTTGTATTCATGAACTGTGACTGCTGATGCCAGCTCATTGGGCCTTGAGTGGGTGTAATCAGCTTTATTCGTGAACCTTCTGTCTCCGTCTGGGTATAGCCTGGGTGTTGGATGCCCTGAGTGTGTTGAATCAGCTGTTGCTGTGATGAGGCAGGGCTCCTGGTGGCCTGTGTGGCTGGCTGGGCAGTGGCCCAAGGTGATGTGATGGGGTGCAGGAACAGTAAGGTCCTCCCTGAGCCTCCAGGGGATGTTCAGTTGGACCTGGTCAAAAAGGTCAGTAAAAGACAATTTTAAACTACTATTAATGATTTCAGTAATGTTACCAGAGTGAATTTCCTAAGGCCCCAGGCTACTTCTTCAAATGTTTTGTTTTGTAAGACCAAAAGTTCAAAATTCAAAGATGTAACATTTCCAGCTGATATAAAACAGAGAAAAGTGGCAAATTCTCAATTTGGAGAAGCTCAAGTCAGAAAATGTTCATTGTTTTTGCCTGAAGGAATAATTAAAGAAATTAATGGATTTTCAACATAGTCGACGATTTTACGATTGGAATTAGATTAGAATTGTGACATCAACTATTCTGATTCAATTCAGTTTTATTTATATAGCGCCGAATCATAACAGAAGTTATCTCATGCCACTTATCATGTAGAGCAAGTCTAGATGGTAGGTTTACAATATTATTTACAGACACCCATCATTTCCGTGTGAGCAAACACTTAGTAACAGAAACAAAACTGTGAAAACCTTGATGGCTTTTTTTTTTTTTTTTTTTTTACAGAATCATTAGGTGTGATTTGTGACAGCTGGTGCAGGCTATGTGTTGCTTGCCCATGATAAAATGTACAATTCCTTACACGGGAGCTGAAACCACAAATGTTTTGATAACCAATCCATCTTTCAAGTGAGAACACCGGAAATGTTCTGGTTCCAGCTTCTTTTAATTTGGATATTTGCTGGTTTTCTGAGTCCTCTGTGATATGTACCAGTCATAGACACTTCATCAATAGCAATAAGAAAATTGTTTGATACAAAAACGATAGTTCAGCGGTTGCATGAACACAAGTGTGCTCCCTCCCTGGCTCATAAAAAGCCAATCATATCCATTGATATCGGAGCGTGCTGTGAATGACACGCAACCAGCCAATCATTGACCAGGGGTATTGTGCAGGGCATAAACAACAATAGAAGTGTGGAGTGAGAAAATGATGAATTGACCTGAACATTTTTGGACTGTTGGTCAGACAAAACAAGACATCTGAATAGAGTTATCTTTTGCTCTGGGAAATTGGGACAGCCATTTTTTACTATTTACTCAGTGAATCAAGAAAATACATACATAAGTTGTTAATAAAGATAATTGTTTCAACCCTACTGCAAAAATCAAAATCCACTAGCTGAGGTGTGTTGTGTATTTCAACCATGTTTTTCAGTCGTCCGGCTCATATGAGACTGACAGAACAGATGTGCTCCTAGCTGAACATGACCCACGGTGTATTTACATGCTTCATCTTCAGTGTATTGCTTGTCTACTACAGTGATTGTGTGTTGGTGGCACTGATTAATACACCAGCTGTGCAGACGCACACAGCACCTGATGCTCTCCTAACATCTAACATGCTGCTCATGCTACACCTCCTGCATAGACACTGTGATCAATTTATTGAATCTTTTCCCCACAGAAAATTCTTGCTGCTTACTCTGATTTCTAATTTCCTTCTGTGATGAACTGTGTTGATGTATTTTTCAGGTCGATCCTCTCCAACCCCCCCAGACAGATATCTTTAAGCACTTCATACGAGGGGATGGCACTGGAAGCAAGATGGGCGGGGCTGGTGGAGGGGCCGGTGACAAGGCTGACGCCACCTCCCCATATCAGGCCCAGGCACAAGCTGCCACTCCCACCGCTTCCGCCCAGCCACCCAAGGACCCATCCGAACTGTCGGACCCTCAGCAGAAGAAGGTGGCAAAATATCGAGCCAAGTTTGATCCCCGGGTCACGGCCAAATATGACATCAAAGCTCTGATAGGGCGAGGGAGTTTTAGCCGGGTTGTTCGTGTGGAACACAAGAGCACGCGGCAGCCGTACGCCATCAAGATGATCGAGACCCGTTACCGAGAGGGGAGGGAGGTATGCGAGTCGGAGCTCTGTGTTCTCCGACGCGTCCGTCATACCAACATAATCCAGCTGATGGAGGTCTTTGAGACGGCAGAACGCGTCTACATGGTCATGGAGCTCGCCACTGGAGGAGAGCTCTTTGACCGGATCATCGCTCGTGGCTCCTTCACGGAGCGGGATGCCACCCGAGTGCTGCAGATGGTGCTGGATGGTGTCAAGTATCTCCACACCTTGGGGATCACTCACCGAGATCTCAAGCCGGAGAACCTGCTCTACTACCACCCCGGGGCCGATTCCAAGATCATCATCACCGACTTTGGTTTGGCCAGCAGCAGGAAGAAGGGAGACGAGTGTCTGATGAAGACCACCTGCGGCACACCAGAGTACATCGCACCTGAGATCCTGGTGAGGAAGCCCTATACTAACGCGGTGGACATGTGGGCGCTGGGCGTGATATCATACATCCTGCTGAGTGGAACCATGCCCTTTGAGGACGACAACCGCATGAGGCTCTACCGACAGATCCTCAAGGGGAAGTACAGCTTCTCCGGAGAGGTGAGGCGTTCGATCTGTGTCAAACTTCTCTCTCTCTCTCTCTCTCTCTCTCTCTCTCTCTCTCTCTCTCTCTCTCTCTCTCTCTCTCTCTCTCTCTCTCTCTCTCTCTCTCTCTCTCTCTCTCTCTCTCTCTCTCTCTCTCTCTCTCTCTCTCACACACATACACACGTATCCTCTCCAGCAGACTTCACCCATATTTGGACTACATTCCTCACACCGCATGAGGCTTTGTCAACAGATTTCCAAGAAGTTCAGCTTTTCTCGTGCGGTGACATGGTTTTAACACAGACACACACTTTTTCACACAACTGAACTCCTCGTTTCTCAGTCCATGTCCATTTCTATCTTCTGTACCTTCTACCATCACTGGCTTTCATTTGTTTGTTCTGTCTTAAGTCAACAAGCCCTCCCTCCGTGTGTACCCAATAATTTATGCTGTATCTGTGTATGTAGTTGGAAGAATGCTGAGTTGCCTGTTCCTTTGTTTCATAGCGTGGGATGTTTATGTTGCCAGTGAGCTTTACAAAAGAGGCCCTCGGTTAATGTTTGCCCCACGTACAGCTACTCCAGCACAAATAATAGCTGAGTGGTTTTGTACTAAGGGGCAGTTGAATCATCTCAGTTTTTATGCGTCCATACCATTGACAGCCGGAGGCATTGTGTGTTTTTGTGTTGTGTTTTTATCTGTCCCATCCCCGTTAACATGATCTGAATAACGCCTTGAGGGAATTAATTCAATTTTGGCATAAACGTTCACTTGGACACCAGGATGAACTTATTAGATTTTGGTGGTCAAAGGTCAAAGGTCACTGTGACCTCACAGGCCATAACTCAAGAGCTCATATGTTAACAACACTGATGTAACCTGCAACTTCACTGGAGCATAAAACCGCAAGGTTGTAATTATAGCTTAGCGATGAGTCCAGGTTTGAACTTCTCAACTGTCTGCCAAGTAAGATAAGGTCAGATCTGACGCATTTAATTACTGAAATCACTTCCATGGAACCTGTATTTTAGCTGACGTTTGCAAATAGTAAGGCAGGGCTGCAGGATGAAAATGATCTGTGCCTAGGGAGTTGTTTTTGAGATAAAGAGAACTCATTGAAACTTACTGTTGTGCATTTTCAGGATTAGTTAGGTTTAGTTGTCACATAAAAGATTTTAAAAAACTGACAATTTTCACATGGAGCAAAAGCAGAGAAATTTTTATTCTGTGACACAGGTACAGATTATTCGTGTAAAGATTATCTATCATATTTTTATCCAAAAAGAAAGGGAGAGAAGGTAAAATTATGGCTTGTATTAACAAGACTGCAAGGTGACATTGCAGCTCACAAGGACACCTACAATCCAAGTCAAAGAAACAGGCCAAGCCACTGCAGTAGAGCTGCGGGGAGCTGAAGAGTCAGGTGATAATTCTGTGTGGGTCCATCACTGTGGCCGTCCACTTTTACATTTTCACTATAATAATAGTTATTATAGCAGCTTCAAAGGTGCCCTGTCAGGGTTAGGTGCTGTCTGGGTTCAGGGGGGTGATGGTGGTTGGGTGGGTTGAAATTATATGATGTAAGATTTCCCCCACCTGCCAAATCACACTTTAACCTCTAATTATATCTTCCCTCTATCTGCTATCGTTGTTGTTAACATCCACAAGAATTACGTCTTAACAAAAAAGTTTATACTTAATTTAAGTTAAAGGAAGAGCTTGAAATTTTGGGAAATACATTTATTTGAGATAATAAATAAACCATGTTTGCATTCAATGTTTCTCACCTGAATGCATTGTGTACATCCTCAAGGTCCAATGTTGAATGCATTTTAAGAAATAGTTTAGAGGTAATATTTGATAATATGCTTTGTTTGGGGCATTCAGTGGTGAAGTGGTTATGACACATACCACATAAGTGCAATATGTCTGGCAGGGGACCTTTGTTGCAGGTCTCATCCCTGTGTTTCCTGTCTTTAATTTTACTGTTGCAAATATGGCATAAACATAGTATTTAAAAATATGTGCTGTGTTACGCTGTGATGGTTGTGCAGTCATAACTGAGGACCAGAACTATTCATTTCATAGAGGGGTAACTTCATCTCCCTGGGTCAGATGCAATATGAGAACTCTTATTATGTCACAATGGATGGCAGGGAGTCCTGTGATGTTTTAGTCTAGTTTAAGAAAATCCTGTCCCGCGGGTATATGAGAGTAGGAGCTGAGGTGGAACAGACTTGACTGCATTTCCCTCGGGGACACATGTCTTTACAGCTGTGATAAATAACGTTCACATTTACAGCTGTGGCCCGAGAATGAATCACAGCCTGGACATTGTTGTCGGTGGGGGAGGAATGTATGTGTGAGAGTCATATATGTGTCATGTATCTTTTTAGCCAGCACTGTTGATTTACCTGCTGTGTGAAGAAGGGGGAGGGGGTTGGTTTTCTACCGGGAGACTGAATACACAGCTGGTTGCCAAGCAGGACATCATGTAGGACACACCGTAGTGTGTGTGTGTTTATGTGTTTGTGTGTTTGTGTGTATAAAGGCATGCAGCATTGATATTCCTCATTTCTGTCTAAGTAGGGAGTAGAGTTTGAGTCACTACCAGTCATTATACTGAATAGAGTCCATGTCTCAGACAAAGGCTGCAGCAGCTGTCAGATGTCACATAAGCTTTAAAGGACATTTTATTTTACATTAGATCTTGTGGGATCATGACATTCTGTTCAGTCAAAATATAATGCAAGGATTCAAGCAGAGGCGCACTGCTGAGTCTGACAATATTAAAAGACCAAGAGGACACTGTGTGTAAGTTAACCAAACACCTAACATGGTCAAAATCTCCTTTCCAGTTGAAAGCTCAGTATTACTGTCAGCCTCATATTGTTCTGCTGCCCTCTTGTGTCTAGTGGACAGAATTCACCATACATTTTCAACTATTGTTTGAAGTCCCCCTCGACTCAAAGATGTTTTGTAATGTGGAAGCTTGACACCTGCAGATCACACACATGGAAAACAGACGTTTAGGTGAAGTAAGAGACATCTTATGCTCAGCTGTTAAAGATTTGAAATAAACAATATTTGCATTTTCATAGATTCCACATTATTTTAAAGAGGGAGAAAGGAGTAGATGTATACAGACTTTTTGAAAATTTTCTGTGGAAAAACATCGGATACAAATTATTATTCAAAGCAGAGTCTTTTTTCTACATCTTGCGATACAGCGTGCCTTGAGGGCATCTTCAGAAAATATTCAGGAAACATCCTACACTATAAAAATTGTTCTCATATTTTCTGCTGTATTCATCTGTTCTCTTCTCACTGTCAAACATAAAAAGTTTCTCTTATTTTCTCATTATTACTCTTTCACATTCCTCATGTATTGTCAGTTTCGACAATTTGACTTTTCATAGCAACTTAACATTAATCAATTTACATTAAACAACAAATAACATTAAAAATTTCTCTTTTTGATAATTATTACAATGTGATGCAGCAATTAGAAACAAGATTATTTACACCTGTACAACATGGCTCTTGAACCCCTGGTTACAGCACTGACTGATTTCCGTGTACTCACTTTGTTAATTACAGTCTTGTCTCACATCTGTCTCCCCTCTATAGCCGTGGCCAAGTGTGTCCAACCTGGCCAAAGACTTTGTGGAACGAATTCTAACAGTGGACCCCAGCGAGCGGCTCACAGCCGGCCAGGCCCTCAAGCACCCCTGGATCGTCAGCATGGCCGCATCTTCCTCCATGAAGAACCTACAGCGCTGTATATCTCAGAACCTCCTGAAGCGGGCGTCTTCACGGTGCCACAGCACCAAGTCAGCTCAGTCCACGCGCTCCAGCCGCTCCACCAAATCCAACAAAGCTCGGCGGGTGCGAGAGAAGGAGCTGCGCGAGTTGAACCGTCGCTATCAGCAGCAGTACAATGGTTGAAACGGGGACCGTGACATCCAATGACTGTAGCGGCCCTTATACTTTAAGGGAAACAGCACTACAATGACTGAACTTTTACAATGACTACCACCATTCTAAGATGCTGCCAGTGTTAAAGGCCAAAATGGCCCAAATCATTGCCTTAAAAAAAAAAAGGGCAATAACTTGACGAAATCAGCGGCTACAAGCAAAAGTAAAAATAAGGATGAAAAGTAACTGCTTCCAGTTGAGACTGTAGAAGAAGTCAAAAATGATTCCTGATCCATAAAGACTGAAATCAATGAATTCCTATGGCATTGTGTCTCCTGATGAGAACACAGAAGGACACACTAGTAAAGTGTTGTACTGCAACGGTTACATCATCTCTCCATCCATTCCTTCACCTTTTCTTTGGTAGGATGGTGCCTTCCACTACTTTCATTTTGTCTTTCAATTCCTGTGTCTCTACATATTTATTTATTATTGTTGACATGATTATTAGTCTCCATTCAAATGGTCACTGGATAATGACCTTCCACGAGGATCTGTTGAACAGAGTTCTGGGTACTGAAGTTTCTAAGAAGAATGGGATACTTTTAGAAGTGGGGAAACCAAATTCCCCTCACTCATTCCTGATTGAAAATTGCTGTGAATTTATTGTTGTACTAATTGTGCAGACCTTGTCTTAAGATATGGGTGATGGAAACACACTGCCACATAACCACACCCTTAAAGGCCAAAATGAAGGCATATTTGTTACTAGTCAACTGTAAGCATATCTAATCTTGCAATTATTGCTCTCTTAATATCATTGTTCTAAAGCTGTCAAAAGATTGTGAAGCTGTTTTCTGTCAGTGTTTAATCTTAAATGTATTGTATTAGATAATAGGCAACACAGCCCCACTCCGAATTATTTTACTTCACTCATGAAGTATCGGCTCTGAGCCTGTCCTGTTGTATTACAGTATTGAATCATTAGACTTGATTATGGTATGTGGCCTTTGCAGTATTCAGTGTTGGTTACAATAAGAATGACGCTTGTTCTTAGAGCAGCAATAAAGGCCAAAGCTTAGTTATAGAGAGCTACTGCTGTCGGTTGAACCAGCTCTTTGTAAGTTCAAAGTGTGTAAACTTCTTTGGGAGTTACACATTATAAAATTAAAATGGGTTGTGCCACATAAACTAATTCTTACATAGAGATTTGTTGTTAGTAAATATTTACACACACTGTAAAAGATCAAGAAATCTGACCTGACACTTCATGAAATGCTTTTTAATTATGATGGTAACTGGAGAGACTTTTAATCACATTTCATAAAAATAACACAGTTTACATTACAAAATGTCGCAAAAACAATACACTAGGTGACCTAACAGTATTAGCCTAGTTAGCATGACCAGATCTTTCCCACTAGTTCAAAACTGTATGTATACGCCTGAACCTGAAACTATTTTTCTGTGTATACATGTATAAATAAAACAAAGTTATACCTACATTTAAAAATATTGGCTGATAAGTTAAAGGTCATTTTCACACTCTAAAACACTTAATTTTGCAGTGTTACATTTGCATACGTGATGCTAGCAATTGACGTAACACTCAACTAATGTATTAGTTTAAATGGTGCAACCCGATCACTGGTTTGACATTGGCTTGTTGATGCTTACACTTAAGAAGGACTTTACTCATATTCATGGATTTATGGATAGCTGGTACAACCTAATCCTGAGGACCTGCCATCTTTTTTAGCTAGCCTCTGTTCCCATCTGTCTCAGCCCTGGCATACTGTCAAAGTTATTGTAAAATTTGATTTTTTTTTTCTTTGTTAAAATGACAAAGTGTTTGAATTTTACTAGCCAGTGTAAGAGATAGTAGATACCCATGTTGCACATAATATGGAGAGGAAACCCCGGAGACATGAAGACTTTCAGTAAGATTAACCCATTTATTCGTAGAAGTCACAGTGCTACAAGCAATGCAAGCTTCCAAGGAGCAGCGAGGACTTTGGTTTTCAATAATTTGACAGAGCCTGGGGTTGAGGGATAGCTCAGTTTCTTCAGCTTTCAGTGGTTGTTTGTACAGTAACTTTGTACTTTGTTGTTTCTGGATTGTCCTAAATTTCTATCCTATACTCAAGACCAAAATGAAGGAAATCACAGAAGATAATGAGGAGCATTTAGCAGTCAATCAAGTGGCAAACTACATAGCAACTACGTAGTTTTATGCATATGGCTTTTTTTTGTTTGGAATGATAATTTTTTTGTCTTTAAGTGCACTTAATTCAGTATTAATTCCAATCAGTTCTACCTTTTGAGTCTGAATCGGAACCAGTGCATACCTATTGTGTTGTTAGTAGGCATCCTCACATGATAAGGTAAGAGCACTGCTCTGAAATGGGGCTTGATTAGTAATTTTAGTTTTTGTAGTATTTTGGAAAGTTGAATTTTAAGATTTTTTTTTTAACAGTGGGATGTGACTACAAGTAAAGGTTCATGATTGATTACAAATGATTCTCAGACATTTCTTGCATCTAATGATCCTCACTCTCACATTCGTCAGAAAATGTGATATTAAGTTTTTTTGCCCAGAAGTAACACAACTCAAAGATTCAGGAAAATGTGTGGGTCTCGTTTTCCTTTTTTACTTTTATCTGCCAAAGCACTTCATGTACAAAGTTTAATTGAGTTTTGTTTATTGGACCTGTTCACTGTGTTTTCATGTATTTGTCCCTTCAGAAGACTCCCAGAGTAAATCAGATGCTACAGTGTTGTCTTTTCTTCTTTATATGAGTATTTCGCTGTGGGCTGCCCCAGAGTCATAAAGTGTGCTGTTGTTGTGAACTTTTTAACACATACTGGAAACCTAACCGAGCCATGTCAGCTGACCTCAGTTTTTCCTTTCTTTTTGTCTTTTGGCCTTCACTTGTTCCAGGATGCTCTGTCATCTTTCTGATGCTATTCTTTCATTTCTCCTTGATGTAAATGTACCTTTTGAACTGTTATTTTCTTTGTCCCACTGCTGTCATCTGATCTGATATCTCACCTCTTGGTGGGAGTAAATTGCTTATATCTTAAAGACTATAATTATATCTGGTATCAGTACACTCATATTCTTACACAAAAAATGTGTCTTTTTAATATCAAATGCAAATGTAGGCTTGAAAAGGTGCATTTAAAAATCTGTAGTGTTCTTCACAGAGAAAATACTTGTGGTGGTCATATTTAAAGACAGATTTTGGGTGAAGTATCACTTAAAAGTGTCATACTTTCTACAACATTAAGTACAATGAGGTAGCTTTAATTCTGGTCGTTAGATCTTCTAGAGCATAGCATCTTTGTGAAATAAAGATTTTTAACCTGTTTTGAAATGTCAGACATAAGAATCACCGTCACAAATTAATCATTTGGACTCAAAGGAATTGCAGTGGTTGAATTAGTCTGCACAATTGTTGAGTTCCTTGTTGTATGCAATGTTCCATGAAAAACCAAATCAGTTCATCAGCAGTTTTGCAGAATGTCAGCACATTTTCGTTTGATGTTTTTATACATATATGTGTGATTTTATATAAATGCTGTCCGAAATGAAGTAGCCAACTCAACACTGTTACCTGCAGACAGTTGTTCATCTTTTGTTACTGTGTCAAAATGAATAACACTTTGATTCTTCTACCATTAACTTTTTTATTTTTTTAAACAGTGAGTTGTATGTGCCAATAAAACACCCAAACCTGACTTGCTAGATTGCATTTGGAGTTTCACACTGTTCTAAAAGAAGGCACGTTGGTGAGTGAGCCAACAGATCCAAGAATTCATGTGGTAGTTAATGAGTCCAGGGCAAGACAGCACATTCTTTTGCACTGGTTTATTTTTAGGTTTGTTGGTTTACTATCTTTCATCCACTTTCACTACACATTTTCACTGGAAGCTGGACTTTTAATTTAGCATTACTTAAAAAATGGTTGGCAGTAGTTGTATACATTACCTATAATAAATCACTGGTATTAAAATTCTAATACTACTGAAATTACCAATTTGCTATTATAGAGATGCTATTATTTTAAAATTTGAAGCACTTTAATGAAAACAACCAAACTATGTATAGAGTCCTGCTGTATTTTATTTTAGCTAAACAGATGTAATGATTAGAATATTAATTTAAATTCCTAAATACTTTTACATTTGAAGATGAAATTCTTATTCCTAGCCACAGAGCAATTAAGCTGCAATTGCGCCACACTGAAAATCATCATGGTTTTCAAATGACTCCAAAATACATTCTGGGATTATTGGATTTTTATTCCACATAACAATGGGTGAAATAAGCAAAGTAAAAGTAAAGTAATGCTGCTGACACTGTCTTATTTACAGTTTGGTTTCTTGGCTGTAAACAGCGCCCGCTGCTGGCAAAAACGCAACTTGACCGGGGAGGCTGGGCTTAAGTCGCAACTGAGGTCCTTTGGGTTGCCAGGTACGACACCAAGCTTCACATATTATAATCAAAGGTGTCATTGAAAGGTAGGTAATCGAGAAAACAATTTAACAATTTCATGACGTGAGCAAAAGTGTAATAAATTCTGCGAAGCATCATGGAAAAATAGCCGTCTCTTTAAGACGTCTATACTCTGAGATGTGTAAGGAGCTAATCATGACTGATGTTTTAGAGGGATGACTCAACCAAACCTGGCGCCCCGTCATGACCAGACGTCAGTGGTCTGCGGCTGTAACGTTTTGCGAGTTTGCTGCTAGCTTTTGTTCGAGGGACGTGAAATTAGCTACCGAGTGGCTATCAACACATCAATATACGGAGTTTAAACGATACAGACCTGCCTTTGATACACACAAGTGCGAGACGTTGCTCAGCTCGGTGAGTATTTTCACCCCAAAAGACA
The DNA here is from genome assembly GCF_046630095.1 of Trachinotus anak. Classification (NCBI taxonomy): domain Eukaryota; kingdom Metazoa; phylum Chordata; class Actinopteri; order Carangiformes; family Carangidae; genus Trachinotus; species Trachinotus anak. Next base: position 24,925,463 of record NW_027273853.1, on the reverse strand, counting down.
CCAGCACATACTGAAAAATACCACTAAGCTAGCTAGCTAATGCTGTACATGTGATAGACTGCTTGGTCTAAAAAATCCATTAGCATGTCTCCTTGTTTACAAAACCCATTTCTGGTGCTTAAGTGTAGCCTACGCGACATAAACTCCTGCTTAAATGCTTCTTAAACAACGTTATTTACTGTTGACAAAATAATTAATATATTTAGACGGAGCTTCTAACATATGTCTGCTAATGCTTGCAATGTTTATACTGTTAAAATCGTTACTTCTTCGTGGCTACATAGCTTTGGTTTGTTGGTTGACTCAATTAAATCACTAGAAAAGTTTAACATCCAATTATTTGAATAAAGGTTGTGTCGCACCAGAAAACAGCAAACTGTTGTTTACTCTTTTGGCCCTATTGAGGGTGAAATTGTGCCTAACGTTTTAAATCCTTGTAACACTAGACCCTTTATGCACCCACCAATGTAAATGACGGGCAATCAAACGTGTGTGTATTTTGAATTGTGTTTGGTTTGCTCAGGGAGTTAACCACGATCACTACATAGAACAAAATGAAGTCTGTTTCATTAGTGAAATATTGGAAGTTGGGCTGTTTTGCACCCCAGTGTGAGACAGTGTAGAAAGACTCTTCAGTGCCTGTAGATTGATAACATGGCTGTGGATCTCTCCTCTTTCCTCTGACAGGGGTGGGGGTCCTCTCCAGCTATTAATCTCTGCTTGCCCAGAGGTATCATGCCATTTTTGTGGCTTGGTGTTATATTGACACAAGTGGTCCCAGCCTGTCTTTTACAGCCCTGCCCTAACCAGTAGGACTATTTTTACAGCCCTGCGTCTAAACCAGTAGTGATTAGCTGTATTGTCTCCTCACACAGACGGGGATCCTGCCTCGAGCCGGAACTGGTGATTGAGCCCCCTCCTGTCAGACTAGGCCAGCCAGGGGCTTTTAATTAGATTGTCTCCACCCAAATCACTTGTGGGGGCCCATATCTGAAGTTTTTATCGACTGTGTCATTAAGTCAAAGAGAGGGGAGGCACCACAGAAATAACATCAAAGTAAAGATGGGGATATTGTGTAATTTCTGAAAAAAAATTCAAGTGTTTTTAATGTGCCTCTGGAAAACTCACTTTGATTTGAGCCCTCTCAACAATTGTAGTTTCATCCTGCTTTGTTACTAAAGTGCTCTTTCCAGCTTTATGCATAATCAGCAGCTTGGTGCTAAACCTTTAGAGGAACTGTATATTTTCTTCCTCTGCACATTTTAATTCTGTCACATATTGAGCATAATATTCTTCTTCCATGAACTTAAAAGGCAGGTTACTACGGTCTCCACAGAGGAGATGAGGAGAACAGGAGAACAAGACCACTTATATTGTACTCTGTTGACTTGATAGTTAAAAGCAGGTTTAGATAGCATTACCACAAGTACACCATGGCTCTGCAATCAATCTGGACTTGTTTATACACTACTGTGCCATGTTAAACTGCTTGTTTGTGCTTCTCTGTTCTTAGTCATTGAACCAAGTGCTGTCAGGTAGCACACAAACAGCTATGCAGTAATTGATGGGACGTTTTTCCTTGTTTTTGTTGTGGGATGGGAGTGTTTGATTTCAATGACAGCCTGACAATAGAGTCGTGACTCCCTTTAATGAAATAGTCAGACTATGTAGGTATGTACACACACACACACACAGCTTACTGTGTAGCTGTACGCTCAGCTCTGGAACATGTTGCACACGTGCTCTGTGCAGCAGTGACGCTTAGCAGTCTAGAGAATAGCTTGTCCACAGTGCATTAAGAGTAACTGAGTGGATTACGTAAAGGCTAATCGATGAAGCCAGTCCCCAAAATCAGGATGGGTGACTGCTGAACCAATAACAAAACAATATGTCTTAGTTGTCTATAAGAACTGAACATCTTCTGTATCCCTCTGGTCAAAGGTAGGAGCAGGCTGTTACAGACTCTGCAAAAAGGGAGGTCATCTTATGTAACCTGGGCTGGACCCATAGTCATAGTCTGGAGCTGGCTCACATGAGCTCTTACGTTGAGTTTCTCCAAGTGTGTATGTGTGCACGCCTTTATGTCTTGTTTGGTAGCTGTGTGTATGTTGATGTGTATTATATTACTGGGTTGCTCAAGCCTGGGGCCAGGGGGAAATGATCTGGTACCTGCCTAGAGGAATTTCCTTTTTGATGCAGCCCAGGAGGGTACAGAGTTGTGCGTGTATGTGTGTGTTTTAGAGAGTCACATATCACACACGGTTTCAGGTTAGTTGAGGCAGCCCAGCTGGTTGTTGTGGTTGGTCATTTTGTGGCTCTGTAACGAGTATATGCTATATAAGATGGGTTTTACTGCGGCATAAATAGCAAAATTATTTATGATGAAAGTTTGCTTTATAGCAGATTATGGTATGGTTGGCTATATGCTGACTTCGCTGGGTCTGTGGTTGGTTGTTGTTGTTGGTTGTTTCTGTCTTGCTCTATACACCATGTCATCCTTGCGGTTAAGATTAAGTTTTTTTTCTCAGTGTACGTGCTTTATCTAGCAACAGGGTTGTTTCCATAGGGCAGCACATGCTTTTCATGAGTGGTTAAATGAGGAAGGAGCGGTTGCTACCACAGTATACATCTCATCATCTGAAGTCAGTCACCAACACCTCCCTTCCTTCCCCTTGGCTTAGTAGAGGAAACGCTCTTTCCAAGAGCACTGCATGAGGGCATAGAGATGAAAACAAAGCCTACCTGATGCTGTTTTCCTAAACCTTGGTGCTGTATAGGGTTAGAAAATTAATTTGTTATATTTTGTGCAGTTGATTTTTTATTTTTTTTTGCTCAGTAGCAGATCTCAAAAACATAACAAAGCAACTGGATATGAAGAATATCAGCCTGACTGACATATCAGGGTTGATACGGTCATATCTGCATTACATACAGTATATCTTGGAAGGCATGCAAATAGCCGTGCTGTAAAGTGCAGCAATAAATGTTTATAGGTTATATCGTTATGTATATTGCCCAGAGTGCAAGTGTTTGGATATGTAGTGTAGAATGTGAATGATCTTAGTAACACAATCCTCCTCTTTTACAAATGAAAAGCTGAACAAATAAGCAATAAAACACCCCCTTACTAAAATCAGTCCACTCAGGGCGTTTATTATTACAGCATTATTTAGTCTGGTATGACCACTAGTTTATGTTTGCTATCATAGCAGACTTAAAATATATGCTACTGAGTAACTTATATGACAATTTGAGTTTGCTGAATTAATAACTCTTTTATACTTGTACCATCCTGGAGGTGCCACTTGTGGCCACTGTGACAAAGGTTAGCATAAGCTCACTTTGATATATTTTTGTTTTACTTGAGATTTTTTTTCTTTCCATTTATTTATAGAATGACTTGATTTCCAGTTAACTTAACTGTTTACTGTTACATTTACTGTGACTGTCATCTGCAATAATAAAAGTTTGTTGTTCAACTTAGAATTTCCACAGGGGTGCCCTGGTGGCCGGATGGTCAAATCTGAAGATTTATTGATAAAAATGTTTGAGGTTTTTAATGTAAAAATAAATATCAGGATTCAGTGATTCATTGCTATTATATTTTCATTATTCTTAAACATTGATTGTTTAAATTGAATCTTGCCTCAAAACAACACTCCAGATGGACACTAATCTGGATCTTGGATCTCTGCCATCAACTGCAGATTGTCTTGCAGCCACAGCTGTGAAACTAATGGAGACTTGATCCCATATCCAGCGAGTATGTGTTTGCAGGGTCAAAAATCAATTCTCCATTAATCTGAAGTGATGGGAATTAATGTTTTTGGGTGTTGTAGCTGGTTTGAAAGTGCTGGTAGATGTTGTTCTATCAGAAAGCCTTCTCATTCCACTATATTGTATTTGTGCTACACCCATGTACTTCAGTTTTAATGTCAATGAGCTTTGTTCTAACTATTCATTTTGTTTGGTTTGTCTCTTTTTTCTTCCTAGAAATAAAAACAGGACTGCGGTAGAGCCCTCAGTTGACACCAGCTTCTTCTTCTATCACTGCTCCAGCCTTCCTCCCATCCATCCACTGTTCTTACTAGTTGTTTCCTCCAGTTCTCAACATGGCAACTATGTTCCTACTCTGGCAGTGCCACTGACCTCCTCACTGGACTACCACCATGGAGAGAAAACGCAGAAAGAAATTAATTTAGCTGCTCAGGCTGTTTGCACAATGGACTCATTTTTAGAGCTCTGGACCTGAAATGCTCTGTCCCAACCCCTGACCCAGGTTTTACCTGCTTATTTTTCATCTGAAACAGCATACCTGCTGCTCAAGTTTAAAGGGCTCGGTCAAACTGTTGGTTTGCGCTACTTCTCAACTCACAATGTTCCTACTACCTGTATGGGCATCAATGCTTTTGGGGCTGCTGTCAGGTTTCCTGCCTTTGGTGGGGATGGAGCCAGCGGGAGGGGCTAGATCTGGCTCAGAACATGCCCCAGACTCAGACCCTCCCCCTTCCTCATCTGGTTCCAACTGCTCCCAGCTAACCCTTAAGTTGGAGTTCTCCTCCAATGTGGTGGAACATGGTAAGAAATTGTTTGCACTTTTGCATATGTTTTTAATTCAGTCTTTATAAGCTGTAAAAACACTTCCTGATATCCCTGAAGGTATGAAATATCAGGGCTAGGTGAAGTTCACATTTAGGATCAGCTGGTCTTTGAAGTCCCACAGTCACTAATTACTTTCCTACCAGAATCTTTTAATATAGTCTCTGTATCAGGCCAATGTTTTGTTTTTTTAGTGCACCTTACATTGCACAAGAAGCCCAGGCCTACATTAAATTTAGTAAAATTAAAAGTAGCTATTCCCTGATTGCAGTAATCAGGGGGGTTGTCAGAACTGTCAGAAACATGCTTGCTTTGTGTACTAATTGGCTGTAAAAATTAATTTTCTTTGTAGCAGTCTAACTTTAAAGGAAATACATGTGTTAGCTTAGCTTAGAATAAAGACTGCAAATCAAGGAACAAGTGACAGTTGGCTATGAAACAGCTGTGCACATAACCTCCTGTAAAACCAGTTTTTATACAGATGAAATAAACCGCATATGATGAATCAATTAGTGAGCTTCAGAGTTGCTGGTAGTTGGATTTTGTTACCTTTGGACAGAGCCAAGTGAGCTACTTCGCATTTTCAGCCCTTTTGCTAAATTAAATTAGTCAAGAAAGACAAAATTTCCCAAAATGTCAAATTATTCCTTTGAGAGTGAGATCATGGTGCAAATACAGGTTTTCAATTTGAAAGGCTGCTCTTTTTTCAGTTTAATGGCTGACATGAGTCCATGAAATATCAGAGCCAATGTGGCCAGAGACAGCAATACACCCTCTGTCTCTCCAGGGTCACTGTTAAAGTTTAGTGGGTAAGATGCCTCACCCACAACTGGAGGTGGGGAGTTGCTTATAGTAGACCATTGCACTGTGGGAAAAAGAGACTGTAAGAAAACATTACGGAGATTTGGGCTGTAAATGAATATTCTATATAATGAAACTGTAAAAAAAAAAAAAAAAAAGAGAGACATTAGACACTAGATTAAACAGACATTGGATTGTGAAAATTAATATTTGCTTGTGATAATTAAGCACTACCTAATTTTCATTGATTGAAAAGTAAATGCAGGTCAAGCTAAGATAAGCAAATAATTAAAAAAAACAAGCGTGTGGTAATGATGGCAGAGAGTTCACAACCCAGCTCGGCCCCAGAGAGAGTGAGTTGCACTCTGAACATCCAAAAAGGCTGTTTATGGAAATATTTTGGATTCTGGTCAGTAGACAGTAAAACGGTGGATCCTTGGGATAAATTGTAACTATTTAAGCTTTCATTTTTTTGTAACTGTTTTGAAAGGTGTAATATAAATAAAGCTTATTATAATTATTATTATAAGCTACAGTTTGCTTAGCCTACCATTCCAGCACTAGCAACCTGAGGGTACATCTCGAATGAGCACCTCACAAGTAGTTAGGTCTCTTGTTGTATTCCTTTGCACTCTTATGGACATAATGTGCAAAAATAGATATTCAAATGGTTCCAACCAATGTGTTTGTTTGTTTGTTTGATTTTTTTTGGCCAGTTTTGACAGGGGACATATGAGGACAAGCTGAAACGTATCTTTACCAAAGTCAATCAAGTAAAATCCTTCAGAAGGGAATGAAAGGCTGTCTCCGATTTTTACATATAAATAAATTCATTTATTGAATCCAGTTTTTCCAACCTGTAGCTGTATATACTAGAGATACCACAGAAATGCAAGTGAGAGATAACACGCAACAAAGGTCGTAAGCAATTTGATAGGTACTCAGTAAACATCCATGTCCAATAAATACCAAGATGCTGTCAGAGAATAATTGAGTTGTCTGGCCTATTTTCTTTGTCCTTCTCACATTGCTTTTTTTTCACTCAATTCAGCACAGTGGCTGGATCCAGTGCAGTGAAAGTATTGGCAGTGCCAGTAAAAACCTTTCACAAAGTAAATTAAGTGAAAGTAAGATCAGACATACAGTTGCTGTGCGTGTGAGAAGAAGGTGGTCATAGTGAGAGAATACAGTTTAATAAAGTTTCATTTAAAACAGAGGTCAGATGTGCAGGGAGAGTCTGAGCCGTTGTTCAGAACTTAGTGGAGTTAGTGTCTTTGAGTGAGGATATCGAGTTGACCTTTATGCACAGAGCTTCTGATGTGATGATAAGAGCACAACAACATGTCTTAAGAAAAAAAAAAAAACATAATCACAATAGCAGTGGTGCATTGTTCTGAGCTCTGCATTTCTGCACACACCATCCAGCTACACTGCACAACTTGATATTCAGGCTCTGTCCTCATAGTGTAGGATTGTGTATTATATAAACACACTGACTCATTATTCTTGTTGGTAAAGCAAATCAACAAGTGGCTTTGTTGTTTATTGCAGTGACTCATCTGTCTCATGCTCTTAGAAAGGAATCAGAGACTTAGTTAGTACCTTGTTTAAAATACCTGATACCGAATTGTTCGTAACAACTGATAAAGAGAGGCTCCTTTGCTCTACAAATGATTTAGTCATTTAAGAAGAAATTATGTAGTTTTTAAGGATTTTGACCATTTTTTCCTTATTTGTTACTCAGACACTGTTTATCACTGTGGATGTGGGCTAAAGAAGAGCTTGAACCTTCTTTAATTGAACTGTGGGTCCAATGAAATGTTTCTCAATGTCCTGCCTGTTTAAAAAAAAAACAATCTCCTCTTCTCTCTCTGTCTCCCCAGAGTACATTGTAGCATTTACAGGGTATTTCTCGGCCAAAGCACGCAGCCTGTACATCAGCAGCGCCCTGCGGAACGCCGGGGACCGAGCGCTAGAGTGGCACATCGTTCCAAGAAAAAACCCGGCCTCTGACTTCCCTAGCGACTTCGAGCTGGTCCACATCCGGCAAGCTTCGCCTAGCAGTCTGCTGACCTTAGAGGACCACCCTTACATTAAGAGGGTTACACCGCAACGCAAAGTGTTCCGCTCGCTAAAATACATTCCCTGTAAGTCTGATAATGTGGTGTCATTGTAAAGGAGAAGGGATCTCTGGAGTTCTTAGGTCGGCACATCCAGTCAAGAAATATAAAACTCTGAAATATACAGAGAGCCGTTTGTTTGCTACACCTCACGGAATATGTCTTTGTTTGTTGAGTCAGAGGATGCATTTCTCTCCACATTGTGTTTGTGGTGGATAAAAGGATTGTATATCTTAATTTGAAGTGCAAGCCAGCACTTGGGGTGTGTGTGTGTGTGTGTGTGTGTGTGTGTGTGTGTGTGTGTGTGTGTGTGTGTGTGTGTGTGTGTGTGTGTGTGTGTGTGTGTGTGTGTGTGTGTGTGTGTGTGTGTGTGTGTGTGTGTGTGTGTGTGTGTGTGTGTGTGTGTGTGTGTGTGTGTGTGTGTGTGTGTGTGTGCGTGCGTGTGTGCGCGCGTGCTTGCTTGCTTGCTTGCTTGCCTGCTTGCCTGCTTGCCTGTGTGGTGTTGGGGGATGGGAGAAAGGACAGAGAATGTCTGTGTTTGCTAACCCTGGGAGGGAGTAGGTGAGTCAGTGTGGTGGGGCTTGCCTGGACAGGGGCTCACGCCCTGCGCCTGGCACTGGATGAAAGACTTCACTGTACCCCCAGTCTGTGCATACACAAGCTGTATCAGTTTGGAGGCTGTGTGTCGTGCATGAAAACTTTTATGTCCTGGGTTTTCTTCAAAAGAAACAAGGAAAAGTTCTTAGTCTGTGTTCTTTTCCAGTTCTACATATCTAATTAATGAATGGCATGTATAAGGCTGTAGTGTGGAGCATGTAATGTGTTGTTAATTTTGGGGACTATTTGGATTGAAAAACAAAGAGAAACAAAGGAAGTGTGGTTGCCTGAGGAGATCAGTGGTTTGAAAGTGGCTGTGTATATTTTTACTCAGCCTCCTGGTAATGTAGATTTCTTTAGATAGGACTTGAACTTAGCTACAGAGTGGAATATCTGTGCTCATTCAGTGTGTTTGTGCTGTTGAGTCAAATTTTAAGAGCTTGAAGCACAACTTGTGAGAACTTGAGCTACTTGTCGAGGTAATTAACTGGTAGGAAGAGAAAAGACCTCGCCTCTGCATTTCACTCCAAAAGCATTAAATGTCCCTCAAGGCTCAGCTGCCTGATCTAATGATAATTTGTTCTGTCCAAGTGAGGCAAATTGTGATAAGATTAGCTCAAACGAGGCTTGTGTGATCAGCCTCACATCACATCACAAGAGATGGAAGGAGGGAGAGAGACAGAAGAAAGAAATGGAGAGAAGGAGAAATGAACATGATAAGCATGATTGAGTAAACAAGATTTTACGGTGTGCAGGAGGGGCTGAACTGGTACACAGCAGTAACAGGGCATGTTGATGAGAAGGGACTCTCCATTACTTAGTTCTGTGATAAAAACTGAAAGAGAGTAATTGAGTCCTGCATGTAAAAGACCTTTGTCATTTAAATTTAGCTCTGCTGTTAACACAGCTGCTCGTGTTCTGTGTCCGCAGCACCTGAACCTGCTGCACCCTGCAATGCCACCCGTGGGACACAAAAATGGCAGTCATGGCAGTCATCCCGCCCTTTCAGACGAACCAGCCTGTCACTAGGTTCAGGTTTCTGGCACGCCACTGGTCGTCACTCCAGCCGGCGTCTGCTGCGGGCCATCCCTCGACAAGTCGCCCAGATCCTGCAGGCAGACGTCCTCTGGCAGATGGGACACACCGGTAAGACACTGACCTTTGACTTCTCTGCTTAGAAAATATCTGCTTCTAAATTTCATAAAATGTTATGGACACTGAAGGATTTCTTCTAGTAAATATTCTTCAAGATAAATATTCTTGGTTCTTGGTTTTATTAAATATTTTAGTTACTAGTTTAATCAGTGACACCACATTTGCTCTAAATGAAACAGATTTAATCTCTCCCTGTATGATTGTAGGCTCTGGTGTGAAGGTTGCAGTGTTTGATACAGGCCTAAGTGAGAAGCACCCACATTTCAAGAATGTGAAAGAGAGGACCAACTGGACTAACGAGAAGACACTGGATGATGGTGAGGAGGAACAACGTAATGATCATGATGACAAAGGTTGATGTTAATTATGATGATAAAGACATTTGTGCTAACCATAATATTGTTGATGATTAGTACTGATATCACTTCATGTGATTTAACGTACTGTATGTGCTGTGTATTGAAGTGTGGTGTAAGTACCAAGTAGGTAGTAGGCAGTAGACATTTTGTGTCTGGTTTAAGAACTTTCAGTGTGTGTGTGTGTGTGTGTGTGTGAGAGAGAGAGAGTGAGTGAGTGTGTGAAAAAGAGGCAGAGGCAGATAAAGATCAATCTCTTGTTCTCTTTTTCAGGTCTGGGTCATGGTACATTTGTAGCGGGAGTGATAGCCAGTATGAGGGAGTGTCAGGGCTTTGCCCCTGACTCAGAACTGCACATCTTCAGAGTGTTCACCAACAACCAGGTAAGCACATGCCCTCAATATACCTGTCATACAAAAAGTGGTTTAAAGTATTAATGAAGAATAAAGTAAAAGGTCAAAGAAATATATATGCTAAAGATACTTTGAGTTTTAGTGACCTGAAAGAATAGTTTTAAAATTTTTAGAAAATTCACCACCTGAGAAATGTTCACAAACTGTCATTTTACACTTATTTCTTCTGTGGATTAAAGAAATAAGTTATAATGTGATAGTTTGTGAGCTTTAGTCGAGCTAGCTGTTTCCCCATTTTCAGGCTGCTGGCTGTAGCTTCAAATTAAACGAGCAGGCATGAGAGGGGTTTCTATCATCTCATCAAATCTTGGCAAACAAATAAATGTATTTCCCAAAGTCATGACATATTCCTTTAAATAGTATTATCAGTGTACCGTATGTTACAAGACTTCTCTTTAATTTGTTGTTAAATGCTCCAGTGCAGCTTTGTACACTGTTGTTATATTATATGTTATATATTGTCTGACCCAACAACATAATAACCAAAAACACTTAAACTGTTACTGAGTCTTCACAAGTCAATAATTTATCAAAATCTGTCTCAAATAAGATGAAACTGTGTTTTAGATGCATTGGAGAATATAATCTGTTTTCCTCTCCTCACCTCCCAGGTGTCGTACACCTCATGGTTCCTGGATGCTTTCAACTATGCCATCCTGAAGAAGATCGACGTTCTTAATCTCAGCATCGGGGGGCCTGACTTCATGGACCACCCCTTTGTTGATAAGGTGATAGAGCCACACAAAAGAATGACACAGTCTCATGGTAGCATTTGGCCAGCCTTGACTGATAATTAACCAGGTCAACTGTGAGCTGATGTTTTGATGATTGTCTAAGCATAAAAATATTTCCCAAGCCGCCCTTCCTCCCTCTAAGTTACACCCTTTTTCCACAATATAATAATGAGCTGCAAAATAAGCAGGTCAGCTGTCAGTGTGAATGGGTCAGACCGCTTGAACTCTGTTAAGTGTTCTTTACAGAGTTCAGAAGCAGCATGTAATCTGCTACATTAAACACTGAATGTTAAAATATCTAATATTTCTCTTCGGAGATTGTCAGCTGTAAAGCTTTCCCCTGATTAATGCGGCTTTTTGTGAATCCTGTATTAAACGACATGCGCGTGGCTCAGCGTATTATTAATTGAACAGTGTGTAAGAAGCAGTCAGATAACTTGTTGCGACATCACCTGTGCCTCCAGAAGTCTTCTTGGGAAAGGGTTGAAGTCCACCAGACTCAGAGTGCTTTGTTCTCTTCGTGACTTTAGCGCCGTCCCACTAACAAACAATCAATAATACTAATTAAATATACCCCATTTGGAAAATGTTTTTTCTCCCCATGGTAATTTGGTCCATTTTCTTGTTTGACTGACAGGTGTGGGAGCTCACTGCCAACAGAGTGATCATGGTCTCTGCTATCGGCAACGATGGACCTCTGTATGGGTATGTAAACCACTTCCAAACAGTGGCATTCATACTATATATAAAGACAGCTTTTGAAGCTTTTGTATTAAAATACAGGAACTGGGATTTATAATTATCGCTCATGTTTCAATGGATACTACAATGTTAGAGTTTGTAATCACCAAAAGATACCAGTTGGCTGCTGCTGCTAACTTTTGTTTTCTTCAGGACAATTAAAGCAAACATGTATATTAATTGTCTCAGATCAGTTAAAGGAAACTGTGTAACTTTTGAAAGACGAAATAGCACATTCTTTCTATCATGATTGAGAAGATCAATTCAGAACCAATAAAACGCACCACAGCTCAATTCAGTTCACTCAGGAGTTTTGCTCCTACAGCCTTGCGTGGTTTGGTGTAACCACTAGCTTACTAGCACTAGGTGGCTAATGTTCCCTAATGTTACCAAACATATAAATAAATATTGCTGTATATTACAAATTTCTGGGTCAGTTTGTTGACTTTATGACACTTTTTCCATTTGTGCTACTGATAGAATAGCTTAGCATTTTGGCTAAAAGCACTAAAACACTAGTTAGCATTATCTCATAATTGACACTTTCAGCTGCAGTGGCTGCTGTTCAACAAAAGTTCCATAGTCTTGCCTCAAGTCTTTCAGCATAATCTATGTGTGTTGTGGTATTTTGATAATGACATTGATATTTTCCTCTTTCAACTGTTTTCATTGTAGAAGAACTTCTCTGTAGTTGTGTAATGAAAATCTCATTTAATTCCACAAAAATGCTGACTTCCACTGGACCACTTTGACCTTTAATTATCTAAACGACCCTCCTGGCCAAAAGGGTTTTATGACCCTGCTGAACATCTGCTGACATTTCCTCCTGTGTAAAAATCATTAAACAGACAAAACAGGAAAGAGAGACTTTTTTGGTTTAACTTTCATGTTGTATTTCTGAGAGGGAACAGTTCTTTTAAGTCTTGTAAAGTAACCTAAAGTAATTTTCCCTCTCTCAGCACCCTGAACAACCCAGCAGACCAGATGGATGTGATCGGGGTTGGAGGGATTGACTTTGAGGACAACATTGCCAGGTTTTCCTCCAGAGGCATGACCACCTGGGTGAGAACACACACTCTGGCACACAAACATGGCGTAACGTTTATCGCCTTCAGAGCAGACATCTACCTTAGAGATCTGCTCTGTGCTTTTCGAGCTAGTCAACCGTAATGTAGGCTCCTGATCCCTCATCCACATCCCATCAGCCAGATTCTTACTCACAGTCACACACCACTTTTATTATCTGTCTTAGCCCACAGCAGACATCTGCTTTCGAATCTTATTAAGACTGCACTCTCTGATCCAGTCAGTTTCTCTGCCCCCTCAACCACTGTCAGCCAGCTATGAAAAGGCTCTCACTCTGCCACTCCACTTTCCAAACTAAATGCATCAAAGCCATTGAAGATCTTCTTTCTCTCCCTCTCTTTTCAGGTCATTTTTACTTTCTGCTCAGACTCTAGCTTCTGTTTCTGTAGGGTATATGCTGCTGCCCATATTTTTAATAGCTGCAGAGAGAGTTGTGCGACTTCATGGTGTAGGCGTAATTACATGAACTGAACATGTATACATTTAGGTGTGTAGATAAGGGCTATTTTAAATTTTGAATTACAGCTTTAGTCCTGCTGTCAACAAAACACCTGATGTCTGTGTATAAACAGAGATGGCACAAAATACTCTAAATGGACAAACATTTGTGTTTGTGTATCAGTGTTTAGGCTACATTCAGAGCTGCTTTACAGACATTGTAAAGCACTGAAACAGCACTGTTCATTACATCGATCACAATAATTTGAATCAGCAAAACAATGAGCATGTTAACCTGTCTCCTGTTCCTCAGTGTTTCTCAGCCAGTCAGTCTCATTTTTATGCCATCCTCTTTAACTGCATCTCATCTCTGTGCAGGAGCTGCCCGGGGGCTACGGCAGAGTGAAGCCTGATATCGTCACTTACGGCTCTGGTGTTCGTGGGTCAGGGATGAAGGAGGGATGTCGCTCTCTGTCCGGAACTAGTGTGGCCTCTCCTGTGGTGGCTGGTGCTGTCACTCTCCTGGCCAGGTCAGTACCATCAGCTGGACTCTTCATAAAGTGTCCAGAGTTTAATCTTTAACTGCAGGATTTTCATGAGCTTTTTGTTCAACTGTGTGTTACTCTGTGTTGACTAGTAGGACTTTTATAAGTGTTTTTCATGAGGTTAGTTGTTAAGCTGTGGGTGTGAGTATTGGTGGTATGATTTTATTCTTATTTCTGTGCGAAGATATTACAGCTCCAGCTCCAGCTTCAGCTCTTACAGCTAAAAAACTGGGGGAAAAAAATGAAAAGCAGCCAAATTTATATCTTTTAAAATTATATTCTGGCAACCTAGGCATGAAAACATGTCATTTGTAGCGAGGAGAGTCACTGGACAATCTGCTGCGCAGTTTTAGATGAGGTGTGGAGCTCTCTGAAGCTCTCCTGTGGGGACCAATTGTGAATAAGTCCAAGTATGGGTGCTGTTTCAGCTAACCTGAAGGGGAGTTTGACATCAGATGATACATGTAGTATGATACTGAAGCTAGATGTGGTTTAATTACCTCCTGTGCTGTAATCCTTCATGAGCAGGCAGTGAAATGTGTCCCAGAGGAAGGAGGTGTGTCACTGATTAATGTCTGGTATTATTCTCAGTCTGTCAATATCTTGTCTTTACATGGTGAAAGACCTCTTGTTGCAAAGCTGTAACTAAGCCGATTTGTGAGCGTGCATGCACACACACACACACACACACACACACAAACACACACACCAGCCCATCCTTCCTCTTTCCCCAGCACTGTTTTCAATTATAAGATGCGGAAGCTGACACCAGCAGACTCACATGCACACACTAACCCAGCTTGTCCTCTTCTGTCCTCCAGCACTGTCCTGAACAGGGAGCTGGTGAACCCGGCATCCATGAAGCAGGCTCTTATTGCCTCGGCCCGCAGGCTGCCAGGAGTAAACATGTTTGAACAGGGCCACGGGAAACTTGACCTGATCAGAGCTTATCAGATACTCAACAGCTACAGACCTCAGGCCAGGTAAATGTCTCAGTATACACACATACAAAGAGGAGCACTGACAATAGTTTTTGGATGCAGAAACTGCACATAAAGACAGGCAAAGTCTGTTCCTCATGTTCCTCTGTTCCTCTGTTTCCTCTCATGTGGGTGTATACCTGACAATTATCTAACACTAAAAGAGACCAACCCTGCTCTGTCACAGCCCTCACTCTTGGGAGGAACAGGAGGGGACATTGGACTTGAGTATAAAACACTCACCAACTCCTGTAGGCTTGAATGTGGTTCTGAAATGTTTACAGCTTGCTCCTTCATGGACGACGGCAGCTATAGTTAGTTTTAAATCACAGCAGTAACAACCGATTCCAGTGTCTAATGTGCTTTCTCATCTTAATGCTTTTGGTGTGCATTTTATTTTTTTCCTCATCCAGATATAGATCACATCTTAACGCCAGGTGTAAATGAGGCTTTCCACCCTACTTATAAAATTATGTTCGCTGGAAAAACATCAAGAACTTTTCTATTTACTGGTTTCTATCATAAAAATAGATCCGTACTGGCAAAGTTACACATCATCTGAACCTGTTCATGTCTTCTCCCAGTCTTTCTCCCAGCTACATCGACCTGACAGAATGTCCATACATGTGGCCTTATTGCTCTCAGCCCATCTACTATGGAGGAATGCCCACTATCGTCAATGTGACCATTCTTAACGGCATGGGTGTCACCGGCAGGATTGTGGACAAGGTGACAACACAAATCATGTTTCAGGTTCCTTAAATTAGATGGTTCTCGTCAACATCATATCTTTATTTAAAACCCTGGACATTTTAATTAATTAAAACAAGGTAAAGTAACAATGTTGAAAGTAATGGTGCACAAAAATATATATTTTAAGTGCTGTAAGAGGACAGATGAGGGACGAGTTTCATCCTTGACTGACCTGGTTTTGCATCGTGATGAACCCTGAGTTGTTTAAAAATAACATCTTGTCTAAGTCTTCTAAATGTTGCTCTGTCCTGTTCAGCCCATCTGGCAGCCCTACCTCCCCCAGAATGGCGACCACATCGATGTGGCCGTCTCCTACTCACCGGTGCTGTGGCCATGGGCTGGCTACCTGGCTGTGTCCATCTCTGTGGCCAAGAAAGCCGCATCATGGGAAGGGATTGCTCAAGGTCATGTGATGGTCACAGTGGCATCGCCCGCAGAGAATGATGTGAGTCACTGCAGCAACACCTGAGCTCAGTCTTCTAAGCTGCTTTAGCTTCCTTTACAGTCTTCTAAGTTCCTAAACTTTTTTGTCTGATGTACCCCCACATTCCTCCAGTGAGGCCAAGTATCCCTTCATCAACACCCACCATGTTGCACATGGGTTTACTTTAATTTATTTTAATACATATTAGTACAAATTAATATTTACAGTAGTTTTTTCATAGAATTGTCAAGGTTTAGGTTGGTTTTGTCAAACTTGTAGTCACACTTCTATAGTAACAACCATGTATCTAGTACTTTAGCCATCTATTGTGACAGTTTATCTGATATTTTAGTTAATTATTTGAACTGTTTTCATTACATTTACCTACCTACAATTTAAACATTACTTTTAACTAACTATTGCAGTTGTCTATTTTATTTTATCAAATTATTTCAACTACTTATGGATTAGTTATAGTTAGCTGTTTTCAGCCATTAGTCCATTTCTTTTGGCTAAGTGCTTCAATAGTTAATATGGTTCTTTTAGTAAGTAATTCAGCAGTTTGTAGCTATTTCAATCATTCACCCTTTATTTTTAGCTCATTGTTTAATCTGTTTATCCACACTCTTAGCCAGCTATTTTACTTTTATCCTTTTAGCTAACTTTAGCCATTTAAGCAAAAACTCTGTTGACTTCTCGGCTAGTTGCTAACTAATTTCTTTCACACAGAATTACAACATGCAGCCTCATTGTGGTAAAACTGACTCAGGTTGGTGGGGTACTGGGGAGCTATAAGCCTATTCATGTGTCTCTTTTTGATCAAATCATTATTTCAGTTTTTAGTACCAGTTTAGTTGCAATCTTTTCAGCAACATGTGCCCCCAGTTAGGAATCATTGTTCTAGAGCATCCAGCAATATGTCATGAATTACTTTACTTCAGTTATGACCCAAACCTCTTCTTGACCCTTCTCTCTTTCCAGTCTGAGGTGGGCGGGGAGCTGACCTCTACAGTCAAACTGCCCATCAAGGTGAAGATAGTGCCAACTCCCCCGCGCAGTAAGAGGGTGTTGTGGGATCAATACCACAACCTGCGCTACCCACCAGGCTATTTTCCCCGGGACAACCTCCGTATGAAAAACGACCCCCTAGACTGGTGCGTGTGTGTGGATGTTTGCTTGATGTCTATAGTCTTTTCATTAAACTGGTATTGGATTCATTTTTTTTTTCCTGGATATACATTTTGTCCTAAATCAACTCCATAAATGTTTTGGATTATTTTTATGTTTCCAGGAATGGGGACCACATCCACACTAACTTCAGGGATATGTACCAGCACCTGAGGAGTATGGGCTACTTTGTCGAGGTGCTGGGAGCTCCCATCACCTGCTTTGATGCCAGCCAGTATGGTAAGAATGCACAGGCTTGAGAAACAACAACAGATGTGAAGAGTTCCTCTTTAAAACGATTAGACGCAGCTCCAGGCAGTTAATGAAGCCTTTCCTCTCAGAGAGCTGATTGCTTATGACTGAGCACAAGATAATAAGCTAATGGGTTGTTTGTCTTTGTGTCCCTGCAGGAACATTGTTGATGGTGGACAGTGAGGAGGAGTATTTCCCTGAAGAGATTACCAAGCTTAGGAGAGACATTGACAACGGTCTGTCACTTATTATCTTCAGCGACTGGTACAACACCTCGGTCATGAGGAAGGTCAAGTTCTATGACGAAAACACAAGGTACTCAGCTCCTTTTAACAGTTTACTTACTACACTGATTATTGATACAGCAGCAATAATGCTACCTAATGAAAAGGCCCAGAGATAGAGCCCAACATAAACACAAGATTTTCTGACAAAATTAGAACAGTTTTCATTATTTGTCAACAGAGATTTCTGTCTCTAATTTGAAGTGACAGTGAACAATTATCATCTTTGACAAAAACTGCATCTATTAGAGAAGGTAATTCCACTGCAGCAGTATATAACATGCAGCTAACATCCAGTACAGAAGAGTTTCAATAAGTGGCATCGAATACATTTGATGGTTTGTATATATTTATGTCCATGTCCAAAAAAGACTGAATTAGAGTCTACTGACTTTTGTTTCACCCTTATCTTTGGGAGCAAGGAGTTATTTTTACTCATTTCTTTTGGAAAGCTACTTTTTCATTCGTATTAATAGAAATGTGCACTGCAAATCTCTACTTGAAACTGGGCTTCAGATCTGAGTATTTCTCTCTAACATTACGTGTTCATGACTGAGTAAACAAAAATCAAGGTTAGTTGCTTCATCACAGCTCCTTGCTTGATCAGATTTGACCGACAGTGACCAAACAACCCAATAACTATCATCGAAGTAGCAGTAATGTTGGTTGTAAAATGTGTTTGCACCAGTTGTCAGTGGATGTTACACACCAAAAAACTAAAAGTGAGATTACAACAGAGGATCATGCACACAATCCCTTTGTGGAGGCTTTGTCACCATCTGGCACTATTAGACCTGTAGCAAAGGATGTTGCTACAGAAGGATGCTGATTTTCTCGTACTTCCATTGTGGATTTTAGCAAAAATGATTTAATCATTTTATGCCGCTTATCCAGGTCGAGGTCCCATTAATTAAAAAAGTTATTATATCATAAGGAATTATTGTTAGATACTGCTGAACTAATTTTTTCTGGTTTTCCATCACACTGTCACACTTTGGCTCGAAACAGGTATTAAATTAATTTCTATCAGGTATTAAAAAGGTCCTTGAAAAGACATATATTGGTGAACACTGCAGAAAACCCTTAACACTTCAAACCAGTGAGAAGTTCACAGAGAAAAAAATGAAATGCCGAAATCTCTCAAGTGAAAGAATCAAATTGTGATAGTTCTGGCCCAAAACAGCATGTTCATGTTGGATCGTATCACTCAAAGTTAATAGTATATACAGAGATAATCATTTAGAGATAGAAAAAAGCTGATTGAGAAAATAGCTTTACAGGGGCTATAAGAGACGTGATCAGTGTGCTGCCAGTGAGGAGAGGCTGCAGGGAACATCACATACTAGCAGAGTGGGGGGGGGCAGCAGAAAAATTTATTTTAGACACTTTTAAAGACGCCTGCTGAAGCAATCCTACATCTGTTTAAATATATGTTTCATTTCGGATATTTTCAGCGCTTTATCTTCTTGTCAAAACTATTCTAAATGGAGCGTATATTTAAATATTGGATTGTTTCAGTGGGCATCTTTTTAAAGTGTCTAAAACACACTTTTTCTGCTGGCCCCGTGCACAGCAGCACATTGCTCTGCTTCTGTGCTCCTGCTGCTTCTCTAAACTGGCAGCACACTGATCTGAATCTACTGCAGGCAACACACTGACTATGTATGACTACCTCACTCAGTCAAATAACCCAAACTATCACTTTAACGATTTTATAAATGTTATAAATGACACGTATTGTCACTGCCAGATGACACGACAGTGCTTTTTAAAAAAATTCCTGTCATTAAATTTGTAGACCAGCACTCTGCATATCACTGCATTGCAGAACATCTCCAGGATGTGTTAAACTGTTTTAGCACTGATCTAAAAAAAAAAAACAAACAAAAAACAGAATTGCAGCCACAGCAATTCAAGACAAATTCAATAAGTAATGCAGAGTTTTGTTTTATGAGTCGCAGGCAGGAGCTTGACTGATATTGTAGGGCACTACTGCTTTAAGGTAATCTCCAACTATGGTTGCTCTGTATCTATTTCTTTAAAATGATCTATGTGTCCTGTTCCTCGGTTATGAGACAGGTCCATGATTAAACAGCCATTACCTCCACAGTGCTTTCACTCAAAGCTTTATTATATTACAATGATATCATGATAAACTACAATGTGTAGTTAACGGTTTCTATCGGACTCGCCCTCTGCAGTGGTAGACTCTATTTATGCCTCCTCGCTCTGTAATAGATGTAATATATTACGACTTTTCCGATTCAGACCTCCTCATGCAGAGCTAATAATTACTCACCACTCCTTGCTGCTCCATTTGTATCCCACCCAAGCTGTCGCACAGTATCCACAGGATTAAAAGTCTTAAATACAGTTAAATATAGTCCTTACAGCTTCGAAATAATTCAGTTTTAATTGAATGGTGAAGGTTCATTTGGATTTTCTGGACAAATTGATCCAGACATATACAACTGAATTAGGAACTCAGTCTGCCACTGTATAAATTTGCTGCTATTGTGAAGTGTCTTTGTTCATTTTTTCATTTTTTAAAGTTGCCATTTTCATCCTAATGAAACCTGCCGACAGCCTGGAGTTATTCTGAGTCAGATTGTGAAAATTACTTCTTTATTTCTCTCCATCATTCCCCTGCTTTTGATGAATGTCAAATTTATAAAGTTTGGTTTTGCTTGTGTGACCTTTCGGCAATAGTGGATGATTTCTCGATTGTTAATCATGTAGATCTGTGTTTTTGTTGACTGAGTGGATGGTTGTGGAGATGATTTTTTTGATATAACCTGCAGGCAGTGGTGGATGCCAGATACAGGGGGCGCTAACATACCAGCTCTGAACGACCTGATCTCAGTGTGGGGGATGGCTTTCAGTGATGGGCTGTATGAGGGAGACTTCACCTTGGCCGATCATGACAGTAAGACACACACACATATTGCTGTAATTTTCTAGATGTATTATTCATCTTTAGTACATTTAGTTTTAGACAGTATTTTAGAAAATATAAATCTCTGTTTCTCTCTCAGTGTACTATGCCTCAGGCTGCAGCATTGCCCGTTTTCCAGAGGATGGAATAGTCATTGCAAAGAACCTGAAGGACCAAGGTACCAGCGCAGCTCTCGAAGTGTTTGACTCAGTGGATTGGGAATAGTGTGGCACTGTGCTGCCCCATAGCAATGCAGGCTAACAGGCAACTTTTTATTCTATGGGTCTTTGGTTCAGAGTTAACACTGTGTGTGTGTGTGTGTGTGTGTGTGTGTGTGTGTGTGTGTGTGTGTGTGTGTGTGTGTGTGTGTGTGTGTGTGTGTGTTGTTCTCACAGGTCTGGAAGTGTTAAAACAGGAGACAGCAGTGGTGGAGGGAGTTCCCATCCTCGGACTGTACCAAACGCCATCTGACGGGGGTGGTCGAATCGCCCTGTATGGAGATTCTAACTGTATTGACGACAGCCATAGACAGAAAGGTAATTTCTCTCTCCCCTTTGTGTGTGATGATGTGTGTTTGCAACATGTGCAGCTGAGTAATATTTGTTTATGTTTGATGTCCACCTCTCAGATTGCTTCTGGCTACTAGATGCTCTCCTTCAGTACACTTCTTATAGTATGACCCCTCCCAGCCTCAGCCACTCCCACAGCAGGGTAGCACCTCCCACAGGCGCTGAGCGCCCACTGCCACAGAGACTGGAAGGTGAGGAAGGAAATTACACCGTACATTAATAAACATGTTAATGTTATTTCAACTTTTCTGCCTGTGTTATTATGTGTTTATGAAAAGCATCTTGTAAACCCTGCTCTCAGTTGAGTGTTATTATCACCTTATTATTAAGATAAAGATATAATGGGACTTTACTCATGTATATACCTAAATGGTTAAATAGCTCCAGTGATGTGTGTTTACACTACACAGCCACCATCAAATATGTCCTCTTTTTAATCTTTGTTCTTTATTTCTTTCCTTCCCCCCTTAATTTCTTATATCCTTCCTACTTTTCTTCCTTCCTTCCCTCCAGGCAACCATCTTTACCGCTACTCCAAGGTTCTGGAGGCTCACCTTGGAGACCCAAAGCCCCGCCCACTACCAGCATGCCCTCACCTGTCTTGGGCAAAGCCACAGCCAGTCAATGAGACTGCACCTAGGTAGGTCTGAGGAAACACTTGTTTGTTTTTTTTTATTGTTTTTCATTATGTCTACATTTGTGAAGCAAGTGGCCATTTAAAGTACATTTCCCAGAATTCACTTGTCATTCAGGCAATGAGTACAATGGGAACTGTGATGTCTTTTTGCTAAGATTTCCTGGTGATGCAATTTGGTTTTACCAAATCTGTTCATGCTAAGTTCCCACATGTAATTTTTCTTTACAAATGCAGAGATCAATAATATTTTCCCCCTTTGTGCACACTGCTGCTGGGAACATTTTAATAATTCTCCCTCAGTCAGAGCTCTATATAGAGGTGGACATGTACCCCAGTGGAGGGTAGACATATTTCAGTGACACATGATACTTTGAAGCTGTTGATTTGCCCATTCTTGGATTTCTAACGTGGATTAGTCTTTACTGCCAGCAACATTCTTTTTCCAATAGGTTTTTTCACACTAGTCGGTGTAACTCCTGTTACACGGTGTTCAGGCCCACACTGATGACATCATCTGCCCACTGTCCCCACCGTCTCTTTTCACTCTTTTCATATTTTGTTAGACATAAAACTCATTTGGTTCATTTTCAACAATAACACCCACGTTAATCAAACAAAAAACTCTTAATTTGTAAAATACTAGTTATCAAAAAGAGTAGCTGAGTATTATTACGTGACAAGAGAATTGATCAACAAGACAATGGTGGAGGATTTGATGTTAAAGCAAAAAGCAAAACTGCCTACTTGGCAAAAGGAACCTGATAACAATAGGGAAATCAGCAAACTTTGACTGATGCTGGCAGAATCTCAAACTAACACTTGAGCCGACACGTCATCTTCTTGTAAATGTATTCGGTTACACTGGCGTCATCATGAGTTAATTAACCGGTGGGAAAGTCTCCACACCATAGCATCCCTCCTCCAACCTGTCACCAGAGTGAATCAATGCAAAAGCGAGTGAAATCATGATTGAAGCAGACTGAACACACACACACACACACACTTTCCATGTAGAATTCCTCACCCTCTTTGTCTCCCCCTCATCCTCTCAGTAACCTGTGGAAGCACCAGAAGCTTCTCTCAGTGGACCTGGACAAGGTGGCTCTGCCTAACGTGAGGCCGTACCGTCCCCAGGTCAGACCTCTGTCTCCTGGAGAGAGTGGGGCCTGGGACATCCCTGGAGGTAACACATGGTTCAGAGTCATTACTTTGAGGAAGCTCATCCTTGATATGTTTCAGAGCTGCATGGGTTGAAAGGGTTTTGTACAAAGCAGCGAACCATAAAACAGCAGCTTTTGCAGTGAAAATTGTATTATTTTATATTACATATATATTATTTTATATTATATTGTTATAAGACTAGGAAGCAAAATTTTTCACTGATCGTTTAATTATCTAAGTGGTTGATTATTATAAATAAGAGAATGTATGAAAGAAAAAGCTTATTATCAATACAGCTAATAGGTCTAATTTCCGAGCACAGAGAATGAAATGAAAGAAATGACTGCAGTATGTCAGATAAAGGCAGTTACTGATGAAGCCCCATGTGACCTTTGCCCCTCCCTCCTTAGGGATAATGCCTGGTCACTACAACCAAGAAGTGGGCCAGACCATCCCCGTCTTTGCCTTCCTGGGAGCGATGGTCGTCCTGTCCTTTTTCGTGGTCCAACTTACCAAGGCCAAGAGCAAACCCAAGCGCAGGAAACCGCGCATCAAACGTCCCACATACCTCCAGCAGCAGCAGACGACGACTGGGAAAAACCCCACAGTTTGACCGGGACTGCAGCTCTCAGCTGCTGCTGGATGAAGAGCTGGGTTTACCTCCAAAACTGTTCAAAGGACAATTTGTGTTGAAAAGCAACACCGGAGGTTTGGAATTACGTCAAGTGTTGAATGAACTGTTGAGGCAGACGTGTGACTTCTTCAACTCAAGCCTGCCGGACTTGAACAGCATCCAGGTGTCTGTTGGATGCTGAATCAGTTTTTGTGCCTCTTGTCTGTTCAAGGCTGTCCATGGGTGTTGTGTGTTTGTGGACTAATGAACAGTATTAGACAGTGTTACACGCATGATGTAAAACACACACATACACATCTGACTCTAAAGAAAATGCCTGTTTCAGACAGACGTGTTGTCAACATTTCCCTCGCTCTTCTTTGACCAAACTGTTTCTCTATGAATGAAATGTGTCTGACTTTTATATTTATTGAATTTGTTCATACCCTTACACAGACACATGCACAAAAAAATACTTTACATACTGTAGACACTTTGAGAATGAAGCAGTTGCCATACATAGTAGGGACTTTAAGCAGCGACAGTTGAAGGGACGACTACAGCATGTTATGTATGACGTAGATTCTATTTCTGCACTTCCTACTGTTGCAGCCCAACTGTGTCCTACGGGAGAATGACTGGTTTGCTGTTGTAGACACTTCGGCTGCAACAGGTAGGAAGTGTAGAGATAGAATCTACGTCATACACGTCATGCCGTAGCCCTCCCCTCCACCGTCGCTGCTTAAAGTCCCTTATGACAGAACCACACCCCACACACATGCAGTCATGTTTCCAACATGAGAACCATTGGATGATCGAACTGTCTTCACCTCTCTCATCTTCCACTGTTTTGTAAGTGCTGCCCATATCTGTTAAAACCCACTGTATTTCATTGTTTTGTATTTTCTATCATTAATGAACTCTGGCCAGGCATTCTGTTGATACCCTCCTTCATGATCTCATGGTCAACAAAGTAGCATTGACAGACTCATTCAAATATATCTCATCAATTAAAAAAGCATTATCAAAGTGATCTGATTTCTTATTTACCCTTGAACATTTTGTGTTTGTTACGTGCAATATTATTATTATTATTATTGCAGTTGGTTTTGTAGTAAATTAGATTGGTAAGATATAAAATGGTTACACATTCAATGTCCTTAGAGAATGAACCTCAGACCCCTACATTACCCACAATGCAACTCACTAACTGACAGTTTGATCAGAGCTTCAGGTGTGCTGTGCTGCTAGCAGCTGTTGTCGCTTTGAACTGCTGACCGCAAGCAAAGGTGAGGAGAGGTCTGGTAAGCTCAGCTGACTTCACTACCTCACTTCACACACAACTATTTCAACATTGGCTTCAACCCCTGTGAACACACTTTAATGTCTGGAGTTTCCCCTTTAAGTTATGTGGAGTTTCCCCTTTAAGTTTGACTTTGGTCAGCTTTGGCACACACACCTAACCAACTGCAAGCTATCTTGACAATACTGACCTTTTAGAGAATGGAAAGAACTGGAGAATCCAAGGTTGAAAAAAGCCCATCACACTAGCTGTCACACAAGCTGCAAGTGGTCTACTGCAGGGTCAGTCTTGATATGACCACCAAATGATGCCGAAATGAAAAACTGTCACTCTTGATTTAAAAAAAAATCCTACACATTGTCACATTGTAGCTTTAATACGACTGCGATGACATTTGCTGACCCAATACATGTACCTCAAAGGAACAAGACTTCAACCTGGTGGTTCCATGACTCATTGAAGTACTGTTTTGCTGCTGCCTTCAGGGACCAGTAGAAAGACTTCAGACTTTTCTGTTTATAAAACAAACCACTCAGTCATAGACCTGTGCTTTCTGTTTTACCCAGCCACAACGGGATGTGACTGGTATTGTTTTCAACGTGTGTCTGTGTCATAATGGCAAAATGTGGGGCTGGAGACAGGAGTGGTTTTGAATACTTTGGCAAGTGTTTTCTTCTGGCAACAATTTCTGTTTTTCCCCTGTGGATAAAGTGCAAATCCATGTGTTATTCAAATAATATCAGAGAGTGAAATCAATACCTGCGAGCATGAACACATCTCCCACCAACCAAAACTAGAAAGTGGTTGCACCAGTGGGTCAGGAGGTAGAGTGGGTTGTTCATTAATCAGAAGGTCCCTGGTTTGATCCTCGGCTCCACTCCTTGGGCAAGGTTGCACATCTCCGCTGGACAGAATTATTTATCCAGTTAAAATGAGAAGTAACTGGGAAAAGCATTGCAATAGCAGTCAGTTTTAGTCTTTATTTTTGTTACAGTTTTGTGGAGAGTTGTTCCTCAGTGCATCTCAAATACGTGATGAAACCTACATGAACAAGTGGCAACAGTCCCCACAGGCACTTGAGCATAAAAGGCTGAGTAAAAAAGCCGTGGTTAAACTTAATTTGAGCTAATTCCTTTTCATTCTGAGGGTTTGTAAAATGTTTTTAGACTGTCTCCTTGATAGATTGCTGAGAAGAAATTGTTGCGTTCTTTTCTGTAGAGTAATTAATTACACATTGAATGGACTAATTCCATCTCACTCATGGGTTTAGTATTGGTTATGGGCTGAATTCAGTGATGCAGGTTGATTTCATCAAAGGTGATTGTGCGTCTGTGTGCTCAGGGGTCTGAGCTTTGGCTCCTTATCCGAGCCTAATAGGCCAGATCAGCCTGTGAATCTGTCACCCGTCCTGTTGGATGACGGCCCCACTGGAGAACTAATCTCCCTCGGAAACCTTGGGAAACTGGGAAATAACCCCGGAGCCAGCTAGCTGTGCTAACAAGATTTGGGAAAGCTGCTGGTGAGTGGAGGTCACATGCCCTCTTTCCCCCCACGGTTCCCAGATGCCAGGACTTCCTGTCGGGCCAATCAGGTCGCCTACTCACATCCTGGACAGGCAGTTGAAAGAGACACCGTGGTGGCTCTGAGCTGAAAACTTAACCCCTCTCAGATTCAGTGGCTCCTCCCTCATCATGTCCTACCAGCCTGTACCTCTCCCCATCCACTTTCTCCATATAGGCTATGATAGACTAGCTACAATCCTGCTCCCCCTCCTGTCCTGCCTCTTCACATGTCCCGCTCTCATCACTCCTTCACATCTTCTCTTTGTCCCCTCAGAGCCAAAACTTAAAGGCCTTACTGATTAAGTGAGCTAATTTTTTAAAAAGGGAATTGAATCAGACCTCAGTCATGAATGGGATGACCTTAGACTCGACATCACCAAAAAAAGGTGTGCAACTGGTCTTTGCTTTAAACACCAATGACTCGTGACTTCACCTGGTCTTTTGGCTTGGAATGACCAGATATACTGCTCAAGCCTAAAGATTAAAAATCATCATATAACAAAAGTGAACAGTGAATCAACCCATTAATTACAGCTGAGCTTCATGGGAATATCAGTCATTTTCGTCTTTGCTTATAAACCAAAGTATTTGCCAAATTAAAACTTTGACCTGGTGACGGTGCTAGAGGAAAAGTCAGGGGATTATATTTCATCCTGAATGATTGCACTAAATTTCACTCAAAACCAAAAATATCAGCCTCATGTTGATGCTGGAGGAAACAGCTGGAGAGTTGGTGGGGTTCAACTTTTAGGGACCGTGACTGTCTGTATAGACTTTAGGGCAATCTGTCTGATAGTTGTTGAGATAGCTCATTCTGGGCCGAAGCAGTGGATTAACCAACACTGCCATGCTAAAAAAAAAAAACGAAACATTCATTATCTCCATGGATTTAGTGTTACTAACACAAAGTTTAGGTCTTAGACTTGTTTTGAGACTTTTTGGTCTTGACTCATGACTTGTGTGTGACTTCTGACTGTTTTTCCCCCCTGACATCTTAAGGCAGGACTGTAACACTTAGGCTGTGAACAGACTCTCATAGATACAGTTCTTCTCAACCGTTATCTCTATCCCTAATCCTGTGGGTGTGCGCATCTTTTCTAAGAGAATTTGTGAGATAATTTTTCTTTATTCTATGTTCCTGTTAATTATAAACAGATGGGTTATGAATACAAATCAACAAATGACATCCCACTCAGTCCATGTCTTTCCTTTCCTTCAGAGAGCTAGCTATAACCTACAGGGTAAAATCTGTTACCCTATGACTGTACAGCAGGAAATTGATTTGTGTGGCTTTTTCATTTTCATCCATGAAATTAAAAGTCAGAAACCCAATTTCACAAGTGAAATAAGGTGACGTTTATGCTTTTTTTTTTTTTTTTTTTTTTTTGATGAACTCAAATAACACTTTTTTGGTTTTTGTACCACCAAATTGATTCTGTGCATGACATTTACAAGTTAATGTGGCCACTTATGGCTATTCACAATGGTCCACCCTTTTGATGAATTCTGGCTTCTTCATGTTTACTTCTCTTTCCAGGCAGAACAATGAGTCCTGGACAGAAATGACCACTTTTTGACATCAAAAGACAGAAATGATGAAAGCTTCAATAGTAGAGAGAAACCCATGAGGGGGACTAGAAGAAAAAATGTCCAAGCAGCAGTTGTAATTCTCCTGCCTGATGATAAACAGCAGAAAACACTAACGACAAGGCTTCTGTGCTGCACAGTCCCCTCTCATATCCTTCTCTCTACACCCAAATAGAGGCCAAATCTTGTTTGAAATGAGCAATGCTTGCGTGAAACCCTTCCTCACCTGACCTACTCCACATTACTCTGCTCCATGTCAAATATAGCTGACATTTTTAACCCTTCATTTCTGTAGCCTGGAGTGTAATCAGATTGGTTTCAGTGTAAACTTTTAAAAACAACCATGTGCATGTAGAAGTCTCTGAAACACGTCATTCCCTTCTCCCAGTTCTCTTACGTCTGACTTCCACTGACTTCACTGCATGTGATGGCTCGGGCCAATCTGGGCACAAGACTTTCTGGCTCCTCACAGACCTTTACCCCCCCTCCACCTCTCTGACGCGCTTCTCATACCTTTTTGAACTTCTTCCCACCCCCTCTCTAATTCTTATCATTTGCTTTCTCTTTTGCCCCAGAGTCCCCCTCTGTTACAGCTCTCTCAGTACCCTGTGTACTTGAGTGTACACTAAGGTAAGACTTTTTGGCCAGTTGTACTTTCTGTTCTTCCTCACACATTGACATCACCACATTTGATCTCTCACACACACACTGTTTCTCATATATGCACCTTGAAAAATCCACTCTCCAAAAACAATCAAATTCAATACACTGGCTACTGAGAAGATGTTTGCAAAAAAAAAAAATTGACCAACAAGAAATATAGACAAATGTGGGTCCAAAGTCTATAAAGTTTCTTGATACAATAAACACTGTACTGTCATTTTTCTCACATTAAAAAAAAACAACTAATGCCTCACAATCCAAAGACTTAAACAGGTCATCCAAACAAACCACCTGTTCAACTTAAACACATGTTTACTTGGTTGTCAACTGGCCTAGTTTATAATGGTCACATTTAATGACAAATGGGTTGTCAAACTGAAAATTATGGCGAGTTATATTTTCAACATGATTGGTTTGGGAACCAAGGAGCCGAGTTCAATGATGCCGCGTTCAAGTACTGTTGGAAATATAATTATTAGGCTACAAGCTGATGAAGGAAAAATTGTATTAGTGCAATGTTGTTATGATGTTTAGTGCTGATTAAATTAAGCATTTTATTTCTTATAAAATTATATTTCTTTAGTTGTCAGCCACTTTTCTCTCACTTTCAATGCATAATTTTATCAGAATTTTGATAGATAATATAAAACAACACCTATTTTCTTATTCATTATGGCACTGGACTCCATTGCTCTTTACCCTATGAGTTAAACTTTTTATTCATATTTCTGGGTTAAAAATCAAGTCTCCTGTGGTCATCTGTCTGAGGATGTGTGTGTACTTTCCGGGCAGCACCTGAAGGCAGCAGCCAACCCCTGCGCGGCCCACAAACCACAGATCCGTGCCCTGGGGAGCGGTTTGCAGCCGTGTGCACCAGTGTGTCCCGCCGTGAAGCATGGAGGAGTTAGCCAGAGAGAGCATCAGCCTGCTGGCTTCAGCCTCAGCCAAGCCCCCGCTGGACGTGGCCGCCGCGCCCCGGCTCGGCTCTATGGGGGCCATCTTCATCATGCTGAAATCCGCTCTGGGCGCCGGGCTCCTGAACTTCCCCTGGGCCTTCGAGAGAGCCGGGGGCATCCGCAGCGCAGTCACCGTGGAGCTGGTGGGCATTTTTTTTATTTTTTAAATTTTATTTCTTTTGATCTAAATAAAAGATTAAAAGCAGACATATCTACTGTGAGAAGTGAGGGGTTCTCTGCGTGGCTGAGCTCTGCAAAGATAGACAAACTGCTTTTAAAGGTTATTTCTCATAAGTAGAAGTAACTTTTTTATATTTATTGATATTGGAAGTTGATTGTGGGGGAGATTTATTTTATCTATTGAGGCCTGAGCTCCACTGAGATCAATTAAGGAGATTGTGATCTGTTCCACCTGACAGGAGAGGCCATGTTGGCCTTGACCTCAGCACATTTTAGATTCACTTCGTCCTTATCACTCAGACTTTTCCTCTGGTGTTCACCTTTTCTCTTATCTCTGTCACTGACACCACTATAATACAAAGTTTAATATGTTTTGTATTTTTATTTAACACTTTCCCTTCTGCCTAACCCTGAGCTCATGGTGCGCAGACGGTCACCACATCTCTCCACTTTTGGAGTTGAGGAATAGAAAAACTCCATGAGAGAAGCAAACCCTGTGTTCTTTTTCATCCTCTTTTTGAATAATGCCACAGATTAAACCACTGCCCAAGAGGCGGATAGAAAGTGTAAATAATTCTTCCATTACCTGGCTGTCCCTACCTGCCCCGGCTGTCCTCTGTTCTAATTCCCATTTGTTCTCTTTGAATAAATCAAACAGAGGGGTTCCATTATTTTTTCTCTCTCTTCTGTTCGTGTTTGAAAGATATTCAGTTCATTGTGTCTGAAGTGTTTTAACACTTGTCCTCCTGAAGAGTTTTTCAGAAAATGTGGCTTGAATGTGTTTTATTTGTTTTGCAGCACTTCTCATGTCAAGTAGTTTTCTCAAAGCTTGTGGGCTGTTTAATTCACTGCATGAAAGTCCAATTTCAAGGATGGATGTGAAATTAAAACTAATTAATTATATTGTGTTGAAACAATTTTTTTTTAATCACACTTCAATGATGATTTTTTTTTTTTTTTGATAGTTTATTTAAAGGTGCATTGATTCATTATTAGCCACCAGGGGGCAAAAGTTAAAGCAGCCACCACATATCACAGGCTTAATAGTTAACATGGCTAATGTGCTATCAAACCACTGCCTGGTTACATGTAGCAACATTAGCATTCATTTAGCATTGGTTGGTAGTTGGCAGTGGTAGGTAGATGAGAACAGTGGGAATGAACCATACAATAAAGGTGCAGTAAACCAGTCCACTTAGCTAACAGAGGCTAAACAGCTGTGTAGAGCTGCCCTTATGCCCCATGGTTTTATGTATAGGTTGTCATTATGAGCAACCACTTTCACGACAAATATTAATGCAGGTTTAATTAAAAAAAAAAAAATCTATAAAATCACAAAAGATTATGCACCATTGTGTAAAACAAGCAATCTGATGCATCACTTGGGAAAAAGGCATTTATGTATCAAACGATTATGATTTTCAGAGCCTCCACCAGACAGATGGGGGCACTTGATGCCTCTTGATCTGCGTGATGCCCTGCACTGATGATCTCTTAATATTAGCAGTTTTATATATATATTAAATCAATATTAACTATAAGAATTGGTGCCTGAGCATTTCTGCTTTTGGCAGTAAACAGTTGATGCGGCCTTCCTTTTTTTTTTTTTTTTTTTTTTTTTAAACATGCCAATTAGGCCAAACATCTCCGTTACACTGCAGTGATCCCAAATACCTGACTGCACACTGGACAGCAACTTTGGACTTTTGCCTGTTTTTTCTGAGTTTGCTCTTTTACCCTCTTCCAAAGTGACATCCAGCCGTTTTCTCCTCTGATCTTTTATAGACCTAATTTGAATAATTAGTCATTTGTACATCCCAGACGACTAATTCCAGACTTTGACTTTATAGCCGTTCAACAGGGATCTATCATCCTGAAGGACGCCTCCTTTCTACAGTTTGTCCCCTCTCTGTTTAGGTCATGTACCTGGTTTTCTTATTATTATGTTATTGAGAAAACACTTTTCTCTTTCACTCCTTTCATTAGAGGGCAGTAAGTCACTGCTCCTTGTCAGCAGAAGACCCTGACATGTCCTGACACACGGCATGGACACAGAGGTGACCTCTGGGGCTGTGAGGATTATTGCTTAGCACACCTCTTACATAAAAGTTTAAAAGGGTTTGAAAGTTTTGACTGGGAAGTTCAGGACAGTCACAGGTGGTCATCCTCATCCCTTTTTGACCTTAGGTTATGACAGCTTTTTTTTTTTTTTTTTTTTCAGCTTTTTGATTGATTATTGAGAGACCTTTCAAACACTTCCTGTTCTTTTCCTGTCTTGTTTTCCTTAGTGTCATTTTCACTCTCATCAGATTGATTCACAACACTACTTTTCATTAAATAGACTTGTCAGACTGCTTTATAGCCACAAAATGACTCATCCATCCGTCCAGCCATTCAATAATAATTTCAGTGTCACTTGTTATTAATCAAAGCTGGATGCCAGAAATTTAAATAGGGAATAAGGAAATAAGGAATAACAAAAAGATATGAAGACTGGACCAGACAGTGGAAAATGTAATTTTACACAACAAATGGGAAACTTTGATGTTTCCTAGATTTGTGCAGTGAAACGACAAATTATTGTTCTCTAATGTCGAGAATGAACAAAGCTGTTTTTATTAAAGCCACAGGATTTAATAACTTAAATCTTTGGAATCATCCAGTGGTTGGGCTATGTGGTGTTTGTTGATACTAAAACTGTATTTTTATTTTTTTTTTATAATTTAACAAGAGAAGACAAATGTTGAATGCTGTCTAAATACAAGAATGCGAAGCAAGAACTTAGACAAGATAAAAGTAAAGTGAAATGATTGTTATGAGTCAAGTCAGTGCCGGCCTCCTGTTCAGTCACTTTGGTCCAGGCAGAAATCTCGACAACAATTTCTGGGACAGATTTTTCTTTTACCTCAAGAATTGTAGTCGCTTTTGTGATCCCCTGTCTTTTTTTAATCTGATGCCACCATCAGGTCAAAAGTTCAGTTTTGTGCTATACTTTGGTTTAAGACCAATTGCCTACAAAACTAATGACATACACATCACACCCTCAATTATACATAACTTTAAGCCTTAATAAAACTAAAGCAGGTGAGTTACAGTCATGAAATATTAGCTATGAAGACTAAAGCCATTCTTTGTAGCAGGCAGTAAACATGATCATTTCTGCCGTAAACTTGGGCATTTTAACATGGATTGACTCGATTTCGGAGACGGCCTCAAGTGGCCGTTTGAGGAACTGCAGTTTTTGTCACTTGTGTCTGTTGGCGTCACTTTTCAGTCCTGGAAGTTGCCGCTTGCCAAAGACTTGTGGGGATTCAGACTTCAGGCTGCTTTGATAGGGACATGTTGTTCTAAAGGCTTAACAGACACAAATACTGCACAACGGTTTGATATAACCACAGACAGGATTTTACAACGGTGGAAAGTTATCACACCAGCAACTATTTTACCTTTCATCACAACGATTGTGAAGTGGACAGTAGCAACACAGGGTCCACGTTACAAAGTAATCCCTGAGGAATGTGTGTTTGGACTTCAGCCGATGCAGCGACGTGCTCGAGACGTCACGTTGCTGAAAGCAACACGAGACTTCACTGGTTTCTTGTTTTTCTGCAAATAAATTTAAGTCCTCAGGATAATTTAGTAGATGCTATGATCATATAAAAGTCAATCATAAAGAGGCTTTAAGGTATTATTAATAAAGAGCTTTGATTACTCTGGATCCGCAGTCTGGCCTGTTCTCTGAGCTCTGCTTCTGGACTCACACATGAAACAATCCAAATCACAATTCCACAGTCGCAGAAACTGTTGCCTTGAATTCAACTGATTTATTTTCACTTTATTTTCACATCGTTGAGCCAAATGTGAGGTCAAAGTTCATGATCTAATTCAACACAATACATCCAAAAATCATTGCTCAAAAATAAAATGTTAATCCACTCTTTAAATAATTAAGCAAATTGAAAAAACATGTTGCAGCTAACAGATCAGCTGATTGGACTTGGACTTGGTGAGTGCCCGCCTTAGGCTGAGAAGTGTTATTTCATTAGGACTGAGGCAAATTGAAGCTATTAAAAATATATTGAGACAAAACTCTGCTTTTAAAGTTGTAAAGTTAAAGCTTCGGTGTTTTTCCATTCATACTCTCAGGTCTCCCTCGTGTTCCTGGTCAGCGGTCTGATCATCCTGGGCTACTCGTCATCCATCAGCAGCCAGTGCACCTACCAGGCGGTGGTGAAAGAGGTGTGCGGGCCGGCCATCGGTCAGCTGTGTGAGATCTGCTTCGTCTTCAACCTCTTCATGATCTCAGTGGCTTTTCTGGTCATAGTGGATGACCAGCTGGAGAAGTGTGAGTTTCAGAGCTAAGCATTTAGCTCTAAAATGCTTTGAATTGTACTTTTTTTTGTCAAATCTTCCTTAGCCTCATCATTATTATTCATTTTTGTAAACAACCCTTTGAGTTTGGCCGTTTCTCTCTGAATTAAAATTCAGTGGATTACAGTCTCTGGATGACTCTTCCATTTTCTTGTCTCAAAAGGCAAATTTTTTTTCTGTGGTTTGTCACATTGCCTTGAGTGCAACCAAATAGTTCAGATTCTGATGAAAAGGTGACTGGTATTTGACCCACAGATGAAGAACTACATATGAATGCGGTCTGAAGCGGGTGGCTTTTTTTTCTGCAAAGAAAAATAGACTTCATGTTATTATCTTTGGGACAGATACAGTTTTGCATTTTTATTTGTGCTTGCATCTCGTGTGTGTTCTTGTTTGAGTCCTGCTTGCGTGTCTTTCAGTGTGCGGCTCGCTGTACGAGCTGGTAACTGACCTGCCGGAGTCAGAGATGCCGTATCACTTCTACACAGACCAGCGCTTTGCCCTGGTGCTGCTCTGCGTCCTCCTCATCCTGCCGCTGTCCATCCCCAAAGAGATCAGTATTCAGAAATACATCAGGTCAGGAGCGGTCACGCTGTATGTCTCCACACCAGGACACGCCCCCACAGTATATTTATGTTCACACCACTTTCATATTTATGTATAATAAAGGTTTTTCAAGATTGATGTTAACTCTGTGTTTAGTTTTGTCCAGAGCAAGACAATTATGTTGTTACTTAAACGCCAACATCAATTTAAAAATCTCATGTTTAGATTAAAACCAAGATTTACTGTGATGCTCTCAACAAAATGAACCATTTTCACTTTAATTAGTCCATGAGCTTTACTTTGGTGTCTCCTACAGCCCAAAATGTCAAGTTTACACATGAGACAGCTCATGTGTAGGCAAATTACCATCACATTTCCCAAGATATCTATAGGTTCTTATGGAGTGATAAACCATTTCGGTTTTAATGACCCCAAAACCTCTTCTCAAGCACCATCCTCAGGACAGACTTCACCTTTTTGTCCTCATTGCTGTTGCTCAGTTTTTTTGTCACACTGTCTTGTATTGCTCTTTTTTGAGGACACTAGCCTTTGCTCATACACATGCATGGGACAAACGGATCACATACATTTAATCAAGTAAAAATGTGCATGTACTGTGTGTGGATGAATGGTTTACATGACCCCACTGAAGGCACTGACCTCTGTGGTCAGTTTCCAGTAATCCACTCATCCACTGCACTGCGACTTGATGTCTGATGTCTGTCTGAAGCAGTCGCTGTGTTTCTGTCCTCTCACAGCGTTCTGGGCACTCTGGCTGCAACCTACCTGACTGTAGCCATCATCATCAAATACCACACCATGCCTTCTGTCCTGGTTCAAGTCACCCCTCTCTACAGCAGTGGGTACGTGTGTGTGTGTGTGTGTGTGTGTGTGTGTGTGTGTGTGAAGGAATAGTTTGACATTTTGGTAAATTTGCGTTTTTGCAGAGATTAAGACGTAAAGATTGGTACCAACATGAAGCTACAGCCAGGGCATGGTTAGCTCAGCATAAAGGTTATTCTATAGATATAAAAAAAAAACATACATAACATGTTCACTACTGAATTTTAGAGGTGCAGGAAGGCAAACAGAGCCATGCTAGTTGTTTCGGCCTGCTTTCAGTCTTTATGCTGAGGTCAGCAAAAAATAATAAAAAAAAAAAAAAAAAGATCAATCATTTAAAGTCTTATTTTTTAAAAGGTGCCATTTGTAAGTATTGCTATTGCTACATATCCAGCATTAGCATTAGCAGCTGTTTACCTACCAGGCTTGATAAATGTTGTTCAACGTCAAACTCCAAACCTGTCTCCAGCAGTGGAAAGCAATGTGAAGTTGTGATATTCAGAAAATAATCAACAGCCCTGTAACAGACAAATACTCACAGCTAATTATCAGATAGTAATTGTGGATATTTACCAAAATATCTCTTCCTTTAAATGTTCTTGGGCCCGTCCTTGTGACCACAGATATGTAACTTTTTAAAATTTCTCTCTGATCCTGTTTTAGCTCGTACAAAGAAACTTTTCTGTTGTGTGTGTACATAATGGGTTTACTCATTCTGAATCAATTTTACTGTGAATATATGATTAGCTGTCTCCATGACTGACGAAGGTGTATAATCTGCCTTCACACCTCTGTTGTTTCAACAGAAGTGAGGAGAACGATTATGACAAAATGCTGAAATAGGTCTTTGTGTCTTTTTTAAGTAACGTTTTTTGTCCTCTAGGCCATCTATTCTCTGTGATGAATCTAGTAAACAGAGCTAGTCTATGTTATGAGGTTGCTCCAGGAAATATGGCCTTCATGAGTCTTATCCATAAATCTGCTGTGAATCCAGGACAGACAAAGGAGATCAAACCAACCTGCTGCTTCCTCTCCTTGTGCGTCCCTGACACTGTCTTCCTCACTGTCTTACATCTGCTGCCCTTGTCAGCCGTGTGCTTGTGACTGACAGATGATTGATGTAGTAAAGTGTCTCTAAATGCCACGGCAATATGAATGGTGCCCTAATAATAGCTTATTTCTTCATTTTCTTCTTGTGGCATTTGTGAACTTCAGAAAATGACTGTCCTGTGTGTCTCCTCCTGTCTGTGTGCAGGATCAGCTCCTGGGCCTCCATGTTCAGCGTCATCCCGACCATCTGCTTTGGTTTCCAAGTGAGTGGAAACGGTTTTAAAATGTATTCATGTAGGAGCAGTCTAGACTTTGTTAACATGCGTTGCCATGCCGAGGTAAAGCTGGAGGCCAGTTGAGTGCAGTCATGTGTGGGAGGGTTTATGTATGTGTGTATGTATGAGCACTTCAGGTGGGAAAAACGCAGTCGTTCAGTCGTGGCTGCTCCAGTTCACTCCAGTTACAAAAAAAACACATTTTCTCACTCACCTCTTAGATATATACATCTGAGGTTTTTGCCTCCACTCCAAAACAATAAAGCTAAATGGACTTTCATCTGTGGGAGTGCTGTCAGAGTTCAAATGAATTTGTTCTAACACGTGGGTTAATTTGAATGGAATCCATAAAGTGTAACACACCAATGGGTGGCAGTCTAGCAGGCGAGCACTCAGATATGTTATTGTAGAGCCAGCTGTGTGTCGCAAAGTCAGAAACACCCCCATATTTGTTGGGATTTTTGCCAATTACATCAAGGAACCCAAAATACTTTGACACACTGCTTCTCAGACGCTTCAGTGTCTTTGCTCACTGGTGTTCTCCTCCATTTTTATTCATTAGCTTATTTTACTTATAGCTCTGTTGCATGCCCTAATAAATCGAGCTGACAGTGAATTTTACGAGCGACCTCTGAGCTGAAGTCAAAGTACTTCAAATAGTCTGTTGAGTTAATAGTCTGTAAATTTTGAATTTGAACGGTTCACTACAGTTTGAATGCAGAATGTTATTCATTTGTCCTGAGCTTGTTAATGGTAATTAATTGAATCTTTATTTATTCTGCTGGTTGCCTTGCAACTTAATGGTAAGAGTCCAGGAAGTCACCATCCCTGGCCTAGAATAAAAGAAAACATTTGAAAGGGAACCCTCCATTAAACCACAACATTTGTATGTATGAACAAAGAAGATATTACATGTTAATCAGGGAGCTTTAGAAATAGTGGATTTTGTTACCTTTGATCAGAGCCAGGCTAGCAGCTTCCACTCCTCAGTCTTCATGCTAAGCTAATAGCCTCCTATTCACATCATCTCAATTAGTCTGGATAGATGAGACCTCACTTTGAACAGTTTCCAATAGAAATACTTTCTCCAGAAGAAATAGTCCCTATGAGAAGAGGTTACAGTGACCTCTGTGGATTGCAGAGTAACAGAGTCACATTCTGGAGAGACAAACTAGTGCTGGATTTTTCAAAATGCTATTTTTGCTGTGAGCACTACAAATGAAATTCCATTTAACGTGACTGCACTGGGGTGGAGGCAGAAACTCCAGATATCTCAGATTAAATCAAACCTATCAACTGAAGGGAATAAGAAAATTATTTTTGGAATTTCTGTGTTGCTAATAAAGTAGATATTGAAGTGATACAGTGTGGGTATTAACAGTAATCTTTAGGACATGAGCTTTCTCCGGAGAGTGTATCTAAGTGTAGTGTAAAGGTCAGCAGGCTGCTGTGCTCCACAGGAGATCGGCAGAGTGAGTGTTTCATATTTAATAGCAGGTTAGAGTTCAGGAAAATGATCATTCTGTCAATCTAAAGCAGGACAGACTGATGTGTAACTTCCCAAGTTGCCAAGGTAACCCCTGAAGGATGATGGTGGAATCTAATAAAAGGAGGAGAAAGTGCAAAAGGATTGATGCATGTCCTCTCACACAGACACACACGCAGACGCGCTCCCTCAGGGTGAGTGATTGCAGTGCAAAGGGTTGAAAAGGGACTTGATGAGATCCTGAGAGCAGTGGAGGAGGGCAAGGCAGGAAAGATGAAGCGAGATTTAAAACCGGACGGTGGCAGCTGGGATCAAGTGGGGACAAGAGTCTGTATCCTGACCTCTGTGACGGGTTAACTCCATTGCTTTCATTGAATTCCCTACCTCATCTCGGTTCATCACACTGACAGAGATCAGAGATAATAAGACCTTTAGATCTTCACCCTTCCTGTGAGCTCCAAACAGATGAGAAAAATCCAATGTTGGTGGCTGGAGAGACACGCAATCTGTCTGCACAACTAGTCCCTGTTCGATGTCCTACTGTCTTTGGAGGATCTGTATTTTGTCTGAATTTGGTTTTTATTCCCACCAAATATTAACAGTTATTGTTACACTCAACCAGGTAGGAGGAAGTGCATGAAAGGAGCGGTTGTGGTGATTTAAAAAACTACATTCTCTTCGGCTTTGGTTGCAAATGTGGGCACTAGTCTCTGGTCTCTGTGTTTCAGTGCCATGAGGCGTCCATCGCCATCTACAGCAGCATGGCGAACCAGCGGCTCTCTCACTGGGTCTTCATCTCTGTGGTTTCCATGATCTTCTGTCTCGTCATTTACTCCCTCACAGGTGAGAAAGGAATTCTGTTTTCTCTCTCTCCTACTTTCTTTATACACATCCACACATTTCCAGTGCAATATTAGCACCTGAGCAAACATCAGGGGCATGTGACATGAAGTAAGAGCAGTGGGTTACCAGCAATCATTAAAATTGACTCAGGTTTTCCATCATGATGAAGCTGGCTCACTTTTAAGAAAAGTTTGTCAGCTTCCTGGTCCATTGTTTGTGACTGAATATGTCAGATTTATCATTTGGCTTCAGATACACTGTCATTGTTACTACAGGAAGCATCACCCGTCCTTCTCTGTTGCAGGGGTTTATGGGTACTTGACATTTGGAAAGAACGTGAAGGCCGACATCTTGATGTCGTACACTGGCGATGACATTCTGATGCTGATTGCCAGGCTGCTGTTTGGAGTCTCCATCATCACCATCTATCCCATCATTCTGCTGCTGGGCAGGTCAGGGACACGGCTGCACTGAAGCTGGGTCACTTCTGTGTGATCACTAACTCTCTGCTCTCTGTTTCACTTTAGTTAAATAATCCAGGGTTATCTGGAATGTTAAAGGTTCTGTAAACAAGATTTTACAAGATTTTTTTTGGCGCCCTGAGCAGAGAATGAAGTCACACCCCCTCTGTGTGTGTTTTAATGTGAGTTTCTCTGTTCTTTGTTTTGGTATCTGGTCTGGCAGTGTGCATGATAGCCCTCCTGTTGTTTTTTTTTGCTGTTGTTGTTGTTGTTGTTTTTTAAAGTCATTTCGGCTATTTATGACCTTTATACAGATAGTTATAGTGAGAGAGGTAGAGACAGGAAAGTCACGGAGAGAGAGGGAGGACGACATGCAGCAAAGGGTCACAGGTCAGATATGAATCCAGGCCTCTGCAGTAAGGACTAAGCCTCTGTGGCACGTTCAGTCCCTCCTGTTAAACTGTTAGACCTCCCCACTTTTATAAACACACAGGCACTGCCCACATGTGAGATGGCACAGTGCAGGTGAACGCAACCCTCCAGAATTTCCACCATTGCAGAAACCACTTTTTTGTCTAAAAAGGCCTCAGACAAAGAAAGAGATAAGACCAGAACACAGGCCATAGGGACCACCGGCTCAAATCCCGGTCGGCTGGTGGACCGTTAAAACCTCCGCAAATGTCAGGGGCAACCTGATGGCCGAATGGTTAGGGCGCATACCATGTGTAAGCAGGAGTCCCCAGTTTCAATCCCAGCTGGCCGGACCCTTTCCTGCGTGTCATTCCCCTTCTCTCTGTCCAATTTCCTGTCTCTCTACACCTGTCATGTCAAATAATAAAGGCATAAAATAGCCAAAAGAATAACTTAAAATTTTTTTTTTTTTTTTAAACATCCTTGAAGTTTTACCGGCTCCGTCAGTGTCATTCATGCAGCAAATCCCAGCAAATAAGTTCAAGGCTGATCATTTAGTGACAATGATGGTTGTTTACAGAACCTTTAAGATAAAATTTAAATAAATCTTTCCATATACGAATCACTTAGCCTGATGTGAATGTTGGATTTTTTAAAATAAAAATGACAGAAGATCAGACACACCCGTCTCTGCACATTAGATCAGTGATCCAGGACCCCCTGCTGAGTTGGCGGCGGAGGCGTTATGGCATGGTGACAGTGGAGTTTGAAAGCCGCAGCCGCTATGCGCTGACAGTTCTGTGGATCACAGTGACGCTACTCATCGCCGTCTTTGTCCCAGACATCAGCAAGATCATCAGTGTCATTGGAGGGATCAGCGCCTTTTTCATCTTCATCTTCCCAGGTAACACCGTGGTCACAGTTTCATAATCTGTCAAATGCGTTACAGCCGTTAAACCGTGTCTTTGTGTTGTGACAGGACTGTGTTTGATCTTTGCCATGCAGTCAGAGCCAGTGTCCTGTAAGACCAGGTGAGAAAATACTTTAATGTCAGTGTAAATATACGTCTGGGTGATGTTTGACTGCCTGAGTGAGTTTTTTTCATTCTTTCAGAAACCTTCAACATGTACAGTTTTAATCAGACAAAAACTTCTAAACTGGTTTTAAAAAAGTCTTTGTAAATTTGATTTTGCCTGATGATGGTCATGTCTTTGGGCCAAATCAAAATATGTTTACAACATTTGGCCAGATTTCAATTAAGTTTACTGCATATTCTCGCTCCCCAGAGTTTTGAGTCTTAGGATTTTTTCTGATCTCCTGTTTTTTGATGTACTCCCACAACCAGGCCAAAATCTTTACTTTTTTATGATAAAATTATTATTTATCCTCATTTGAGGGAAAAACAAAAATACAGAGAGTATTTCAGAGGATCAGAATCTTCCCAGGTCAATTTCCCTGCTTGTGCACATTGAATTATAAAAATATAAGATTATTACATTTACTGAGCAAATTGATCCTTACCTGAGGGTGAACCCTCCATTTTGGGCCCTCAGGTGAGATAGTCAACTTTGCTTGCTTGATAGGCCTATCTCACAATAGAAAAGGAATATTTCTTAACCTTTTT
Source organism: Trachinotus anak (assembly GCF_046630095.1). NCBI lineage: Eukaryota > Metazoa > Chordata > Actinopteri > Carangiformes > Carangidae > Trachinotus > Trachinotus anak. Next base: position 24,883,942 of record NW_027273853.1, on the reverse strand, counting down.
TTTGAATGACTGTGGTGTATGTTTATCCTCTGGGGACAATGAATGTCTGTACGAAGTTTCATGGCAACCCATCCAATAATTTTGGAGATATTTCAGTCACGGTGTTGGACAGACAGACAAAATGACACAGCTAGATCCGTGCTGCTACTGGCCGGAAATGACACTGATAAACTTAGTGGGCTTCTTTAATTGAAGGTCAAAACTTTCAAATTCTGAACTGCTGCCCTATCGTATCGTAGGCTGAAGTGATGATGCGTTTCTGACTTACTGATTTTTAGAAATGCCTGCAACATTTTGCTCTCTGGTTACTGGGGTGGAAATTTCTTGTGTGCTGAAAAAAAAAGAGTTCAGGCTCAGATGTCTCAGAGGTATCATTGAAGGCTTGATGCACCAAGGAGAAAATGATGAGCAGTACAATAGCAAGTGAGTCAGAATAATGCCACGCCAAATCCTGAAGATGCCAACAGGGTATATACCGTATTCCTAGGTATCACGTGGTTGCTAAATGATGCTTCTCCCTGCATCCTTATCTATAAGACCTTGGTTTCCGTAGCTACAGAGGATGGTATTGGCTCCATCTGGACACTATCAGTCAATAGAATCGTAACAGTGAACCATTGTCTAACACTATGGCCCCACAAAATAAGAAAAGCAGAGTAAAACCATTCCTTCAGTGACATTTCTATTTGTTTATTCTTGTTTGTATCTTCTCTCCAGAGTTGTCCTCACAGTTTGGGGAGTAGTGACCCTGATCTGCGGAGCCTTCATCTTTGGCCAGAGCACCACAATTGCTGTCATGCAGCTCCTTGGAAAGATCTGACTTTTCCACTTCCCTCGCTGATCCAGGTGTTTTCATGGAAACGGTGGTGACCAGATCTCAACTTGGGCTTCACCTTTCCCCCGTCCCCTATAGAGCCCATGTTGAATTATGGCCCCCATAGACTCTTTAAAAATGAACATGACCCCTGAACAATCAAGAGGCCCCTCAGCACTTGCAACTATAGCCTTAAAAACGGACTAAACCCAATAGAGGTCCCTTCCTCCCTCCTTCAGTGTCACTGTTACTTTCACCTGGGTTAATTGTTAGTTGTTGCGCTCTGATGACGAGCTCTGTCCGCCTCCTGCCATGGTGAGATTAAATCCTCAGGTAATTCTGAATTTTGTATTATAGTTGATCTTCTGTTGTCACATGCATCAGTGTATATTTTTGCATATCAGTATTCGACCTGCCTGTATTCCAGCTGTGGGTGAGATGAGCTGAGTAAGCGGGGCGTTATTTTGTTTGTCACTGTTTTTATTTCATTTTCTTGTATTCATGAACACTATATTTCACAGAAATGGTAGTGGTAGCCAAAATATTTAATTATTAGTGAAGTAAGATAAAAAAAAAACGCATTGTGCCAATATGAAATTAAAACACAAAGATATTATCATGTCAAGGTCTGGAGGTTTGACTGGGAATATTTCCAGGACCTGTTGGTTTCCACTGCCATACAAGACTGAGATGACAGGTTGTTTGAGGGTGCCACAAGGGGTGGGGCAGGACAATGTTTTCATGTTTCTATGTCTGTATATTTGGATGAGTGTGTAAATAAGTTATATCTATTTTGTATGTTTAAAAAGAAGAGTTTCTTCTTTCTGATATTTGATAAATTAGTGATGTGTAAAGTAGCCATGTTAACAGTGAATATTATTGGGTCAGTGAAAAGATAATTGAATAAAATAATTTTATATGAAACCTGTGTTTTGTGTGTGTGAAATCAGCTTCTGTTTTGTAAAGACCTTTAGAGCTCCATGATGGTAATTTTCATCCTAAACCAATATGTCATAATTCAGTCCATTCTGAAAACACAGACAATGTACAGATATTTTTCAAATCAATGCGATTTACTCATCTTCAAAGTACATTGTGGATAAAAATTCATAAATTTGTATGGAAATCAATCCTTTTAACTTCAGATGTACCCAGATAATCTTTTTCCAGAAGTTTGGAAGTTTTCCTCAGAATTTAAAGTAATACAGTGGTTTTTAGAAGCCTCTGTGCCTGCAACAGCCAGAGCCAGAGGCTTATTGCTTCTGTACACACGTATGTCCTATTCTCGTGGACACAATATTTCAGTAACGCCTTGATGGAACTTCTTCAAATTTGGCACAAACATTCATTTGGACTCAGGGATGTAGTGATTACATTTTGGGTGGTCAGTGGTCAAAGGTCAAGGTCACATGACCTCACAAAACACTTTTAAGCTATTACTCAAGACTTCACACAGCAATCATGACACACAAATGGTTAAACAGGGATGTAATCTGAAACTAGTCTGAGTAGCGGAGGCATAAACTGCAAGGTGGTTATTCTAGTTATCTCTACATCTATGGTGATAATCCAAACATTTTTTTTTTAATAGTGCAGCTCAAGTATCTCTGAACCGATTCCTGGTTGCATCCCTCAAAACATTAACAAAACTGTTGATCCAAAATTAAGAATACGATTTTCCTCCAAGTAGGAATAACGGGGGAATAGAAAATGTCGAAGTCCATTAATATAATCTTTTTTGTTTTACTCATAAATTCAGTCTACTCTGTGGTTGACATACAAGCAAAACATCAAACAAAATTACATAAAATCATTATTTCCATAAAACTCGTATGCAAATTGAATGTATTTCTGAATAGCCCATAAAAAAACTTCAAAGAGTGATGAGAAATGCACCAAATACTCCTGTTCTGTTGGACTAAGGTGATCAGATGAAGGGGGAAAGTCACTGTTTATGATTTACCTAATTGTAATGCTCATCAAACCATAACGTAAACATTTGTGAATTGTGGATTGTCATGCAGGATGATTAGACTTTCATCAGGGCAGAAACTGATGAAAAGGATGAATGACAGATCAGAATACTCATCGATCTGCAACAACCCCTCATCATGAAGTAAACGCCAGCAGCATTTCAAATCAAAGCCACAAAGCACAGTTCTCAGTTTTATAGTTTTATTGAATTGCATCACTCTACATCATCTAGAATTTCAACAAGATATTCTTTAAAGACCAAATATAATACTTGCATCCCTGCAATAAGTCTCTACACTTAAGAAGAGAAAGCTGTTTTACTGAAACATACATTAAGAATTAATATTTCATTAAACATTGCCATAAAAGTGAATCTTCATTCATGTATGCCATTTTTCTAGTCATATATATTTAATATAATAGATTTTAGTCTCTGTCTTCTTCATAGGAATACTAGAAAAGAAAGAAGAAGGTAAGAAATGCACAAAACCCATTGAGGAGTAGCATGGCCTAATACTACAGCAAAGAAGTTACTGGACATTCAGTTGACATGCACTCAGTTAAAGGATAGAAAAGAACACAGCCATAGAAGGGAAGAGTTATGGCCTTGGCCTTCCTGATTGGCTTGGTATCATGTAACGACTGTTCTTGAGGTAAAGCTGGTGACACGCTTCCTGTCCACCAGCTTCCCTGCAGGAGGTCTGATCTCCACATGCTCTGATTTCCTCTGCTGTTCAAGCTTTTCATGTTGCCAGGGGACATTCAATCAAGGCCTGTTTTATTACATCTCAATGGCATAACTCTTTCATTGTATGACGAAGCACAGGTTGCACTGAGGAGTAGGAGGATAGAAAAAGAACAGGTTGCACAGTCTGAGGGACATTCAGGAATGTATCAACGGGTTAACAGTATTGGCATACAGTTCACTCACTATCTACCTCATATACACAACCCAACCAAGCTGGTCACAATGTACAGGAAAGAAACCCTTGATTAGAGCATGTGGGCTGCGTTCAGCTGGGCACTCGGGTACTGGAATACTATGGCTATCAGTGTAGTAAAATCACTGACATGTAAACATCAATCCATGCGGTATGGCTTTATGTTTCTATTCAAAATACAGCAGCTCCCTCTTGAATGCAAAGATTTGACACAGTTTTTAGTGGCACAGGAGTGCATGTAGCTTTATTTTTTTAATAAGCAAAAGGTTTACGGTGCCCTGTGGAGTTTTCTTGTTAACAAACAGTTACTGTCATTGGCATAGCTGCAGAATATATATCTAACTGGAAAAATAATAAAGGCAAGCAATCTCAAATCATTAAAATGCCTTGTGCACAATAAGTTATTAAAAGATGACTAATTATAACAGGAACAAACCATGGGGTGTTGTAAAATGAACTTAAAGACTTCCTCCAATAAAAAATTTTACCTTCTTAATACCTCCTTGGTGGTTTGGTGTTTTTATGGTACACATCATGAGCAAAAATAAGCAGCCATATCTGAGTATTTCTACCTTGCAGCTGCACTGTACCACTCAGATTCACACAGCCAGGATGGTGCTTAAGATGCTGACGATGCTCACCATTCTGATAAGTGGGCTCACAACAGACTCCTCATCTGAGTCTGGGTGTGACTGAGGCTCAAACATGTGTCTCCAATGTTTCCTCTAATGCCAACCACCTTGATACACATGGCTCTTTCACTGGTCAACACTTGTCGGGTTGGTAACTCCCTCATACACCTGTTTTAGCTGCAGGTTAGCTCCACCTCAGCTGAATCTCTGCTTGTTTTGATCGAGCAATCAGGTCTAGCTGAGCATGCAGCTGTGGTTTAACCCCTTGCAAGTTCCGGTTTAGCTGGACCCGCAGTAAAACCGCAACTAAGGCAGTCAGATGCCAAGTGACAGAACAACAGCCCCATCTTGTTTAAGTCTGACACATTGTTGAATGTGTTTCCTCCCCCATAAAACATTTGCAAAGTGGATTTTTTATATTTCAAATTGTTTACATCCATGTTCGTTAGCCAGCAGCCTTCGTCTTTCGTTACATTCCTTGGTGCTTTACCTCCCACTCATAAAAAGGGCCCACTCATAAAAACACTGCTCCAAAGTGGTCAAAAACTCCACAGGGTACCTCAGAGACACTCAGAGATTAGTAGAGAGATTTCACAGATGAAGCAGCAATGCCTTTGCATGCCTGTTCTACAAGCCTACTGTAATATGAGTCTTTCTTCTAGTATATGTAATAATATTCAACACTTCCACGTTCCACAGTCCTGCCCAGCTCAGTGCAGCCCAGAGCTCTAAAAGAAGGTCATGGTGCTAGATCAACATTAGTATCAGTGTAGCTGCATCCCCACTCACTGCGACCACAGTACTGGCAGATGACAGGCTGGCTGTCATTCACAAAAGATAAAAGAGAAAATAGAGCCAACAGTGAGGCGGATGGTAAGATGGCACCTTTGAAAGTAGCTATAAAGGAGTGATTCTTCAACAAATCTTTAACCAGATGAACAGCAATAATATCTTTAACTTGTCTCAGCATATTCAATAAACTCTAATATACTGTATCTTTAAGTCACAATATTCATTCACTTTTACATTGTGCTTTCTGAACGAGAGTCTGGTTGTTGTATGGTGGGCTTATAGTGGTGTTAGTGGTGGTCAGGTCAGGTGAGGCAATCTAGATTTTGACCTGATTTTGAACTGCTCAGCCCCGGGCGAGGGGGTGAGATTTGGATCAAGATCACGAAAGGTCAGAACAGATGCGGAGGGGGGTCTGATCAGTTTCCAACAAATCCACCAAGAACATGGGAGCGACCACCCATTGAAAATGTGGCAGGAGTCATAAAATACTTGACATTGACTGGTTGTTTACATACAGTTATTTCATTTTTTCAGAATTTATCCAACTATGTAAGGGACTGAAGAAAGGACAGTTTAGTTGATTTGAAGACACATGATCATGTTTATGTAAAATTCACTGTAGCGGTTTCAATCTATTTTAATATGTTTGGATTGTGGAAAGAAACTGAGGCCAACATAAAATCACTGCACAAAATGTCTTCTGTTGAAAGGAAGTCACATGAGATTAATATAATCAACAGAGTTCCATGAGGATGATCTTGCCAAATTTCAAAAGACCCGACCTGGTGATCAGACCCATCCTGCATTTGATTCTGATGACCAAGATTTACACCTAGTGGGATGCAGATTACAGAGGATTTTCTATAATGTCTTTCTGTTAAGTTATAGGTTGTGAGACCCTTCCTTTCCTTAGTTTTTTTGCACTTAGTGTTGGGGTCAATCGTGGCATTATACATCATCATTGTGTGTTAGAAATATTGATGCTAAGGTGGTTGCTACAGTACGCTAAGTGGTGCGAAGTCTTTGAAGTCCAGGTTATTTTTCCAGTGATGTGTTGATAACTGAATAAAGTCTGGTGTACACAAATCTAATGCTGAAATGCAAAACTGTCTTTATGTCAATATATTAATGCAACACAAGACTGGTGTTGCGTAATCCGATGCCGAGAGGCCTGCACTGAAAGACCACTAGTGGGCAATTCCCTGCTTACTGGGAGTTTACAGCACATCAAAAAAGGAAAGCCATCTTTTGAAAACCCTTCAGACCTCCTCTAGCATGTGGTGATGTTTAAGGCTTTATATTCAATGTCATTCAGATGGGTGTATCTGTTTCTGATGGTAGGTATTCTGATTCAAAGAAACGGTTAAGAGAAGCTACACAGCACCTATAAAGCTACTGCCACTTCCACTGAGGAAAAATGTGCACCATAGCACTAAAAGATGTCAATAAATACAAATATAATCATAATAATCAGAACAACATTTGCATTATGTACAATCTCTACTAGACTTACACAGCTAATATAGGTTACCCATTGCCAATTCAGACACGGAATACACAAATAAAACAATGTTTAGCTGCATGGAGAACAGTGTTGCTGCCTTTTTACTCACTACTTAGTCTTTTCTGTCCCAAGGTAGCAGCAGACTCTTTTCTAAGTCAGAAATTATCCTTTGACAGCAAAATGATGTTCATCTCACCTTTTAAATGACCCTGATGTCAATGTTCAGAGATTCAACTCTAAACCCCAAAGTTTTTAAACAAAAATAAAAGCTTCATGAAGAAATATAACCCTACATGTTTCTGTATGGGGTTTGACAAGTCTCTGCTGTGTTCAACACATGCTAAACAAGTTCATACGTTCATAGACATTACTCTCACAGCAGCCATTGTGAAGTTCTTGGGGGTGCAGACCTAATCACACAACAAAACAAGTGAAACCATGAAAGAATAAAGGCCAATTGGCTCATATATAAGATAATATTTAGCTTTTCCTCCTGAAATTAAAGTTGAAAATACCATCATACATTCATGGACGACACATGTCAGTAGGCATTTAAACTTAAGTGTGCAGGGGACTGTACTGAGCTAATGCTCTGTCACTCTCTCACTGGTGTATTGGAGTAGCTTTATTTTTTTATTAAATCCCTTTAAAAGATGTCAGATGTTGTATCCACCTCCCTTGTATTATTCACAGCTCCTATCCTTCAAAAACGTTCTGTCCTCCCCCCAGAAAACAGGACTGCAAAACAAGGGTTGGCATAAATTAAGGCTAGTAAGGCATTTAGCCTACTCCAGCCAGCTGAGAATCTAACAGTGGTGCACGTCATCAAATTCTTGTGCAAAACTCTTGTTTGCAAGTTGAAAATATTAAATAAATGAAGAACCTAGATAACACATCAAGTTACTGAGCCAGCAGACATGCGACTATAGCTAGCTACCACACAATTTATTCATTTCTAAAAACCCATTCACTGCTTGGAAAGCCTTCATGTTTTTTTCACCATAACATTTTTTTAACAAAACCCCAATTACTCAATTACTTAGGGACTAGTCTCAGACAGCTGGCTAATCAGCTAGCTAACCTTCAAGCTAAATTCAAGCATTCAGTTTGTTCCTGAGATTGCAAGATAATCTGGCAACTTGGTCTGTCGGTACTCGTCATTTACGCGACATGTTGATGTGAGTTCAGAATGGCTGATGTGAGAATAAAGTCCAAAGCATTTGATCATTTACAAAACAAAATAATAAAACTATTAGAACAATGCATATGAGAACAAATGTGGAATGAGCAGCTGCTATGAAATGGCAGCTACATGGATGAGCTTTCTATAGTAAATTCAACCTTAATACGTGTGGAGAAAAAAATGACACATTCCAAAATGCAACTACCCAAAAACAGTTACTGCTACATAGAAAACTCAACCCTGGGGTCCTTGCTACATGACAAACTCCACCGTACCAGTGGCTCAAAGCTACTTGAAACGCGAACATGAAATAATCCAAAATCTTGAGCCAGCAAACTACTGTGGTGAGACGCAAATGTGTTTAAGTAATCTCACATTGTAAAATGCACTGTTCAATTTTCACTGCAGTTGACACCATCCATTTGCACTGTGTAAACATGTACTTACAAAAAGAGTTGAGGAATGTGAGGAATGAAAGAGGAGAGGAAAGGGAGTGAGAGTAGGTGAAATGCAGGAGGAAGAATTTTTAGGGACGGAGAAGGGAGATAAAGAGGTGGGGAGTGGGGAGCGACCAGGAGTCTTGGCGTGTAGTTGAATGTCTTCATGCTCAGTCCCTTTTCACGCTGCACCAGGCCGCTGTAAAGAGAGGGAGGGAGAGAGAGAGAGGTTAGACAGAAAGAAAGAAAGAGATTGAGGAAGGAAATGAGCTGCAGAGGGGGGAACAGACAGAAAGATGTGTCGGGGACTGAGAGGAAGCAGATCGAATAGAGAAAAAAGGAGAAATTTGGCATGGCAGAGAAAGAAAGAAGATGGAGTGTGACTTTGGAGAAAGAGATCAGCAAAGGGTGTGGTGAAGAAAGATGGATAAAAAACGAGGGTTAGACAAGAAAAAGAGTCCAAATGGCAGCCTGCCAGGCAATACCTCAAGTCATTGGCACCCTCACAGCATGGACGTATGCCAGTGTCAGTTGTTTTAAACGATGCCATTTTCATTGCCAGGTTGCTTTAGTTGTTCAGATGCCTCCGAACTTTAGGTAATTACACAGGCAGCCTCACTGACTAAACAATAATCAGTTCCTTAGGATTATGAGTTCAGAGATGGGCTCTGTAATTGTGTACTACTGCGTATTTTCTTTTCCTTTTAGACTAAATTCTGTTCTGTTCAGTTCTGTTTTGTTCTATAGTTTTCTATTCAGTGATGATAAGTTTAATGACAGCCTACAATTTTGATAACTGTTTAGTGATTTAAGTCATTTATCAGGAAAAAAAGCCAAACATTCAAATTCAAAGAGACTTTGTTCACATTAAATATTTACTGATTTAAGCTTCTTAGAGGTTTGGGTCTGCTGCTTTTCTCTGGTTTATGTATTTATTATATTGAATCTATTTGGGTTTGGACTGTTGCTTGGACAAAATTAGTTTTTTTAAAGTTTTCTTTTTGAATAAAATAAAAACAACAAAAATGATCACAGTTTGCCTTAGTCATGTATTTGAGTGAATGCTGCAATCGCCTCTTTAACTAAGTCTGTCATAGTGAACTCTAGTTAACTAGCATTTTGGTGCTGTTGGAAGTTACTGCAAATCTGTCACATGGGCTACTGACTACTTACAGATGTCACAAGTGTTGGTATTGGAACAGATCTATCTAGTATTTTAGTCCCTCATGTGTATCACTCTCCATAATGCAACACGTTCCATACACAAATGTAATACAAGTCCATATATTGAATTTCCACATATGAAAAATATGTACATTTAAAATAAAAATATATATGTAAAAATTATATATAAAACCTTAGATATTGGACCTATTTTATATATTGACATATATGTCTAGCCCATGAATAAATGTAAATATATTTAATAATATAATATATAATAATATATATAAGCTATTATATAAAAATGTATCATATAAATATTTTTTTATATATGTACATATACAAATTGTATATATGAGATAATAATACATCCCCTTATAGGTGACATATATGACAACATCACTCTTGATATAGGGACATAGATGTCATATATTACATTTCTGTAAACGCCCATTTGTTTCAAACTTAGACTCAAGCATAGACTTGATCTTGATGTCTAAAGTCATTGGCCTGCTCTTTTAACTAATGACAAAATAAAGCTCATTGACAGTTCTTATTTCATTTTGCAGTATTTTACCACCGACCTGGCACGGCCACGGAGGACACGGCCTCCGGCTGGCACAGTGTGTCCACCTTCACATGCTGAAAGGCCTTATTGGGGGGCGACTGGAGGTGCCTGGAATAAGAGGAGAGATTCAGAGAGCGCACATGCAGCTTCAAACACAGCATGCGTGTACTGTATGTGCGCACACATCTGCAGCCACTCATCAACGCATGCTGGCACACATAGCCTCAAACCGCTTAGCACGGCCCTTAGCCTTTACTGTAACAGCTGAAATATTAATGGCAGTGAGATGCTGTGAGCAGTGGAGCAGAAACTCAGATCAGCAGGCAGCTACATCAGCAGCCGCTCCTCATGCCCAGCACCAGCACCATCACTAAATCATGACAACCTGACTCAACTTGAGTGCTTCAGCAACTCTGGGGGGGAGTGAATGGCTGAAGAATGCTAATTAAATGTGGCTGGAGGAATTTTTCCAACGGCCTCATGACAGTAATGGAAGAAATGTGAGCAATCTCTTTATTTGGCAATCACCAATCAATGAAAACAATGGCAGGAGGGAACGGCATGGTCAGCTCCAAAAAACTTTCAGAGGAGGCAGAGTGCTGACTCGAAGACATTTTCAGAGAGAAAATTAATGTCCTCACTCAGTAATGACTTTAAATACTTTTAAAATGGCTCAGCATTGGGAATTAAACATTTTGCAGCAATGTACCTCCCTCAGCATTTACATACAGTTTCATTCTGCCCGTTGCTTTGGCTCATTTGTGGCTCACAGCAGGAAAGCTACTTTCTTCAGAAAGAAAAAATGTAAAAGCTCTCTCTATACCAGCACGAGCGACGAGTATTAGTGTGGAGCTTAGGTTTAAGATCGAAATGTTCCCTTATAAATCAGATGTGATTGAAAACTCACCTCTTCCACTCCTCCTCTCCATCCCAGAACTCGTAGACGACAAAGGATAAACTGTCAGGCAGACGCACTGCAGTCACACTGGAGCAGAGGCAGAGGAGAAAGGGAATGAGGGGATAATAAAGGGATGAGGAGTTTAGAAGAAGAGATGCATGTATGCAGAGATAGATTAGACATAGCATCGCAGAACAGGGAGTAAAAGAAAAGCAAGACAGAAGATGGAAAGGTTGTGAGGTAAGGATGGAAAGGGACAAGTGCACATAAAAGACACACAATAATAGTTCAGATTTCTGGGGAAAAAAGATGGTTAATTGTTTCCTATCCCTGCCCAGTATTGCTGTAACATTACTTAATACCAGGATGAGGGCATGGAAATTATGTCTCATCTTTAAAAATGAAACTTGCAATAATACAGCAGAATAATGTGTGAACGGGTCAGAGCAAATGGGCACTGTTGGATGTTATTGGCCAATTCTATGAGGCATTTTATGGAGAACACTTTGCTGTAATGAACAAAGGGCTCCATGTGCCTCCAGAGGGGTATGAATGTGTTGTGCACTTTCAAAAAGGTACTGGAAATAATCCACGGGGGTCTTTGCTCATGTTTACTTAATAGTGTCACTAAGTTTCCATAGCAGTATATAAAGCTGAAGCAGTAAAACCACAGTGATGTTGGGACAATGTTCACAGTGTGTGTACATTGTCTTGCTGGAAAGGTAATTTTGACCCTGAGAACGTGACTTTTAGAGTGATGACGTATTTTTATGTAAAACAGCTTGTTTTTAAGCTGCTGTGACCAGTACTCATGCCTCATTGTCTTGAAGAGCAGAGGAACCAGGTTATGTATAGATGACAGATTAGACAGCCACTGACTGTATGTATTATGTAGGATTCTTACAATCAGTTTCAACATTTGATACAAGTTTAGTCTGAACAAATAAAAACTATACATCTTTTTAATCAAGAGAGTTTTGATAAGACACAAGAGCCTCTGATTTAGTGCCAGTAAAAAGCGGATGTTAGCGCCAACGCAGTGCTATCCCATTTTCATCAGACTCAAGTCCATTATTTGCACTTACACGTTTTGTGATCTGAGGTTGTGTTTATGCAGATCAGATGGTGCAGTGTAATTTGGGCACTTGTTCTGGGATGAAATTACACTTCCATTTAGGCCTGCTCGGAGTACTTCTCATCACAAAAACTATTTTCATTTCAACTTTCAAAGATTTCAAGAACAAGAACAGACTTCTCCAAAATCACAAAAAAAACAAATCACCTTTCCTGTATGCTGAATATTGCTGCTTTCGCATGGATATATATTTTATTTTTGGTCCACATAGCTCCATCAAGATCTCAGCACATAATATCATGCCATGTGACCAGGAGTATTAGTTTTTTCTATTTTAGTACTGTACCATTTTATAGTCAACAGATGGTAATTTATTTAATTAATTAATTTTTTTTTGTTGCTACATTTAGAGACTTCCATAGAAAACAGTCACCAGTCCTTCCCTCTCTTGCATCTACTCACTTACTCGTCTTTAAACCACTGCTCTGGATTCCTGTGTGTCAAACGACAGGTTTTCTAAATCATACTACCTGTCTATAAAGCACGAAATGGTCTTGGGCCCAAATACAGTTCTGATCTTCTTGATGATATGAAGCCTCCAGACCCCTCAGGTCATCTGGGACAGGTTTACTCAGTGTCCCCAGAACCAGGACCAAGCAGCTTTTAGTTTCTATGCTCCCCACCTGTGGAACAACTTCCTGAACACCTGCAATCTGCTCAGACTGTCAGCTCATTTAAATCAGGGCTTAAAACATTAAATCATGGATTAAATCATGGTCAGAGACTAATTTGCTGCATTTCAGTCATTATTTTGAAACTTGTTCCGTTGTCTGACAACAGAAACAGAAAAACATGTAAGTGAGAGCAGCTTTATTGGGAATTCATATCTGTGAGAACAGAGTAAAAGAGAATGGGACAGTAGGCAGAACGCAAATACAACGCGATGATATTAGTTGTTTTCAGCTACATCCTCAGTTTTGCACATTGACCATATGCAGTCCAGCCACTAGGTTTTGACCTCGTCTTGTTTGTTTAATTTTAAGCTACTAGGTTTTCAGTGCCTTTCACTGAATACTTCAGATGACCACTGACATCTATGATAACAATACCTTGTCACTGCTTGTATTTTCCGTAATCTAAAGATTGGATTTTTATCACTTGCCCTTAGGAGTGTATAAGCAGATAAGATATTAAAGTGATAGATATCTGCCTCTGTAGTTCTTCCCTAAACCTGTGGGGGGCACTGAGGGGCAAGCTGCTGCTACCTGCCAAACATCAGCGCTGGGCTTTAAAAGATTTAAAATAAGTTCTGTGAGCTCTGCTAGAGGACACAAGAAAGTGTTTGTGCATGTAATCATATATTCACCCTAGAAGATAATGAGCAGAGAAGGCTGAGACTAAATAAACTTTATATATTACAGTTACTTTGTGCAAGATTAAATGAGAGAGAGGACAGACACGCAATGACACAAAAGAGACACAGAGAAACAGCACACAGGAGAGGAAAGTCTGTTCAGAGTTAATGAGCAGGTTTCCTCTAATAAACTGTCTTCAGCCTCATTCATTATTTACTTCAGCTACCTATAAGCATTGTGCGGCCCTGTCTCTTGCTACAACAAAACAGTGAAAAATCTACGGCTTAACAGAAACAAACAACTAATAGCAGCATCTGAATGACTGTGTTGTTGTGGCTCTTCCAGCCTCATGTGCTTTTTCTTGACCACAGCTAAGCATTTAATAGTTTTTGTCCTCCAGAGACAGAGTGTGAAGTGGGTACGACTCAGTGTGTGACTCACTGAGGTGAAGGCTTTTTTATGTGTTAGAAAAGGGGCTGTCAAGGTTCCCACAGGCCTTGTAAATCCTAGATAGTTTGTGAATTACAAAAAATGGTGCTTGAAAATGGATGGACGACAAGGTTACTAATAAAAAATATCAGAATTGAATGATATGCTCAAACTCTTCACATACTGAGTTAAACTGGATTTGCGTGTATGTTAGCACTTCTAAAGTCAATGATTTACCCATAATTTCTTCTTCTAAAATGTATTCTTTCATTTGCAGGTGTTTGGTCATGAACTAAAATGTTGGGAAATTGAAACATTGACCTGGTGGTGATGATAGATGAAAGATCAGGGGATAAAGATAATAACATTTCATCTTTTGAGGACCATCATCATCTATTCCAAAAAAATAAAAAACTTAAAAACGTATTCAGTGGTTGTTGAGATCTTCTGGACCAAAGTGGTGGACTGACAGAAGTGGGCGTACCTACAGGCACGCTGCTAGAGGCTAAAATAACCTTGAATTTGATGTGGTTGTGCAGACAATGTGACTGATGTGGTTCATATTAATATTTACAGTATACCTCTGTCTCTTTATATTAATTTTTGTTTGTTGTAGACCAGATTTAACACAGACACACACACACAATTTGACAAAAGGTGATGCTGTTGAATTGTTTTTACAATAGAGGTTTCTCAGCATAGGCAGTCCTGTGACAGAGCTGTGCACAGCTGGTTCACTACAGAGCTCTGACTGAGTGCCACCAACATTTCCATCATGGTGTGAGCCTGAAACACTGCAACACTTAATAACACAAAGACAAACAACAACTTGCTCGGACTGCAAAACCTTTCCTCTGTTCCACTTTCCATGATCTTGCAGCGAGATGATTTTAGGACATTATTTGCTCTGGAACAGCCTCTCCCCACAGGCACCAATTTATTAAAAGATATGCTGTCACTGTTCTGTTAGCAGGTCACAAAATGTGGAGAATCAGGTTGGTATAAATATAAAAAATATGGATTGATTCTTTTGATAGTGTATGTTCTTATCATTAGACTATTATTTAACGGTTCTTGTTCAATCAGAAAGTCAATGCATGTATTCATTCCTCTTTAGTCAATATTTAGCGGAGGCACCTTTAGCAGCAGTTAAAGCCTTATATTTATGTGCGTATTAGCTTTGCACATTGTATTTTTCCCCTTTGTTCTTGGGAAAGCTGCTCTCCTGCTTGCCTCCAGCCCACACAGACACTGAGTTTTTGAGGAGAGATTTACCTCTGTACCATCTCTTTTCATTTTTATGACTGACCTTGTTGTACTCTGAGGGATATTCACTGTCTGTCACCTCATATGTTATGTCCATTAGTTCAATAATCTTGTCTCAGATTTGTTTGCTCCTTTTTCTTCATGATGTATAGTAGCTTTAGACAAGAAACTGACTACACAGCAGTTGTCAAATAAGCCCAATGTTTCATCTTGACAACATACCACTGTAACCATTCAACTTATTATGCAACATAATTAAGATGACTGACTACACCAGTGATGGTTTAGAAGTGTAACAGTTAAGGAGTAAACACTTAATGAATCACTTACTTTAGATTTTCTACTAGTTTAGATTTTTTTTGAATAAATTTATTTTCAGTTCAATATTAAAGAGTCATTTTTGTTGATCAATGAGTGTTAGAAAAACCAAATTACATCCACTGTGATTCAGTATTGTAACTGTAAGGTGTCAGGTTTGTGCTTCATTTTAAACCTGCTAGAATCAGTATTTTTATATTAAGAATGGATCATGTGACTGCTTGTATGTGAAAGCAGTGGCTTATACTGATGAACGCACATAGAATTATCACCTGACTTTGCAACTCCTCTTAACTCTATGGAGCATTTTAGCATCTTTCAGCTAATTGTTTTGGTAATGCCTCCAACTTAATGATTTCTGGTTTAGCCTCACTGTTCTCATTTCCAGTCTCAGGAAGCTGTTTCCAGTGAAAAAGCTCTGAAAAAACACACTGCCCATCACCACACAGCAGACAGACACAGTTAGAGACGAGCTGGTAAACACAGTGGACCTTTTAGCTGCTGAAGAGTGGAGATACTTCCCATCAGGAGTTGGCTGAGACTGAAGCACAGCTAAATGGAGAGTGACAATTTAACTTAACATTCAAATGTAAATAACTGATAATGTTGTTCTGTGTCTGCTAGATGTGTAAATAGGCAACTGTTAATACATCAGCCATATCAACTTAAAGCTGATGTCAATTTCAGGGGTGTGTTTAAAGATTGTTTCTGCTGCCTCCAAGTTGCTAAAACAATCAGCTAAGGCAGCTGTGACAATTTGGAGGAACACATAATTAGGTTTTTTTTTTTAAAGGTCTTTCTTAAATTACTCCAAAATGAATTCATGTTATGTGAATGCATCCTGTGCTATAGGGAATATTCAAGCCTTACTTCAGTGTCTACCTCTCTTTCAGGTACAGACCGCAGTAAGTGGTAGGAAAAACTACAATATAAATGCAAAAGTGTAGCAGAACCACAGCATTAAAGTCTTTCTAAGGGCATATGCAGAATATGACCCTGGACTATGGACACAGTATCTTGAGTCTGGGATTTGGAGAAATCCCTGTGGATATTAGACTGTTTCACAGCACCCTGAGGCTCCAAGCTGGAAGCACATGAGGTTTATAATAGATACAGCGCGTGTACAGCAGACTATATTACAGGTACAATATTATGCTGCATGATATTAGTATCTCACAGATCCAAACCACTTGTGAATTACAGCTGCGTTTTTTTTTTTTTTCAGGTTTGGGAAAGATGAAATAGCCACTCAAAGTGTAACTGAAAATATCTGTGTGTGTGTGTAAATGATTGTGTAAACACTAAAAGAGTACTCCCCCAATCCAAAACCAACGGAGGGAATATCTGAGGTTGTAGTTAATAAAGAAGACAAGAATGCAGTCCTGACACTGAAGCACATTAAATATTTAAAATGATTAGGGTTATGGTGTGGCACTCTGCAGCACAGCAGTTGTGACAATGTGGAGCAGTGATAATGAGACTTACTGAAAGCAGTCTCTCTGAGTGGAGACATTCTTCAGGTACTGCTTCAGAGCCTCACAAAACTCGCCAAGCTTCTTCTGGGAAACCACCATCTCCTGACGAATCAGCAACAAGGACTGCAGACAGACAGACGGAGAGAGAGAGAGAGAGAGAGAGAGAGAGAGAGAGAGAGAGAGAGAGAGAGGGGTCAGTTTTTATATAAGTGTAAGCCATTGTATTTTTTACGAGCAGATATCAATACAAACATTTGCTTTGCCACCTTGGGGAGAAAATTACTTCTTTGTAGTGCCTACAGTGCGTGTTGTGTTGAGCTTCAAGTCAGCATGAACTTCAATAATTAACTGAGACCACACAGCCCGGGCTGTAGAGGTGCTGTGATGGGGGCTTTGAGGCCTAAGATGCATAAGATGTAACTGCAACCTCTCCACTGACTCACATGTGTTTGTGTGTGAGAGAGATTCTTTTGTTGCAACATTTCTCTGTTTGTTTTATTCCGTACAGTGCAGCAGCTCCCTTCCCAGTATGTAGTAGAGGCTTTAGTGTGTGAAAGGTGTGTGTGTCTACGTGACTGTACGTACGGAGAAGGCTGAAGTGTTGAAGGACTCTTTGCAACTATCTGTTTTACACTATTACCTCTGCATTGTTTTTTGAACAGATGAGAGTAGCTGACATCTTCAGCTTCTCATGTGCCTTCGTTTCTGTAGCTCACTACAGTACAATTAAAAATTCATCCACTATGACCTAGATAACCAGGTCTCACTGAGACTTAATACACATTCACACACACGCAGATACGTGCATACGTATGCATTACACACATTCACTCTGTCTCTCTCTCTCTCTCATACACACACACACACACACACACACACACACACACACACAGAGTAGACTATTGGGTTATCATTCCTTAATCTATTATTTATCATTTAGAGAAAAAAGTTGTCAGTGTCAGCCAGTCGGATTTGTCAATCAAGCTCTTTTGCACGCATGCACACACACACACACACACACACACACACACACACACATACACACATACACACACACACTCACACACACACACACACACACAGAGTAGCACACACACAACACAGGCAGTGTGATTCATTATGCACCACTGTGTGTGTCCAATAAAAGAAAATCTATCCTCAGACAATCTTGTTCTGTTGGAGATGAATTTATAATGTCCAGTGATTTCCTGCATTTGTATTTCTTAACTGATAGTGATTTGCAATTGTATTCATAATGTCTTGACAGGTGATGCAGTGTTGAAAAGACCTAAGTACATTTACTCAAGTACTGCTCTGAAGTGCAGTTTTGAGGTACTTGTGCTTTATTGAAGTATTTTTGTGATACTTTATATGTGACTGTTCTAGTATAACATGTTGTTTTCAACCTACCCAAGAGTATATGTGTGTGTGTACCGTACACATACATATATGTGAATATATGACAAGCACTACAAGAGAAAAGGTCTGTCGTAAAATGTCTTGTCAGAAAACTCTCTCTTGATGATGGATGAGTGTCTTTGTTAAATAGAAAGAGGACACTGCTCTCTTTCTTTGGAGCTGACTCCATGATTGCACCACGCCTGCACAATTAATATTTTAGACATTTGAATTTTTTTCTGCCATTTACAGTCACTTCATAACGTCCACAGGAAATATGAGGATAACAGAATCTCATACCGAGTGTGTTCGCCCTGTAATATGTCCGAGTTAAAAGACAGAAACAAACAACACAAGCAGGAATGAAAATGAAATGAAACTCAGAAATGCAAGATATGTAAATCACAAAGAGCTGTTTATGTTTGCAGTCTTAAAAACAAAAGCATAAAACCCTTTGCTCTCCCACTTACTCATCAGTTTGACTTGCGCCCACCTCAGCCCTGTGTTATCTTTCTGCGTACTTCATTTTTACCTGATCTAACCCTTTTACCAAACATGAGCTCCCTTCCAGCTCCTCTGTCCTCGCTCCCACTCTCCTCCTCCAGCCTGTGCCTCTGTCCCTCTGTCCTCATTCTGAGTCTCCTCTACAATACAGATGAGATTAAACCCTGTTTATCTGCGTGGAAAGCCCTGCTGCTCTGTGTTTTTGAAGCTATTTTGGAGGCTAAACTCTAGGTAACCCCAGGAGGCTGCTGTTTCTTGTCCCTGTCTGGTTCAGTTTGTAATATTTGACTCAGTTTCTCTGTAATAAGAAATATTCCTAGCTGTCTTTCTGATACTGGCAGTGATTGTGTGCAGAGGAAGTGTTGTTGCTTTTATCAGGACAGATATGATATATCAGACCATGCAGCTGTTGAGTAACTGGAAATAGCTTCATGTTTAACATCCTAATAAGAAAGCACTCTATACTTACCAGATTTTAGCTACGGCTCTTACAGCTTGTACACATGCACAAGTGTTCGACACATCTGCACCCACTTGTGTGTTAGTGTGCCCTTATTGCTATGATTGTCTTTTATTGGCATGTAATGACTGTTTATGCCTTAATAACCCTGTTTATCTGCTGCCATTAGCTTAAATTGCTGTCACGAGGCAGCAGCACCACTGCAACATTAAGCTGCATGAATGAACACCCGGCTGCTTGCCAGTAAAGACATGTGTTGGATGTGTGTATATGTGATTTATGAGGCAATGATTGCATGGGCGTGTATGTGAGAAGCACCCATAACAGCGATCGTACCTGACAGATTTATAACCGCTGTACGGTCTACCTTAAAACATGAGCGCACACACAAATACACAAGCACATCCTATCGTTCAACTCCATTAGAAACACTACAGTGCCCAGCAGCCTTTGGTTAATCTGATCACTACCACTCCAGTAACCCTCCTGCCTCCCTCACCAAATTACTGCGATTATATCCGCTCCCCTGTGACACTGTGGCCCAGCAGAGGTGATATATCAGGAGCCTCTAACTCCCCACATCTGTTTTCACCGCCCTTTAACCTCTGTGTTCATGGTCAGCATCAAAGCTACATACAGGAAAGTAAAAGCCTTTTTTCACAGCAGTGGACAGTCCTGCCCACATTGGAGTTCAGAAACTGACATTTCCTTGTCATCATATTCCCATGTCATAACATGTGATATTAATTGAACGCCTTAAGTATCAGGTAGGCATGTTAGGTACAGTTTTAGATTTAGCTTTTATTCCCATATTTGTCATAGGAAATTCTGCTGGTAATTATAACACTTCCCAGTTAACTTTTGAATTGACTCAAGGCTCAGTTATTGGCCCCTTACTCTTCTCTATTTATATGTTACCCCTTGCTCAGATGTTTCAAAAGCATCATATCAGTTTCCATTTTTATGCAGATGACTCCCAGGTTGATCTCTACAGCACAACTCAACTGGGCAAAATACAATCCACTGTTAAAAACTGGCTTTCTCAAAACTTTTTTCAGTTTAACTCAGAAGGTATTATAAGTCCATACTTTTTCAGTGACCACATTTGCCTCCACTTAGCTTCAGTGCTGATATCCAGGCCTAATGATTAATGAGTTTAAAGGACCTGGTAGGCAGATTATTATTATTTTTTTTTACCTTTGCAGTGGTTACCCTTGCTTCTCTGCTTGCTGTCTGCTGATAAGTTGAGCTAAACAACCTCTGGCTCCACCTCACCCAGCCTCAGTTAGCCACCACAGAAAAGTCAGTGAGTGTTTTCTTATTTTGCATATGCTCTATATTTATTTGTTTATCTATTAATCTTCTAATTTTAGCTTAGTTTATAGCTAACAGAGTGAAACAGAAAAATGCTGAACATGTATCAGAAGTGTAATTTGTGCTTAATTGTGGAATATAAATTCCCAGAGATAATACTGAGGATGTGTCCTCTGTCTCCTCAAAGGCCATTACAGTGAATGTCATATTTGCTAAATTATTATAAGCACTTTGTACTTTTAAATGCAAAAGGAAGACTGACTGAACACTGGCAGTTTTATTAAACCTATTATAGCCAATTTTTTAAAAAACTACCTGTCATTATTTTACTTTTTCCATTAAAAGATAAATAGTTATTCCTGTCATCTGTGATGGTAATGTGTATGAAAATGGGCAAGAGCAAAAAATAGTGGTGCAGTCATTTATATGATTGTTTCTGAATGCTCGCTGACTCTCCATGTAGTCGAGATCACAGTTAAATCTTTGTTATTTGGTTTTCAAACATGTAAATTGGCATTGCCTCTCAACTAATTTGCTCCCCCTACACAACAATATTAATTAGATGCAATGAAGCCCTGCAATGAAGTTTAATTATGTAGTCAAATTCAGAATGTCTGTGTTTGATTAGAACACGCAATGCACTTCAATGCACTCTACACCTGTAATTAAAGGAGTGTTACAGCAATTTTGTTCTGCACTCTCAACTTAGGGAACTTGTGATTCTGATTAGTAAACATAAACTGTATTTCCATTTCTACACGCCCAAGTTCATAACGCAGACGTTCTAATGAAAAACATTTTAAGTTAAATGCAAAATGATATTTGGTACAAATTCTAAATGTGCATTTTTTGCAATAACAAGTCATTTCAAGAAGCGGTTATGGATAGTTGTGAATAGACGATAAAACTAAATTATAATTATTTACATGCCCACAAGCAATTGAAAGTAATAATGTGAAAAACGTCCTCAAGGATACTTGGAAACGTGAGAAATTACAGACTAAATAGAAATAGTGGAGGCAGGTAGAGAAAAATGCAGTGACCTAAAACTTATAATGTTTACAGTTTAACAAGAGGTAGAGTAAGGGAGATTTTCCTTAGAGACCTGCTACTTTTGAAATATGACCAGAGTCCTGTCAGTTGTCTGGAGCGCATTGCTTTCTTTCATTTAAGAACTGCCTTGAGCTCTCAATATATGTGATGTAATGAATTTGGTCTGCCAGCGTCTGTGTGTGTGTGTGTTGTGTCAGCAAGAATATCTATAATGGCATTTGTTCTTGTACCAATAAAACCTGCAAATTACTGCACACAGTGTGTGTTTGTGTGTTTATAGGACACTCCTGACTCTATAAGTTGGCTTGATTGGACAAGTGGCTGACTACCACCATGTCGTAAAGATACGTGGAGCCTGCTTCATTGGCTTGTATAAATATTATTGATTTCTGTCTTTTCCTGCTCACGATCAGCATTCTTTATCGCTGCCTCTTCTCTCTGCAAACTAGAGCTGAGTGTAAAACTTTTCACATCACGAGTTTGACTCACACTCATGAGTATTGTGCAAGATTTTTTTTGGTAAGTGTTGGTTTTGGTGTTGATTTTTATAGCTTTTTTTCATATGTTAAATTTCACATTTGAAGATACAATACAATAAAGCCACGTAAGAGCCCCTGGAGCCTCAGGTAAAAAATAGCCAGACTTAAACACAAGGGATTTTTTTTCCTTTTTGCCCTTGTAATAATCTGACATCATTTTGATGAAGGCAAGATACAACACATTTGAGGGATAAAACAATGAACAGAGAAGTGATCACTTCCCTACATAGCTGTTTAAACTGTCTACCTTAGAATTTGTATGAAAACATGCTGCATGTAGGTCAGTGTTACTGTTAAAGTGTAACAGCCTCACTCTTCAGCTTTAAATCAGAGCTGTATTAAGTTGCTGGGTCTGGCCAAGGACTGTGAAATGAAATAAAAGTGCTGAAATAAATAATCTTTAAAAAATCGCAACTCCAATGTTTCCTACCGTTCAAAACTTGACATTCAGTAAGGACACATACTGACAAATGTAAGAGAACTGAAAGGAAGTCAGATGGAAGTCTCTGTCTCTCCTCACATCTTTATTCAAACCTCCCAGATGTGCTGAGAGGCTCTGCAGATGTGTAAAATATGCTAATTTCTTCACCGTCTATGGAGGACACAGTATAATACACTGGACTATAGAGTATTTGTTAAGCATGTGTGTGTATATATGGACAGATTTTAAGTCCAATTCAATTCAATTTCATTCTTATAGGCAATTCAGGGCAATTTTCAATTCCATATATTTTCGTGCACAAGCACTCGGTTTGATATTTTGCTTTGAATCCATCACTGTGAGGACATTTAGGCATTTATTTGGAATGGCTAAGGTGAAGGTAAGGGGCTAGGCATTGCATTATGTCAGTGACTGTCCTCACAGCTGATGTAAGACCAGTATGAGTGTGTGTGTGTGTGTGTGTGTGTGTGTTTGTGTTTGTGTACTTGTACTTGCTACATAGTAAGGACCAAAAAAAGTATTTTACTAACAGAGTGAGGACATTTTGGGAAAGTGAGGACATTTTGGCCGGTCCTGACTTTTTGAGACACCTTCAAATCACATTTTGAGGGTTAAGACTTGGTTTCAGAGTTATGGTTAGAATTAGGTTTAGGTTAAGGTTAGGGTCAGGGTTAGGGTTAGGGTTAGGCACTCAGGTGTGATGGTTAAGGTTAGGGTAAGGGGCTAGGGAATGCATTATGTCAATGAGTGTCCTCGCAAAGATGGAGGTACAAGTATGTGTGTGTGTGTGTTGAGTATGCTGCAGTGTGAGATGTTAACCCACTGGGTATGAAAATGAGATAAGCAGAATGTGTATGTGTTACGGGGGGGGGGATCAGTCTAGCGTTACCATGGGAACTGGGAAATACCAGTTACCCACATGCAGGTCTTCATCTCACACCTCTATTCTTTGTTGACTCGTCAGCTCCCCACACCTCCTCCATTAAGTCTTTTCCTCAGGCGCTCCCTCCCCACTCTTCCTCATTGCCCCAGTTCTTGTTTTTGACATCTAAAGGCTCCGCACTATTCAGCCTTCTTCTCCCTACTTCTTCCTTCTCTTACAAGTCCTACATCCTCCCTCTCTCCTATCCTCCTCTTCCTTTAACTTCATCTCTGCCTCACCTCTCCTCCCTCCCTTCCTCTCTCCTGTTCCCTCTTCATCTCACTTTGAGCTCAAGGATTCCCTCATTTATCCATATAAAATAAGAAAGAAAGAACCCCTTCATTAATTCAGGAATAATTTGCATATCCCCCCTTGTGTTGCAATAATAGATGACTACAGTATAGCTTACAGTGTGCTGACCTGCTGACTGCAGCAGAGGGAAGAGAAGAATAAATACCTTATAATAAGCAGCTGCAGTTCACTGCAAACGTGGTTGTCATTCTTTTTGTCCTGTAGCACCGTGTTGTTCCATGTTTCCAGGCTATTTCACATGACTACTGGAAGAACTGGTGGATTAACGGCTTTAAGTAGTAGTTATGTATCAAAACATTGGTCATTTCTATTTCACAGCAAATAATAGGAAAAATTGAAATGATCTTACAAAAACTAGGCTAATAAAAAAAGATTAAGATTTGATATAAAAAATGTATACTATCATTGCAAAGTCCCAATATATTCAGTTATTAGTTATAGTAGCTGACAAGCTGACACTGTTATATTGTGCATTATTAATTTTCTGTTCGACTTTATGAATTTGAAGTCTGGTATTCACTCAGCTCTTTTTGGTCTATCAACTACAGAGAAAAATATCTGGCTCTTTATCTTTAAGCTAGCTCTTTTAACTAGTTGCTTACTTTATCTGCCTGTATTTGTTACTAGGAAGGTTAGCACAAAGGATTTATCAAAGCTTTTCACTGAAAAGTGCTGCCTGCTTCCAGAAACAAGGATGATGAAAACTCAAACCAAAACAACAGACACTAAAACGCTCCACAGCACTGAAGGGAACTGCAGACTCAGGTGATAATAACTTGATGCACAGATGGCTTATGGGCTCGTTTATTAGAGGAGGACGATCCCCCCTTTTGGTGTCCCTTGCCCAGTCCAAAGTCATGTATGTTAGGTGAATTGGAGTTCTGGCATGCAAGGGTGGATATGAGAGTGAATGGCTGGAAATAAATCCTAAGGAAGAGAAAGAGACATGTTTACAAATGCCAGCTTAATGAGAAGGATTTCACAGTCCCGCCAACAGTTTGACTGACAAGTGATGTCTGCGAAATCCAGAAAAAAGCAAAAACAAAACAAATGATGTGTAACTTGAAGCTCTAATTACAGCTTCACTTTATGGAGACCAGACTGTGGCTCTAGTGTGCGGCTCCCAGATGTTATCGTGCGTATTAAAATTCCATCTCTGAGACTATCGCTGCAATTATAAATGGGCCGACTTGCCTGGTGAAATCAGGGTGAATGGCTGCGCTGAACACTTTTAGGTTTCATAATGGACTGATGCGCTGTGGGACTGCAGGCCTGCTCATTCATATTTTGCCTGATGAAGCAACAACAAAACTCTTAAGATACACAGCTATTTATAGGACAATTACAAACTTGAATTGCCCACCTACACAGTTAATTGTCATAAAAAATGGAAACAATAAAAAGGCATCTAGACCAGCATTATCTTAGTTAAAAAACTAGGAAACCCTGGACACAAGGCCTTAAAATATAACCAATAAGTATCTTGTATAATGTACCAACATTAATCAGTGGTAAGTCATTTTCATTCTTTGTTACACTGGAGTGACTCCCAGGGTTCCAGTCGAGTTGCAATCATAAAGAAGACTGAGTTGAAGTGGCAGCTGCCGATAATGCAACACCGGCTGAAATATTTCCAAGGACAAATTCTTTTTTATAGCCAAAACCTTCGCTCAATCTTTTTATCTGCCTCTCGCTGACAAATAAATCAAGAACACATTCTCTCGAAGGCTGTCTGTCTCTCTTTATCCCTTTAAGTCTCTTTCATACACAGATACTTACATGCCAGCTCTCTGTGAACTTTACTGATGCAACCTTCTTGTAAATCTATTCATCAGGGGTATCATTGTTCTGTGAGGATCTCTCCTCCATCCCAATGTTGCTGTGTAACTCAGTCTCTATTGATTGAGGTCATAAATTGATTCACCTTGATTGTTAATATGCATGACACAATGGGTTATTGTATAAACTGTAATGACCTCCAGGCGATTGTTATCATGAGGCATTACATCGGAGATTTTTTTAATGAGTGCAAATGTTTAATATATCACAATTTATTCCATATCTGTCTCTGTATTATCCCAGATGAATTTCTTTCTTCGTAGCTAATGAATTCCTTTGAACATCGATAAAAACATTCTTCCTCTTGATTTTCCATCTCTCTTCCAAATTATTCATTCTTATCAGTCTTTACGTAGCTTGATGAAAGATGCTTTCTATTGAACGTCTCTGTATGCATCTCATGAAACATTCACAACCAGCACGTTTACAGACCTGAAAGACATGATGAGTTTTCTTCTATACTTCAGGTTTGTTTTGGCAGGTGACAACAATATGGTCTGAATTTTAAAGACCCCCCTGAGATCAAAGTCAAGTTTTTAACCTTGGTAACATGCCCATGTGGTGTTTTTTTTAAATATATATAAAATGCAAAACATAACAGGAGCAAAATAAGCAGTCAACTCCATGATTGTGTATTTCCACTTCGGAACTGCAGTGAACCAATGACAGTCTCATAAAAGAGAGAGAAAGCCAGGGTTTCATACAACATATAACCTAATGAACAAATCCCATCAACTTGCAGGGACGGGCAAAATAAACCAGGAACCCTGTCAGTGGAGAGAGCGGGTGTTTGCATTAGCACAACCACTAACACTGTGTCAGCCACTGCCAGCTACAAGCTAACAAACAACATAAAGAAATAAAAGATGCTAACTGTGCTAACCATTCTGATACATCTGCTAGTTGCTCAAACATGTGGCTGAGTCTCTCTGATGTTTCTTCTAATGCTAAACATCTTGACACTCTCTGCTCTTTCTTCTGCTTTTCTTGTACAGAGAGTGACAGTTTGCATTAGCACAGCTGCTAACACTGTGTCAGCCACTGCCAGTTACAAGCTACAAGCAACATGACCTATGGCTATGTCATTATATCCTAACAAAGCAAAGGTTAAGAAGGCTGCATTTAATGGATATGAAGACTAAAGAAATGTACATTACAGTAAAGAGTGCAGAATAGTCTACTGCTCTTAGACACTGGCAGAAGATTTGTTTCATTTGTACAGTGTATATATCAAGGTAAACAGCAGTTCACTCAGAGAAACATCAATAATTGACCAGTTAAAAGAAAAAGTTCTACAGCTCGATTTGGCTGAAAAATGCTCTGCTTCATCTGCATTCACTGCAGTGAAAACAAACACCAGACAACTCTGACCATTTACTTTGTCTCTCTGGATTTTTATATATCTGCCTCGTTGTCCCAGCTACCCGACACTCTCTCTCTTTTGTCTCTTTTCTCCACAGTACCTTAGTTATATTAATATTATGAGTCACATTCATTGAGCCCTGCCTGTGAGTGAAATAATGCTGTGCTGATTCTAATAGACTGTGACAGACTGCAACAAATAATAAGCAGACATTGTACTCATTTTAACATTTGTGTGTTGAAAGTCCTGAAAGCCTCAAAGCCCTGGCTTTGGTTAACTGTTATTTGCCTTTATTCCCCATGACCTTCTGTTGCTTTTACCGAAACCTTCTACATCACTTCTTATTATCTGTGCAATAGACAGCCCACTGTTTTGTTTTATTATTTGGTTTACTCTGTTTTGATTATTATTAAAGATTGCACATGGATAATAAATCTTTTTTTGGAAACTCAAAATAGATTAACAGGGCCTTTCAGTACCATTAGGCAAGTTTTCAGTTGGATAAAAGTCTGAGAGAGAGGGCCACTCACACACACAGACATAAACACACACACAGGCACAGATACAGTGAGCAAGCTGTCAGTTTTGCAGGGTAAGTGGACTAAATTGTGTTGCAGCAGAGACAAGAGAAGAAGGAGGGGAGAAAAACAAACAAAAAGAGTGAGAGAGGGAGAGGCAGTGTGGGTTACGGCTGATTAATGCACACGGGAGTGGTTATTGAATTCACAGAGAAAATCTCGAGCACTAAGAACACAAACAGCCACCAGGGGACTGGAGCCATTCAGGGAACAAAGTGCCACCATTCATACATCAACACCAGAGACAGTGAAAAGATCCAGATCTCATAAGACTCTTCTAACCAACAGGCCCGTCAGACATGATTGACTTTGATGAGTCTTATATGAACCTGTCACATGTTTTTGTAGTAAATTTGCAGTGAAAAAACCTCTGCAGTGGGAATAAGTGTTGAAGGAAACAGTTACACATAATCCCTCTGATAACTTTCATCTTGTTCCTTCAAAGATGCTACATAAACATTTTAACATCAGTGTAAAGCAAATTCTTTATGAGACATCTTTATAACTGTAAACAAATAGGACCATTTCTGAAAAGAAGAAGCCTTTCCCTTCTTAAGGGATAGGGCTGGTGTTAATCTACATTTTTCTTCTTGTCAGTATCCCCCTGGCTCTCGGTCCAGAGCCAAATTATTCCTACTGAAGACATAAATCTTTAAAAATAGCTAAGAAATATAAAGTTTCATTAAACAAAGGCTCAATAGTAGCAATGGGGCACTGTAATTTTTAGCAAGGATTACTCAATTTGGACTGAGCAAAGATAAACTGCAGGGCCCATGAAGTCACCCGGTGCAATGGTGCGAGTCATTAATGTATTTTTGGTTTTTGGATGGGTGGCGCTCTATAGCACAGAGGAATACGATATCACAGACTGTGGAGGCAACACAGCATGTCGTAATAGTATCAAAAACGGGGTCTGAATTCATGAAAATGCCAGCTTGATGGACACTTTGATTAATTTCCTGTTTAGAAAAAAACAGGTTTCTTGTATATTGACTGCAGAATGCACTATAAATATTAGTATATACAACATACAGTATGCACTAAGTATGTAGTGTGGAATTTGGACATAGCATTAGAGGTTTAGACAAAGTGCAAAGAGAAAACATTTCCATTTTTATATATCCCTTTAACCTTTAACAAAAATGGGACAGAAGTTGAAAGATTTTTGAGTAATTCTGTTTTAATTTTGACACACACACAGAATGTGTGTGATAAAGACTAGTGCTTCTAAAGATCTGACATTCAGTTTCACAATATGTTGAGATTAAAAAGGTTAAACATAGCACTGTTCAGCCGAGACTCTCATAATCCTTTCATGCTTTCTTGTCAGGAACACCGCACCACTTCTGCAGCAAAAGTTGACCCTTGACCTCCCTTCAATGGGGGGGTCAGGGGTCAAATTGTGCTGCAGAACCTGGAGCTGGCAGGGATTCGTCTTAAGCTCAAGGACACTTCAGCATGGGGACAATTTTGCCAACAAAGTGTTCCTGCAGCCATACTTGTTTCTGAGCATAGTTCACCACCCTGCTGCCTCTTTTAACTTTGATGTAGTTTGAGCTGCAGGTCTGAAACATGAGCACTAAATCTGTTCCAAGTTCCAACCAAGCACTGTTTCTACTCAACATTTTAAGTACAGTATTCCTCCAATGGGGACTGACCTGCCTCCTGAATGCTTTTTCATTCTGAATAATTCACTCACTGTGTCATAAATAGCAGATATAAATGCTGAAAAAGCTTCACAACCTTCCCAGTGTTCTTTGATACTGAAACATCTATCTGAGTCAAATAAGGAATCATTCATCATTCAGTTGTGTATTTGCTCTCCACGCTTTGATACAACCTTCAAATATCAATAGGAATTCTGCACATAATTAATGACTGCACTGAAAAACACCTGGTGCCTGGTACTCTTTATGTGGTCGCCCTACCTTGGCTATTTTTATGAATCATTTCTGTTGTAAAAGTATGTTGTATTTCTTAAAACTGCCATGAGAATGGTTTTGATACACTCCAACATAATTTTTAGAGAGTTTGAGCAATGAAAGACAAAGAAAACAGCTCATGAAGCTGAATTCAACAGTTAAAGGTGACTCATTTAGTGCCTCATGAAAGGACAGCAGTGGTAACTTGATGTTTTAAGTGCACAGAGCTGGAAACTCCAAGGGAACCTCTCTACACAAACATCTTCACCACTGATGTCCAAGCAGTTTAAATCAACTGCTTCACTGGAGCACATCTGCAGACTTCAGACAGCCATACATACAACTTTTACGACATTTTAATGCTACATAGAACTGCAATTAAGATTAGCGTAAAACCCTAAATAAAACAATTAAATATAAAATAATATACTAGCCTGTTTCTGATCAAGCATATCTGTTGAAAGGCCTCCAAAGAAATGGTAAATACATTTAGATATGCGCCTCCTGTGACTAAATGTATTTACCATTTAGTCACATGAGGCCCATACCTTTTGTATTTAAACAAACAGTCTCACATTTCATGAAATATACTTATGTGCTTTCTTGTCCAGAGTTATCACGATCATGACTGTGCACTAAATATAAAGATAGAATCAGTATCTCATTTAAACTCTACACAAAATAAATTTTATAAATATGAATTTTTGTTTACACAGGGAGTTACATGTTGGGTATAATGTGTTCATCAGTGAGATTTAGAGCTACTGGTAGGCAGATTTTTTAAAGCTTTGAGCTACAGTAGCTGTTTCCAGCTGATTCCAATCTTCAGATACCACTTTTTTACTATTGCTACATAGCCAACATTAGTATTAACAGCTGTGTATTTACCTCTTGTCTAGAATTTGGGCCATTGTTGTGTTTTCAATGCAAGAGGTTATCATATGCCCTATGAGCGGTGCAGACAGTACAGAGACTCTGTATCAGAAAGTGAGACGATGGGCCAACCTGGCTGGTACTAGCTGGTTAGCATGCTAACTTCAGTAAAAGAAGTGAAGCTCCTTTAGGCTAACAATCCCCTGGTTCCAGGTAGCAGGAGGTAACAAAATCCACCCACCAGCATCTTTTTTTTTTTGAGAGAGAGAGCTAGGCTGTTTGGAGTCATTTTTTAAACTGTGCCTGAACAGTACTGTCCTGATAAATGGGCTAATTCTTAAATAATAATTTAACATTACAGATTGAATGTCCTCTGCTAAATGAGATGTGCAGTTTGAGTATCAAAAGCACTTCTATGTGCAGCTGACAGGCTATTTCACACTACGTCTCCACCTCATCTGAGTCAGCACTGGTGGTGTGAGAGAATAATAGTTAATTCAAAAGAACAGGCCAATCTGAGCGAGAGCTGCTGTAGAGTGCGTGACCTGTTCATGCGGATAAATCCATATTTATAACCTCTTAATTTATTTTTCATAAGGGCCTTCACAGCATCAGAATGTCCCTCTGTGAACTTCACTTTCTCCTCTCACCTCCAGACTGTCTGTTCCATTTATCTACATCTTACTGGAGCATACATTATATATTCCAGCCATATGTAGAACCTCTTACTCATCTCTATTAATCACAAAGTAGGACTTTGCTTTCTCACCTTGCATCTCAAGCTTTTTGAGCTTTGACTTTCTTCCTCGTCTCTTTTTGTGTTTCCCCGCTCTCCTAATTATTTTGAAAAGCCAACCTGTCACCTCTCCATTGTTTTCCCACACATTCCTTTTAATAATCTGTTATACTGTAGTTTTTTTAATTGGTCTGTTCTGTTAATGAATGTGGAAAGTGGTAAGGATCTCATGTTTGTGTTTTTGGTTGTTGGCGAGTGTTGCAGAAAGTGTGACAGAATATTTGGCTGCAATGCAACGCCCTGAAGATTGGTTAAGTGCTGTAGATTTTGATCCAAGGACCATCTTAGGTGTTAGACATCATCACATTCATATGATATTTTCTCTGAAGATCAAACCTAAAAGATAACAATAATTCAGGGGCTGCCACTTCGCAAGATAACAGCAGGTGTAAGTATGTGCCTTCTAGTCAATGATGTTTATATGGATAAATATGGCTGTGCATAGATACTGTATGCAATAATAAAAACAGGAGAAAAAATGATTATGTTGTAGCCTCAGTCCACAGAAACCATTCCTTCTCAAGAACAGAGACAGGTCCCTATGGCCTTATCTCTTTTTCATTCCCTTCCCTTATTTCTAGCATCTCTCTCTCATTACTCTGTAATCTGCACTGATATCACATTCACCCCTTTACATTTAGTATGCTCCCTGCCTCTTCTGGTTTCATTACTTCTCTTTTCTGATATGCCCTCCACAGGCTCCAAAGACAAACAAGATATAGTGTATGTGATTGATTTCCCCCACTTCAAATGATGAACGAACTTCAAATGACGAAATCATGGTCAGTCAGCGACTCACTGCACACTTGTGTCCACTACAAGTGAAATGCAGATGCTAATTCAGCTCCACAACAAGCAGCTTCAAAGTACCTCTGCATTTCTCATACAGTATATGATCTTGTTATAATCTCCTATATGGTGATACGGCTGCAGAAGCGTCTTTGTAGAGAGAGAGGAGGGATGATTGCTTTTGACAGAGGACTGAAATGGAGAGGAGATGAAGGGTAATCACGTTTGAATCATTCCTCTGGTGGAGAATGGAAGGTCAGGTGGGATGGGCCGAGCCAGCTGTGGGAGGCAGGGTGAAATTATGTGGTGAAGAGGAGCACAACCTTGTTGAGAGAAATCTGTGTTTAGAGGCAGAAGAGTGGGGTGCTGAGAAACAAAAGGGTCATAGGGTGATGGTATGTATGTAGGATAAGGGGATGAGTTGAGAGGAGGTTAAAGATGGATGGTAGAGGTACACTTTGTGGTAACATACTATAGCTTGATTTGAATTTGGGAACAAAAGACCAGATTTATTAACCCTTTTCACTTAGTTTCAGAAGCCCTCTGTGCTCTGAGGCACACCAGCCTGGAGGAGCGGGTTGTGTGTAATCAGTGTCTCTGTTTAAAGGACGATGCAAGTAACCAAAGGAAATGTGGTACATCCAGTTTCACTGGATTATTAAGGTGCGTGTAAATTTACAAGGTTCGCTCTGTGAGGAAATATTTTATGGCTCTAAGAAGAAGATGCAGACAGATGTGCTGGTACTGTATTTTCAAAGAAAGTTGTGGCAGGATAGAGAAAAAAAATGGAGCCAACCAGAAATCTCAGTGACAGCAGACAAAACAGTGAGTGCATCTCATGAAAAATGCACAGGGAAGCCACTTTGAATTGAAGTCACAGTACTTTAAAAAACAAAAACAAAAACAAAAAAAGCTTTGGAATTAAAAGAAAAAGAAAGATGTGACTGATAATAATGGACACAGCATGCAACCATTTTACAACAGTTATTTATAGTTACATTTATATGAGCTGACGTGAAGTGTTTTTGTGCATTCACTCTGCTGGGGAGTACACTCCTTTCAGTAGGCTCAGACATTTATGTTATGATGGATGATATTTTTATACACAATACTTTCTTTTAATGTGACTGGAATTGTATTGAACAATTTGAATGATGTTTCCTCGAGTGAATTTAAATTGTGTCTTTACAGAATTCTGGTTCAGACATTACTTTTTGATGCCTTTTTTATGCTTTCTGGTCAGGTTGCATCAATGACCTTTGAACTTTGAACCTTTGTGCTCCCCTTTCCTGCAGACTGGGCAGTCCCATCTGCTCAGTGCTCTATGAACTGCTGCCTCAGTAGGTCAGTTGCTAATTTCATGAAGTTTCCACTACCTAATCCTTAATCTGAAATTATTTTTTTATAGAAATCAAAAAAAGTGATAATAATCGTGTTTTCCTTTCTAGCTTGAAAAAACTGAGGAAGCTAAACATTATATCTGAGGGTGTTTACATTTGAAAAAGGTCATACTTCTTACCAATTTTCTCAGCTTCTTTCCGATTTTTTCTGCCTAAGTCAGAACAGGAGTATTTTACAAAAGAGATTTCATTATGAAAAATGTAATGATCATCTACTTCAATGCTCCAATAGTAGTTTAGTAACATTTTACTCAAGGTTACTGCTGACAGTGATAGTGGTGATGTTGTGTGCTTTTGATGCCAGTCGACGGGCGATCTTAGAACCAGAAATATCGTTTTTTTTATTCCACAAATTCTCCTTCCCTGTCAAATCTGACACTGACATTTACCCACACTGCAACTTGGTCACCAGCTGCTTGATCAGTGATTCAGATATTATATGCTAGCAGTAGCTAATGAAACCTCACTGTTAAATTGAAGATGAGCAGTCGGCTCGATTCCTTCTGACTCCACGTTCTCAGAAATGTATCGTTTTAAAACTCGTAGTCTTCAGCCTAAAACCAAGGCTGATTCAAGTGACATCACTTGAGGCTGTTAATCAGACTTCACAAAGCTTCCTCTGGAACCGCAAAAGACTTTATATAGCTTTTTTCACATTTACTGTAGTACTCCTCATGACCTGTACACTTTGAGTTGCCCTTTAATAAATAATAACTCAGGCTTGTTTTCCCCTGAATTTAAACTTTTCTTGTTCCTTATTTATTCATAAATATTTAATGTTATAGTTATGTAATGTTACCAGTTTTCAGATTTCAGGGGAAAGATCCTGTTGTTGAGGATCAGAAAAAAGAAATTTAACTTAAGAGATTGTGCTTCCTGCCAAGTGTATCCATAGTAAATCCCACTATATCCCTACACATTGCAATATACTTGCAAAGTGGGGCCACCGACTGTGCCAAACACATACAGAACTCTGTAAATGCTACTGAAAAGGTCACAAGTGACATCAAGCTTTTGTGGAGTTGAGCAGGTTTTCACGTGAGAACAGTTTCTTATTTATGCAATTTGTTTTTGCATTGTGATTAATTGGCCAAGACAGGTGAAAATGTGAAAAAATGTCATTGCAACTATCAATTAAAGATTTCCCATGTTGAAAATAAGACTGAACAAATGTTCTAAAATAAGAAATTACAATGTTTCCAGAATGGTTGTGCTATAAAAATAATGTGTGAGTTTTCAAATCTGAAGACATTTGATTGTATTGAACTTTTTGCACATAGCTGTGACGAGCTGAGACGAAGCTCATGGTACATCACCGTGGGATCTAAAGCTGAGTGTTTCCCCACTCTGTGAATTACAAATATTGTCCCACTGGATCCTGTTTACTCTGCTTTTGTAGAGGAGCCCACCAAACAACCAAATGGCCCCTGAAAAGCTGTTTTAGTGTTTTCCTTCAGGACTAATAAGTTCATTATTTTCATGGGTTTCTCAATTTAATTTTCCTGCCTCTTACTTTTTACCATTATTGGTCTATTAAATGCTCCTTCTTCTGTGTTTTAGGAGTGTTTCTTTGAGACGCATTTTAAAGGAAAATCCAATCTTGAAACTTCTCCCACTCAGTGCATGTGAACAGTCTCTTATAATAATCTCTGCGTCTGTGCCCTTGACAACTGGACAATTTAATCAGGATTCTGACTACTTGCCGGCAGGTAATGGGAAGCCTTAAGTGGCTCGACTGCTGTGAGTAAAAGTGCAGTAGGTGATTATTACTCTGGTCTCCTGCAGACAAAGAAGACGACCAAGTTTGTAACTCTTTGTGGCATAGACTTGGGGCTGGATGTATAAACGAGGCATATGCACAGAAAACGTGTCATCCAGTGTCACCATCAGGTCAAAATTTTAATGTTCAATACTTTGTGATTAGATACCTGAAAACTACTGGCTTTCACACCAGCCTCTGCTGTGCTTTGTGTTTAGAGCTAATAATCATATGTTAGCACACTAACAAGCTAAACTAGGATGGTAAACATTACACCTAAGCATTAGCATGTTAGCATTGCCATTGCAGTGCATCAAGAGGAAGTCGCAGAAACATTCACATCCTGTTAGATCCAATCCAAATGTAATAAACTGTTATAACATGGATGGGTTATCATATCAGTTAAATAAATAAATCAGCTAGGTTGCCTGTTCAAAACATTTGTTGGATACAGAATAAGCATAGTGCTAAATCTCTAAAATCAAAATCTCTCAGATTAAACAAATGATATGAAAAAAAAACGTTTTATAAATTGTCAAACTGTTGACCCTTGAGACAAGAGCCAGATGCTTCCAAAAACTGCTGCCGCCTTGATCCTGCGAGTTTATCGTTGCCTACATTTGCAGTTGAACAGAACTTAGTTAAACTTTGTTTATTAGGCTTTGCAAGAACATCCAAATGTGTCATTAGAGCACTGATAAAAAGTGAAATGGTATAAATTCCCTTTATAAAAGGACATGACAAAAAGTGACGGTTGACATACTGCAAACAAAAAAGAACCCAAAGCAAAATACTCAGACTAAGAAAACTAAAATAACACAACCATAAAAAAAAACAACTAATAGTCAGTATAGCAGCATACTACAACAAACACAAGACTGATAAGTCTTCATACCACAAAGTTGCTTCAATCAGGAATAAGTGGGAAATTTATCCTCTTAACAAGTTAAAAGAATTGACCCAATATTTTTCCAAATTTACTGGCGGAGCCTCTCATTGAAAGTCATTTTAACTGGTCTAAGAAAATAGAAGATCCCTCTCATCCAGAGTGGATGATACTGCTGATTTCCAATTGGTCAACATTCATCTTCTGGCTGGTAGTAACAACCATGGGGCATAGGCAGGAAATGACTGTAACCAAAATGACCCAGATGCTAAGAGAGGTTTTAACAGTGACATTATTAATATCGGAGGAAGTGTAGGAAATGATAGGAGAGTGTGCTGGAGCCTTCAGTGATACAGGTTTGGTAGTTTGCCTCTGTATCCAGTTAAGTTGGAGGAGGATCAAAGACTTCATATTGAATCCAGTATAAATCCTGATATTGGCAGCCCAATAATAAAAACCTGGGATTTGGTAAAGCAATTCCTCCAAGGGGCCACGCTTGTGCATGTGGGCCCAGTTCCACAGTGACTAAGATTTCTAAACAAAAGCTTGAGTATGCACAACTTTAAAAAAGAATGTGTACGTGTATTTCTGCCTTTGCGTGTTTGCAGACTTTTAGAGGTGAATCTACAGTTTAATGGATCTGGCTGGTGTTGTAGTGATTTTTCACATCTAGAGACTCCACATGGAATAGATTTTTCCAGCATCCATTCATCACTTGTTCTGGAGATGTGCTGTAACTTTATACTGGTGCCAGTAATATCCCTTAGACTGTTTTAGGAGAATCAATGAACTCAATTCCAGCATCCAGACCACTCTCCTGCATATACAGCCGACACACCTGAGCTCTTTTGACCTCAGGGAACTTTTCTAATCTCTTGTATCTCCTTCACGTTACAGAGGGCGTCATGAAAAGCGCATGTGACTACAATGAATCGACAAATCGATTGCTTCTGTCTTCTTGCAAGCATTCAGACCTGTAAGATAACTTTTGAACTCTCGCACTCTACTTGACTGCGGGCATGCAGGTGTTGCGTGTTATATCAGTCTGGGGGTGAAAATGGTTTCAAACAGCTGCGCTTTTCTGTGACTGAAGATTTTCTGGATTCAATCCAAACACAGCCTGAGAGGAAGACCCCACACAGTTCTCGTGGTGCTTATGGCTTTTCATATGAATCACTGATCACTATCAGAATGAATATCACACACCCTGAAGATGCTGTATGTTTCTAGGACAGCTGATATGTTATTTTCTCTGAGGGTGTGAGATATTGTAAGATAGTGTGAAACTCTATTAATTCTTCTGGAAAATTCTCAGTCTCTATAAATTATTCATGTCTAGACAACAAAACAAGGTGATTTCCTTGGAAATAATTCAACAGATCAGTGCCCATGGGACAGGCACTAAGACCTGGCTTATTTTTGGACGGCATTGGTTGTCCCATGTTAATTCACAAAGTCATCTCTCAGCCTTGTAACACTCAACCCAAAGGACTACTGCACTGGTTGTTGGCCTTTGCAAAGCAGTAGTAAGTGATTCTGCACCTGGGGGTTGTGTGTGGCAGAGTAATGTACGACGTTTATTCATTTAGTGGCTACTTACTGCGCTGCTGGTGCCATCTGTGTCTGTTAGCCTCTGGTGCAAATCAAACCAGACCGTCTGCAAGGAGAAGCACAACAACAACAACAGCAATAACATGTCAATCAGCAAGACCAGCGACAGTAACTGCCACAACAACGGGCTTGAAACAGACTTTAGTCACTCACAATGAGAGGCTTTAATGGACACACTGAAACGGGCAGAAACAGGCATGAGGAGGACTTGATGTCTTTTTAAGATTAAAATAAGGTTCAGCAGGGGATCAGGGAGGAGGGTTTGGAGGGGGAGGTGGATGTATGCCAGTAAGAGAAGCACAAAATAAAAGAGAATGAGTTATATCAGCATCAAAGATTTAAACATAAAAGAGCACTGAAATGCAAGAGTCTAACTGGACATCATAATGAAGCAGCTATGGGTGGCAGGAGTTATTAAACATATTTATTCATAAGACTGTGTGCAAAATAAGGGGGTTGTAGCTTGTAATGTCAATGTCAAGGACCATCTAATATACCCTGCCCCCTTAGTTACTGTTGCTATGCCTGTTAGGTTTCC
This sequence comes from Trachinotus anak, assembly GCF_046630095.1. Taxonomy (NCBI): domain Eukaryota; kingdom Metazoa; phylum Chordata; class Actinopteri; order Carangiformes; family Carangidae; genus Trachinotus; species Trachinotus anak. Next base: position 24,845,819 of record NW_027273853.1, on the reverse strand, counting down.
CATTCGCACACAGTACATATGCTGTTTCAAATAATAATGATGATAAATTCACTGTAATTTTGTCTCACACAGAAGTAAACAATAGGAGGCCACTCATTTCTAGAAAAAAATCCATGGATGCTGTGAGCTGAAATTGCACTGGCAGCCTCTATGACCTCCAGCTAGCCAGTGTAAGCTTATGCTAACACTCACTGAGGTTAAAAGTAGTGTCACCGGCTGACTTATTAAGGTTTCCAGCAGTGGATACATTTTAAAATGTAAAATGTATTTTAAAGCTAACTAAAATTTTGCTAGCTGGACGTTTGTACGTGTGTAAATTGGTTACAAACTTGGTTAACTTGGTTTTGGAAAAGCTAAAAAAAAAAAAAAAAAGACACAATCCTCCAAGCTCTGTAGATGATGAATATTAATCTGATTAGATCCTCGTGAATGGGACCCGAATCAAAACCACAGTAGCACATACACTCACACAGCTAGTGTATGTGCTAGTGTGTGTGAGCATGTGTGTCTCAGTGTTCAGATGAGGAGACATTGATTTTTAGTTTTCTCCTCCACCCTCACTGCCTGTGAGTCAGAGTTATATAACTTTTCTAATAAATCACAGTAAGAGCTGCAGGTTTCTGCCACCAGGGTGACTGATGAGTGGCACTGTTGCTACTGTGAATGAACAGTGTCTGCAGAACTCACGGGGCAACTAAGACTTTTACCAAACACAGCAGGGAAAGTCAAGAAAATGGGGTCTGGCACAGTGGGTAGATGACACACACACACACACACACACACACACACACACACACACACACACACACACACACACACACACACACACACACACACACACACAAAATAAAAGCTACCAGAAACATACTGAGTTCCAGGGTGAATGATTTGAGCTTAATGCAACACAGTCTGGACCCAGCTGGACTGAAATGAAAGATGCTGTGTGTTGTTGGTTGTTCAGCACATAAAAGATTTCAGAGGTGAACACTCACTGTCTGGTATTTCTTTACTGTACAACCCACACTCAAACACTTTTATGTGAAAGGCAGTCAGACCTTTCTCAAGGTGGACTTGTTAAATATAGGTTTAATAACATTAATAACAACTACATTCCTTTAAAGCTACATCAACTAATTTTGTCCTTACTAACTTACACTTAAATGTACACTGTTGATCTAGCAAAGGCTAGTAGTATTTCACCCTTGATTATATGTAAAAGTGCATGACAAAATGACAATAAAGGAATCTTAAATCTTAAGGTGAGACTGAACTGAAAACAGTCGCAGGCAATAAAACTAAGACAATGAGCTGAGAGATGAGCTGAGGGGTGCTGCAGAGGCGGATAATTAGCCAGTCTGTAGTTTCATCAACAACTTTCACACTACACACAGTTATGTGATCCATTATCAGTATAGAAATATTGATTATAGCCTTTTTAAGGTGTACTAAATCCATGTAATCCTCAATGCTTTACACAATTGCTGCTATAAAAATAAAGATTATGGGAGCTTTAAGTTTTAATCTGATGGCTGTTTCCCTTCAATAATCACAGACTAGAGGATTGAGTTTATCCAACTTTGTATTTCCTGCTGTTCCTTGCTGAATACAGATATGTAGGTGGGAGATCTCCCATTGCAGGAAAGTGTTGTTAAAGTTATAAAAGATATCATTATACTCCTTTGCTGCAAAAAGAGAAGAAAGCTGTATGATTTAGCACATCAGTTTTCAGTATCACCTATACCAGATGTGTATCTACAATCAAAGCCTCTCATCCTGAGATGGACTATTCCAGAGAAGAAACATATTTTCTTGTCTGTGGCACATAGAGAAAAACAAGTAAAAATAAAAATAAATCATATTTCGCAATCAAAAGAAGAAATCATCTCCAAGGGGAGTGCGGAGGAAGATGGGAGGAGAGTCTGAAAGTGAGAGCAAGCAACAGAGACAACATAAATTTGCCATGTTGAGCGGCATTTGCAGGTAACAGGATTTCCGGTGTTTTATCACAGTGCAATGGTGCCAACGTAGGGCACTATTTTCATCTTGCCAGACACAACATCACTCAGTGTGTAGCTGGCTTACTATTCAATTCGTGATTCACTCCGACGCAGTATAGTGATATCATTTCCTCTTCCAGACTCCTGCACAGTCTTAATACTGAGACCTAGGCAGGTAATACCAGGCCAAACAGAGATGCAAAGACAAAACCACATTCAATTCACTCAACCCCCTGAAAGCCCTATTTGCTTTGCTATGATATGATTACTGCAATATGCTGTCTGGTCTTCTGAAAATAGAATCCAGCAGAATATGTCTATTCGTTCTCCTTACTGTAGCACTCATAATTCGGACAACACACTTTGTAAAATAAAAGTTTGGTGGCCTATTTTTCTATGTACAATGTTTTCCTGTTCTTCTCTGTTGCCATTGGAAAAGTAATTATTGTGATATTTTCAGAATGAAATTCACTGTGATGATGAACATCTGTATGTTGATTAAACCAGGGGTCGGCACTATGCATACTGGAGGTGGTCAGACATGTACGCTGGCCCAAAGGGGTCAACACATTGCAAAAGCCACACAAATACAAAAGCCACAACACAAATGCAAATGAAGCCACAAGATGAATGCAAAACCCATAGCACAAACTAAAAGCTTGTTGTTGCTTTTGTATTTGTCTTGTGGCTTTTGGTGTTGTGGCTTTCGCATTGTGTTGACCCATCTGGGCCACCATAGAAATAGTCGTATCTGCTTCATTTTGTTTTCTCTTGCCATCTCATACATGCAGCATATCTATAAGTTTAGCTATACAAAAGTTTTTACAGTCAGCTGAAGTTGGTGTATTGATAAAAGCAAAATGCGTCAAAGTGCTATGGAAACAGACTTAGCAAATAAATCATGCCACACATGAAGCATGTGACTGAAATGTCAACTGAATCTTCTGCTCCACCGACAAGCCTGAAAACAGCTGCAGACAAAAACATCAGGTTGTGTGGAGCAGAGAGGAGACGTTTACCTTCCTCAGATTAATATGAAACAAACAGAAATGCTATATTTCCATCATGTTTTCTACATTGATTTTCATGTTTGTCACCAGCACATGACTGGAAATAATTGCATCACTTCTTTGCCAAGTTTCTTGAAATTCAGTTCAACTTTGACAAGAATTGGAAAAGCTCTGTTTGCCCATTAGCACACACTTTTGAGATGGTCCCTAACTTCATCTCCTCAGTTTTCTGTCTTCTCTCAAGCTGCGCACAGTACCAGGCCTGACTATCCTGGATCATGAATAAAAGATAATGTACTGCTAAAATGTGGATGTTTTCTTGTATTTCATCAGGGTCCATTATCTGTGCATATTTGAATAATGTATTCATTTACACTCCACCAATATAAATATTTATATACAATGCCAAAAACTTGGACACCAGCCATAGGTTTTTCTTTATTTTGACTATTTTCTTCATTGTAGAACAATACTGGAGACATCAGAACTATGAAATAACACTTATGGAATTATGTAGTAAACTAAAAATATGTTATATAATTTATTCAAAATTGAAGGCGCACTTTACCAGCATCACTACCACAACATCCTGCAGCAACATGCCATCCCATCTGGTTTGCTCTAAGTGACAATGACCCTAATCACACCTCAAGGCTTTGTACAGCCAAGAAGGAGAATGGAGGGGTGCTGCATCAGATGAATTGGCCTCCATGATCACTGGAGCTAAACTAAGTTGAGATGGTTTGAGATGAGTTGGACCTCAGCTGACAAGTGCTCAACATATATGTGAACTGTGGAAAATCATTCCAGGTGAATACCTAATGAAGCAGTTTGAGAGAACAAAGGGTTTGCAAAGCTGTCATCAAAGCAAAGGGAGGCTACTTTGAACAATGTGAAATGTAAAACATTTTGCTTTGTTTACATTTTTACTCCATAATCCCATAAGTTTTATTTCATAGTTTTGAGTTAATTTATCATTCTACAACATAGAAAATAGAAGGTAAAGAAGGTGTCCAAACTACTGACTGATATTATATGTCAGTTTTTTACATCTCTCCTGCTCCCACCTCAAAGGATTTGAACACAACCACAACATTTCACTTGTTATTCATTTTCATTTCATTGTGACAGGCCTTCATTTGTCTCCTATAAGACGTCCGCCCCCACTAGATTTAGCTTGTTGATGAGATGGTGAAGAATGGATGCATTAATGCAAAACCGCTGTCATTTCTACTTTTCCCACTCAGCAAATTCAAGCTTCAATTAATTACCAGCTACTTTAACACAGTTTTTAAAAAAAATCACTCCTGAAGAGTTTTCATTCTTGTCTGATCAGGTGAAAATCGGACTTGACTGTGATTAGCCAACCGTGAGAAGATGCCTTTTGTGCCACAGTCACTGTAAACAAGTCAGCCACTGGGCAGTGTAATGGGCTGTCTGGGGGGGTCGCAGGTGATTATTGAACGATCCGTTAGTGAGAGGCGTTTCAATCATTTCTGCCACAGTGCAGGTCACTCAGCTGAGGGAAACTGTTCTACTTAAACCTGGGCAATTCGTTAGGGGTATATTAGATTATCGTTAAGGGTCAAAGGCTAAAGGCTGTTTCTAAATAGGAATCAGGGTTGGAAACGCAGGTCTGTTCACACATGAACAGGTATTCTCTCACGCCTGATCAAACATACAGTCTCCCCCTCTTTTCTATTTCTTTTTTCATTATGATTCTCCTTGTTTCCTCCCACATCCACCCTCCGCCTCCGGCACTACGCTGTGTTTAGTTATTCTTAGCTCTTTTTGCTGTAGTGGACCACTCCCCCAAGGACAGCCGAGTCTTGTGGGGCCCCATTAGCCTTAACATGTTCAGTACTGGACAGGACGCAGGCAAAGAGGGAGGGGGAGGAAGGAGCAGGAGGAGGAGGGGAGGTGATAGATGTAAAGATGGAGGGAGCATCTGGGACCACACACACACTGCAATAGTTTGGATGTACGGCCTTTCTTTAATTGTCTCCTCTGCTTCTCTCTTCATGCTCTCTCCCTTCATCCCTTCCACTCCATCACTTAGTGTTAATTAACTGCTAATGCCATCTCTTCTTCATCTCCTCATTAACCCCCTGCTTCTTTCATTTTCTCTTCCTGCTCCATGTTTCTCCTGTCCTCTGTAGATCTTCAATATGCTGCTTTGGCTTCACTGGTGTCTGTAGCTGATAGATGCGTTCTACCAGTTTAAACTAATTTAAACTCATCACTTGTGTAATATGTAACAGGACTATGATGAATTTCTGTGCTTGTATTAATCACTTTTTGGGGTCAAAACTGTTCCACGGCCAAGGTAAGGCATTAAACTTTACAGGCTCACCTCATGAAAAGACCAAAACAAACAATCTGTTAGTCTTTCTCTCAGTACTTCATGACAGTGTTCCCCCAAGGGAGTCACAAGATACATCTGACAGGTTGTTCGACGATTAACAACCATTTATTATCTAATTTGAGAGTCAAATAAAAGTAAATGTTCTGTGTCATATATGTATCTGTTCATGTTTCACAAAGGGTTTAACCTGAACCATGCCACACACCAATGACAGCAATCATATTACATACACATAAGGTTAGTGGTATACAGCTGTTAAATGTTTTTAATGCAGTGGTATCAGATCAGTACTTGGTATCAGCCAATGCACAAGTTAAGGTACCGGGAAGTGGGCCACACCCAGTGGGCCTTCATTTTGATCTCACCCACGCGCCTGTAAAGTTTTGTGGCTGTATCTTATACAGTTGTGACCCTATCGCGGTGACAAAATCTGTCCACAGAAACCGCCTCTGAGGTAGCTGCCACTAAAGTAGGTGTCTCCAGGACCACATTTTGCCATGATGATACACACACATACATGCACACACACACACAGCCCCCCCTGTTGCAGCTGTTAAACATTGACAGTGCCAACCTTATCTTTCAAGACCATGGCTTTGATCAAGGCTAGGGTTAGGCATGTAGTGGTTATGGTTGGGGTACCCCCCCAGGGAATTAATGTAAGTCAATGCTCTTTCTTCCTAAGTGACCAAAACAAGTTTGTGTGTGTGTGTGTGTGTGTGTGTGTGTGTGTGTGTGTGTGTGTGTGTGTGTGTGTGTGTGTGTGTATTCCTTACCTTATTCTCCAGTCGACCAATTAGTTCAGCCAGGCGGTTGATCTGAGCCTCCAAACCTTCTTTCCTCACCTCCACTGCACCTGCAACACACACACAGTCTAAATGCACTGACTGAACAAGTTTGAACACACTTTAAGTTGTATCACTCCTTTCTCGGTTGTGACCTGATCTGATACAGATGGATTATATTCATTTAAATTCATATGTCTTATATATATTGAAATGAAATGACACACATTCTAGTTTCACTTCTAATGTCACCCGTTGGAATATTTATATCCTTTAAACCAGAGAATAAACAACTCATCCTTGAATGTATTGTCAATCTATTTCTGTTGAGTAAGTTATCACCAGGACTGTCGTTCTCCTTTACCACTGTTTCATTCATGTACTGTGTAACTCAATTTAATCTGTTTAAAAGCAAACAAAAAAAAACAAAAAAAAAAACAAGAACAGTAAAGACACAGCTGCACTGAGTGGGCACCGCAAGTAACTTAAACTATCTTTGCTCTCTTTGCACTTCTTATCTCCGTCTTCATTTCCTTTTTGCATCATGAATATTTCATGTAAGTTGCAAAGAGGCCGATAAATAGGCAATTATATCTGTTTATCAGAGGGAAGCCGCCTTTTCAATGAGAGTAAAAGAATGGATGGACAGGAGGCCAGCTCTTTTGAGGTGCTCTGTTTAATTGGCTCTTGTTCCAGTGTGATTTTGAGATCAACCACACTAATGAAAGGATAGAAATTTCATCCAAACAGCGTAAAGCCATTTTCTGCAATATTTTGATTTGGTAGTATACACATTCATGCTAACTCTATCATTTTTTAACACGAAAACATATTGTTATTGATTAATTATAAAACAGTACAATGATTTTTGCTCCTTGTTTAATTATGCTGAGTATTTCAAGTTTTTTTTTGCCACAAGTAGCACAGTGGGGCAATTGTTTTTTTTTTTTTTTTTTTTTTAATCAGTGGGTCTCCATTTTATTGCGCAAGCATATACCTGAGCCTGCTCACCTGAGCTTGTTGAAAATGCCATACAAATTCATGCCCGTGGTTTCTTGCTGCACCACTGAACAGTTGTTGGTACTAACCTGCCAAGAAATGCAGCAATGCACCAATAAAGGCAAGAGTGAAGAACACTGCTGGCAAGTAAACATGGATGTATATAAAAACAAAAAAATCTGCTTTTCAAGTGTTTTCAAGACATTTTCAAGATGTTCGACTTAAAGGATATACACAGTGTGTTATCGTGAGTGAATAGTGAAATAGTGAATGTGAACTGAAGTTTTGTTTGACGAAAACTCACCGGGGCACCTTTAATGTGTTTACAGTGTTTTGATAAAATTCTCCACATAGCACCTTTAACTATGCCTCTTTTTTACTGTCTCACCTTTTCTGTTTCTCTTCTCTCCTCCTATTCCTTCCTCATCCCCTTCATCTCTGTCTGCTTCCTCCCCACTCTCCCTCCACTTTCTCCTGAGCTGCTGTCCTGTTTTCATCCTCTGATAGGCCCCTCACTGCTAATTGGAGAGCTAGCTGCCTACTCTTCATTAAAAGCTTTAACAGCCAGTCAATTAGGAGCTACCTCCCTCCACCCCCAACACACACACACACACACACACACACACATCAACTGAACAACAGCCTGTAACCATGGAGACTCTTGAAGATAAAAGCCCAGTGGTCATTTCAATAGACTTAGAAAATAAGTGTCCCAGTCAATTATAGAAGTGTGTGAGGAATTACAGCCTTCAAATCTAGGAGCAGGGTGAGAGGAGGGTGAGAGGAGGGGGGGGGGGGGGGGGGGGGGGGGGGGGGGGCTCTATTGACTTTCTCCTCAATTAAACCTGATTTGAATTATTCCACATTCACGTAATTTAAATTGCCATTCTGTGTCAGCTCGTGGGCTGACATGAATCATGAAAAAAGGCCCACTGTCATTACACCATCTCTCAGTGCAACTGGTATAAAAGTTCATAAATATGTGTTCTTTCTTCATCTCTTCTGTTTTGTTTTTTTGTCTTATGTTACATAATTTCACACCAGTAACTACACACAAACTGTTTTGCAGAGTAGAAAAAACATATTTGTAAGTGACATTTCCTCAGGACTTAAACTATGGCAGAATCCAGTGATAATAATTCAGTTACACAGGCAAGGAACTGTTTGGACCTCACTGAACGGACAGCAAAGTCACGCTAGAAATTACGGTCATATGCATCACATGATTTACTTGAAATGCCAAAGTTTATTGTCAAAGGTGGAAGCTGTGTGCTGCATGTCAAAAAGACTTTCACATCATTATGATTAGTCTTTTTTAACTATGAGTTACTGTATTCGTCATTTCAACAAGCCATATTGGTTAGATCATATCTGGCCATTTCCTCTACAAGCTTTTCTTTGTTATCTAGGAAAAATGTATAAAAAGCTGCAATTACAGTTCATTCAGAATTGTAATTACAGCCGGGATTTTCAGAGATCATATCGCGCCACTTCCTGGAACACTGCATTAGCTAACTGTATCGATTTTAAAGTCCTCTTTCATCTGATGTTCCAACAAAAACTCACATATTGCACTGTATTTCTTTTAGAGGCTCCTTTTCTTTACCACAAGAAATTTACAGTACTATGGTTACTTCCTCTCTACCTCATGAACTTGCTTGGTGTTGCAGAATGTGGTATGACCACTGAGCATTATCAGGGGTTTTTGCAGAATGGCCACATATCAATGTTCTGCAGTGTATGCAGTGATAAATTCTTCTTTGCCAAGTAATGCATTGCAATGCCAAAAGACAAAAAAGAAGAGCAGCTCAGTGGAGAACAGTGGAGAACCTCAGCAGAAGACAAAAATAAGACAAAGGTCTGCAAACATTTCGTCTTGGTTCTAATCAGTCATTGCTGGGAGGTTTCTGCATTGCGCTGCCCACAGATTACTTGTCAGTCAAATAATGTGGGTTGTGATGTATTTATCTGGTTAACAGTTTTTTTTTTATTACATTTATGTGAGATCATCTCTTTCTCCTAAGTAGACTTCACTTTGCTGCTGGGAGCTGCCAGACAGCCAACAATTATAATACAAAATGTTGAAGCTGAACTGGATACATGTTGAACTACACAAGAGTAGCAGGCCAACATTTATTCTGTGGTAAATGTACTGGCTGGCACATTAAGAAGCTCTGCCCTCCTCACACTGGCCACTCATCCACTCCCACCCACTCGAAAAACCATCTCCGGCTATTATGAGAACTGAGGAAGTCCTGTCACGGATAAATGCATTTCCCCAATGGTTCAGAACAGTGAGTATTTCATGCTCATGGTGCCATAAGAATCATCAGCGTCCACCACTGATACAAGGACAGTGCAAAAGAGGGGCTGACCTCCTTGCTGTCTATGCCTTTAGATACACTAATGGGAATTTATAAACATTTTTTAAACCACAGACAGTGTGCAATATCTTATATCTCATGGGCACGAATTATCAGCCACTGTTTTTCTATCTTTTATCGACATATGTCTCAGCAGATGGGAAATCATCCGATCCCTTCCCTATCACAGTCATATAATGTTTGGCGCAGCTGGGTGTGAACACACAAATGCACATGCTGTTTACTAAGACTTCTGCTGTATTTGATAAATGTGACTGTGACAAATACAGACACTAATAAATAATTTTACATTGATATAATGTATTTAGCCACCAAGTGCATGTTTAAAACCTTGTTTTTATTTTGAGTGAACTGGATAAGAAAAGTCAGCCAGAGACAACTCATAAATCTAACATTAGTTTAATTAGCTAGTTAGGAGCAGTCGATAAAATCTGCTTGCGACAATCATCATTTCAGCCGGAAAAACATATGAAAAGAGAAGCCAGCTTTTTGTCCACCTCTGTCTGAAATCCCATCGTTTCAAAATGTCTTGAGACTTTTGTTGGTAAATCCACCACTGTTCACATTTAAAACTGCATCTGTGCTGAGAATGGGCGGCTTGAAAGGCGTAGTCGCAGTAACTTTTTTGCATCCATGTTTTCCACAGCTAAGTAATATACGCATATATACTGTAAATGTACACGAACACATGCACATACTCTTTGCCTTGCATCTGCGTCTGCGAGTGTGAGTGCCTGAAAAATCACTGAACACTAAACTGCAGTTGATTTGCGATTAAACTTCTTCAGTAAAGTGACAGATGCACTAAGATACTGTATGTACTGAAGTGTTGCACACAGCAACAACACACCGTTAGCTGCTTGAATAAAAGGTGGCGGTGGTTATTTTTAGCTCTCTTATTCTTTCCCCCCTCTTATTCTTTTACTTGCTGTTTGTTCCTTGCCTTAGTCATCTCCCACTCACTGCTTTCTCGTTTCTCATTCCCTTACCTCTCTGTCGGTTTTCACAGAGAAAACACACCAATGAAAAGTGGAGATTAATAAAAAAATACTTCAAGGTGACTTCATATGTGTGCATATAGCCATGAGCAGATGAGCACAATAAGGGGAGAAGAGAATGGGAGAAATGTCTTAGGATTGCAGGCGTAATGCATACATATTAGAGGAGATTGTGTAGCAGGAAAGGGAGCGGGGGAGAGAGAAGAGAGAGGATCTGGGGGTCATTAATCAATCGACTTGTCCTGACTCAAGACAAAGCACAGCTGACATGAAGGTCCTTAGCTGTCAGAGCTGCTTTACAGCCTACAGTATCTAAGAGAAGAGGAGAAAAACCGAGAGACAAGAAAACAGCAGGGCATGACGGTGTGGTAAAAGAGTTTTACAATGAGCACTAAAGGCTGGTTTTACATTTTTTACTTCTTTTGGACTCAAGATGTATCTGTGTTAAACTGAACAGGGAAAAGAAATACCTGCTCCAATACCCAACACACGTTTAAAGTGTCCAGCTGAAGACTGAGTTTTAAGATACCAGTGGGTGAGAAGTGACCAGGTTTTGGAAATACTGAGTTGATTTGGTGACAGGGAGGTAAGCTCAAATTTTGTAAACTGAAAGAGCTCATGTGTTTTAAATACAAACTCCACATGTCATTTTGAGTTTTGAACACATATATAAGCAGTTTAAACCCAAGTGAAAACCCACCGTGACATCACCTATTGGTTTGTGTCTTGAAGCTTTAAGTTTGCAATTTGGCCGGCGCCATCTTGGTTTTTGGAAACCAGTAGAAACCATATTTAAGCAAGAGGGTGGAGCTGATCTGCTCTGTACTCTATCCTGATTGTCAGGCAGGTCTTTGGTACAGTCTGTCTGATGGTCATTAGATAGAAGGCAGATCTAAGACACTTCTGCATTGGCTTCACTTTCAGACCATTTTTTAGATAGATAGATAGATAGATAGATAGATAGATAGATAGATAGATAGATAGATAGATAGATAGATAGATAGATAGATAGATAGATAGATAGATAGATAGATAATTTGAAGCATAGTGATTGGCTTTATCTCAGTTGATCACACACACTCATTATATTTTGGTGACATCCCAAATGTTTGCAGAATATTAATAATGGGAAAAAAACAGCAAAAATATGTTTGCATGTCATGCCTTTAAAATAAAGCCTACACTGCAGTGAGCACTTTGAGCAGTTTGGCTTCATGCATAAATGACAAGAGACATTTTTATCTGCTGGAGAGATAAACCAGACCACAGCAGTTTGGTTCAACATAACTAAATCTCTTCATCAGAACATGGAGGCTGTACAATGACTGGAAACGCTCCAGTTCAAATTCCCAGGACTGCTGGGAAACGCTGTAATCATGTAGTCCTCCTTCAGCTACTGTCTAGCAACTCTGATGGTGAATAGCTGTGAATGTGACAACAACCTGTGCTGGATTCAGACCTGACAATGTTAACATTTGCACAGAACCGCCACATGAAAACATTTGGTGAAACAAAGACTAAAATGACTTCCATGTGGATTTTATTTTTACTGCACAGTGAAAGTTCAGTGTCATTTGGGTTGAGAACTGTTCCACCTTCTGTATGTCACCATCTGTTTAATGCTTGCTGGGTTCTGCTGCACCCTGAAGCAAAGCGCTGATCTTCACATCAACCAGCTGTGTTTACGATGAACTTGGCACCTCTAAGGTTTCAGAGCACCCATCAAGATTTTAACCAGCGAGCAAAATGTAAACCTCCCTCAGACTTTGCTAATTCTATGTTAACTTAACATTAATATTTCTGGGCCTGTATCTGTGGTGTGCAGCTCAGGGGCCTTTTCTCCCACACTGTGAGCTTACACATGTTTTGGAATATGCTCCCCTGACTGGAGACAGAAGTTTGGACTCTGAAAGAGGAAGAACTGTCAGTTTGAGCCGCCATCTTTCCACAAGTCACCTAAAAAGAAGAGATATTTCCTCTATGCAACAGTAGAGATGAAGCACTTACAGAAAGTTTTTCAAATTGCTCAAGATAAGGCCAGTGCATATCACTGACACAAAACTTTTGAACCTTATCTATGTATAATATATTCTTTCTGCATTTTGATGCCTGAGAACAGAGAAAATAAGAAGAGTAGCTGGTGGTGTGGTGCAAACAAGCAGCAATAATTAAAGCACACACAGAGCATAGAATGAAATATGTGATAATTTCTTCATAATAATACAGTCTTGAAAGTTTGGCACAAACAGCACAATATCCTCATTAAAGAAAAGAAGAAAAGAAAAGAAAACTGTATTGATGGAGATGTATCACTTGTATATAGTATTTACAACTAGATGACATGATTGGATGACAAGCTCTATTTATTTATTGTTTTGGTAAAACTGAAAATCTGCATGTATTGAAATAATTTTTCTATGAGATGATACAAGATTTATTTCGTTTATTTTTAAAAAAGCCACAGAGATATATATAATATGCACTTTGAACAGGCCTTCATTTCGATCAGAGCAACACAAGGAATAAAACAAAATCAAAGAAAAGGCAAAACTGCAATGAAATGAGCCAGACTCTCTTCATCAGCTGGACAATTCCCTGGTTTCTAATGATAGAAAAACAACATTTTTACTTCTTACTTACTTAGGCTGAAAGCAAAAGCTTTATTATTTATCTCAGAAGATCTTGAGGGCACAGAGATAGTTGAAATTGATTTTTATTATTTTGATTTTTATCAGTAGGTTTCTGCAGTGATTTGGTCTCTGCACTCTGGTTTTGTCTTATTGGACCACTATGTCACTGTCAGTGGCCTGGGTCATTGCTTGTTCATAGTGTCTCTATCATGTGTATCAGGGTCAAGGGCCACATATGCTACAGTGTGTCATTTAAAGGAAATACAGCTCAACTCAAAGGAAAATATCTCCTATTTTATTATTGCCATAGGACAGCTAATCAATCATTCGACAGGAAAAACTCAACAAGGGGTCTAATCCAGTCGTTGTTACTGTTGCTCAAGTTAATGGTTGGACGATTTGTAAAAAAAAATACTGAAAAGACCACTCTCACATCTTTACAGTAAATATGAAGCTAAAGCCAGCAGCCACTTAGCTGAGCTTAAAAAAGGAAATGGGGAAACATTGCTCTACCAGTAGAATCCGCCTACTGGTGCCTTAAAAACTCAGTAATTAACATGTTACATCTTGTTTGTTTAATATAACCCTGTCTCCCATAAATTACATTTTTATAAAACTAATTTCCAACATCAAATATGTTTTAAAGGAAACGCAATTGCAACCGGATTACATTTACTATTAACATAATAAAGATTTGTTGTTCATTTATGTATTTAGCAAGTCATAAATGTTGATACTGAACATATCAGTCTGATGTTCACAGACAACATATGCCAGTACAGTATCGACTTGCAGTGACTACAGCAGTGAGGCCCCATAATCTGGAATCTCCCTGACTGACTGACTGACTGACTGATTATATTTCCACCATAGGCCTGTAGTGTCGCCAACTCAGCACATCACTCGATTTAGAAACTTTTTACAATCAAGACTATATATAAAACTGGTACTGGGCTTAGGGCAACACCTCTTGTTACAGATACTCTATAGAAACGCTCTGGTTTCCCGGCTGTTCGAGAACTGCAGGGAAGCACTGAGCTTCTCCTCCATTATGGCAAATAAACTACTTTAACCAAATGTATTATTATTACTTTAGGAGGCAGAGGGATAACTAAACATTGGACACACTGAGCAGAGAGAGGAGGAGAGAGGGAGGGAGAGAGATAAGTCATCAGCACCTGCTAAAGAAACTAGCAGATATAAGTAGCATGTAAACAACACGCCAGCAACCGTTAATGACACATCATGCTTGCATGAGAACCCAGTCTCTGGTGTGACACTTTGTACGCTAACCCTCCATCCCAACAGACAGCTCTACTGCCGTAACAAATGTCAGTCCATAAAAAAATTAAATAAAAATAAAACCACAGCACAATTAACAAAAACATAAATGTTAATTAGTGAGCTATAGATGTGCTTGAGACAGAGCGAAGCTATCTGTTTTCCCTTGTTTCATGCTAAGTTAAGCTAACTGTCCCCTGGATTAGTTTCATATTTTGTGTACATGGGAGTGGTATCAATCTTTCCAACTAACCCTGTGCGAGATATATTCCCCCTGTTTGAATACAAACAGGGGACCAAAATATCAAAAAACATTCACCGACATTGTTTTAGTGCAAACGGTAACACAACATTTATATCTACTGAAATTCAGTCATATCATCTTTACTCTCTATTCCTGTGTATTTCTATCAGTGTCAACAGGCAGCATCACAGTTCTGCAAAACGTCATGAAAAAAATAAAAGAAAAGATCACTCTCATCTTTTGTCAAAGCACAGTGTATATTATGTATGAGGATGTACTTTTAGAGCTATAGTATATTGAGTAAACTCTTCTTTGGCAGCGTCCTGTCAGAATCACAAGGTTGTGTGAGAATAAAGAGTCATCACTGTCATTCCCCATCCGGTCTGACAGCAATATCACAATCTCTCTCTGTTTACACCATCCCAATGAGACAGAGTTTTATAGAAACCATGGCAAGTGTTAGCAGCAGTCTTCTCACTTAAGTGAATCAGTGATGCTATATATCACATAAATCACAATATGCTGCCAAGGAAACCAACTTTTATAAGCTAAATTTGTGTTTTATGTTCATGTCTGAGCCAAAATGGGTCAAGCCACAAAATACTGGCCTTGGTATTGATGAAATGCACAGCATGTTGAAACAGTCAGTCTACTTTATGTGACCTGTTGTAAGAAATACTGTGGTCTCCTGTGACACGGAGTCAATGGAGTGAGAGAGCCACATGTGTTTAATAAAACACAGAAGAGCAATCTTTGCTCTACTGATCACTCATTGAATCAATAATGGCTTTGAAAAACAACTCTATTGTATCCAGCCAGTTTAGTCCATACCACTCAATCACATGTTACCACGGAGAAACACATTCCCACTGGACCTTAATCTAAGGACATTTTAAAGGTCGATTTCCTTGCTTTGGTTTGTTGGTATTATATTTGCCAAACCGTGCAGCATTTTCATGTTAACATTCATTGGGGTAAAATGGGTTGGATCTTATAGAAAATATGCTGAATTACTTTACAGCACAAAAGATTAAAAGGGTGTTGGATGCAGTGGCTTCGTAAAGAGCTACACCAGTGGTTTTGTACGTTTTAACCCATATGCTATAAATTATGCTTTCTAAAAATAAACATTTCATTTTGCAAAGCAATAGTTTAATTATTACTTATTCTTACTCTATTATGTGTTAAACAACACATTTATACAATAAACATTTACAAAAAGAAAAAAATGGTTTCACTAAATACTGTGATCTGAATTACAAAGAAGATTGAGGACCAGATGTAAACTTTAAATATCTTTTTTCATATAAATAAAATATTAAATAAGGAAAATACAGGATTGTTTTCAAATGCAGTTACCACTCAACAATACTGCAACCACAAAATGTTAACTGTGTTGTCTCTGCAAGTTTGTGGTCAAAGTGCAATAATAAATGTACACTTGTCATTCTAACCGTCATGCTATGCTTCAGAAAAAAAACAGTAAAGTTGTTGATGGGCAGCACTAATCATAGTCTATGGTCTATTAAATTTAGAATACAATGAAAAATACAACAATAACAGTATTGTTGCGCAATTTGCTCTCAATTTTTACTGTAATCAAACCAAGAAATCAATAACAGTTTTTTAAATTGACGTATTGATCTGTGAAAATGTTACATAAAGTTACCCTGTGCAGTTTGTGACCATGGGGCTTTGTATTTTTGAGTTGGTCCCCATTTTTATTAATCATGAATGCATGTTGATATTCTGCCAACCGTTTTCACACTTTTCTGCTCATCTGCAGTGCCAAGAAACATAGCACTGCACCAACAGAGGCCGTGAAGAAGACGTAAACCATGCTAGTTTGGAAATACTATAGAAATCAGCTTTGCAAATATTTTATGAGGAAGTAAATGCTTTCAGTGTGTTTGTTAGACGTCAAAAATATACACAGTGCATTTTGGTGAAAAAAACTGAATATAAACAAAAGTTTGTTTACAAGAAAACTCCACAGAGCACCTTTAAGAAATGCTCATTATTTAGGACATATGGCTCAGTGTGCAGCTGTTTACACCATGTATTGGCTACTGTTGTAAAAATGGAGGATGTAGATGGATGCATTATCAATGACAGGAAAAATGTTTATCACAATGTGACAGGATTCTGACCTTAAACTGTCAAGGATTATCCCTTAAACTCGTAGTTAAAATGACATATGGACCCTGAACATCTTTAACTGACACCTGTCAATAACAACATCAGAGGAGTGATTGATTGTACTCTGCTCCGCCCTTTAAGGCTTTCCTCTCCTTGACTAAACTGTTTTTTTGTTCGACTCTTCTTCTGTGGAGTTTGTGCTGTGATAAAGTGATGCCATATCTCAACAACCTTTGAAGTGTCATTTCTGCAGCGAGCAATTTGTTCGAGTGGGTGCAAAGTGTCAAGGCAAACGTGCGCTGCAGTTTTAACTAAAGCTGGTGAAAGGAGAGAGAAAGAGAAAGAGGGAGGTGATGACTGTAAGAGAGTAAAAAGGGTGGTGGGGGAGCTTACAGATGGAAAGGAAGAATAATGAGAGTCCTGCACATCCTCAAAGAGAATCACAAGATTCAATCAATTTGTGTGTTTAAGCAGCTGTAACGTGGTAAAACACCCACTCCCTCTCTCCCTCTCTCTCCATAAAAACAGCACTACATAGCTGATTTTAAGTGTTAAGTGCTGAATAGACTCTTATCCCCTCTTACAGGTTTGATTTTAACACTTTAAGAGAATTATCAAGCAACTATCTACTCTCTCCCTTTGCTTCCTCAGCCTACATTTCTTTCTCTCTCCCTTACTTTCAAAATCAGAATCATCAGAATAGTTTATTAATCCCAAGGGGAAAATTAGGTTACATTACAGTTGCTCAAGAATAGAAATGTAACAGCGAGAATAGAGAATAACTTAAGAGATACATATAAATATAAACATAAAGAAATATGAAATTAAAATCATGTACAAATATACAATATAACTATAAACCCGACAGTATATTGGGTGATTGCACAGTTTAAAATAGCACTTGCATTGAAATATTTAATGAAATAAGTCAGAGGGTCATTCAATTGCCTCTTGGCGCCTGACCCTCTGAGGGACAAGTTGTAGAGTTTGATGCCCCCAATTAGGAATTTCTCACTCTCATCTTCCTCTTCCCCGCATTTCACCTCTTCAAATCCCTGTTGCCCCTTTTCTCCACCCATGTATCTGTGCTGCTCTGCACTCTGCTGTAGGAAGGCTGCTTCAGACCTGTGCAGCTGGCTGATTGACGTGTTTTACAATGTGCTATGATACACTTGCATACATGTGTGTGCAAGTGTATTAGTGTGTGTTTATTGTTGTACAGTGGATGATAAACTGCTGAGTGGGGGTCAGACTTTGATTTCTGCTCACCCAGACCAATGTGCCATCACTAAAGGCTGTGGATATGATGCTAATCAAACGGGCGCATGACAGATGGCCTCCAGCCATGAAATCAGAGAAGGTGCTGCAGTGTGTGCGTGTGTGTGTGTGTGTATACGTGTGTGTGTATACGTGTGTATTTGTCACCTGAAGCAGTGTTGATGGTCCTGACAGCCTCCCTGGCGCTGACTCTGTTGTTTGGGGGATAATCAGGGACAGTGTTTTCATTGCGCTTCTCTGACATTCGTGGACTCACCTTGGCAGGTAGATGACTGGAGAAAAAAAGAGAAGGGGAGAGAAGGGTAGGGAAAAGGATAATTAGATAAAGAGAAATTACTTATGGGACCTTGCAGAAATGAATGAAAGAGAAAGTGACAGTGGAGAAACAACAATAAAAGAATTTGGATGGAGAATTGGTGGAAGGGTCCACAGGGGATGGGAAGGAGGAATGAGGAAGAGACTGAAGGTGATGAAAATGGCATTAAGGAGATGAGGACCTGTGTTTGTGTGTGTGTGTGTGTCTGAAAGAGAGAGAGAGAGAGAGTGACAGATGTTTTAACCAGAGAAGATTTGTGCTTGAAACACTGCCTGGTTTCCATTACGACCACTGACAATCTGAGTTTTACACATAATGCATGATTCATGTGCACAGTCATGAACACACACGCACACACACAAGCGTTCCCAATTTCACACCATCCGACACAGTGATACCCTCACAGGCTCACCCTGATTGGCTGTGCTGTTCGTCAATTGCATCCACCGCACTCTCCACAGAGCTCAGGAGAGACTGGATCTGATTGGCCGATTCCTTCAGGAGGAAACGGGTCACAAACTGCTCCACGTTGGTTCCTCTCTCATAAACCTGGGGAAACAGAAGAAAAAAAATATGACTGTGTGTGTGATTTATAAAACTTTATTTGAAACTAAAAGCTTTTTAATACCAAAATGTCCATAAAAAGTCTGTAGGAGTTTCATTTTAAAATAAAAAGCTTCTCAAAGTGGACAGGCAGTGTATGGGGAGGCAACGATAACAAGTAAAAATAGAATAGAGCCTTCTACTCTCAATCTGCTGTCATCCTCCCTCTATTTCTTTCCCTTACTCTCTCCTCCATCTTTCCTCTTCTCTCTCCGGGTCTTCCCTGATTTACTGTTTAGACTTTGGCTTGAAACTTGTCAAACCAGACATGAACACAAACCTTTTCATCTGAGCTTAAAGCCTGGCCCACTGGGGGCATAAAAGTGCTGTTTTGTGGGTTTAATATACTGGTTATAGTTTCAGATCAGATTCAGCAGGAAAAACACAAGGCCAGGCTAGGCTATTATGCACCTTCTCTTATTAAACACGACTGCATTATGACAAAGGAAGTTGAGAAATCAATACAATTTTCAGTTGGCAGCATTATTCATTGCTCTACTACAATATCAATTCCCATGGACAAACTGAGCATTGTAGCTCTTACCCAACACCCAGCTCAAAACTTATTGATCCATTGGTAATCAACCATTTTCATAGACCTGTTTTAAAATGTCGCAAGTGCTGCTATGAAACCTTGCAGAGGATGCAATATGTAAATATGCAGCTGTAACTAGGCACAGCAGGCCTGTCAAGCTTTAGCTTTCTCCACATGTTGCAGCAGTGTCTGCAGCTTCAGAGCTGTATTTTAAGATTGCAGGTGGTGTTTGTGTTTACCCTTTAAAATCAAACCACAAGAGCAAAATTACCAGAAATGGATGAAACTGTGTGTTTACATGCTATAATATAAGCTACAATTGTTAGCATGTCCAGCTAACTAGCTCACTACACTAATAACATAGTATTACTTACAAGGCCAAGGTATATGTCAACTAACTACATTAATTTGTAAGATTACATTAAAAAATGCCCTGTTAGCCACTAGCACAGCCACTGTGTAACCCACTGTACAAAGCCAGTTCTGGATACTATCATAGTTTAATATTAGCAACTACTGGATCTTGGGTAAGTTTATGATATCTCAGGTAGCCAGTACCTGATATATTATAAGGTTTCCAAAATCCATCAGGCTGTCCTCGTTTTTTTATAAGTTCTCTTGTAATGTTGAAACATACTCTTTAAAAATAGAGTGTGTGTCAGTGCTATGTTGGACTGAACGAACGGTCTGGTCTTATGCTTGTCTTTGTCATACTTTTAATACTCAGACTAGCTCCTACAGTTTTGTACTGCAATGCAAGAATAATGTTGTTTCTTTATTTCCATGTCTTCTGATGCTGGATTATCAGCTGGTGCAGATGCAAAATTTTTGCCTGGGACGTACAGGTTTAGCATAGGTATATTAAGATGATATCTTGGCCATCAAATACACAAGACCCCCTTTGCAAAGTTCTTATTTTAAAACAAGTCAGGCAGAAATATTAACAAGCAAGCTAAAGATGGCGTTTTTCAACGACTCATAAAGCTAATGTTAGCTCAGTTAGCTACCTAGCAACAGTGGGTAAAATCTGGCAGCGCCCGAACTGCATATGTGCAGAATGAAAAGCGACAGGCATAGCATCTTATGATTAAGAGAGCCAGGTTAGAAAACCGTCCACTGACTTCGAGGCTCTACTTTAATCTTTCTCAAATGACAATTACAAGTAAAGAAACCGTCAACTTTCAAATGCCACTCAGGCGTGTTTAAGGTCAAAGAACTGTCAGATTAAAACATGAAAACTTCACTATCAAATGCATTGTCATAATTGACTACATATGTACTCTAGAGAGCGGAGTCAGTCGGTCATGTCAGCTTTACTGTCAGAAGTCACAGTGCAGTGATTCAGGGACACAATTAAGGTTTCTGTGCAGTCAGCCTTTCTCTGCTGCGCTCTAATCAAAGACAAACGCCCCCACGGGAAACAGAATCACACAGGCCGTATTGACTTCCATTATCACAGTCACTGGCTTTTTCAAACTCGCACACACACACACACACACACACACACACACGTCCACACATGAACATGCAAACACATTGACCGAGGAGAGGCTCATCCTCATCAGCTCATGTGTGGGAAAAGTCACCATGATTATAGAATTTAGGCTTGTGGTACCGTTTTTATTTGTCATTTTACCCAAGAGATACTGTTGACTCACTATGACTGCCATGCTGAGATTCAGTAACCAAGTGGGATCCATATCTATAAATATAAATGATAAACAGGAATTCTGGCAGTTTTCTTGAATATGAGTCCATTATATACACTTAGAAATGTTGATAGATTCTTGATACAGTGAATGTCACAGTGAAGTTGACCTTAAACTGTTTGGATATAAAATGCCATCACTTCATCATTTTATCCTATTAGACATTTGTGTTAAATTTTGTCATAATTAGCGAATTAATTCGTGAGTTAGGGTCAAAAATACATTTTGTGAGGTCACACAGATCTTAACCTATGATCTATAACCTTTGACCACCAAAATCTAATCAGTTCATCCTTGAGTCCAAGTAAACATAGGCACCAAATTTGAAGACATATCCTCAATGTGTCACTGAGATATCACGTTCTTGAGAATGGGATGTGCAGCCCACCTGAAAACATAACACCTCTGACCATGGCCACTGCCAGCATCAAGGCATAAAAAGTGAAGGTGTCTAAATACTTTCTGAATGCAACACATACATTTCAAATAAAGAGTTGTTGGACCAAAGCTGTGAAAAATATGTTTGTAGATGTTCACACAGCAGGATTCTGCTTCAAGCTATTTTGTTACTGCCAGTAACACTACAGTCAGACCTGCTTTCCACAGTGACTGGCCAAGTGTGCACAGTTTTCAAAACGGGAAAAGCCCTTACAAATTAGAGAAATGAGGATTATAACTGAAAATCATAACAGATCATTGGCTAACCTGCTCGACAGTCCTACCACCTGGTCCTAACACTTTCTGTCTAGTTTGTACCATTTTCCTGAAACTGGAATACTACTGAGCACCAGTTTTTCTGTGTGATTATGATAAAAGGTTGAAATAATAAAGGTCTGTTCTTCATCTTTCAAAATGCTCAATAAATTAGCTCAAACCAATCAACACACATTAATTGCTACTGGTTGGTAACCCAGCTTTGCTTCTAAGAATCAAGGAATCCAGTAAATCCAGGAGACCGATTCAAAACTGCAATGTGACTGATTTGTGCTTTCTAAAAACATAGCGTTGTTAAATTGTGTATTCTATTTTAAAATATACTCCACAGTTCACCCTTTTACCTCTCTCCTCACCCTTTACCTCTCTCTCCTTCATATATGTACCTTTCACTCTCTCTCTCACTCTCTCCCTCTGCTGAGCATGTCCCGTGGGCCCAGCTACAAAACCTGGGATAGAAAAGCTGTGATCTATAATTCACACAGATCACTGACCCAGGAGGAGATACACCATCTTTCTCCGCTGGCTCCCTGAACACAGCCTGATGATTAGCTACAGTGTGTATTATTGTCAGTGTGTGTGTGTGTGTTTACCTGCTCAGATTTGTGTGTGTTTGTGAGTTCAGGGCAGCAGGAATGTGAATGTGTTAGTGTTTGTTTATGTTGATATGCCTGGTTTTGTATGATGATTGATGGCAGAGCTCTTCATAACTTATCACACCTATAGTATATTTTTATTGTATATATTTTTCACACATCACCAAAGCCTTGATTTGATTGTTGTTTCAGTTCTCATGTATTTCTTTTCATCTTCTTAAGGTTAACAACAAATCTCCTCATTACCATCCACCTACGCATCTGCACACAAGTGTAGGACTGCTTACCACTTCAGCAGTCCTACACACACACACACACACACACACACACACACACACACACACACACACAGAATCTTTTGTGATAAGATGCTGGCGGCTGATTACAGGGGGTTGCAGAAGTAATCAGTGATTACAGAGATTGGTCTCGTTAGGGGAAATTATTCCAGTTTCTGTGTCTCAAATGGAGATTCAGCAGCTTGGTGGAGGTGACAAGGATGTGGGCTTCTAGTGTTGGTGTAATTGGCTGATAAACTGAGTGTTGAGCTACAATAAATTATATTATATTATTAACGTAATATAAATTATGTTACTCATATGATGGGTGGGTCATGAAATAGAAATACAACACTGAACCACAGAAATATGAGGTAGTACAGGAATATTTAAAATATTTTAGCTATTAGAAATTGCTTAAAAGAATGTTTAGATCAATGTGAACTCATTCAACCTGACAGGTTGTTATCAAACTTGAAATGAAATGAAACTTTGATGCCCCCAAGAGTTCTAGTAATAGAGGAGAGACTAGTAATGCGAGCTGCTACCACACTCTCCCATGGAGCTGATCCAGGAACACTCAAGGCTGAGTTATGCGAGAAGAACTAGTCCATGAAATGGGGTACTCCAAACTGAGACAGTCTTGTATAACCCCTCAAGCAGGAGTAATTGTAGTGTTGTCTAATAGACATGTCATAACAGCCTCACCAATTTGACAGGAAAATGCTGCAGTGTCAGAGATGTTTTGGGAAAGAAAAAGGTGATGTTAGCTGACCATTACTCAGATAGAAGGGTCGCAGAGGGTATGTAAGTGTTGGTATTGATCCACTGATAATTCCCTCTATCCAACAGCTTAGCCTGGAGGAGCTGGATCAGTCTCACAGGAGGGAAATCAGGTTGCTTCTATCAACTCTCAGAGGAGAGGGGCTGCCTTTTCCTTGCAGTGTATTCAGCCTGTGCAAATAAATGAAAAACATCTACTGTTTCCTACTGTTTTGAACAAACTGACAAATGTAGCAATGCACCAACCAAAGCAGAGTAGACGACTCCAAACTAGCAAACTATCCACAATTTAAATATTTCAAGAAACCTTCATAAAGCTCCTTTAATATACTGTGGATTAGTTCAATTATTGACTACCAAATTATTGCAAGTGTGCTGCATTTTTCTGCATTATTACTTTGCATAATAATACAATTTATCTAGTGTCAGATTAGCAGAGTTGCTAATTCTTTTAATTTTATACTTTAATTTCTCAAATCTTGTTTTGTTGCTGTTTGCACTGCTGCTGGTCCAAACTGTAGTAAGTGACCAGTAAGCGATAGCTGATATAATAAGACAATTTATTCTCTTTATCCACTCCAGTTTTTCTGAGTGACGCTGGATGTTTAGTTTTTTAAAAAAAGCAGTCAATATTCAAACTGCGACAACAATTATTAAAACAAAATCTTGTGCACTGTTTTCAGTTATATCGTCTTTAAATTTCCAGGAGATTCTGTTAATACAGACAGGTAAGCAACACCGGATATAAGTGATCTTTCGCTGGCTAACGTAGCTCACGTTCAAATTCTGTAACTTGCGTGTACTGACTATAGTAGTTTGCAAAAGAGGTGAGCACATCATCCCATTGACAAAGAAAAGAAGAGAAGAGTTTGTAGTTTTCGGCATATAGCCTGTGAGCAGTTTGCTGTTCCTGCAATTCATTTCAACTGGTCTTCAAACAGCTCCAGGCAGTACAACGCCCACATCTCAGCCTACCTAGGTGTTCTCTCTGGAGACTTCCTGAGCTGCCAATTTTAAAAATTTTTATTACTTTCTATCGGCAACCTATAAAAGTTGTTTATGTTGCAGCAAGTCTGAACTGTCTCACAAGAAATTGTGTTGATTTTCTTTTATTTCACAGCTCAAGAGGTGTCAGCTTTTATTTCACAGGTCTCTGCAGAGTCAACATTGTCTCCCTTCAGTAGGTTTCTAGAATAGCAGAGGTTTGATGTGTCGGAAAGCTAAAGCATAGCTCCCCAGCTGGCACACTACCTCCAAAACCCCCCACAACCCTGCCTCAGCTTCACACATCAACCAATTAAAATGGTATTTTAGCAATCACAGTCACTATGTCTCTAAGCAACACCATTTTAGCAATATGCAAGAAAAGATAGCTGAGCAACAGACCTCTAACAGAGAGACATATTTCTTTTGAAAGTCTCTCCTCACTGTTCTTGCAGTTCCTCATCACATGAGGAAGCTAAGATGGTACAGTGAAAAAGTAGGGAGGCAGAAGAGTAATAACCAAGAGAAATGGACGGAGGGACTGTGTGTGGTTGAGCGCTAATGGTGGACTAGTATAGCTGACCACCCGCTGCTCCTTCTCTTGAGATATCAGTCCATTAGCAGGCCACTAATCTGAACCTGGACACACACACACACACACACACACACACACAGGCACACATGCACGCACAAAGTCTGCACTTTGTCAGCATCTAACCTCTGATTTTGTAACATGTGCAAGCTTGTGAAGATATCAGCCTATGAAATATGCACAGCAAGTCAATAATAACAATGTGCCGGCCTCTGGTTTAGAACAGGAAGTAATAAGAGCCGCATAATATTCTTTTTACACCAGAATTAGTGTGTAGAAGCAGGTTTTTTAAACACAGATAAACCTGCTAAAAAAGGCCATTGACTCCTTTCACGCTGCCAAATCAGTTTGACACAGACACATTGCACCTGCAGGGAACAATGCCATCACATGCAGTTACAGAGCACACACACACACACACACACACACACACACACACACACACACACACACACACACACACACACACACACACACATTCAGAGAGTAAGCTGCTAGTTGCTGTGCAGGCTGGTAAAATGGAGCTGTTATGTCTCATCACCACCAGGCTAGGCTATTTGATATGTAAAGGAATAATTTGACATTTTGGGAAAAGGAAACGTGCCGACTACTTTTTTGCTAAGGGGTTGGATGAGAAAATCGATACCATCTCATGTCTGTATGCTAGCATAAGGCTAGCATAAAGACTGGAAGCAGGGGAAAAACAGAAGACAAATCAATATGAGACTGCCTCATCGACGGAGTATTTCCTATTTTTCCTTTATTTGTGGAGGCCACCATATTCCCCTTTTAACATGTGATTCACCACTGGCACGTAATGAATCTTGGGGTCGTTTGGGTTGTGAAGGATCCACCCCCATGGATCCGTTGTTACCCAGTAAACGAAAGCCACATTTCTCTATCACATTCAAAATCGGACATTCGTGTTGCCTTCAGTATTAGTCCAAAATGTCAAAGACACTGTAAGTAGACTGAAAATGTACACATTTGTTGGCTCCCAGAGTTGGAAGCTAATACCACCTTCCCCCCATGGATGTGACCTAGAAACCCTCCGGCTGGGCTATGCTATATGTTCTCTAGCTGTGTCAAAGGGCAAATGTGTTTATAGCTGTTTCGGTTGGTCGTCATACAGACGAGCCAAAATAACTGTTTAATTACTCCAATAACAGTACACATTTTCAGACAGTCTCTGAAGTGTAAATGTACTAAATCCACACAGGGATTTATAGTATTTAAAAATGAAATAGTAGTGTAACAAACACGAAAAGACAGCTGGAGCAGTTCAAACCCTGCTCACTGTCTCACCTCCACAAATTCACCAGTGTGGCCACTGTGTGAAGTGGGTGTGAATGTCAGATTCTCACTTTTGGAAAGCTGCAGAAACTGTTGGATATAGTCCTAACTAATCTGATGTCAGAGAGGTGTGTGGGGGTAATCAGCAGTTCTGATAAAGTGCACACTGATGCCGTCACTCTCATTTTTTCACAAATAAGATTATATCATTATTAAATGAGAATATCATGATGAAGATGCTATAAACACACAAATATTGTACACATAGTTGAATACATTTTAATTCGAGTTAACTCATCTTCACAGAGGACATTTGTGTTTGCAATCAAAACTGGAGGATGCTAAAAAAAAGAAAAAAAGGAGAGGATAATAGATTACCAAGCATTTGGTTTGCTGGAGATATTTAACTGATGTAAGTGTGGAAGTGGTTCACAGTAGGCAGCGTGCCTGAGTTTGTTTCTAAACAGAAGGCGAGCCCACTAATAGGCATCAGAAACATTCACACTCTTCAGATATCTTGCCAGCTTCATCAGCCTTCAGAGAGAGAGAGAGAGAGAGAGAGAGAGAGAGAGCGGAGGGAATCGAGGAGGAGGATGGAGGATGGAGGCAGAGAGAAACAGTAGGAGGGAGCGAAGGAAAGGGAGACAAGGGGAGAAGATGGAGGCAGGAAGTGGGAAAAACGGGAAGTGCAGTAAAGAGAATAAAGGAGGTTAGGAGAGAACAGGGTTTACTGTACATTACTGTGTGTTTTACTCTCTCACTCCCTTAAGTGGAGTTCCTCTCTCTCTCTCTGCCGTTTTCACCCAATTACCCAACCACCTCTCTCTCTTCTTCAAACACACACACACACACACACACACACACACAAACTCACACACTGACTCTATCTTTCTCACTCCCTACAGTCCTCTGCATTATTCATGCTTTTGGGTGTAACCTCATCAGTCAACACACACCCAGCTGACAACTTAACACACACTCTGCCAGTTCTCTCTCTCCCACACACACTGTCACACACACACACACACACACACACACACAAATTATTCATGCCCACATCATTAACAGCGGTGGGAGACACTGAGGATGCAGTCAGTGAGTTGCATACATTGTGGATTTGTCGATCACATGTTCACCTCCATTCTGTGCAGATCGCCACCTCGCCAGAGTAAACTGGGAACATACATACATATAAAATGAGTAATGTGCTAGCTGCTCTTCGGCTGTGTTGTTGCTCCAACTCTGAGAGCAGCTGACTTCAAGCTGAACCTGCAATGATAATATAGAGGAGGAGGATTGTACTATGATGGCTACTAATACAGTGCAGGCCGGTTTCACCGATGAGGAGGACAGTGATGTCTGTAAATTCTGATCTGTGGAAGTCTGCTGGTTAAAAATCAAATGCTGCCTCATCAAAAAAGTGCTACCTGAGGTCCAGCTCATCTAATAGGCTATGCTATGAAACAATATCAGTAATCTCCATCCGCTTCGGAAACTGCAGTAGCAAACACAAATAACCCAAACTAACCAATCACAGCTCCTACGGTCTCCTTGTGATCTTTGTAGCCACCATGGGCCTGACGAGAAACGACATTTTGAAAGGCTGTCACAAGATAACCTACAGAACAGCTAAAGCAGCCATGTGCTCAGGCTCAAATGATAGGACTTGACCCCTTTACACACCAACTATAAATCTCTCTAAACGACAGAGCCGGTGCTGGCGGTAGCTCCGATTGTAGCTCAGTCATATGCAAGTGCAAAAAAAAGAAGTTTGACATGAAAGAGATAAGCAAGGCTGTAGCAAAGTGATGTACCACTCGGGAGCTGAAGGGTGAAATGAAACCATGTAATCAGTTTCACTAGTGGAGCTGCTGAGCTTCCTCCTCAGCCACACAGTAATGGCAGCCATGAGAGAGACGTCCTGACCTCCCTCCCCCCACAGTCTCACCTCTTGACTCCTATCCTATCACCTCCTACACATCCTCCAGTTCCTTCACTTCTAGCTGGTTCCTTCACTCTTTCCTTAATTTCTTTTCTCTCTTCTTTCAACTTAACTTCCAGTTAGTTTTTTCTGTCAGTGCCTTCCAACTCCATCTGCCTTTCTCTCCTCTCTTTGACCTTTGTTAGATTCTTTCCTCACCCCAACTTGTCTTCATCAACTCCCTCACTCTTCTCCTCATTCCCTGAGTCTGACTTCACTGCTTTAACATCCCGCACTCTGACAGTAGTATCCTGCTCCATGGTTACCAGGGAAACGGTAACCCTGGACACCAGATTATACAGGATGGGGGGAGGGTACACTTATCGGGGTTGACACCAATTAGTGTATGTGCATAGAATATACTGTACATGTTTGTGTTTGTAGACTGTTGTGATTACAGAGATGCTCCAGACTGAACTCCTGGCACCAGGTGGCTACTTAGACACACACTTACAAACACACACACACACACACACACACACACACTCAGGAGTACACACTGTTTGTGCACTGCAGAAAAATCACCTGGGGACATTGATTTGTCAAGTGATTTGTAATTATTACAATTACATTGAATGTAATTTATAAGTGCCCTCACACTCTGGAGCAAATTAGCTATCAATAAACTAATGGAGATTGGAGAACAATCTGCTGACACATGGAAATGACTTTTATTCCTAAATCAAGGGGTAAGAAAAAAAAAATATTGGAGTTCTGAATCTGACTAAATATGATAAAAAGTTATCAGCTCTATCAACTAAAGAATAAATATAAAGCTTAATAATTTCCAAAGCTTTACACATTTTTAGTTTTAAGTAATTAAGTCAACTCTCATTTTTGATACAGCTTATGACTGGTATTTTCTTAGCATATTTACATTCTGTAATTACCTCTCTGAATGGTGGGTTTCTATGTTGCTGGTGGAGTCTGCCCTTCATGTGCTGGACTCAAATTACATTTAGGCCTTCAAGAAATTCATGAGAAAAGTTGCATGCATGTCACTGCTGTTAATAAGACTTTCTCCTCACTGTTTACTGAGTCTTCTACAGCCAAGCCAGAGCCATATTGAGTAACTGCTAACCCAACATTTCCTACTGGTGCTGCTCTGCATTACATGGGGGTGGCTTTTATTGTGAAGCAGACAGTGAAATGTGTTTGTGCTAACTGCATCTGCTAAACAAGACATTATTCATGCTGTGTGCAGCATCAGATCAGATCATGGCTGCAATTTTTAGTGACTGACGTCTTTACTAAAGCAACATGACTGTTGACTGTACTATAATGCACCACTTCCTAAAATGGAACGGTAAATGGACTACACAGCATTTTTCTAGTCTTATCACCCACAAGTGCTTTACAATACAAGTCACATTCATCCATTCACACAGTGCTTTTTCTACACATACTGTACTTTTCTATTGCACTCTCTCACACACTGACAATACATCGATTCAGTATCCTCCCTGCGGACATGCAGACTGGAGGAGCCGGGAATTAAACCAGTGACTTTCGGATTGGTGGACTAGCTCTTGAGCCACAGTCGCCCCAAGGAGTTTGCTGTAGTATTAAACCATACTTGCTGTTACCATAGTAACTTCAACCTCCAATCAGTAAGTAAATGAAGAGAAACACTTTTTTCCTTTGGCTTAAATCAATTTACTTAAATTATTTGACTATTTTATTTATCTTTTTTTTAGCTTTTCCTTTTCTCCCATTGCAATATTTCCCTGTTTTGCAAAACAAATCCCAAATTTCTTTATGGTTATGTGATAATTAGTTCAGTGTGACCATGAGCTATATGTGAGGACGGCTTTCTTCTTTATCTACCACCTGACTTGATATTTAAGAAACGTATTTAAATCCTTTCCCTTTTCACTCAATTGAACTATTGAACTAAGGGTATTATTTATTCATGCATTCAGTTTTATTTTGTACTTTTCTGAGAACCTTTTACGGCTTTTTGTCAGTATTTGGAAATGATCTAATTAAGGGTTGGAAAATGCTGTCACAAGCATTAAAGTTGAAGAGCACAGGCTCAGCCTTTTCATCCCCCACACTTCATTCCCAGATCATTGATACTGGATGTATACAATCTTCATCTGAAACCATATTAAATCCTAATGAATAAGTAATGGATGTTATACAAACTGCTCCACCAAGAATCATATTAGATGCACTGTCTGAGGCAGCTTAGATGTTTTACCCACTCACTTCTGTTTCATCATTTTATTCATCACCATCTTCACTTCCTGCCACACCCGCTTCACCTCCTCTTCCCATCTTCTCTTTTCTTCCCTGTTTCCATTCTCCTCTCCCCATTCTCCTCCTTCAGTCTCTCCTCATTCTGCTCACATGTTATTGTGTACAGACCAAAACGCCTTCCCTACCCCGTGATCTGCTTCACCTTAATCTTCATGAAGAAAGGGAAAGGATGAAGAGGATGAGGTGGGGGGAGGCGGCAATGGCTTGGGGGCGGAAGAAGACAATAGAGCCGAGATGAAAGAGGAGATGAGAGAAAGGAGAAGTGAGAGGAAGAGGAGATGTGAAGGAGGAGTCGGATGAGAGGAGGCTAAAAAGCTCATGGAGGGTCATTCACCAGTGTGAAACAATTTCCAGAACAGATTTTTGGGGAGGGGGGAAAGAACAGGCTTAAAAAGATTTTAGTCTGTGTGATTCCGTGTGCCTGCAGAGTTGTCAATAAGTGTGAGTGCGGTGGCTCTTTCAGCTTGAAAGAATAAAATGCTAATGAGAGTGGCTCATTAAACAAAGCATTTATACAGGGCAGATAGGACAGGAGATTTAATGAATTCTTCCTCTTCTCTTTGTGTTGCTTGCTTCAGCTCTCATCACCCCAACACACACACACACACACACACACACACACACACACACACACACACACACACACACACACACACACACACACAGAGCACTCCTGGGAAGAGCGGTTACTTATTTCCACCTGCCGTTGAGCCAATTAAAATTGTTTTCTGGAACCACTTCTGACTCTGATAGTGCCATAAAAGCTCTCACATAAAAAGAATTGGGAGAAATTGTTGAAATAAGACTGGATTTGAAGCTTGTCCACACATTTGCTGCCTCCCTGTGGATTATCAATTTACTCCTTGTCTGAATCATGACATTCAGAGCCGTCATCTGGGAATGTGACTAAGATGCTACTGTAGTTAAGAAGCAGACATGAGGCTTTCTCAAAGTCTGTCTTGGCCAGACAAACTCACTGTCAGCCTCTCTTATATTTAAGTTTTTCTTAAACTTTCCTTCCTAATAATGCTTGATGGCGGCCATCTTTGATCTTGTTCACAAAGTAAGGAACTTGCTCTTGGAAATGAGAGTTGCCAGAAGACCTCCAGTGATGTATGAAACTGTCAGAGGTGTCAAGTGAAGACCACAGTCTGTCCAGCCTCTGATGCTGCTGCTGCTGCTTGCAAATACAAAACTCTGGCAAAAGTTAGCTTCTCTGGCTCCATGTAGACTGACATCAACTCAACCTATCTCCATGACAACTGTTCCCAAAGTGTCCCGCCTCCATGGCAACTGTCACCATAGTGACTTGTTAAGAGCTCCTGAGGTGATGCCATGGTGACATGAGCTGCAGTGGGATGTTACGGGCAACTTGAACAGTTCGCACCTCGTTTGTTTTACTGTAAACATTAAAAATCCTAATTTTTAATAACTAATAATAATATAAATAATAATAATAAATCCAATCTGCCTAAAGTTTTTCCACAACTGTGCAATATTAATGCATTAATAAGTCAATAATGGCTATGAAGCAAAGCAGATCACTGAGTTCATCAAAATTGCTGCTCTAATGTAATTTTACCATCTAAAGATTATTATGTCTAATTATGTCTAACTCATCTGATTCTTTTGTCTATTAGCAGGATAATTACAATTAATACCTGGACTGATGCGATGGTCAGAGGTGATCTGAGTTTGTTAATCACCACTAATTACTTTATATATCAGCTCATCTGCAGAATCTCATGAGCCTCTTCAGAGAGGCAGCAACGACTGCTTCCACTAATTGATACCTTGACAGTCAAACTAATGAATACTGCATGAAGTCAATGGAAATATCACATTTGCATGAATTATTAGTGCGTTGGTTGTCCCTCTGGGAGCATGAAGGGGAGGACGATGAGCGATGGTGACACAGACAAGCAGTATCAGTGTCTGTCTGGCAGTCTGTCCAGTCGCATGGCTTACAGCTGTGGATATCAAAGTTTTCCTCCGGGGACACACATTCAGACGATTTATGTTCTTGTGAGAAAAATAATGGTGTGGGAGATTATGCAGGTTTTGCATTGGCTACTGTAACATGTTTTATTCCTGAGGCAACCCTGCAGTTTTATGGATCCTGTCTTACACTGCTCTGCAACATAACAGAGCCAAGACTGCTGGGGTGTAAATATCAAGACAAATCACTTCTGTACAGTACATAACTGCAGAGAGCAAAGTCTGCTCTCCTGTCTCACTCATTCTTTCCCTCTGGGTCTCTTTTCACTGAGGTAGATGGAGAGCTAATCAATTCTCACTGGGATCTAAAAGGCCAGGACTCAGGCAACAGCCCTCTGCTCAAGCTAATATCACGCTCTGTCTTTTAGCTCCACCCACTCCACCTCCTCACATCTGCTTTGATTTGGACGTTCTCTCCGTGCATCGACTTCATTGGTTTCTCATTCGAGATATACAAATTACAGCGTCTTATTATAGCTTGACTGCAGTATGGAATGATTAACCATTATTGAACATAACAGAAAGAGAGGAAGATGGAGAAAAGTGACAGTGGACGGGGGCAGGGTGA